>NC_064848.1:197820265-198420265 GCF_024139225.1 Suncus etruscus
AGCAGACGCAGAAAGAAAGTGAGGACCAGCCCAGCGCTTGTTATTATTTTTCTCCCCTGGGGTGCCTGGAGCAAAGACTTCTGGGCTTGGAGTCTTTATAGATTCTCACTCCCTTGGCAACCCAGCAGTTCTGACAGACCTGGAGTGTTTAATTACCAAGGAAAAGAATGATTCCCCCCCATCCCTCCCAGAATCCATTTAATTATTTGATTGCACAGTAACCAAAGAGTGTGAGAGGCCTGTAGCCAGAAGGGACTTCAAAGCAATACCTTGATGTTGCTGAGTGGGGCATTAATGGGTTCTGAAGGCAGGAGATTGCTGAAGAGAGGGAAAGTATTCAAAGCACCTGGCCATCCTGCCAGCAATCTCAAAAAATGCATAAACACTGGAGAGGGAAGGCGAGTTCAAAGGGACCCTGAGAGTTTTCATGTAAAGTTTAGAGTTGAAGGCGTGACTGTTGGCTGTGGAGCCTCAGCAGCGTTTGAACTCTTGTTTATTAAAAACAGTTTCCCAGCCATTCATTGGGTCTCCCCAGATAACAGAGAAAGGCAGCCTCTTACAGGGTGCAAGCTGGGAAGGAAGGTGGCCTTCGTTTCTGCCGAGAAGAGCCACTGCCTTGCTCTCTGCTGATGACTTTCCTTTTTTTTTTTTTTTTTTAACCTCAAGTTATTTTATTTACTTATTTTGTGGGGGAGTTTTGGATCCACACCTGGCAGTGTTCAGTGCTTACTCCTGTTCATTCTGGGATCACTCTTGGCTATGCTCAGGGGACCCTATGAGATGTTGGGATCAAGCCCAGGTTGTCTGCATGCAAGGCAAGCACTTTACCTGCTATACTATCTCTCCGGTCCCAGAACCTCAACATTTTATTTGAATTTATTTTTGTAAGAGAATGACAATGACAACAACAGCACACTAACTAGAATTGAAAACATTTTTTGTTTTGTTTTTGGTTTATACCTGGCAGTGCTCTCCTGGCTTTGCACTCAGGGATCACTGCAGATGGGCTCAGGGGACCATATGGAAAGCCAAAGATCAAACCTGGGTTGGCTGCATGGAAGGCAATCTTCCTACACATTGTACTATTGCTGTAAAAATAAAATCTTAGGGCTTTCCTGCCTCTTCTGAGGGAGGACATAGCTAACTTTTTTTTCTTTCATTCTCTTTCTCTCCTAAAACAGAGGACGACGGGTTTTTATTTTACTTTTCAATTTTTATGATGAAGATCATTCTGGAAAATTTCAATCTGGGTAACAGGATTATGTTAGTGTGAAGGAGAATGCATTTCTGAGCTCCTCCTCAGAGGAGAATTGTATGGATCTTGAAGAATTGTATGAAAGATTTGCAGACAGAACTCAAAAACTTTAGAAGTCTGAATTTATCCTACAGTTTAAGCAGATGGACCCAGGTCCCTCCCCAATGCCCAGGCCTCTCCTTGCCCATGTATGATGTCAATTGCCCTGTTCCTCAAGCCTGGCTTAGTGCATAATGTCCTCAGTCCTGTCCCTCACCATCTGCTCACTTTCAGTGTAAGATGACATGTTCATATGTGATGCTCCGTCTAGTACATGCTTTCCTAGTTTGAACCATGTCTCCTGTGTCTCCTTGCTAGAGTTGGTGCTCTGTGACCTGTCATGGGTCTCTCTAGGATTGTACCCCAGTGACCCCTTGCCCCCTTGGCTTTCCTTCATCAGAGTCAAGTGTACGTGTGGGTAAGACACCTGCTATCCAGTCATTTATCCAGGCATAGGTGAAGGGGTCAAGAGAAAGTTGCCTGACTGAGCATTTATTTTTATCTGATTCTTTTTCCCACCCTGAGTGACTTCATTATCTATTTTTTTTTTGTTTGCTTTTGGGTCACATCTTGTGGTGCTCAGAAGTTACTCTTGGTTCTTCACTCAAGAATTACTCCTGCCAATGCTCAAGGGACTGTATGGGAGGCTGGGAATCAAACCTGGGTAATCTGCATGCCAGGCAAGTGCCCAATCACACTGTAATACCAATCTAGCACCTCCTGTATTGATTTTAATATGATATATTTTTGTTTTTTTGGGGGGCCATGCCCGTTGATGCTTAGGCTATGCGCTCCAGGCTATGCGCTCAGAAATCACTCCTGGCTTGGGGGAACCATATGGGATGCTGGGGGATGAAACTGTGGTCCGTCCTAGGCTAGCACTTACAAGGCAGATACCTTACCTCTAGCGTCACCTCCCCAGCCCTGACATAATATCTTTTTGATGGGCTAGGTTTCAAATGACCAATTAAATTACCTAATTCACTTGGCATTCCACCCTTCCAATCCTGCTGTCTTGGTTACAATTGTGTTAAAGTTTATGATATTGATGTAGAAAGTTACTGCACTCCACGACCATCATCAAACTGCCCATGACTTGCTACCACCAGTGGTTCTGAGCATCAAGTTTACTTGGCTCACGCAGAAGTTCCTTTACTGCTCAGAGTTTTCTTCCAACCGCTATATGGATGGTATCCAGAACAATGGGTCTTCAGGCAGTTACAACTATCTTGATGACAGAAAAGGAAAGATTATAAATTTTTTAGCACAGGGTCATCATTTGTACTCCGGTGCATTTTTCTTTCCCCTACAAATTTCCTTTCTGTCTGAGTCAGAAGCTGTGTTTCTGGCAGTAAACCGGGAGAACTCCAGGGAACCAACCGTCCTTTGTAGTCTTGGCTAATGTCCCTGGTGTAAATGCTCCCATCCCATCTATTTCAAGCTGAAGCGTACAGCCAGTGAACTAACTACAGAGTTCTGTGGAACCAGAATCCAAGACAACAGCCTCTATGGCTTGTATCTCTTTCAGAAGAAGGAAGATAGGAGAAGCTTACCACTCTCCTCTGAGGAGACCCCAAAGTATTCAGTCAAAAACCAGTGTACCTGGATTTAAAAAAATATATTTAAGCACCATGACTACAAGCATGTTTGTAGTTGAGTTTTAGTTATTAAAAAAAAAAAAAAAAAGCCCCCTTCACCAGTGCAACATTCTCACCACCCAAAGCCCTTGGTCTCCCTTTCCCTCTACCCCTTGTCTGTCTTCAAAACAGGCATTCTATTTCTCTCACTCACTGTCATTGTCAGTGTAGTTATTTCTCTAACTGAACTCACCACTCTTTGTGGTAAGCTTCATATCATGGGCTGGACCTTCCAGCCCTTATCTTTATTATTTCTGTGTATTATTACAATAATGTCTTTTATTTTTCTTAAAACCCATAGATGAGTAAGAGTATTCTGTGTCTATCTCTTTCCCTCTGACTTATTTCACTCAGCATAATAGTTTCCATGTCCATCCATGTTTAGGAAAATTTCATGACTTCATTTTTATGATGGCTACATAATATTTCATTGTGTATATGTACCACAGTTTCTTTAGCCATTCATATGTTGAAGGGCATCTTGTTTGTTTCTAGAGTCTGGCTATTGTAAATTGTGTTGCAACATAGGAGTACAGAAAGCATTTTTGTGATGTGTTTTTGTGTTCCTAGGGTATATCCTTAAGAGTAGTATAGCTGGATCATATGGGAACTTAATTTCCAGTTTTTTGAGGACTCTTCATATTGTTTTCCATAAAGGCTAGACTAGGCAGCATTCCACCAGCAGTGAATGAAAGTTCCTTTCTCCCCTCATCCCCACCAGCACTGATTGTTCTTATTCTTTGTGATGCCAGTCTCTGTGGCATGAGATGTGTACCTAGATTCTTTTTTGTTGGTTTGGTGTTTCTGCACAAATTAGTCATGAAACAGTGCAGTTGGGCCATTAGATTGGTGATGACTGTGGGGTGTGGATGTAGTTGCCAGGGCTGTGGTAGGGCATGAACTTGGCCCACCTTTCTCCTCTCCTAAGGGTGCTCCAGAGTTTTCAACTAGGAGACCAGTGTTCCTGTGAATTATTATTTTCTTTTTTTGCTTTTCTGCCACATCCAGTGATGCTCAGGGGTTACTCCTGGCTATGTGCTCAGAAATCACTCTTGGCTTTGGGGATCATATGGGATACCAGGAGATTGAACCGTCATCTGTCTTAGGTTAGTGTGTGCAAGGCAAACACCCTATCACTTGTGCCACTGTGCCAGTCCAAATTTTTTGTTTTGTTTTGTTTTAGGACCATACCCAATGATGCTCAGATATTGCCCTGACTCTTCATTCAGGAATCATTCTGGCAGTGTTCAGGGGGCCTTATGAAAAAATGTCAGCCTCGTGCAAGGCAAGTGCCCTACTATCTGTACTATCTCATAGGCCCTTCTACCTACCCATGAATTTTAGTGGTTTGACTTGCAACTCTTCTAGAATAGTGTGAGTGTGTGAAGCTGGGCAGATGCATTTAAGTGGTGGTTACTGTGGGTTGTGGGTGGGGCTGTTGGGGCTTCTAGCAATAGCCTTTCTGAGAGGCACTCTCCACCATGCTCCTTCCCATTAAAAAATTAAAACTTTGGGTCCGGAGAGATAGCACAGCGGCATTTCCCATTAAAAAATTAAAACTTTGGGTCCGGAGAGATAGCACAGCGGCATTTGCCTTGCAAGCAGCCGATCCAGGACCAAAGGTGGTTGGTTCGAATCCCGGCGTCCCATATGGTCCCCCGTGCCTGCCAGGAGATATTTCTGAGCAGATGGCCAGGAGTAACCCCTGAGCATTGCCAGGTGTGGCCCAAAAACAAAACAAAACAAAACAAAAATTAAACCTTTGGGGCCGGAGAGATAGCATGGAGGTAAGGCATTTGCCCTTCATACAGGAGGTCATCGGTTCGAATCCCGGTGTCCCATATGGTCCCCCGTGCCTGCCAGGAGCAATTTCTGAGCCTAGAGCCAGGAATAACTCCTGAGCACTGTCGGTGTGACCCAAAAAAGCTCACAAAAAAATTAAACCTTTGGGCTTTATTAAAATATCAATAAAAGGGGCCAGTGTGATAGCACAGTAGGTAGGACATTTGCCTTATTCGCAGCCAACCTAGGTTTGATCTCTTGCTTCTCATATGGTCCCCGAGCCTGTCAGGAGTAATTTCTGAGTGGTATGCATGTGCCTGAGCACCACTGAGTGTGCCTCACCCCCAAAAACAAAACCTCCCAAGTGGAGGAACTAGCATCAATAATAAGGAATTGGGGCAAAGGGAAAGCACACTGATTCTATCCTTTTTCTTTTTTCTTTTTTTTTTTTTTGATTCTATCCTTTTTCTAGTGTTACAAATGTCTCTGTATGTGTCCAATATCCTCTAATAAAAAATATCTACACTTACTATCATTTTGGGAGGTTAATGGTAAACCAATAACTTTTGCTTATTTCTCTTACAGCTCACTCTCCTCAAATTCTAATCTGGAGGTTAGAATTTGGTTTTATAGAATGAGAAAAGTTTCTCAATCGCAGTATCTCCAGAGTCCATCCAGTAAAGAAAACATTTTGTCATAGAGACACTTGCTCTGGGTAATTTCCATTCAGCATTGAATGCATTTAGTAACCTGGTGGAAGGGAATGACAGAAGACTGTATTGAAAGTTCATGTCCAGAAGCCTCTTCCTCCGAGCAATTTTACTGAGATCTGACTTGCCTTTAGCAAATTGCCTAATTTTGCCACGATCAGGCCTTGGACCATTCTCTTAACTCTTGTGCTTCTTTGCAGTTACCCCTCACATCCCCACTCCCAGCCAGTCTTCACCAGACCGCCTTGTGTCATGGCAGATAAGCAGAGAGAACTTGTATTTCCCAATCTCAGCATGGTAGGCATTTCAGTTCAGATCCTTTTCTGCTAGGTGGTGGGACTGTATTCAGCATTGTGTGACATTGAGCAACATTGCAGCCCTGATGCATTTGATACCAATGGCATATGCCAACTTGTGATGAACCCAAAACATTTCCAAAAACACCATAGTGTGATTTGGGTGCTTTATCCTGGTGATGGTCCTAAGGAGGTGGTTGTTTCTGATTTCTGGGTTTGTTGTATGAACAAACCACCCCTTATTTACTCAATTCTTCCTGTACATTGGGCTGCTTGAACTCTAGGATACGGTGCAAGGCTCCCAGGCACACCCACCTATCAGTTCATCTGCTGGTTCTAGGTTTCCATTCTCTGAAGGAGTCAAGTCAATGGACAGTATGTCTCATTTTTTGCTTGACAAGACGTTGCAAACTGGTTCCAAATGGCTTTATCGTTTTATATCTCCATCAATAATATATGAAGTGGGTGAAGGTTTAGAGGCACCAGCTTGTCCTAAACATTTGGTTGGATCTTATTCATAACTGCCAAAGCTTGGAAGAGTGGAGTTGATTCCACTGCATTCCTCTGACCACTAATGACCTCAGTCCACCTCTTTTGGATGCTTTTTGGCCATGAAGGTAGCATCTTTGGAGAAATAGTACAGCAGGTAAGGTACTTGCCTTGCACCACACAGCTGACCCGAGTTTGCTCCTCAGCATTCCATATGGTTCCCCGAGCACCACCAGGAGTGGTTCCTAAGCACAGAGTCAGGAGTAACCCCCGAGCATTGCCAAAACAAAACAAAACAAAATAAAAAGTCCCCAGTACTCTGGGGAAGGGTGTGGTGAGAGAGTATGCACAAAAACCCTATCATTAACTGTATTGTCAACTATGGAGCCTAAATTTTAATTAAATTTTAAAAGAGGGGCCCGGAGAGATAGCACAATGGCGTTTGCCTTGCAAGCAGCCGATCCAGAACCAAAAGGTGGTTGGTTAGAATCCCGGTGTCCCATATGGTCCCCCGTGCCTGCCAGGAGCTATTTCTGAGCAGACAGCCAGAAGTAACCCCTGAGCACCCCCGGGTGTGGCCCAAACACCAAAACCCCCAAAAATAAATTTTAAAGAGGAGGCAGATTTTTTTTTATAATATGTGTATATATATATATCCCCAGTGGTTGTCAGAATTTACTCCTGGCTCCATGCTCAGGGGTCACTGCTGGCTGTGCTTAGGGGAACACATGGAGGTAACACAGATCAAACCCATGTTGATCACATGCAAGCAAATGCCCTACTCATTCACTAGCTCTCTGGCCCTCTCTGGCCAATATTTTAAAGGGTCTAAAGCTAATAATAACCATGGTGAGGTGGGTTGAATAACATCCATCTAGTTCATGTCAAATTCATAATCACCCCAATCTCCTTCTGAACCTGGGCTTATTCATAAGTTGGATCTTGGCAGAGGTAAAGAACTTGAGATTGATGTCATCAACCCTTCATAGCTCATTTCTGCAACTTCTCCTCCTCCTCCTCTTCCTCCTACTTCTCCTCCTCCTCCTCCTCCTCTTCTTCTTCTTCTTCTTCTTCTTCTTCTTCTTCTTCTTCTTCTTCTTCTTCTTCTTCTTCTTCTTCTTCTTCTTCTTCTTCTCCTCCTCCTCCTCCTCCTCCTCCTCCCCCTCCTCCTCCCCCTCCTCCTCTTCCCCTCCCCCCTCTCCTCCTCCTGCTCCTCCTTTTTCCTTCTGTTATTGGCCCACACTTGGCTCTACACTTAGAAATTAGTCTCGGTGGGCTCAGGGGATCATATGGGATGGTGGAGATCAAACCTGGACAGCCATGTGCAAGGCAAACACCCTATTTATTGTACTATCACTTGATCCTGATCTATGTTCATATCTAGCTCCCAGCCACCAACATAGGGTCCCTGAGGCCTCTTTAGTGTCTATTTGCTTGGAAGGGTACCACCCCCACCCCCCCACCCCGAATTCGAATGAGGAGCCAGAGGCCCTGGGAATCTTGTTCCTCACCCATGGAGATTCTCACTAACCAGTGAGATTTAGGTTAAACTCTGTTCAGCTAGGGAGGGGGCTGCCTGACAGCCAAACACAGAACTGGGGACCTGGGTGAGGGGATGGCTGCCTTTTACCCCCTGCAGCCTTTTGCTTTGCCAAACTCTTTCCCAAGGTGGCAGGGCATTGGAGGGGGTGGGCTGGAGGCCCAGAGGCTGCTTTTGAGTCTACCAGCCCCAAAGCCCCTCTCAGGGGCTCAGTTTCTTCTAGATAGGGCACAGGGCAGCGGGACCCTCATCTAGATCTTAGCAGCCCAGGAGCCTTTTATTAAACCTCAAAGAGTTCTTTGTTCTCCAGCCGAGGCCCGAAAATCCGGGGCAGCGTCTCTCGGCTGGTGGCTGAGGTTGCTGGGAGAATCCCTCAGCGCAGGAGAAACAGGCTTGGACCAAGATCACAAGGAGAAAGGCAGTGCTTGCTTTCTTGCCTGCATTTGTTCTTCGCCTGGAGAGACTCTGGCCACTCGCTTGCTTCTTTTTTCCTGTCTTGGAAATGAAGGAAGAGATCTTCAGACTTGTCTTTGGCGCTCCAGCTCAGCCACCCCTGGGGAGCAGACTTAATTGGAGCAGGGTGGCAGGGGGTACCTCCCCAGGAGGATCTGATAATTCTCCCTGGGTGAGGCCATGGCCTGTGAAGATTGGGACTGTTGTGACTATGTCTGTGCTGCTGACCATGGAAGAAGCTCATTCAGAGATTAAAAAGTTTTAGTTGGGGGCCCTGAGGAAAGGGGACCGCTGGGGCCCACAGCAAGGTTTTCTGTTACTCATGAAAGTTCCGCGACTGGCAAAGAAAATAGAATCAGAGATTTCTTTTTGCCTCAGCTGAGATGGTTTCATTTCCTTCTAACTACAAATCTTTTTTTCCTTTCCCTCCTTCTCTTTCCTCCTTCTCTCTTTTTCTCCCTGCTTTCCCTCCCCCCCCCCCCTCCCTCCCTCCCTCCCTCCCTCCTCCCTCCCTTCCTTCCTTCCTTCCTTCCTTCCTTCCTTCCTTCCTTCCTTCCTTCCTTCCTTCCTTCCTTCCTTTCCTTCCTTCCTTCCTTCCTTCCTTCCTTCCTTCCCTCCCTCCCTTCCTTTCTCCATGCAGCAATGTTGATGGAGACACAGATCTGCGGGACACAGATCAGGCAGGAGGCTCAGAGCTGGGGGGCTCACACATAGCCCCTTAAGATGCTCACACCCCAGTAGGACTGGGACAGAGAGGCACTTCTTATGGGGCATCAAGATGGTGGGGAAACAGCAGCCAAAAGAAGGACAGGAGGTCAGGCTGAAACAAAGGCCCTGTGGAAAAGACCTTTCCTGGAACCCAAAACCCAAACAGGGGAGCGAGGGTGGAAAAGCTGGCCCAGGGTCTCATAGGAGGAGGATCCAGGTTTCTCCACAACAGGTTGAGCTCGAGCAAGAATCCAAACCTTACTGGAAAGGGGAGTAAAGGCTGTGACCCACGTTCGTTCCTGAAACAGAGCAAAGCAGACCAGACGAAAGCATCGCACACCCGCGGTGGTGCATGCAAGACATGAGCTTTTGCCTTTTCTCTGCATGCATATTGGGGTGGGGTGGGGTGGAGGTCTCCCTACAAAATGCATTTCCCGCAGAGGGTCTTTGCAGTTGGAGACATGCTGCCGGGGGTCAGGTTCAGTGGATGAGAGTCCAAGGCACGTTTCTCGGTCCATCTGTGACTCTGTCTGGTAGGGGGGTGTGGGGGACAGGGGGGGGTGCAGGGAGCCGGCGCCCCGCACCTGTGGGCTGCTGGCATTTCCTGAGGCTGCGGGCTGTTTGAAGACTTGTCTGCAGCCCGCTGCGCAGCGGCTCTTGCTGAGTGCAAAGCATTTGTGCGCGAGAGGGGGTGGCCGAGTGGACTCGCGGCTTAATTAAAACAGGGAGAGGCGGACATGGGGGAACTTGGGCAGGTTTTGATCTCGCTCTCTGCCTGCTTGTGAACTTGGGGAGGGGGGGAGGCTTTCTTCTTCTTTTCTTGTTTCTCAGACCTGCCCAGGCTTCCTGAGGCCCCTCCTCCTATGACTGAATTCTGGGGGTACAGTTGATTCATACTAGGGGGGGCTTACCATTGTTTCCACCATCTAACGGGTTTTTTTGAAATAGCTCATGAAACCCTCTCCTTGCCAATTTGAAAAATAGCCGGGTTACTTGGTTGAAGGGATGGGTTGGGTTGGGTTGGGTTGGGGTGTGCAAGCCCAAGTTTGAGTCCTGGCATGGGGGTTTCTTGGTTCCTCTCTGTGAATCGGGGGACATGGAAGTGGATAACTTTGGGGAGCTATAGGGGTGCTGCAAAAGATTTGGGGGGAGACCAGTTGTTCAGTGGGCGTTGATGTAAATTGGGGCTCTTGCAGAGTTATGAAATGCCAGAACCAAGATGGAGGGGACCCGGTGAACTCCTTCATCTTGTATCTGGAGAAGTTGATTTGCTTTGGGCCTTGTAAACTTAACTCATGGCTTGTGCCCACTCATGGATCCCAGAGTAGGTAGACTTTGCCTGCAAAGAGAAACTTGTCACAGTTTTTAGAAGTTTCTCTGCAGATGACTGTGTTCTGATTCTGCTCAGAAGACATGCTGGGTTTGTGCGACCTGCAGGTCACTGGAGACACTGACCCCCATAGCTAAGAGCCATTCAGCATCTCCTCTATGCTCCAGTCTAGCAGTTGGCCAGCCGAGATCAGCCCCTGTCTGGTTCCTTTCAGAAAGGGAAATGGAGACTCTCTGGAGCAAGTGTCCCAGCTTCGCTGGCATGGCTGGTCAGAAACAGCCATGTGGGGTCCAACCTGTGCCCCCAAGGATGATCAGTGCTGGTCAGCCACCAGGGTACATTAACTTGAAGATGAGAACAAATTCGCTGTGTAGTCTGGACTCAAAGAAGAAGGCATCTGAGATTGTGACAAAAGGCAGCTTTTGTTGGTGCCAGAGACCATCCCCAAATCTAAACACTTGCCCCTCTGCCCCATGCCAGCAATCCCTGCTTGGCGCCATACTGCATGGAGGAGACCTGCCAATCCCCTGGCATTTGTGACCCCTGTGCAGGTGGCAGGAAAGACTCATGAATTGGCATTTTCTGGTTTTATAAAACCTACTTGGTCTTTAATCAGCCAAGACTTGATTGAGCACTGTCTGGAAGGCCCAAAGCAAATCAATAAGCAAGTAAAAAAAGAGTCTCGGGGTTTAGTGGGGAGACATCTGAACCCCAACAGAAGGGCTGCTTCTTATGGAGCTAGCAGAGGAGGGATGGGCCTTGAGTTTCTTATCTGTTGCATCTTAGACCCATGTTTATTTTCCCTGCTGGTGGTACTTCCTGCTGGCCAAAGCTCACCCCATTACCTGCTCATCTGGACTGAACATATCTGCCTCCTCTAGTACTCCCAGATCCCCTCCACCTCATCATCATAAATCCATCACACTTACAAGTACCCTTTTGCCAAATAGAATGACTCAGTCATAGTCAAGGAGAGGTCTTCCTTCTGCAATAAATAATACATATTTGTTTTTAGTGGGGTTCTCCCAAATAGTGCTTAGGAGGTCAGAAGGTTCCACCTGTGATTCTTAGCTACTGGCTCAGTGCAGAGATCTGAGAAGTGGGTCGATGCTCAAGCCTGTAGTGTTGGGTGATACCCCAGCTCTCTCCAGTAGTTCTGGGGGCCTCCAGTGCCATCTTGGTGGATGTTCTGGGAAGTATGTGGGGCTGAAGCTAGAACCCGGGTCAGGTTCTATGAGCCCTAAATGTTATTCTGTCTCCAAAGAGAACCTATTCTTCAATTCCATAACTCACTCAGCAGACAGAAAGAGAGAGCTGACATGGTTGTCAAAGGACTTTGCATGCAGGAAATCTCAGCTTGATACCTCATGGTTCCCCCAACACTACTTGGTGTGGCCTAAGAGACAAAAACAAACAAAAGAGAATAGACTCATTTCACTCAGTTTCATACTCTCCATGTTCATTCTTGTATAAGCAAATTTCATGATTTCATCTTTCCTAATAGGTGCATAGTAGTCCATGGTGTAGATGTACCATAGTTTCTTTAGCCACTCCTCTGTTCTTGGTCACTTGAGTAGTTTCCAGATTCTGGCTATTGTGAATAGTGCTTCAATGAACATAGGAGAGTGTTGTGTTTGTGGGCCCCTAGGTATATTCTCAGGAGTAGCATTACTGGATTGTATTGTAGTTCAATTTCTAATTTTGGGAGAGAGAGGAGAAAGAGGAGAAGGAGAAGGAAAAGAAGATGGAGAATAAAAAAAGAAGAAAGAGGAGAAGTTGAGATAAAAGAAAAGGAGAAGAAGAGGAAGGAGGAAAAGAAGGAGAAGAAGAAAAGAAAGAAGAAAAAGACGAGAAAAAGGCAGGTTGGTGGAGGGGACAGGAGGGAAACTGAGGACACTGGTGGTAGGAAATATGCACTGATGAAGAAATGGAGTTGGAACATTGTATGACTGAATGTAATTGCCACTCAAGATGACTCAACTAAAACTTTTTTGAAAAGAGAAAAGTCTAGAGGTCTATTCTGTATGTGTGTGTGTATGTATGTATGTATGTATGTATGTATGTATGTATGTATGAGATGAACCCTGCAACTCCCCCTCACACCAATCTCTCTCAAGCAAACCCCTCAGCCTTAACCTCTATCTGGTATGCACCCCCCCACCAGCCACAGGCTGCTGAACTGACCTGAAAGACCCCTCACGATCCAGGGGGCTCACTTGGAGCCTCACCCCTTCCTCCATCTCAGTTCAAACTCAAACCATCCCTCCCGGAAGCGGCTTTGTCCCTCCCAGCCCAGACCTTGATCTCGACTGGAAATAGTCAGAGGCTTTCAAATGCCCTTGTGGTCCCAGATCCCTTTGTTCCGAGGAAACTGTGCCCAGAAATAGACACAAATAAAGCCGATAAAGACAGAGATCTCCGCCAAAGTTAGAGTGGGGTGGGGTGTCTCCCTCCTGCACATGCCTCAAATCCCCTCACGCTCTCTCCTGTCCCTGAAAAACTTCTGGGGCCTCAAACCTCCTGGATGACACCACTCAGCTTGTAGCCAACTCCAAGGGCATCTTCTTTCTTGTTAGAAACTTCCTTCCTTGCCTCTCTTGCTCAGTAGCAATGGATTTTTCCCCCCGATTTTGTTTTGGTTTGGGGTCACCCTTGGCAGTGACCAGGGCTTATTCCTGGCTTTGCACTCAGAGATTACTCCTGGTGGTGCTCAGGGGACTCGATGTGGTGCCAAGGATTGAACCCAGGTCAGCTGCGTGCAGGGCAAGTGCCCTGCCTGCTGTACTATCCCTCTGGCTCAGCTATGGTTCTTTTCCATTGAGTTCTTATCTCAGTTTACCTGAGCTCCATTTCCCTCCTGCTGAGCAATCTTGGGTTGCTGGGTAGCTGGGCTAATTCACACTGGAATTGGAGGCTTCTTGCCAGTTTGGGGGTGTGGTGGAGGAGGGAGGATCTTTGTGCAGCCGTGGGTGGGTAAATCAGGTGGTAGGAATTAGGTGAATGATTAATAAAGAAGGTCTAGGAAAGGTTATGTCAGATCATATTCAAAGGTGTGGTACAAGAGTTGATGCGTTGGATTCTATGGGGAGAAATGTTCTAGAAAGAGCCTGAGCACTTCTTCCCAACAGACTTAGTTCTCACGGTACCACAGTGATGCTGGACGCTGGGGTGCTTGCCAAGGCTTGACCTGTAGGTCTCCTAGAGCCAAGTTCATGAGGAAGCAGGAGGGAAGGCTGTTTGAACTCTGCAGGGGGTTCTGGCTCTGCCCTCCCTGCCAACTATCCCCAGTGCAGGACCTAAGATCCCAGGTTCTGATCCTTCCCCCTCCTCCCCTCCTCTCCTTCTTCTTCCCTCTCATTCATTCTCTCCTTTCCTTCCCTTCCTCCTTTCTCTCCCCTTCCCTCTTCTCTCTTCTCCCTTTCCCTCTTCTCTACACTCACCCTCCTTCCTTCCATCTCCTTTATCTTCCACTCCCTTTCATTACCCTTCATTAGCTTCTCTTTCCATGCCACCCCTTCCTTCCCTCACTTCGCCCACGTCCTCCCCTTTCCCCTATACCCTCTCCTGTTCCTTCCCTTCTCCATTCCTTCCCCTCCCCTCCTTTCTATCCCTCCCTTACCTCCCTCCCTCTTTACCCCTTCACCTCCACCCCTCTGCTCCTTTCCACTCCTCCATTCCCTCCCTCCCTCTTCACTCCTCCATACCCAAGCCTTCCTCACTCCTTCTTCCCTTCTTCACCCCCTCCCTTCCTCTGCAGCCCTCCCTTCCCCTCTCTCTCATCCCCCTCTTCCCTCACCCTCCTCCATCCCTGTGCGGTCCTTCCCAGCTGGCTGCTCCCTCTCACCATTCCCCCCCCTCTGTGTTGCCGCCCTCAGACTTGGAGCCCTTATCACATCCCCCCTTTGTGCGGTTGCCAAGCTAAACATACTTGGGGACTGTCGTGCTTTATTCATATTTCCTCGTGAGCCAGTCTCTCAGCGTTTTAATCATTTCCCCCCCAGAGCACGGCCCAAGTTCTTGGCTCAGAGACACAATTACCTTCAGTTGCAGGCAGCCAGGCCAGGCCTTCCCTCCTGTCCTGCACCCCAGAAAGGGGGGGGACACCTGCACTGCTGTCCAGAGGCCTTAATCTGCGCTTAATATTGGCTTCTCTGCTCAGGCTCCAGCAGTGGCGGGGTCAGGGGGTATGACATGGGGGGTGGGGTGGCCCAAGGACCCAGTAGTCTCAGTTTCAGAAGGATTTGGGGGTACCAGCCCAGAGTATATAAAAGAAGCTCAGTTCCTGGCAGCATGTTCCATCAGTACCAGGTGCCAGGCCTTAGCCCAGGCTTGGATTTGAAGACAAGAAAAAAAGCTTGAGCACATTGATGGAGGGCTAAAGAGCTCTGGTACAGGTGCCTAAGGGGAAGGTGCTTGCTCGCCCCCTATGTGGGGGACCAGAGAAGGGTGATCGGATATTTCAAGATAGAGGGAAGAGCACAGAACTGGGCAGGAGGAAGACCAATCCATGAGAGAAAGCTTGGCAGAAAGAGTGGGGGAGTGCAGTTAGGGCAGAGAAGGGACCACTATGACGATGAGAGCTGGAAATGATCACTCTGGACAAGAACTGGGTGCTGACTGGAGGGAAAGTCATAGGCATGGTACTTCTTCAGTGACAGTATTGCAAACTACAGTTCTCAAAGGAAGAAAAGGGGAGAGAGGAAGAGAAAAAAAGAGAGAGGAGGAAAATACCTGCCCTAGACCCAGGCAGAGGAAAGGGCAGGAGGAAAATTAGGGGGCATTGGTGGCAGGAAATATGCACTGGTGAAGAGTGTTGGACATTGTATGACCAAGATTTTATCATGAACAACTTTGTAATTGTGAAAAGAAAAAGAAAACCTAACTGATCAACAATCTTGTAGCCATGGTGTTTAAATAAAGTAATAATAATAATAATAATAATAATAATAATAATAATAATAATAATAATAAATAAACAACAGGTCAGAGCTAGGCTCAGCTCAGGCTCTGCTACCCATAGGCTCATGTGGCCAAACCTTCATTTTTTTCACTTCTAACCTGGAGCTAATGATGCTGACTTTAGGGGCATGCCTGAGGCTATAAGCAGGACCATCTGATAGCAGAATCCAAGACCACAAAAGGGGTCATCTTTGTGCTCCTGCTACTCAAAGTCTGGTCCAAGGACCAACAGAAAAATGCAGAGTCCTTGAGGTCAGAGTGGTAGTACAGCAGGTAGGGCATTTAATTTGCAGACAGCCAACCTGAGTTTAATCTTTGGCATCCCATACAGTTCCCTGAGCAATACCAAGAGTGATTCCTGAGTGCAGAGTAACTCTTGAGCACTGCCAAATGTGTCCCCACAAAATAAGCTTGGATTCTCTCCCTGTCTCCTGGGGAACAAGAGAGGACAATGGCTGGAGCACTGTCCCAGAGGGTCCCAAGGGGAAATCTCCAGCCCAGACAAGCAGATGAACTGCAGAGTTGATCCAGAGCTGCTTCAACTGCCACCTGCTCAGGTCCTTGGAATGGGGGGATTCCTGCCCTGGGGTTCAGGCAAAAGCACAACTGGTACCCACAGCTAACACCAGTCACATCCACACACAGACATCAGGGGGAGGAGGACATAGCAAATGATACTTGCTGCCGAGGAAAGAACCCAAGGCTGAGAGGAGTTTCAGGAAGACTTTGTAGTCGCATAAGAGGGTATTGGTGGGGACAGTGCTGCTTTATTGCTTGGTTTGAATCACTCCATAGGTCTGCAGGGTTAAACCAGACCTTGGATCATGGGACTGGGGATGCTGGACTCAGGGCACCCTTTATAGCTAGATATAGGCGGGAAGGGACCCCACGCAGGCCACTGTCTCCGATACCCACATGTCTGGGCCTTACTGCTAGTTCTTCCTCCATAGCTGATACCCAGGAGGGGCATGGCAAGGGCTGCCCACTGTGCCTTCTGCTGCCAATGCTCCCTCGTCCCCAGAGAGAGGATTTTTGGGTCATGCCTCATTGCCACATTTAAGGCAGCTCTGTTGAAACTCATTGATTACCCCGGAATTCAGTGTGTTGGCTCTGCTGCCACTTGGACATCTTGAAGTGCCAAGAGTTTTTGTGAGGATGGGGCATGTGGTGACTTCCTGGGAGGGACAGCTCCAGCCACTGACATCTGGCCACAGAAAACAGCTTTCTCTGGCCCTTCTCTGCTCTCTGTGGGGCAGGCCCAGCTTGGCCATAGGGCACTGAGGGGACTTGTGTGTCCTGGCAGACTCTGAGTTTTGAGGATGCAGGCAACTAAATCACCCTGACTTGACTTGAGATCTTTATTTTCTGTTCTTCCCAGAGGTTGGCCTGTGTGGGGTTAGGTCATGGTGATTGGGAGGCTCAGAGTGCTCAACTCAAGCATCTTTGGGTTGGTGACAAACCTGGGTTAATGTCCCTGTGTACAAAGTTTCATAACTAGTTCCTAAAGAGTGGAAAAAAACCTCTAGTCCCACAAATAGCTCCTAAAGGGATAAAATATATATATATATATATATATATATATATATATATATATATATATATATAATATATATATATATATATATATATAATATATATATATATATATATATATAATATATATACGATTAAGCCAATGAAGGATCAGGGGCCAATCAGAAAGACTGGCCTAGTCGAATCTTCCTCATCCCACCTCACTTCGAAAGAGTGGCTGCAAACAACACCACCGATCATTTGCTTCAGATGCATGTCGAGAGAAGTCTTGTTTCTGCTCCATGGATGTTGCCTGGCTTGACTGTGCTGGAGACCATGGGAGGAGTTGCTCATAGGGTGGCACATTTGGGAAAGAAATAGCTATGCCCCCGAAGAAGACATATGAAGGGCCCAAAAGCCTCTAGAAATGTGTTCATATCAGGAAAATGCAAAACTAAAACAACAATGAGATATTACTTCACATGCGAGAAAATGGCCTATATCAAAAAGAGAGCTACTAAGAATGGAGCCTTTGTTTACTTTGATGAGAAGGTCATCTGATTCAAACTTCATGGAAACTTCAAGAGCATTGATATTACCTAGTGATTCTACTTCTTGGCATCCGATTCAAGAACACAAAAGCAATTATTTGAGAATATTTATGTTCACCTATGTTCATTGTAACACTTTATGTAATAATCAGGATTTTGAAGCAACCCAATTGTCCAACAAAAGATAAATGGATAAAGATATTGTGATGTAAATGGTGAAAGGATAGATGTTGGAAAACTATATAACTAAAATGTAACCATCATCAACTGTATAACTGTGCACCTCATGTATGTTGATTCATTCATTTAAACAATAGGAGTTATGGTATATCAATACAATGGAATACTATTCGAGGGTAAGAAATTATATTGGGGGCCCAGAGAGATAGCACAGCAGCGTTTGCCTTGCAAGCAGCCAATCCAGGACCAAAGGTGGTTGGTTCGAATCCCAGTGTCCCATATGGTTCCCCGTGCCTGCCAGGAGCTATTTCTGAGCAGACAGCCAGGAGTAACCCCTGAGCACTGCCAGGTGTGGCCCAAAAACCAAAAAAAAAAAAAAAAAAAGAAATTATATTGGACCAGAGAGATAGTATATCAGGTAAAGGACTTGCCTTGCACATGACTGACCCAGGTTCAATCCCTAACATCCCATATGGTCCCTCATGCTTTATCAGAAGTAATTTATGAATGTAGAGCTAGGAGTAAAGCCTAAACAGAACAGGGCATGGCCCAAAAAGAAACAAACAAAAAAGATATCATGTAGTAAATAAAATAGAGAGTATAATATTTTTATATGCAATAAGCATATATATGTATATATGCACATATTTTTTATCTTTTATCTTTTGGCTACACTCAGCAGTTCTCAGGGGTTATTCCTGACTCAGCACTCAGGAGCCACTCCTAGAAGTTTTCAGGGAACCATAGGGGATGCTATGGAATCAAACCCAGATTGGCCACATGCAAGGCAAACACCCCACCTACTGTGCTACCCCTCGGGTTCCTGGTCACTAGCATATTAAATGAAATAAGTCAGAAGAAATAGAACAAATACCAGATGGTCTCACTCATCTGTGATATATAGAGAAACAAATAAATGGAAAATACTGTAGAGAAAGACAACAAACCCTTGGTCTTGGATTACAAAACTTAAATATTACCAAACATGGGTGAAGGGTGGTGAGAGGAAGAAATGTGGACCAGTAGTAACATAAAGACAGTGGTGGAGAGTTAGGATAACCTTGGAGGTGGTAAAAGTGCAGTAATTTATACATCAAAACCATGAAAGGTAACAATATTTTAACCATGTTATCCAAACTACAATAGAAATGTGTACAAAGTCAGAAGTTTCATAGCTGATGATTTGGTCACATTTATCTTTTTTCTTTCCATAAAAAACTTTATTTAAAGATAAAGAAGTGAAGGGATTTCCCAGAGTACTGAGTCTCCTAAAGAATTCTTCCTAAACATGAAGCTCATCACATAGAGTGATGAGTGCAGTTGCAGAGATGACTACACTGAAAACTATCATAACAATGTGAATGAATGAGGGAAGTAGAAAGCCTGTCTCGAGTACAGGTGTAGGGTGGTGGGGAGGAGGGAGATCTGGGAAATTGGTGGTGGGAATGTTGCACCGGTGAAGGGGGGTGTTCTTTACATAACTGTAATCATACAACTATAATCATGTTTGTAATCACGGTGTTTAAATAAAGATAGAAAAAAAAAAGAATTCTTTCTAAAAACATCTTGATTAATTTTTGATGATTTCATATGTGCAATTTATGTTAGGAAATTATAGGGACGGTATCTACCAGAATAGCCTCATTCATTCTGGCAAAGATTCAACTTAGGACTATTTTCTATCTGCCCAATGTATTGATTTTTTAAATTTTTTCATTTTTTTTAACAGTCATTCACAGTTATATCTAGGATACATAGTGATAGTGAATTAGGGCAATTCCCACCCACCAGTTGACCTTCCTCCGTCACTGTTCCCAGTTTGCATCCCATACCTCCACCCTTAGCCCCATGGACTGCTAGTGTAATAGCTTGTTGTAGTTAGGGTCTTTTGATTCTATTGTAGTTGACTTTGGGTTGGATATTTAGTTCTGATCATTTTTTTTTTAAATGTATTGATTTTTAAAAGGGATTGATCTGGTGCATACAGGACATCATATTTGTAAAACGGTACCTTTGATTTATAAATTTTGTATAGTACTTATATCTATTAATGCCTTTTTTTTCCTTGGTTTTTTGGGCCACTCCTGTTTGATGCTCAGGGTTACTCCTGCCTAAGTGCTCAGAAATTGCCCCTGGCTTGGGGGGAACCATACGGGACTCTGGGGGACCGAACCTCGGTCCTTCCTTGGCTAGCGCTTGCAAGGCAGATACCCTACCTCTAGTGCCACCTTGCCAGCCCCTATTAATGCCTTAAGTTTATTCTACCTGACTTTAATGCTACAAATTTATGGATTTCTGGATAGTAAAAACAATTCAACCAAGATCTCACTCATGTGGTTGGCTGTTGGAACTGGAAATCAGTGATTCAGCCAGGGTAGAGAATTGGGACCTCAGTTTACCTCCATGGGGTCTGCCATGCACAGCTTGGTGATCTGTGGACAAGGATTCTAAGACTTGGAGCCCTGGAAGCCTTTAGTATCTTGTTATGATCTCCCATTAGGGACTCAAGTACTATCTTTCAATAGTTGAGGTGAATCACTAAAAACTCAGTCTATATTCAAGGTAGAGATGCATACTCCTCTGAATGGCATGACCAGGTTCTTCTTTCTTTCTTTCTTTCTTTCTTTCTTCTTTCTTTCTTTTCTTTCTTTCTTTCTTTTCTTTCTTTCTTTCTTTCTTTCTTTCTTTCTTTTCTTTCTTTCTTTCTTTCTTTCTTTCTTTCTTCTTTCTCTTTCTTTCTTTCTTTCTTTCTTTCTTTCTTTCTTTTTCTTCTTTCTTTCTTTCTTTCTTTCTTTTCTTCTTTTCTTTCTTTCTTCTCTTTCTTTCTTTCTTTCTTTCTTCTCTCTCTCTCTCTCTTTCTTTCTTTCTTCTCTTTTTTTTTTCTTTCTCTCTCTTTCTTCTTTCTTTTCTTTCTTTCTTTCTTTCTTTCTTTCTTTCTTTTTCTTTCTTTCTTTCTTTCTCTTTCTTTTCTTTCTTTCTTTCTTTCTTTCTTTCTTTCTTTCTTTCTTTCTTTCTTTCTTTCTTTCTTTCTTTTTCTTTCTTTCTTTCTTTCTTTTTCTTTCTTTCTTCTTTCTTTCTTTCTTTCTTTCTTTTCTTTCTTTCTTTTCTTCTTTCTGACCAGCCTTCTCCACTGTTTAGTCCGCAGACAGCTCCTGACAACTCCTTCACTTAGGAATGTTTGTTAGTGCCCCCAAATCCTGCAGAGACCGACTCTCTTATGTTTTCCCCAAGAGATGGAGTCTAATTGGTCCAGTTCATGTGGAGTGTTTATTTATGAACCAATCAACTGTGACCAGTGTCATCCTGTAATAGAAATGAGGTGTCTGTTAAGAATGTCTTCATAAGCATCTGCCTCTGGTTCTTGTAGTGATGCCTTGTGAGCAGAATATGGCAGCTGGCTCTTTGGAGGGTGCCACTGAGTTTCCTAGGATGGCCAGTGACTGAGTGGCAATGATGTGGTAGAAACCAAAATGTGAGAATTGTTGGGTTGTTACAAGATTAGATACTGCTTTCTACCCTTTAAAGATCAAGTGGGAAGAAGAGAACTAAAATACAAAAGTTGAATCTTTAACTAGAATTCAGTGGATCTGGTTAGGACTATCTGGTCTACCCTCTCTGCCCAAAGGTGGATAAACCAATTTCATCTCCATGTCTAAAGATTTGCTTAGAACTGTTATTAGCTAGTTTATGAGAACAGGGGTAGAAAACAAGCTCTCATGTTTTCTTTCTTTCTTTTTAAATTTTAATTTTATTGAAACTATTGTGATTCATAACACTCTTCATAGTTGGGTTTCAGATATACAATGAATCAGGGCCAATCCCACCAGTTTCCACCACCATCCACCAATGTTCCTGAAATGCATCCCATATCATCCCCTCTGCCCCCAGCCTGCCAGTATAACAGGCTCATTTTAAGTTTAGATTGTTAAAGTTTGGGTCTCTGGATTTTATTGTTTTTGCCTTCAGCTTGGATATTTAGTTTTGTCCTTTTTTAAAAAACACTACCAATGCACCTGACATTGCTTGGCCCCTGGCCTCCATTCTTTCATACTTGTGCTTCTCCTCTTCAACTCAGTTTCTCTCCTTTTCCTCGTTATACTCTGGGGGCCAAGTCTTGTTTTCTTTCTTTCTTTTTTTGTTTTGTTTTGTTTTGTTTTGGGGACATACCAGGAGGTTCTCAAGGCTTACTCTGGAACTGCTCAGGGATCATGCCTGATCAAGCCTAGGTCCACCATGAGAGGTATACTAATCAGGGCAGCCATGTTTTCATGTTTTCTAATGTAATTTTCTTGATAAAACCTCCCTGTTTGTGGACAACTCTCTCAGAGTATTGAACGAACAATGCCATACAAGAATGCTGATGGTTAAAAGACAGGATGTGTGCTATGGACAGACTCTCTGCTAATCAAACAAGTGAAGTAGTTATCATTATTACTTCTGCTTTACAGACCAGAGTTGAGATAACTTGTCCAAGGTCACAGTTAATGAGCACAGGCTGGCTCCTAGCCTGTGCACTTAATCTGATACCACAGATACTTTTCCAGGAGGCATTTAGCATGACTGCAGATAGCCTGCAGTCTCTGCTGAGGGAGCCCACCTGTCCTTGTTCTGATCCGGCTCCACCTCTTCCAGTTTAACTGATTGGACCCAAGGAAAGTAGCCAATTCATTGGCTGGCAAGTAGCCCCCAGGGAGACGTGGTCTGGAACATTCTAAGGGGGTGGCAAAAACATTTAAATTAGGTCCTTTGAATTCTCATTCCCTAGAATCTGAACTCTAGATACATAAATTAAGAAACATGAAGCCCGAGAGGTAGCATGGAGGTAAGGCGTTTGCCTTGCATGCAGAAGAACGATGGTTTGAATCCTGGCATCCCATAAGGTCCCCCGAGCCTGCCAGGAGTGATTTCTGAGTGTAGAGCCAGGAGTAAGCCCCGAGTGCTTTTGAGTATGATCCAAAAACAAAAACAAAAACAAAAAAGAAATTAAAAGGCAAATTGTATGGAGATAGTATCACATTCATAACCATGCCCTGAAGAAGACAAAGACACACACAAAAAACTTTATTGTCCAAGCACTTAGGTCCTGGCCCTCTTTCTATTTTTATTATGTCCAATCTCCAGAAAGCATACTTTGGTGATGGTGGTGATGGTGGTGGTGTGGTGGTGGTTGTAGTATTGTTGTTGTTGTTGTTGTTGGTGTGTGTGTGTGTGTTGGTGTTGTTTAGGGTTCTCATGGAATTCTCTTAAAATCTTTCTTATTTGACAATGTAAAATCCCTGACAATTTTCTTTAGGGAGTTGTGGTCCAAAGAGCAACAATGGAATGCCAAAGGAAAATAAAGGAACCTAGAAAGAAAAGGTGTGTGTGTGTGTGTGTGTGTGTGTGTGTGTGTGTGTGTGTGTGTGTAGGAGAGTGAGAGAAGGGGAAGAAGGAGTGAAAGGGGGACAAGAGGAAAAGAAGGATGAGGAGGATAGGAGGAAAGGGAAAAAGGGAGGAGAGAAGAGGGATAGGAGGAGAAATGGAGAGGAGGGAGGAGAGGAAATAGGAGGGGTGGGGAAAGGAAGGGAGAGTGTGAGAGGGAAAGGGAAGGAGAGGGAAAGGGAGGGAGGAAAGAGGGAAAGACAGGATAGGAGTGGAGAATTACTGAAACCTGGAAGAGAATGCCAACATTAGTGTAAATCACAGTAGCTGATATTCTATGATTATCACAAATAAGTATTTTTTTTTTTTTTGGTTTTTGGGTCACACCTGGCAGTGCTCCTGGCTCTACGCTCAAAAATCGCTTATGGCAGGCTCAGGAGACCATATGGGATGCTAGGATTTGACCCACCGACTTTCTGCCTGCAAGGTAAACGCTCTACCTCCATGCTATCCCTCCAGCCCCTGAAAATAAGGATTTTTTTTTTAAGGATTTGTTTTGCTTTGCCTCCCCCGATCCTGCAGTGCTCAGGATTATTCCTCAAATAACCTGGTTATATCTAGTTCTGTGTTCAGGGGACCAAACGGGATGGCAGGACTCAACCCAAAGTTACAATGTGCTAGGCAAATGCACTTGCCCACAGTACTATTGCTCTGACCCCAAGAACTTGCTTCTTATTCTAATTATTTACTGCATTTTGTATGGCTTGTTTTTGGACCATACCCAACTGAGCTCAGGACTTACTCCTGGCTCTGCACTCTGCAATGGGTCGTGTGCAAGGCAAAGCTTTCCCTGCTGTTCTATCACTCAAATTATTTGTTTTGGAGAAAGAAGATTCTCAGGGGTCAGAGATATAGTACAATGGTTAGGGTGCTGGTCTTGCACAGGGCAGACTTGGGTTCAAGTCCCAGAAATGCATATGATCCCCCAAACACCACCAGGAGTGATTCCTGAGTGCAGAGCCTAGAGTAACACCTAAATAGCCCTGGGTGTGGCCTAAAAACTAAAAACAAAACAAAACAAAAAATAAAGCAACACACACAACAACCCCCAAACCATAAAACAGGGGGCTACCAGAGTCCATCTGTAGAGACAGATGGTCATGTTATGAGCAGAGCAAGAAACTGTCTTCATTTAGAATTAAAAATAACAACAAAATAACAACAAAAGCTTGGGAAAGGCTTAGAAATGAGGTCTCCTGTTCTCCCGAGAAGAGTGTTAAGAACTTGCTCTGTAACTCTTCTTCTTCTTCTTCTTCTTCTTCTTCTTCTTCTTCTTCTTCTTCTTCTTCTTCTTCTTCTTCTTCTTCTTCTTCTTCTTCTTCTTCTTCTTCTTCTTCTTCTTTTTTTTTTTTAAGAAGGTGGTTTAAAAAAGAAATAAGAAGGCAAAGTCCAGTGTTGGAGAGAGGCCACAGTCTGGCTGGTGGCTAGGTCTGAGCCAACTAAAAATAGAGTGAGACTGATTAATGAAGGGCTTTAAAACAGAGATCAAACCCGGCATGTAATGAGCCGGCCGACGTGCTCCTTCGGGACACTTAGCTCCTTGGGAGAATTGCTCAAAAGCAAGTTGCCCAAGAGCTTGGCCCTGTTCATGGGGCCGGAGGGGAGGTGGTGCTTCTTGGGGAATAGAGCTGAGGTTAGGGAGAGCTGGACTCTGAACCCCACTCCCTCTGGCCTTGTTTCCTTTCTGATCCTGTCTGCTGAGCATGCCCCTCATACCTGCCCTCTCCCACTTTACCTCCAATCCCTCTGTGGGGTCTGGTCCAGAGGGATATGTTAGTAGCTTCTGTCTGCTTTGGGCCTGGTGAGCCTGCACTTCTGTGGAGGGTTAGCTGAAGCCTGGTTCTACTGACTGAGCGATATTTTTGCTTCTCTACATCCCTCAGACTTTTGCCTAGCAAGCTGCTGAAGTAGGTTGATTTTAGCTCTAGTAGACAGGTGGGGAAACTGAGACTCTCGGTTAAAGACTCAGGATTCTTTCTTTTCCTTCCTTCCTTCCTTCCTTCCTTCCTTCCTTCCTTCCTTCCTTCCTTCCTTCCTTCCTTCCTTCCTTCCTTCCTTCCTTCCTCCCTCCCTCCCTCCCTCCCTCCCTCCCTCCCTCCCTCCCTCCCTCCCTCCCCCTCTCTCTCTCTCTCTCTCTCTCTCTCTCTCTTTCTTTCTTTCTTTCTTTCTTTCTTTCTTTCTTTCTTTCTTTCTTTCTTTCTTTCTTTCTTTCTTTCTTTCTTTCTTTCTCTCTTTCCTTCTCTCCTTCCTTCCTTCCTTCCATCCTCTTCCTTCTTCCTTCCTTCCTTCCTTCCTTCCTTCCTTCCTTCCTTCCTTCCTTCCTTCCTTCCTTCCTTCCTTCCTTCCTTCCTTCCTTCCTTCCTTCCTTCTTCCTTCCTTCCTTCCTTCCTTCCTTCCTTCCTTCCTTCCTTCCTTCCTTCCTTCCTTCCTTCCTTCCTTCCTTCCTTTCTTCCTTCCTTCTTTCCTTCCTTCCTTCCTTCTCCCTTCCTTCCCTCCTTCTTTTTTTCTTTTTTTTTTTTTTTGAGGAGCAGTGATTTGGGGGCCACACCTTGTGTTGCCAGGAAGTGATGAATAGCCCAGAGAGGATGAGCATCTGGAAGAAGACCTGGTCAGATTATATTGGCTTTTAAGTCCACAGAGCTCCATTCAAAATAGGTAAGGCCTGTTCCCTCTGTCCCCAACCTGTGCTGGCTTCTTGTACAGTGGGACTTTGGGCAGGAAGAAAAGGGGCCTGGTGGTGTCTGGTTAGCATCAGGTCTTAGGGAGAACTGGTGAGAGTTTAGGCAGACTATGCCAACAGTGTGGGGATAAACCTGGATGTGAGTGAGTCGCAGGAACAATGATCACAGTCAGCACTGAAGTCATTGAACAAGCAGCAGATACCAACTAGGGAGAGGAGGGTCTAGTCAGGCTGAGGTGGGGTGAGGGGTTCTCTGGCAACCCCAGTCTGACTACCCTCCTCCTTTTCTTTCAGCTTCCCCAGAATCTCAGAAACAAAGTGTCCCTTTCTTTGTTGCCCAGGGCCTCCCGAGGGCAGCCAGTCCCCAGGCCTCTCCACAGAAATGCTCCCTTGGAGACAAGGCCTTGCTGTGACCTTTCACCTCTTGGCCTCAGGGTGAAGGACCATTAACCAAACTGCCCACTCCCCAGTCTTTTGTGGAGGAGTAGCCTTTGTCCAGCTGTCATCCGAGAGAAGGAAATACTGGGAGGGCGGCTTCCCTCAAGGCGCCATCTTTGTTCGCCAAGCCTTTATCATTCATCGAATTCTCTCGTGTGTGCCATTTCATTAGGTCTTTAAGGGGTGCTGTTTCTAGCCCAAGGTCACCCTGCCAGCAAAGGGTTAAGACCCCCCACTTGGTGTGGTTCTCTAGCTCCTCTCCTCCCTTCCAGCTTAGCATGTCTCCAGGCAAAGGGCGGGCAGGAAGGCCCATGGGGCAAGTTGTACGGATCATTGCAACTCATCCCCTTTCTGTCCTCACATTCCTTCCTAGGTACGATTTCTAGATAAAAACTAAGGAAGGGAGATGCTATTTCTAGGTCTTGAGTGCTGTCTTTTGCCAGATAACTTCCTTAAGTTGCCATGTTGGTTCCCATTTGGTTTCCTGGGAGACACCCGCCCCCCCTTTCATCCAGGGGCTTGATCTACTGAGGAAGAAGACCCAAAGGTGTGGCCTAATGGGGGTGCAGAGCTTTGTCCCTCCAGCTTGGGGCTGGCAGGGACACCACAGAGCCACGGGCACTTAATCTGAGACCAAGACAGAAAGATCTAAATGAGGTTCAGCTTCAAGGAAAGAGACTCCAGGACAGACAGATGTTTGAACAGGATACAGCTAACTTTTCTCTGCAGGTCTCTAGGGATACCGGTGTTGACAGAAGGCGCTGCTGTTGGCTCTCATGATCTTGCTGAGCCCCCATGCATCTGTCCTTTTAATCCCCAAGTGGACAGTTGGGCAGCCAGGCCAGCTCCAAACATGAGCCTCCCCCCCCCCCCCCCACAAGCAACAGGAAGGCAAAAGACATCCCAGCTTCCTTGTATGAAAGATTTGGGAATCTGACATCCTTCATATGCCACAGTGATATGGGTGATCACCCTCATTTTTCTATGTTCTATCACTTCCATCTCAATAACAACATCTCTCCTGCTGGGTTCTCTTCACCCCTTTACAGAAACCAGAAAATGGTTCATCCCAGCAAGAAAGAAATGGATACTGGATCACCCAGCATGGAAATAGGATAGCAGGACTTGTGAAAAGTTCCCTGACACTTTGGCCTGTGTAAAAGGTCAGTGCCAGGGGTGGAACCCCCAAATGACAGGGCACCCTCTCTCACCCCATCATCAAAGCAATAATACTTTGTGTATTTGTGACCTTTCCTAATGGAAGAAGGGGACTCCTGGAAAAGGAGGGGGTCTAGTTATGACTTAGTTATCTGTCCTGCTTACCTGCTCCTCTATTTTTTTTAAGAATGTGACTTGACATAGAAAGAGTCACCAAAATACCATTAGTTGAGATGAAGTGACTCTGAATTGGAGAGACCTTCATTCCTATATGGTCACAGGATAACCTGAAGCGGTGAGGTGAATGCCAGGCAAGATGAAAGTGGGCATGATGAAACAGGCTGGGACATAGCCTCTATCTCGAACCTGTCACCCCTTCATCACAGCTATGAAACACATCTCTGGCCAGATCTGTGGGGACAGGCAGCCAGGTCCATGCATCCTGATGTTTTTTTTTTTTTTTCTATGTTCTCCTTTGCCTGGAAATGATTTCAGAAGTGTCCTATTATGGGACACCTGCGAGATTGCACAGAAGTTAAGGTGTTTGCTTTGCATCCCAGTGACCCCAGTTGAAATCCTAGCACTACATAATGGTTTCCCAAGTATGACCCAGGATCATTCCTGAGCACAGAGCCAAGAATACAAGGATAGACTGGGAGCATGGCTGGGTGTGGCTCAATCCCACTCCCTTTCCTTGTCCCCTAATTAAAAAAGGAGATCTGAGGAGGAGAGGCCATGATTTGATTTCCCTCAAGTGAAGTGAGACAACTCACTTCCCCTGGGTTCTTCCCAGTTTCTACACAAGGCAAGTTTTAGAAAATATACATGTGTGTGCATGAATGTATGTATATGTGTGTGTGTATGTGGAACCGGGGCCTCACCCACACAAGGCCACTGCTGGGCCACTGAGCACTTGTCCCTCACCACTTTTCTTTTTTTTCTTTTTTTAATAAATCTTTATTTAAGCACCATGATTACAAGCATGTTTGTAGTTGGGTTTCAGTCATAAACAGAATACCCCCTTCACCAGTGCAACATCCCCACCACCAATGCTCCCTTTCCTCCCCCACCCCTGCCTGTATTCGCAATAGGTATTCTACTTTTCTAGGGAAATAACTACACTAACAACTAGCATGACAATGTTAAAGCATGAGAGAAGAAGAAGCATCACTTTTCTTGACTTGAATGTTCCAGCACTAGAGGCACGACCCACAGGAACTGGATAAGACTGAGAAGAAACCAGGCTGTGAGACGCAACAAATGAAACCTTAACCGGGCCTCCGGGCCTCTCTATTTTAAGCTCCCACATTCTTCATCGCTGGCTCCCTCAGTACCGTGGCCTTGGGGTGAGAAGGGCAGATCCCAGCCATGTAGCTTTTCTGCCAAGTGCAGCAGGCGAGCCTGGCATGGAGGCTGATGTGCAAGACCCCCTCCCGAAGGCACTGGCTGAGAAGCCAAGTCATCTTGGCCTTTGGGTGCCTTCCTATCGGGGTCACTTTACCCCCCTGGGTCACCAGGGAGACAGTGTCCCGACATGCCCCGGGATGGCTGGGCTGCTCAGAAGTGTGGCTGGCTTGCCCGAACTAACATGCTGAAGTTCCATGCAGGTTTGTGCATTGCTGAGACTCTTTGTACTTCAAAAAAAATCTGTTCTGGAGCTGGAGCAATAGCACAGTGGGTAGGGTGTTTGCCTTACATGTAGCTGACCTGGGTTTGATCCCTGGCCTCCCATTTGGTCCTCTGAGCCTGCCAGGAATAGCTTCTGAGTGTAGAGCCAGAACTAAGCCCTTACCACTATTGGGTGTGGCCCCCAAACAAAAACAAACAAACAAAAAATAATTTCCATCAGCCTGATTCTACCTCATGGCTCAGAGTGAATGAGAGTGTGAGTATGTTGAATGTAAGTCTAAGTGCAACTTATTTAAAATTTTTTTAACTTTTTTAAAAATTCTTTTTTGTTTCTTTTGGCTTTGGGGGCCATACTCAGCCTATGTGTAGTTACTGAGAAACCATATGGGGCTGGGACTGAGAATTGAACTCTGCGCTCCCTTAAACAAAGCAGTGCACCAGCTCTTGATGAATCTCCCAGTCCAATCTTCCCTCTTCTTTAGAATAGCTAGTAGGGTCATGAAGATGGCCCAAAGGGTCCAGAGTACTGTAGAACCCAGTTCTGGAGGTTCCTGGGGACCACTGGTTGTAGCTCCAACCATCATCGCGATAGAAAAGATTAGTAATAATACCTGCCATATATGGGCTTCATAGCTATATAGCATCCAGGGCAAACCCTCTGTGCATTAGCTCCCTGGAGGCCATTTTGTTACCAGCCTCTCTAGGGGATCAGGAAGTGAAGGTTTAGGGAAATTAATCAGTAGCCCATGATCATGAGGTTAACTGGAAGTAGAGGATCAGAACCAGACCCTCTGATCTATTCATTATCTAGACGACTCCCATTCAACACTGTGTCCCAGGCCTTGCTTGAATCCAGCAGGTTTGTCTGTTTCTGGCCACTTTCTGAGTGAATTCTAGACCCCTGCAAAGCATTAGACTTCCCCAGTGTGTTGGCCTAATTTACATAGAATAGGAGGTATTAGAACAGAGCTTTACGCAAAAATACATGACATGCTGGGCCAGAGCAATAGGACAATAAGTAGATGTTTGTCTTGCATGTGGCCAACCCAGGTTCGAGCCATGGCACCATATGGTTCCCTGAGCACCACCAGGAGTAATTTCTGAGTGCAATGCCAGCAGTAACCCTTGCACATTACAATGTGTGGACTAAATGAAAATCAATTAATGACAAGCATAATTCAGGCCAATGAAGTGAACATAGGACTCAAGACCAGGATGGGTGGGGGGTGAGGAAAAGCCCCCTCCACAAGGTGTCCCTCCTGCCTTCCCTTAGTCTTCACCTTACTGATCTTGGGGCCAGAGAGATAAGCCAGGGGGTAGGGCAAATGTCTTGATCTCAGAACCTGGATGCAGGTTCAATTCCCAGCAGCACCAACATATATATACACACACATACATACTTACTGTCACACAGACACACACAAACACACTTTTACATACTCTCCCACACATTCACATACCTACATACACTCATACACTCATAAACACAAACATACATGGTCTCACACCGACTCACAAATATACTCTCTCATACATGCTCTTTCACATATTCACATGCCTATGAACACTCTATGAGTCCTATGAGCCCCACCAAGAGTGATGAATCCCTGAGTGCAGAACCAGGAATAAATCCCGAGCATTGATGGGTGTGGCCTGAACAAAAAGTAATAATAATAATAATAATAATAATAATAATAATAATAATAAAAGAACAAAGATTTACTGGTCTTACAGGAGGAGGAGCCCAGGTTTGGGGGGTGGTAAAAAGGGTGTGTGAGAGGATGATTACAGGTGGTCTCAGGAAGGCCACTGCTAGGACCAACTTTGCAAAATCCATTTCTCAGGGCAGGTACTTGTGCTGCAAGGTGTGATGCTGCTATCTCTGGAGTTCCCCCCCTTAACCAGACAGAAGTCCTCAGCACTGCAGCAAAAATAACATCACTGGCTGGTTACTGGTTTCCACTAAGTTAGCATTTAGAGTCTGAGTCTTTTGAATTAATAATAAGAAGGCATAGGGGTGAGGGGATCATGCAGTGGATTGAAGGGTGTTTGCTTTGCATGCAGCCTACCCAGGCCCAAAATACAAACAAAAACAAAACACAAAAGAATGATAAGGCAAAATGTTCTCTCACCAAATGCTTCTCTAAGATTGACTAGAGGCAGCTTCAGGGTTTAGCTCGACCACCCACCAGTGTTAGGGCTCACAGCTTTGGCTCTCCTCACGAGTGACCTGAGCTGGAAGGAAGGAAGGTAACCCCTTTGCCCCCATCTAACTTTGGCTCATAGAGGTGATGAGCCTGCACCTCTCTTTGGGACTACATGGAAGGATCCTTCATACCCCCCACTGCCCTAGAGGTTTCTGTGGCACCAGACCACACCACAGCCCATAGGCTTCTTCTTGCCTGGTTCCTTCTTCCTCTGACCTTCTAGGGCCCCCCTGAGAGCACCCTCAGTTACCCACTTGCAGGTGATTGCCCATGCATGCACAGTGCAGGAAGGAGTAGCATTCGACCAGGTTCTTGGGCTTGGGAAGCCATGCTACCATCTGCTGGGCTCAGTTCCTGGGGGATAATCCAGGCAGTGTTTAGCCCTGCCCCTAGTGACTTCCCACCAATCAGGCCTGTTGATGAATGCCAGGATCCAAGGATTTAATCCCTGTGATGTTGGGGACCACTAGGACCAACTTAGCTTTGGGGGCTCCCTGTGTGAGGAGGTACCATGTGCCAGGGATCAAGCCAGGCTCAGGCAATTGCAATGAGCCCTAAAACCAGTACCACCACCCTGTGCCCAAATAAGTGGGGACAAGACCTTATGGGAGTCCTTCCCACACCTGAAAAAACAACCAAGGCGTGTGGGGGGCTGATCTGTTGACCAAGGCTCAGATAGATGGGCCCAGGGCTTCATCCTGCAAGGTGCTGGGATGCAGGGGGGCAGTTCAGGGTCAGGGAGGGCGAGAGGGGGTCCTGGCAGAGGTGTGAAACCTACACCCCTGCAGATGTGACTCCTCCAAAGAACGGGAAGAAGCTTCCACGGGGTCTCCGAGCAGCCTACACCCCTCAGTGTGAGACCTGTATGTACCTCAGGGCCAAAGTAAGTGGCTGATGTGTCGAACCCCATGGGCTCCTGTCTCCCCCATTTCCGTTCAGAGACAAAAATAAGGGTGTGGAAGGTGAGACTTAAAACAGACCTTTCGTGAAAGAGTCCTTCTTGAGCCAGAAAGTCGCAGAAGCATGAAATCTGTAGCCGACTCCAGGCAGGCTTCCGCTCCAAGAATTTGGGGTTGATTATTTTAAACATCCCTCCCCACCACCCTTGGCACATTTCAACTAGGGGAGAGCAAGAAAGACTAGGGAGAAGGGGGCCCTGGGGTTTCTTTGAGGGGCGTAGGTGGGGCGGGGTGGTGGTGGAGGGGAGGCACAGTTACAAGTTTTAGGTTCCCATCTCAGGATTTTTTGAGAATTGGCATGCGTATTTAACGGTTTTAGTTTGAGACTTTGCAGAAAATGCATGATAAAGAAAAGATTCTAAGGAGCGATAAATAAACTCCAGGAAAAACCCTGGGAGCTTTGAGGAGGCCCCTACCCCCACCCCTCAGGATTAGGCAGGAGGTATATGCCTGTATGCCTGGGGAGGGAATACAGTCATTTTCATGGGATGGTGGCTCTGTCTGTGGATTAATCTGCATTTTAGAATTGGCACCAATAAAAAGTTCTACTCAGGATCTCAAGATCCCAGAGGGATCAAACAGATTTGCTCTTATGGGAGGGTGGGAGGGAAGGAGGGAGACAGAGATAGAGAGAAAGACAGAGAGAGATAGAGAGAGACAGAGAGACAGAGACAGAGATGGAGAGAATATGGCAGTGGTTAAAGTATTTTCTTTGCAATGCAGTTGACCATGGTTTAATCCTCAACACCACATATCGTCATCAAAGTACACACTCCCACCCCATGATCACTCCTGAACTGAGTCAGAAATAGTGCCTTTGATGGGCCAGAGAAGTGTGTCTGCCTTCCATGAGGCCTACCAGGGTTCGAGATCTTCATTATCCCATATGATCCCCTGAGCACTGCCAGATGTAATTCCTGAGTACAAAGTTAGGAATTACCACTAAGCACCACTGAATGTGGCCCCCACCAAAAAATAAAAAATAAAAAAAGATATGAGGCCCAAGAGGTAGTGCTACAGGTAAGGTGTCTGCCTTGCAAGCGCTAGCCAAGGAAGTACCGCAGTTCGATCTCCCGGCGTCCCATATGGTCCCCCCAAGCCAGGGGTAATTTCTGAGTGCTTAGCCAGGAGTAACCCCTGAGCATCAAACGGATGTGGTCTTCCCCAAGAAAAAGATAAATAGTGCCTGAGCATCCCTGGGTGTGACCCCAAAACACAAAACAAAACAGACTAGCTGTCATCCAACCTGTACCCACCACCCTACAAATTCAAATGGAGAAAAGCAGCCATTTCTGGGAAGCCCTTCCCCCGCCATGCTATACTTCCTTCTGTTTTTTTTCCTGGTCATTTTTATCAGGTTGATTGAGGGGCGAGGAGCAGCTAATGGGGAAGTGGGAGTGGTTCTAGTCTTTTTTTTTCTTTCTTGGGGATGCAGGGTGTGACATCTTTCAGTAGCATCTGTTTGACTTTTGGACTCATCATAGTCCCTGTAGCCCTCTGCCCACTGCCTAGGGTGTGATCTGGGGAACAGTCCATCTGCTGTCTTGGTCCAGGGGTTCCTTCTGTTTTGCATTTTCTTTCTCAGTCTCCAACACTGGGCTGAAATGTTTCACCTGTCAACAAGAATTCATCAAGCCCAGAAAGCCAGAGGAGAGCCAAGGTGGGTTAGCTTGGGAGACACATTCTAATCATGGAGGTGGCCCCTGTCCACTTTCCCAGTGATGAGATGAAAAGAACAGTATAGGGGGTCTAGTCATAGGGGAGTCTTTAGAATTCTAACTGGATAGCATCTCCAGTATCACTAGTTCTGTTTCCTAAAAGCCTTTGACTACAAAGCCTTATGCATGCTAAGACTTCAATCAAGAAAAATATCCATCAGTCAAAACACATGTTTTCAAATAGAACATAATTTCCCACTTAAAGTAAAGAGCTAAACCACCGAATATGGGGACAGCCAGGTGATGTCATGTCTACACACACACTTTGGGGCCCTTCCTGCCTTCCGCCTGGGGTAACTGATTATGTTCTTGCCAAGATCTGCCCAAACCCAAACCAGATCCATGATGAATGATGGAAAGGATTGCAGGAATGCTTAGCTGGGGTCCATCTTCCCAGATTTGGGGTGATCACTTCTGTGCAGGTAGTGGTGGGGGAAGGACTAAGACCCCCCCCAAAAGGAACTATGTTCCCTGAACAGGTTCCTTGGAGGTGATTTTTATTGGAGGGGCCTCCTCTAATCTTACACGGTGCCAAAGGCTTTCCCTATTTCTCTCTGATCACCCCCAAATCACTCAAGGCATCATTCTTGCTCTTATTATTACACTCTATGGTGGAGATGAGCAAACGGAGACCCACAGAATTGTTCTTGACCCTTCCTTTCCCACAGGATAGGGCCAGGCGAGAAGCCCAGTCTAACTCTTGATCCATCCATGCTTTGTCTCCCTGTCCTTGCCCTCTCATCTCACCTGTGCTCCCAGCTGTCTGGATTTCAGACCATCACCCAACAAAGGAGCCATGGATAAAACATGGAGAAAAAGAGGCATCCAGGTTTCTCTTGGTGACAGGAATGTTCAAAGGAAGGGCAAATGACTGTCCCAGTCACAGTATCTCCCAGATACAGCTTGGCATGCTCCATCCAGCAAAGCTGTTGGGCAGAAATTCAGGGAAGGGATGCAAATTTGCAGGAAGGAAAATGAGAAAGTACTTTTTGTGGGTCTTTGAGTGCCTGCCCAATGCCTGCCTAAGGTTCAAAGTGATTAAATGATTCTTACAAGGATGGCATATGACAAAGATGTTGGGGCACCAAATAGTTATGCTGTAGTTCCCTGTTCTATCCCCAAAGAAAGAAATGGAAAAGCAGAATCTTCTTCAATAACTAAGCTGGATAGGTAGTAGAACACCTAGAGTTTTGATTTCTAACATCCTTTCATCCTCAAGTCAGGGGACCTTGATTTTCAGGGAAATTGATCTATTTTTCTTTTCTTTTTTTTTTTTTTTTTTTTGGTTTTTGGGTCACACCCGGCGGTGCTCAGGGGTTACTCCTGGGTGTCTGCTCAGAAATAGCTCCTGGCAGGCACGAGGGACCATATGGGACACCGGGATTCAAACCAACCACCTTAGGTCCTGGATCGGCTGCTTGCAAGGCAAACGCCGCTGTGCTATCTCTCCGGCCCTATTTTTCTTTTTTTAAAACATGCATTTATTTATTTAGGTTTTTAGGCCACACCCAGTGGTGCTCAGGGGTTACTCCTAGTTTTGTGTTCAGAAATCACCCCTGGAAGGCTCAGAGGAATGTGTGGGATGCCAGGAATTGAACCTGGGTCTGTTCCAGGTTGGCCACATGCAAGGCAAAAGCCCTACCATTATGTTATTGTTCCTACCCTGATCTACTTTTCTTACTTCCCTGACCAGGTTTGACATTATGGCCTGGTCTAGGTACAGGCATGTGACACAGAGCTGGCCAATCAGAGAACCACATTTCTCTGATGCAACCCAAAGAGGATGCAATAGAGCCAGTGAATCTGGATGAATCTTTGGCTGAACATTTTGGGAGAGAGACTTATGAGACAGTGATTTATAGGAACCAGGCTTGAAATGTACCTTCTCTTGAAACTGAAAAATAAAATTAATATGCAGGGGAACAGAGAGATTGAGGACTGATCACACCTTTTGTATTTCTGGGGCAAAACTGTATCTGAAGTGAAACCTTCTTCACTTTTTCAGTTACCTGAGCCAATACATTTCCTCTTTTACTAAACATGATTTAAGGAGAGGTGTGATCCTAGGGGGCTCTCAGGGGACTCTTAACTCTGATGTCTCAGAATTCTACAAGATGGTAATGCTATACCTCCCATAATGCTTCAGAAAAAAAATAAAGCTCATCTGGATTCGGGTCAACTGCCAGAAAACCTTAAAACACCAGTTCTGCTTTGGTGTCAAATTGTAATGCTCTGCTTTCATCTTCCCCTGCAGTTCCTTCTGTTTTTCATTTCTCCCGATTTCTCTCTTTGGGCTTTTGATCTGTTTTCTATTGTTATCATTCAGGCATTTCATGCCCGAACTTTCCAAGTTGGTGTAATCCAACCATAACAACATCTGGGCTCTGTGGTCATGTAATAATGTCAGCTCCTCTTGATGCATGGGACTGGGTGCTTTGCTGGATTATTTTATACCTTTGTTCCCCAAACCTAAATCCCTTCCAAGCCTTAGTCCCAGGATTTTCCCAGGAGCTTTGCAAGGTGGGCAGGATGTAGGAAGAGCTCTATGGGGAATTTGCTTCGCTATCTTGTCAGACTTCTTTGCACACCGGGTGGTCTTTCTACATCATTGCTTCTGCTGGGCTTTTGGGGATCATGCTTGCAGAGACCTGGGCAGAACTGCTGAGAGCAGGGAGGGTAGTGAATGGGGTGGGGCAGACCTGACCCGAGTGATATCAGGGCTCAATGTGTTGTGCACAAGTCACCTGACCTCTGAACCCAGGTTTCTCTGGAACAAAATGAAGATGATGGTTTTTAAGTATAGGATTGTCACAGGCTCACATTCAATGCCATAATTTCTATAAAACACCAGCACAATACAGTAATTGCTACCATCTGCTGGGTGAGGAGACTTCATTAGCCAAGTTGCTTGTGTCATGCCATTTGGCCCTGGGATGACCCTGCTGAGGACCCAGTGTTCCCATTTGACAGATGAAAAAACTGAAGCCCAGGAAAGTCAAGACCCACTTTAACCTCTCTTCTATTGCACATGTGACCTGATTTCTGCAGTGGCACCATCACTGCCAGGTCCCTTCTTTTCTGCATGCCCCCATCCCTGTGGTCTTTGGATGGTGCTGTCACTACCCACTACCACAAAATACAAGCTGTTCAGTAAGTTCCAAGACTATCTGTGATGATCAAAGATTCATTTAAATGAGAGTCAGCAGAAGGTTCAGAGATGGATGTGCCTAGGAGGGCAAGGTCTGAGCCCAGAACAGAGTTCTAGACTGCTCTTTACAGCACTTGACTACTGTGGCTATGTCTTGACTCTCTGGCTCTATAAATGATAAAAAATTACCTTGGCCCAACCTGAAGTGTCCTATCATGCCAACAAAAGTTTCCTATGGGCCACAATGATGGCCTTGGATGTATGCTTGTTGCTTGGCCATAAGGTAGGCTTCGGAGGTTGCTGCTGGAGTCATCTCTAATCAGACTGGATGATTCAGGTCAGATGGGGCCACATAAATATCATCAAGACCTGATATGGCAGCTTTTCTTTATAAGTAACATTGCATGATAGCATTCCTCAGTACAGGCATCTGGAGTGAATATATCATTATAAATCATCTTTGGGGTCTTCAATCACATGTCTATGGACCCTGGGCTGGCCACAGGTGTGCGAGGGTACAAATCATTGGTCTGCCATCTTGGTTTTAACTGCCAGGCCTTGGTCCAGTGTGCAGAGCAGGGTTGTTCTGAGGTATCAGAAGGTTGAACACTGAGAGCCAGAGAGATAGTGCAGTGGTAGGGTGTTGTGCACATCTGGGTTCATTTGCCAGCATCCCATCTAGTTCTCTGAGTGTGCCATGAGTAATTTTTGGGAGTGCCGAGTCAGGATTAACCCCTGAGCACCACTGAGTGTAGCCCAAACACAAAAACAAAAGCGGATTGAACACTGGTTGAGATCATATCAAGATGCCTTCAAGAAGTCCATCCTATCTTTCATCTGGCCATTAACACTCCCTTTCTCTGGCTACTCCCCTCCTTCTTCCTCTTTCCTTTCCCCAACCACTAATTTGATTGAGAGTGTAGTTTGGTTTTGTTTTATTTAGAGTTCATTTCTATGTTCTGTTTCTTTATGGGCCACATTTGCAGGAGCTCAGACAGACTTTTTCTTCCATCATGGAACAGATGTCCCTGTACACACACCCTTTCTTCCATCTATGTTGGGTTTCTTTTCTTTCTCCTTTTTCTTCTTCTTGAAGAGCCAAACAGTCATCCATTGTGTCTATATATTACATCCTCACCCACTCATCTTTGTAAGGGCTGAGTTTGTCTTTGTTTCTTAGCTATGGACAAAAATGCTGTCCTGGAAATAGAAAAGACACAGGCCTGTTTGAATTTGTGTATTTTCTCCTCAGAGATAGATGGTGTGATTTTTGTTTTCTAAATTTAGTTCTAAGCTATGATGCAACTATTCATATTATACCTGTTATGTATCATCTATTTATGTCTTTTTCTTCATTTTCATTTCTAACACACATAAGATAAATATTTAACTATGAGAAAAATTCTCTATTCACCTATTCCTTAAACTAAACTCTCCTTTGGGAAATGGGAGTTTCACCGTATCTTTTCTGGCAAAGTTCAAGGCAGATGGCAAAGGGTTAAAATGAGACCAGGAAGATCACTTGGACATGCCTGAATCATGAGAAGACACCTAATTCCTTTGCCTGCATTAAAAAAAAAAACAACAACCCTCCATAGTGAGGCATCATCATAGTTTTGTCTATCAGCTCTGGATATTTGGACAAGTTGCTAAACTTCTCTGTGCTTTTGTGATCTTGCCTATAAAAGTAGTGAACAGTGATTGCATTCACTTCATCATATCATGATGCGTATTATGTGGATTAAGGCTTAAGACCCACTTAGGGCAGAGCCTGTTTCACCATCAACTTTCTGTATATTTGCTGAGACACTGAGGCAGGATCAGCGCCCAATGTAAGTATAAGCTTGGAGTCCATCAGCACAAGTTCCCTGGGAGAACAATTCAGAAGTTTCATCCCACTTGTTTATGATCCTCAATTTGGCCCATAGGGGAAGCTGACAAAGCCAGCAGCTATTATGTGACAGAATTGACACACAGGAGAACTTCAGAAATATTTTCTTCTCTTCCAAATGATCTTCCCAACATCTCTGTAGGTGGTAGGGTGTTTGCCTTGCATGTGGCTGACCCAGGATAGACCAGTTTGATCCCTGATGTCCCATGTGGCCCCCGAGCCAAGAGTGATTTTTGAGCATATAACCAGGAGTAACCCCTGAGCATCACTGAGTATGGCCCCCAAAAACCAACATCTCTGTAGTCTAAATAGTGTGTCACACTAATAGCACTGGACAGAGGAACTTAGGGGTTGCTTCAAAGGACCAATGAGGACCTCTTCTTTTTTTTTTGGGGGGGGGCACATCCAGTGATGCTCAGGAGTTACTCCTGGATCTGCACTCAGAAATCACTCCTGGCTGACTCAGGAGACCAGAAGGGATGCCGGGAATGGAACTTGGGTCGGCTGCATGAAAGGTAAATGCCCTACCACTGTGCTACCTCTCTGGGCCCCAACTCCTTCTTCTTCTTCTTCTTCTTCTTTTTTTTTGGAAAGGAAAATGACCTTTCTTTGGGGTATCCGTTGTGAGAACTCCTGCCCATGTTAAGGCTATTCATTGTAAGGCTCTGACCAGACCCTTGTGAATTGTGGCTTATCCTCATGACAGGGGCCATCACTGCCCTACTAGCCCTATTTCACCCACAAGCACACAGTTTTAGGAGGCAATAGCCATGGAGATGTGGGATCCGGGTGGAGCTTCAGAAGGAACAAATGTCAGAAATCCATGATTCTCTAAGCAGGTGACTTTACTTTCGAGGTAATATTTGATAATGTCCAGAGACACTTTGGTGGCCACTGCAGAAGGGCCTAATAGATAGCTACATATAGATTCTAATATATAATGACATATCTCATATATAGCACATGTGTGTGTTCGAGGAAACTGAGGAAGCTACAAACTATTCTGTAAGACCTAGGACAGCTGTCCAGCCCCAAATGTCCAGTGCACAGCTAGAGACACCCCCTCCCTGAAGTTCCCAGGAACTTCAGGACAAATGACAGATTGGTGCCAAGGAGGAGGAGAGTGTCCGTGGCATGTTTCCAATTGCTTTTTCTGTTGCTAAATGCTCTCCGGGACGGAGGTGGACTTAGATGGTCAAGTTATCTGCAGAAATACACAGAACGTCTGTCTTCCTTGAAGCCACTTGGCGCGAGGCTCTACGGGATTAGCTGCTTTGATTTACCTTTGGACTCCACAGTAACGATGGAACCTCAGAAGAAAATGCTGCCTCACACCGCCTCTTCCTGGGAATGCATTCTGGCCTCAGGGGCTTCTCTGTAAGCCGGGTTTGCCCCTCTTCTGTGGGCCACACAGAGGGCCCTTGCCTGGAGAGGAAAGTCACAGCCCCTGGGCATTGTGAGACTGAGCTCCCCCAGTTTCCAATCCTTTGAGTCCAGTGCCAGCCTTGGCAAGCACCCCTGTCCCCGGAACAAATGCCGTTCAAAGATCCAAGGCAGCTGCTTGGGAAGGGCGCCCGGGACGCAGAGACAGGGGTGCTATGCTGGCTTTCTGCCCTGCTATGCTCCGGTGAGCCAGAGCCCCGGTCTCCTCAAGCCCTGCCATGTACAGCCCCACGAAAGCCAGGTCACGAGCATCCTGAGGGATGAAGTGAGTTTAATACATAGGATGGCACAGGCCAGGTCTGCATTGTTAGGTAGTTGCTAGGAATCCAACACTAAAAGATGTGTAAGGACCAATCCTCATGAGCTTATAGGATCTCACCAAAAAAATCTAGCTGGTGTCCTTGAGATTCCTTGGCCTGGGGCAGGGAGGGGAAAATGGAGGAAAAGAGGGAAGGGGAGGAGAAAGTGCCAAAAAGGGAGAGTGGTATTGTCTATAACATTACCAGAATCCAAGCCTCTACCAGGGAAGTCCTACCACTGCTTTGGCATTGACTTACTCCAAAGAGTGATCCCAACACCCAGACGACTCAGCAATAGTCTGCATGCAGGGCAGATCACTCCGCATTGAATGGTATGCTGAAACTAGAGGATGCTCCACATCAGCCTGACATCGATGAAAGAAATGCACAGAATCCAGAGTCTTTAAATATAAGAATCTGATACCAACAATAGCTAAAGTGTGAAAAAGTTTCACCGGGACCTTGAGAATGACTCGAGTTGGACGGACTGGTATGCCTGGAACCCAGAGTCGGTCTTATGCCAATAAACTTCTGGGGTGAGGCCTTTTTGTAATCAGGTCAAGGATTTTTTTCCATTTTCCCATTTTTCTGGACCTATGCAAACAATGGCGATTGCCACTATCACACCTTTACTATATTTTTTTACTCTTATCCTTTAAGGAAAAAAAAATACAACTTACTGAACTTAAAAACAAATAACTGTAGTAGAATGTCTGTCTCGAATACAGGCAGGGGATGGGAAGGGGGAAGGGGGGTAATGTTACACTGGCGAAGGGGGGTGTTCTGGTTATGACTGTAACCCAACTATGATCATGTTACTTAAATAAAAAATATATTTTAAAAAGAAGGAAGAGTAGCCTTGCTGAGGATGTAGTTGTGCGGGAAGTTTATGTTGGACCCTGGATTCACAGGGATGGATTACTGAGTTTGATGTTGGAGTCCCACCTTTGGGAGCCATCATCAGTGCGATTACATCAGCCTTCACTGTGTTCTTCTCCTTGGCCAGATGTTTGGACTTCAGAACCCTACCCATGACCTTGACTTCTATGCTGACAGGGTCACAGGGACACAGGGACACAGAGCCCAGGGTTTCTTAGTAGGGTGTGGGGTTTGTTGGGGCCCCCTCTCCCAGTCCCAACTGTTCCTTCAAAACAGAGGTCCTCAAACCATGGCCCAGGCCACTGCTGTCTGTCTGGTTTAGCAGCTGACTAATCCCGGCCCACACTCTCCAACTCTCCCCACCTTCTCTCTGTCTGTTGACCCCTCTTCTCCATCTTGGGCAGGGCTTCTCAAATATGGGCCACCAAAAGCAGACCCAAACTTATACTGTTAAGTTTGTTGACTTGGCTTGACTTGTTTTTCATTTTAAATATTGTATTTATTTTTTACTTCAAAATAAGTTACATGCAGTGTGCAACGAAATTTGTTCATATTTTTTTTGAAACTATAGTTTGGCCCTCCATGGTCTGAGGGACAGTGAACTGGCCCCCTGTTTAAAAAGTTTGAGGACCCCTGTTTCAAATGATGCCCTTAGAATATTCTCATCCAACTCTAAAGCATCAGCGTTGCCTTGTTCCTAATCCTCTTCATCAATCCCATATTAATCAACTTTATACGTGGTTTACTTCTCTCCTAAAGCCCCTTCTGTTTTGATCTGTGAAACGTTGCTTTTATGTCACTGCCATGGCATCATCACACATTCATTTCTCTCGGCACTAATCCCTCTATATTTTCCCAAACTTCTGCCTTGTTTTTATCATTACTGTTATTATTGAGTGACTGCGTAAAATGCCACCGAGTTAATGACACCAACCTTTGCCTCACTATGCACTATACTTTGACATTTCTTTTGCTTTTTAGATTCTTGCCATCACAAAGAGGTAATATACAACGAGCCCCTTTTTTTCTTCTTTCTGTTTTTGAATTATTTCCCTCGGGTAAATTCCTGAGAGTCGGATTACTTGGGTCAAAGGAGATTAACTTTTTTTTTATAACTCATATATATGGGCAAATTATTTCCCACCGTGGTCATATCAATTTTCATAGCTCTAAGAGATGCATGCATTTGTTTCAGAGGGGGTAGGAGGGCAAACTTTTTCAAAATAGAATTTATTAGTTCTCTTTTGTTTTTGCCTTTCTCCTGCCCTAACAGAGGGATAAAAGCCCTGCCAGCGATTGTTTGTTTTCAAATGTTGCTTTAATATCTGGAACATGCACGTGGGTGGTGACTTCATATCGATCATAGTTATTAGGCTTCCAAACTGGGGTGTTGGGGCTGGAGAAGAGGGAACACATCAAAAAGAAGGGAAACAATCTGGCAGCAGTGGGTTAGATGTCAGTGTTACCAGATGCTGAGAAGTCAAGACAAGCTCTCAGTTCTGGGGTTGGGATTCCTGGATGGGGGTTGGGATGATGAATCCCCAAGAACAGGGCTGGGAGTGGGACCATGGAGATGCCAGGTGGCTCCAAGGGAAGCCACAGCTGCAGACCGTGCAAAGAACAAACAAAGTAGAGCGTGGTGTGAGATTCAGAACGAGACCTCCAAATCCCAGCTCCTTCCTGTGAAGGTGAAAGAAAGATGAGACACAAGAGCCTGTGATTCTGATTCTCAGGTCTGTTCTCTGAAAAATGGGAGAAGAGGGCATCATTTATGGGCTGTGAGGAGCTGTCGATGAGATGACAATTGTGCAAGGCTTGGCCCAGTGCCTCTCCTTTAGCGAGAACACAGTGCAGTGAACGGTGCATCACAGATTGCATGAAACAATGAGGGGTTTGGACTGCCTGTCTCATATGGGAAGTACAGGGCTGCATGGAGAGTGGCTTGTGTTGCTGACTGCGAATCCCACTCTGATCAGAGAAATGATTCCTGTTTCCCAGATTTATTCTACAGAAGGTGAACTACCCTAAGTGGGAAAGTGAATTGACTTATTTTTAAGGGAAGTGGTGATGGGGGGCAAGTTACCCCTCTCAAATCATCTTCCAGCTCCCTTCTTCTTATCAGACAGGTGATGAAAATCTATTTCTGGGAACTTTGTTACCTCTTGGAAGGCAAGATCCGCAGTGCATTAGGGTATGGTATGTGTGTGTGTGAGAGAGAGCGAGAGAGCGGGGGAAGAGGAGAGAGAGAGAGAGGGGGGGGGGAAGAGGATAGAGAGAGAGAGAGAGAGAGAGAGAGAGAGAGAGAGAGAGAGAGAGAGAGAGAGAGAGAGAGAGGAGGGCAGGCCACAGGTACTTTGACAGACCAAGATTCCAAATTAATTTTGTCATCTGGTCAAATGATTATGCACTGTGATTTCCCTTCCCTAAACCTCTGTTTCCTCATGAATAACATGGGAATAAGAAACACTTTATATGGGACTATTACAAGACTTCTGTGGCCAGTAGTATGATGAGCACCAAATACAGAGCCGAGCTCATTCGTAGCTGAGCCAACTCTAGCTACTGTCACAGCCTGGCTGAGTCCAAGAGCGAGAAGGTGAAGTAACACAAGTTATGCCTTAAGTTATGAGCTCTTAGCAATTTATTCTTCTTGACTTGCCTACCTCCCAATGACTTGCCTACTAAAATCCGTTGGTATTTGTGGAATCTCTCTCCTTTAACGGAGTGCCAGAAGTGGCTTCCATGAGTCCTGATTTCCATTTACAACCTCTAGTTGAGGCTGGAAGAGGTGGATTGTGCTTTTCAGCTTCCTGCCCTTGACCTTGGCATGCCCTTGCTTTGTAATTCAATACAGATCATCAGCTCCTCCCATCAGCACTAGATTCACAGAGGATTGGTTGCAATCACTGGGACCACCTGGGATGCGCTTTTTCCAAAGTTTGCCACCTGCTGTGCCACACCTGCCCAACAGCTTAATCACTACCTACTCAGGTGTTGGATGAGGAATCCCACCCCCCCCTCTGCTGTGGAAGGAGGGAGGACAGGAACCCCCAGGAATACTATTAAAAAATAGGGATCTCCCTATTGCTACTTGAAGACCAGGAGGCCACTCCCAGCAATCCTCTTGTAGTGGAATAATATTTGAACTCACATGCCAGGGGCCACTCAGGCCACTATGGAGGTTCTCAGGGACTAACAGGACTATAACTGGTGGTGCTTCGTCATGGGGGAGGAAGGTGGTAGGGGTTAGAGCATACAGAGCTGGGAACTGAACCTAAAGTTTTGTACAGGCAAGTCATGTCCCCCACCCTTTTGAGCTATGTCCCTGGCTTCTAGAATCAAATTTATTTGGGAGGAACATACTCAGCAGTACATGCGAATTACTCCTGGCACTGTGCTCAGGGATCTCTTCTAGCAGAATTCATATGGTACCTGGTAGAAACATTCATATGGAGCTTGGTAGAAGACAAGCTCTCTGTACACTGTTCACTCTCTCTAGCCTTCCTGGTTTTGTTTTTGTTTTGGGCCACACCCAGTGGCACACAGGGTTTATACTCCTGGCTCTGCACTCAAAAATTACTCCTGGCAGGGGCCAGAGCTATAACGCAGTGGTAGGGCGTTTGCCTTGCACGCGGCTGACCCAGGACGGACCTGAGTTCAATCCTTGATGTCCCATATGGTCCCCCAAGCCAGGAGCCATTTCTGAGCGCGTAGCCAGAAGTAACCCCTGAGCATCACCGGGTGTGGCCCCGGAACAAAAACAAACAAAAAAATTACTCCTGGCAGACTCAGGACAGACGATATAAAATGCTGGGGGTCAAACTTGGGTCGACTGCCTACAAAGAAAACACCCTACCTGCTGTGCTATGGCTCTGGCTCCAAGCCCTCCTGATTTTAATTTTAAAAATCCACCCTAAAAGATATTGAACTCTTTACCTGCTGGGGAAGTTCCAGCTCCAGTTCTCCCAATCTCTCATCCCCGGGTCCTTAAGAGAATAGGCTAATAATAATGTTTCTGGGCCAGTGAAGTTCTCAGAGCAGAAGCGTCCTATGGTAGAAGTGTATAAAGTGTCTCCACCCAGTGTTTCTGCTTTGAATGGTGCTGGAACTACAGCCTTGAAGGCTTTGCAGAAAGAAATAGTCAACGTTTGTGGTACCGACAATGCAGCATTATTAGCCAAACTCGGAGCCAATGCCCTGGTCCCAGGCATCTTCCTTTTTGTCCCAGGCTCAGCTGGAGGTGTGTTCCCCACCCCTCACTTCTAAGATTCTAAATAAGCCCTACATCCCCTCTGTAGAAAATGCTCTAATTTTATCAAAATGGGACCCGTTCCCTTTGATCTCCTGCAGTTCTTAAATCCAGCGGTTGTGTGTGTTCAAACATCAATAGAAAATGGGGCTTCAAGCTTCCTCTTTCATTATCTTTTCTTAGCGATAAAAAAGAGCAAAGGGGAAAGAGAGTGTCCTGAGCTTTGAGGATGAGGCAATATCTATTTTTTTTATCATCTTTTTTCTTTCTTTCGTTTCATCCCATCCCTGCAGTGGCTATGGAAGAATGTTCGGTCATGCAGGTCTCTCCCCATATTAAAGGTAACTTTGTTGAAAAATAAATAGAGATGCTCCATCCCTGACAACATTGCTACCCCCATTTCTTCACTGAACAATTTGGGGCCTCCGGTCTCTTCCCTGCCTGGGAGGTGGGGAGGGAACAGGCCTGTGTGTTCTCAAGCTATACTGTTCTTTCTTGAGGTGATCCTGAGTAGTTTAGGGATCAAGGGGAGAGATGTGCCCCTTCTGAGGAATGACCCTATTTTTCAAAAGAGGGACTTTCTGTTCTTGGCAGGGTGGGGAGAGTAATTGGTGATTAGAATAATTAAATATCTGACCCACGACTCCCGCATGCCTGTGGCGTCTGCCCCTTTGATGTGGGCAGCCCACAGCAGAACGGAAAAGTACAGTGTCTTCTCTGCCGGCATCTAGGGAGGAGGGTTCTCAGAGAAGAACTCCAGGCTCTCTGGCTTGAAAGAAAAACACCCTGGAGACCAGCCAAGGGAGGGGGCCAAGCTCGGATCCTGACTCCTTCCTCGGCCAAGCATGACCCATCCAGGCCAGCTTCTGACAAGTCCCTGGTCCTGAGTAAACCCCATGTATGCAATCAGCTTTCTGGGCCTGTTCTGGTTCCTCTGTGTTCTGATCTCTCTAGGATGCCTTCAGCCTCCTGGCTCCTTCCCTAGGAGTGACCCTCCCTGGTCTCTTCCAGCAGCTGTGTATCAGACAAGGCAGGTGGGTTAAGCTGCAGAGCAAGTACCCTGGGTTGAGTCAATGGTTGACCCAGAGTTGGCTTCCCCTAGGTGGGCATGTTCCCACCTGCATGCCCCCATTGAGGCCTGGAAGTTTGCCCTCAGGATGTGGCTCTACCACTGTGGAATTGGGATGAGATGGGACGGTGTGAAGGACTTCATGGAGGTGTTTGAGGGACAACTCTGCTTTTGTTTTTATCCCACTGACCCAAACCTAGCCATGTGGGCCTACCCAGGTGCAAGAAAGACTCGAAAAGAATTTTCTCTCTTCTTTTTCTTTCTTTCTTTCTTTCTTTCTTTCTTTCTTTCTTTCTTTCTTTCTTTCTTTCTTTCTTTCTTTCTTTCTTTCTTTCTTTCTTTCTTTCTTTCTTTCTTTCTTTCTTTCTTTCTTTTCTTCTTTCTTCTTTCTTTCTTTCTTTCTTTCTTTCTTTCTTTCTTCTTTCTTTCTTTCTTTCTTTCTTTCTTTCTTTCTTTCTTTCTTTCTTTCTTTCTTTCTTTCTTTCTTTCTTTCTTTCTTTCTTTCTCTTCTTCTTCTTCCTCCTCCTCCTCTTCCTCCTCCTTCTTCTTTTCTTCTTCTTCCTCCTCCTTTCTTTCTTTTTTTGGGGGGGTTCTGGGTCACACCTGGTGATGCTCAGGGGTTACTCCTGGCTCGCTCTTTCTTTCTTTCTTTCTTTCTTTCTTTCTTTCTTTCTTTCTTTCTTTCTTTCTTTCTTTCTTTCTTTCTTTCTTTCTTTCTTTCTTTCTTTCTTTCTTTCTTTCTTTATCTTTCTTCTCTTCTTTCTTTCTTTCTTTCTTTTTCTTTCTTCTTTACTTCTTCTTTCTTTCTTTCTTTCTCTCTCTCTCTTTCTTTCTTTCTTTCTTCTTCTCTTTCTTTTTCTTTCTTTCTTTTCTTCTTTCTTCTTTCTTTCTTTCTTTCTTTCTTTCTTTCTTCTTTCTTTTCTTCTTTCTTTCTTTCTTTCTTTTCTTTCTTTCTTTCTTCTCTCTTCTTCTTCTTCTTCTTCTTCTTCTCTTCTTCTTCTTCTTCTTCTTCTTCTTCCTCCTCCTCCTTTCTTTCTTTTTTTGGGGGGGGTTCTGGGTCACACCTGGTGATGCTCAGGGGTTACTCCTGGCTCTGTGCTCATAAATCGCTCCTGGCTTGGGGGACCATATGGGATGCTGGGGATCGAACCACAGTTTGTCCTAGGTCATCATATGCAAGGCAAATGCTCTACTGCTTGTGCCACCACTCTGGCCCCTCTTTTTTTTTCTTTCCTCGTTCCTTCTTATTCTATCTTCTTCCTTCTCTCTTCTATCCTCTTCTTTTCCTCCTTCTCATATTCATCTTTTCCTTCTCATTCTTCTCTTCTCCTTCCTATTTTTCTTTCTCTTCTCTTCTCTTCCTCCTCTTTCCTAGTCTTCTTTTCATCCGCCTTCTTCACCTCTCCTTCTCTTTCTCTTTTCTTCTCCTCCACTCCCTTTCCTCTGCCTCCTCCTCCTTCCCTGTCCATATTTTTCCTTTTGAGTTATTCCAAGCCTTGCTTGGGGATTACTCCCAGTTCAGAGATCAAGAACCATGTGGTGCAGGTATCAAACTGGGGCTTCTGATGCAAAGCATAGTTTAAGCTCTCAGAACAATCTCCAGGCCCCCAATAATTAGTGTTTCCAGCATACATGTCATTTCCTAAAGGAAGTCTCCTTGATAAGATCGGGCATCCTCAGATAAGGCATCTATTCATGTTTTCTGTCCTTTCTTTTCTTCTTTTCCTTTTGACTAGTGATCGTTTGGTTAAAGTCTGTCTCCCTGATGACTCTGTGTACCCAAAGAGAGCATAGGCCTATTATGTGCTATGTGAAATATTATTACAGTTCAGGTTCTCAACCAAGAGACTTGAATGATGGCATTTCCCTCAACAGAGTTTCCAAAGCCTCCAAATTTAGATGCTTTCCTGGACTAGATTAGGAGGGGAAAGGTAAAGAGTCTTGGGAGTATGTTCTTCTTGCAATATAAGGAAATATGCATTCACTATGGTGGAAATTATCTTCATCAACAGTCATTGATTGCTACCACCAGCAGAGCTCACTGAAGGGACATGCAAAGAAATTCCAACTTATAAAAACCAGGGCGGTCCCAGTAACTGGACTAGAGGCCGGTGCACCCTGACCCAGCATTTTTCTTTCTAGAACAATGCCAGAAAGAGTTCAGGCTTGTCCACATTGCAGCCCCTGCCTGTGGCAGCTAAAGCCAGGCTGGAGACCAGATGTTCTGAACCTCCTTTAATCTGTGAAGTGCCAGATTCTTGGAGTCCCTCCTAGTGATGTGTCCCAGACAGAGGCTCTGATGAACAAGCCTGGGGCACCTACACATACACGTTCTTGCTACAAAGAAGGATGGGAAGCAGAGTTGGAGTAGATGCAGAGTGCTAAGACAGAAACTCCCAATATAGGGAGTGTACTCAAAGGCAGAAGGAGGCTAAAGATAAGGGGTGTCACTGTCCATATAAGATGCTTCAGAGCTGGTTCAGTTCTGAGATAGGCTTTGGGACCCTCCCACTCTTGCCACCCATACCCTGTACACTACAGCTGTATTTTGATTTTATATATACTTCAAAGATAGATGAAAATATAGGAACACAGAGCTAAAGAGGGGAAAATAGGGCTGGAGAGATAGCACAGCAGGCAGGGTGCTTGCCTTGCACATAAACTGATCTGGGTTTAATCCTCTGTATCCCATATAGTTCCTCAAGAACTTCCAGGAGGAATTCCTGAGTATAGACCCAGGAGTAACTCCTGAGCATCACTGGGTGTGGCCTCAAACAAATAAAAAAATAAACAGGATTATTATGTGGGGTTGGAGGGGGTCTCCCAAGCAATAATTAGGGAACCTGGAGCCATGCCTGCTGGGTGGGCCTGATAGTTCAATGCTTGGGTCAGTGGTATTGAGAACTACCAAGACATGATCACACTTAGTTACCCTTTGGGGACCATGAGATAGCAGGAATTGATTTCAGGATGTAGTAAGAACATGCAAGGTAAATTCTTCAACCCTTTGAATTTCTCCTCTACCCTTATTTAACTTTTTTTTAACAATAAAATTGTGCTAATTTAACACTGGTTTTTTAGTACTATAGAAGTTTGGGAAATAGAGATTCATATCTCAATATTATGTAAAATGTCATTTAAAAATTGAGAGATAGATCAAAGGGTTGAGTCATAGCTTTGCAACCAGATGATCTGGGATTTAATCTCTGGCATCACATAATCTCCAAGTACTACCAGGAGTTATCCTGAAGCAGTTATCCTGATCCTTGAGAAGCCCCTCAGTACTGTTGGGTGTTGTCTCAAAAAAATAAATCAATCAGAGACAAACAACCCTATAGTCAGACTCTCAAGGAAGATGAGTTCAATGCTTCACATTGGTTTCCACAAGTCTGCTCTGCTTTAACTTGTGGAACAAGTAATATTACATAAATTATTTGTGCCTGCCAAGAGGGCAGGCTTGGGGGAGGATAGGAATCAAGGGACAAGGGTGGAAGGAAGGTCACACAGGCGGTGGGAATTGGTTTTGAAACATTGAATGCCTCAGACAACTGTATGATGAAAAACTTTGTAAATCAGGGTGTTAAATAGTTTAAAAAACAACCACCAACATCCAGACAGTACAGGGCTTAAAATGCTTGCCTTGCACATTGTCAATCCTACTTGAACTCCCTGCACCAGGTATGCCAAGAGCTCTTTGATTTCAAGTCAGGAGTGATCCCTAAGTAAAGAGCCAGGTGTAAACTCTGAGTATCTCCAGGTGTGGCCCCCAAACCAGGAAAAATAATAATAAAAAAAATCACAGTCATACCCAACACCCAAATTATCTTGGTTTGCATCTCAGCTTCTTTCAGATTATTTCTGCCTCAGATTATTTCTCACCAGGCAGAAATAGTCTGAATTGAACCTTGGGTTATTGCAGGGGTGCAAGGAAACAAGGAACCATAACTGCACAAAATTTTTCCTCCCCACCTTTGCCTGGCAGTACATATTTTTCAGGAGTGACTTGAAGTCTAACTTTTGCCAAGGGATCTTCCAAACAGCACTTAGCAAACAGATGAATGGAGAGCGCTGATCACCTGGCATGGACAATCCCTCAGCACCAGCACCCACCAGTACCAGGGAGAGTATGTGAGGTCATTGAGATCTCCCTTCAGACCAGATCTAGGGAAGATGAAACATTTCAGAGGCCCAGAAGGAGGTAAAGGGGATGGGAAATGAGTGCAGTGATGTGAGTCTGATTCCCTCTGAGAAGCTACCAAGCCTGGAAGGGAAGCCAAAAGGACTCATCCTTGGATGATCACAAACATCAGAGTCCACATATACAACAAGGTGTCTATTGATTGTCTCGGTTTCATTTTGGTTTCAGCCTTCTCCTTGGGAAGATGTCCTGGCTATCTTTCTTTTCTCCTGTTAGTCAGGAAACATCAGTGTACGCTACACTAACGAACAGCCTTACCAGTAGAGTGGATATAACTCATCATAGCCAATACTGGTTTCTCACTTGTTCCCCTCCTGGCATCATGACCATCCCTAGCAAAGAAGAAACTCTCACTGGAAATGATCCACTCTAGCTGGAAAACAACACCCTTTCCTGCTTCTTGGATGAATCAACAAGGACTCATTGCCTGGCCCCACTCAGTAACAACAGGAGCAGAAAGGGCAAGGTAAGATGTGCAGAGACAGGAAGCAGAAGGCAGAAAGCCTGGAGGACTCTGTTCCATCCTTTGATCTTCTCTTCCCAGGTTGTCTCCTCTTTCGCAATGCCTTCTGGCCCCTGCATTGTCCTCCCTTTCTTCATGGATTCTCACTGCCAGGTCCTTTAGGGTTTAAGCACCTGTTTCTCCCCTTACTTGATGGAAAAAGGATCTCTGAAGCATCTCCAGGTAGATATACTATCTTTTTGCTATTCCTAATTCTAATACTGGCAAACCCCAGGACAATAATTATGTCATATAGTTTGTGTTCTTGAAACTATTTTTCTAAAGCCCTCCAGAGAGAATGAATGAGGGAACAGCAACACATGGCTAAAGGATAAAGGAAATCTAATCATGGGGTAGGAGGATAGTGCAGCAGAGAAGGCTCTTGCCTTGAATGAGACCAACTCAGATTTGATCATCGGAACCCCAAATGGTCCCTTGAGCTCCATCAGGTGTGTTCTCTGAGTGCACAGACAGGAGTAAACCCTTAACATCACTGTATATAACTCCCTTGAACAAAACAAAACAATACAATAACAAAAAAATCTGATTTTTTTTTTTTGGGGGTTTTTGGGCCACACCCGGCAGTGCTCAGGGGTTATTCCTGCTGTCTGTTCAGAAATAGCTCCTGGCAGGCACGGGGGACCATATGGGACATGGGGATTTGAACCAACCACCTTTGGTCCTGGATTGGCTGCTTGCAAGGCAAACACCGCTGTGCTACCTCTCTGGGCCCAAACATCTGATCTTGATGTGAAGTTTTTCTCTTTTGTGGAGTGAAGGTTGGGACCACACCTGGCTACTCCTGACTGTATGTGTGTTCAAGTTTCACTACTGTAAATGCTCAGGTATTACCGCCAGTTCTGTGCTCAGGGACTACTCTTGGTGGTGCTCATATTGGGTGGCAGGGATCAAACTGAGGTCAGCTACTTGCAAGGCAAGAGCCTAGCCCCCTAAAAAATCTTCCTGGTCTCACAAATGTTCTCTTATGATGAAAGACAAAGCATTAGAAGTCATTATCCTGGATGAGGCAAACCACCTCTGTCAAATACAAGGTATGGATTCACATGGATGTGAAGTCACACAAGACAGTAGTTTTGAAACTGTAGTCCCTAGCCCAACATCATCAGTGCCATCTAGGAACTTTGGAGAGAAGCAAATTCTTGGGTTTCACCTCAGATCCAATGGATCAAAACCTTCAGTGTGGTGTCCAACAATGACCCTGAAATTTGGGTGGAAGCCATCAATTCTTATTTGGTCTTTGGTGCCTACTTTTTTCAGAGCCTTAGATTTCTAAACTAAAAAATGAGAATAAATCTGCCTCGTTCCACTCTAGTGTGTAAGGTTAGTAGAGTTCTTTGTACCAAGAACCTGATACAAAGAAGGTTTTCTTTTGTTTGTTTAATCTTCCTTTCCTCAGGGGCAAATGATGCTTTCCTAGAATGACTACCACACTTCCTCTCACCACAATGCTCATCCAATACCCTACAATCCTTCTCTGGAGAGATAGATACATAGCTTCCCCCCCTTAAGCCAGGGAAGACCTTGATTCCAACCAACCAACTTGGACCAAATTGGTGTCACATGACTGAAATGAACCATCAACACGTCTCACATTGCTTCTCATGGGATGTTCACACATGAGGCTCTGGGAACCAGTCTCCATGCTTTAAGAAAGCCCAATTCAGACCACATGGAAAGACACATAGAAGGGCCCCACGTGAAACTCTAAATGATAACTTCAAATCACTCTAGTCCCTGCTGGGCAAGTCATTCCCAAGTCCTCCTACTTCAGACAGCAGATATGAGGATACAGCCAAGTTGCCTCACTGGGCCATGTCCAAATGGGCTGTCAGCAGAATAGGACAGTTGCTTTCTGCCAGTATGTTCTAGGGTGCTTGGTTTGGTGGAAAATGAAAGATACTGAGGACCTGGGTGCTCAACCCTTGTAAAGGTTGAAGATAGTGCAACAAAAATGTAAACAGGAGGCATAGTGCCCCCCATAGGAAGCTAGAGGTAATAAAATCCTGAAGAAATAATACTACGGCACAGTTACGGAAAGGGATGTTTATTGTTTTCCCAATACACAAACAAATACATATTTTTTTTGTTTTGGGGCCACACCCAGTATATTTGGAAATAACTCCTGGAGGTTCTCAGGGAATCATTTAGGATGCTGGGGATTGAGTCCAAGCCAACCAACTTCATGCAAGGCAAGCAACCTACCTACTGTACTATCTCTTCAGAGCAAGAAATGTTGGCTTCTGGAGGTGTCTAATGGGCTCATTTGTAGCATTTTCAATGCTCAGGGAAAGAGAACAGATAGAATTCCACCTGTAATTAGAACTTCAAAGTATTGACGTCAGCAACTTATTAAGAAAGCTTTGATGACATAAATTTGAAGGGTCGGGGTCAGTTTTTTGCTCCTGGGAATTCCTTGTTGAAAGGTGGTGACATGTGTATACTGAATCCCTCAACCCTGAACCCACTTTCATTTGTTTTCTGCCCTCAATTGCATACCCACATTTTCTCAAGGACCCCCATGTATAAAATGAGGCTCTGGAGGCCATCACCTTCTAGCATTGAGAATCAAAAGCGATAATCGTGTACTAGCATGTAGTAATTGCTCAATAAATAGGAATGATCATAATGGTAGTTTGATGTTAAGTGTTTCAAGTGCTATCATGTGCAAGAAGACTTTAATCTATTTTGTATGGTTCCAGGGTATATAATTAAGATCAGTGGTTGGAAGTTACAGGAAAGTAGATTTTGGTTCAACTCAGAAAGATCTTTCTGTAGAAAGAATCCTAAGAAATACCTGCAAAATCCTTTGGGAAGTAATAGGATGGGATGGGAGTTGGATGAGGGGATGTTCAAACTTTACTTTTGATTCCAACTCCATGTAACTTTATCCTTTACTTTGGGCTTATACTTGGGCTTTATCCAATTATTTATCTTTGAGATACACATTTATCTTTGACCTATATCTGAGCCTTTAATATTCAGAAAAAAATGTATGCTCATAATTTATACACCTCATTCTAGTTTAGGGAGAAGCCTGGTGGAACTTTCTGAATCTATGTCTCCTGTATAGTTACGGTAGATTGGATTATTTTAATTCAAGTTGTGAAAACCCAACTAGTTTAACCAAAAAAAAAAAAAGAACAAAGATGAAATTTATTGGAGATTACTACAGAATAATATTGATTTCATACTAAAAGAGTTGAATGTCAAATGGCCAGTGGAAGAAGGTAGGAGATGAAACCCATATTCAAGTATATACACTTCATAGAGACTGCTTTGATCTGTGTCTTCATTATCCCTTCTCTCCTTTCACTGGTTGGTATACTGGCTTTGTCCACATAGTGGGACCACATGTAGCCTTGCCGCCTTGCTTTCAGAGACTCACCCCAGATAGCCACGACCACCAGAATGTCAGAATTTCTTTCTCAGTGGATTGTAATAGGTCCAACCTAAACCAGATCCCAGCTTGTGACCTATCAGATGTGCAAGGGTTCTGCTTCTGTGATGGTTTGGGGCAGTGGTCGGCAAGCCTCAGCTCACGAGCCACATGCGGCTCTTTACACTTTTTAATGCGGCTCTTCTGTGTGCCGGGCGACCCCTCCAGGAGTCAGGACTCTGCTCCTAGCCTTTGTCAGTGCGCGCCTTGTGTGCAGACCCGATGGCCTGCTCCATACAACTCTGATCAGAACCAAGGTCAATGTTCACATTAGTGTTTGTGACTTTGTCAGTCATTGTCAGGATGTAATTTTCTCTACATTGTAAGGCAAATTTTACGGAAGTTAACGTTATCGATAAATAATATCGTTCTAAAGTTTTTGTTTTATTAGTTGTGTTATTTGTATCCTCCCGACCTATGTGGATACTTGCATGTAGAATATCCTCAATAAAAACTTATTGAAACTAAAAACAGTGTACCATCCTATGTATTTTCGGTTTTAAAAATGTGGCTTTCAAAATAAATTTCAATCGTGGTTTTGGCGAGATTTGGCTCAGTTGAAAAAAAAGATTGCCCACCACTGGTTTGGGGCAACATGGTGGAGGGAGGAAGCTGGGGGAGAAGGATTGGACTGACATGGGGACTGTCTAGTCCACCAACATTGGGCCTTGTCTTTGTGAAAAAGGATGGACCTGGATGTTCTATGGACCAGACACTCACTTTTTCTGGGCTGGGGGTGGGGGATCTTCTCATATAGAAGCTTTTTGCCACTCTAGTTTAGGGAGAAGTCTGGTGGAACTTTCTGAATCCATGTCTCTTTTATAGTCATGTATAGTAAGTTGAACTATTTTAATTCAAGTTATACAAACCCAACTAGCTTAATCAAAAAAGATGAAATTCATTGGAAGAATACTGCAGAACCTTTCAGACCTTCTGGACTTCATTGGTGCTCGTCAGGCCTGTGCTCTGACCTATGAGCAGGTATCTGAGAATAAAGTTCAAGGCTGGCTCATCCTCTGCTCCCTGGTCTTGTGGGTAAGTCTGACCCTTGGGCTGGAGGGATGATGTGGTTCTGGCTATAGGAGAAACCCAATGTGAGGTGCTGCCTGAGATGCTGCTGGCTTTTATGAAGCAGGGCAGGGAGCAGGATTTTCCCAAATGTACAATGACAGGGTTTTATTCTCAGAAGTTTTGATCCTGCTCCTCCCCTTGGAAGCTGGAATTCTCTGAAAAGTTTTTAGAAGGGAACTGTGGAGTGATGTCAGAGCTCAGCCAAGTTGGCCAGGTTGGGGAACTGTGCTTTGTTTGATATTTGCACTCTAGAAAGTGTCTCATACTACAGAATAGAAAGAACAGTTCACTGGATTCTCTGTCTATAGACCTCTATTTCAGATCCAGGCATATAAAGGTATCAATATACAAATATAACTCACACACATATACCCATGTGATACACATGTACTTATAGTAAATGTACATTGTGTGCCTAATATATTTGTGTGTGAATATGTATAGGCTTATATATAGTTATATATTTTTATGTATAGTTACATGTAGATTATATGGTATATTGAAAAACAATATACATATTTTTTCAATGCAGGTTTAGGCCAAAAGCCATTATTTTTTATTATTACTTGTTGGTTTTTGTTCTTATGACATCCCTGGTGGTGCTTAGGACTTACTCCTGGCTCTGTTCAGAAATCACTTAGGGCAAGGTGGGGAGCCATACTGGGTACAGAAATGAGGTATGCAAGCCTTACCTGCTAAACTACTTCTCCGAACCCTATTTTTCTGCTTGAAGTGCACATGTCACATTGGATTTGAATCTAGGGATATGCAGGGCCAAGGAACAGCATGCCATTCTCATCCTAAAGTCCCAGCCATTACATTGTGGGGTGCACCTCAGGCTGGCTACTTCTATAGACCTAGATTTGTATAAGCTCCTTTGCTCTTGTGTCTGGCTATCTATGAAGCTATTTGAAGGCTTTGAGTTCATGTCTTCCCTCACTGCCCCAAGGTCCTCCTGTCATGGGAGATCTAGGTATAGTGCCTCATTTCTTGTATTTCTTATGCTGAGAAACTTGAAGTCATGGTGCCTCTATGGCAGGGTAGAGTGGAAGCCATAAAGTTCATCAGCAGAATGCTGACAAACAGAGAGAGACTCTTCCATCATGATGCTCTCTCTTTTGCTTTGTTGTTTAGTTCATAATCTTGGGCCTTCTCTGAGAGCCTGCCATCATTCCATTACCCTCACCACACTGCATTTTTTTCTTTTCCTTTCAGCTAAATTATTTTTAAAATCAAATCACTGTGAGATACAGTTACAAAGTGTTCATGATTGAGTTTCACTGAAACTCATGGTATGACTATACCATGTCCAACACCCTTTACCAATGCACATTTCTTTTTTTTGGTTTTTGGGCCACACCCGGTGACGCTCAGGGGTTACTCCTGGCTATGCGCTCAGAAGTCGCTCCTGGCTTGGGGGACCATATGGGACGCTGGGGGATCGAACCGCGGTTCGTCCAAGGCTAGCGCAGGTAAAGCAGGCACCTTACCTCTAGCGCCACCGCCCGGCCCCACCAATGCACATTTCCCACCATGAATGTTCTATTCTTTCCCTTCCTCCCCAATGCTTATCTCTATGGCAAACTTCTCTAACTCTCTTTTATTCTATGTCCTCTGCCTCTTTCTGTCTTTCTTTATTTTTCTTTTTTTCACTGTAATCTGCAATATTATTACTAAATGGGTATCATACTTTACCTCCTTTCAGCACCCAATTGCTTATATATGGATGGATATGCTTAGAGAATTAAGTCTGAGAGATAAATGTAAGCATATTCATTTATTTATTATTTGAAAATATTATGGTAATAATACCCGAAAACAATAGAGAATGGTCCAGGTAGGAAGCTTGCTACAAAGAGCAGGGCAGTGCAGTTAGGAAATGAAGAGACCATGATGACAGAAAATGATCACTCTGAACATTGCTTTTCTATAGCTGGACCAGGCTCCTGAGGTCATGGGGTGGATGCAACAGAGAGCTGGTGGGTACCTTAGGACATTGCTCTCAGAGTCCTAGCCGAGGCTAACGGAGAATCGCAGGGCCAGACATCCTTCTTCAGGAAAGTTACAGGAAGTAAAGGTGAAGAAAGCAGAAAGTGGAGGAGATTTGGGTGGGAATCTTCCTGGATCCTTCTCCTCTTTGTTGGCTTCATCCCACCTATCCTTAAGGGACCCAGGTAGATGGCCAAGTCTTTAGGAGGTGCAGCCCCTACTCCACACCAACCACCTCTCCTCCACACTTAGGCCATCCCTATGTCAAATCCAGTAGCTTATCAGCTTTTGTGGGACCTGAAATTTGTGCAAATTTGGGGAACTCTCCTAATTCCCTTTAGCGTCCTGGGCTTCACACAGGCAAAGACAGTACTGTTTTCCAGAGGCTCCTGGGAGAAGAAAAAGTCCAATTTATGAATATAAGGATTAATGTACAATTGAAGTTACTTATTTAGAATGATTAAATAAATCACCAAAAATGATGCATTCACCTCCCCAAAACTGACTAATACTAATAATACCTTTTTTCCCCAAATTAACTGACTTCTTAATTTACCTCTCTTATGTATTTTTCTGCATTTGGGACCAGACTCTTGGCTACCGTATGACACTGATTTTGGAATGTCTCCATCTATAGGGACATTCAAAAAGATAACTTAGTTTTTCCCTTTCATGGCCTTTTGGGCACATGTTTATTGTGTTTAATGTCAGAGCTCATCAAACGTGGAAGCTCACAGATTGGCTTTGTGTTGGTCCTGCTGCAGGTCGGTGCCCTCCTCACACAAGATTCTGATCAAAAGTGGGAACAGATGCACATGCATTTGCAATAGTTGGGCCACATCTTTGGGTGCTTTCATTAGGGGGATGATTTATTTCTCTTCGAAGCAGACAATAATGAGAATCAGTCTCTACTGAAAATGAACATGCCTTGAAATGGGAAGGGTTCCTATAGATTGACCTTAGATCCACTTTTGTGTGTGTGTGGACACACCCAGCAATACTTTGAGTTACTCCTGGCTCTGCACTCAGGATTACTCCCTATGGTGCTCAAGAATCATATAGGATGCTAGGGAGGGATCCCAGGCAGGTCAAATGCAAGGCAAATTAGCCTCCCATCTTTCATTTGCATGTTTTCTTGTTTCTCTTCTCTACCCCACAACAACTGGGACTCACCCTATGGGGCCAGCTTGGCACAGCAAGGGGTAGACTTCTTACTGAATATCTTTGCTCTACTATGATGACTATCATAGACTCTACTCTGTGGGGACCATTACCAACTACATTTCCATCCATAGGGACCCAAACATGATGCATTCCTAATTCAGGTTCTTGGCTGGATCCCCAAAATCTCAAAATCACATCCATACTCATCACATGAGATGATGAAAAGATGGATGCATTAATGGACAGACACATGAACATTGCTTAATGTTGGAACTCTTCAAATCTGCCACCTCACACAATCAATTATAAAGTCAGAGTAGGAAGAGATGGTAATTTATACTCACCATTCAAATTCTTTACTTGGCACATTGATAAAACATTTGGCTGTATAAATACAATATGGGATCTTCTCCATATAGGTGATAGGTCTAGAAGTTTGAAGTATTTCACAAATTTTACACCCAAACTGAGTCGGAAATCATAATCATTCCTCATGTTGTATATGACATCAGTGGAGCCTGGGCCTTGCCCATATATGAATGAACTCATAGGAAGCTCACCAAGGTTTAACAACAGGGTTTCCTGGAAAAAATATGTAACCATAGATTGCACTGATATAATGTATATGTAGCAATCTATTTCTAATGCAACACAAATTTTCTTTATTATAAATTCTGTGCAAACCGCTGATTACCACGAAGCAAATTTGTTGATTTTGGTCTAGTCCTCCAAGTTAGTAACCTGTCGTTAGCAACCTGTAGACTTCTCATCTACTCTCATCAAGTCTGCTCTGATGAGAAAAAAAAAAGTGGATGAATGCTGTTGCTTATGTCACAAGACACAAAGTAAAACTGTGGGGCTATGCAGGAATTTAACTTATTGATCCAAGCTCTGACTGCTAAATAGAATGATGGTTTCTTGATACTAGAAGAGTATTTCCTCAATGAGAATTTTTTCAGGTGCTGTGACACAGTAATGATCCCATAAAAGGCACATGTTTAACGTTAACCCATGTTATCAACATTCCTGCATCGCCTTTTATTCTGTCTAAAAAGTCAATAAAACAATAAACTGAACCTTAGTCTGGTGCATCTGCCAATTCCCCTGGTGTAAATACTCCTGCCAGGGCGAAGAGTGGAGCATGGTAGCAAACTATGATCTTCTCATCCCTCCTTAAAGATGCAAATAACTTCAAGGGTACAGATAACAGTAAAAGGTAGTAAAATAATTAGGAGAGCTGTGTTTTGAATTTTTTATTACCTTTGTTTCCAGTGTAATTTATTTAATTACAAGTTTATATAATTTAATTTTAAATAATGGCTTTGTTTCACAACCGGTCTGCAAAATTCCCAAAAACTCAACAACAGGTGTTTGCATGCCAGTATCAGCCAGGAATGTCCCCAGTGCCTAGCATGAGACTGGCCCAAGGGAGACCCAAAGCACATGTTGGTGTCATGATTGAATGTTTTCAGGATGACTTGCCTAGAATTCTCTGAGGGCCTGAACAAGTCACTTACCCTCCTCTGTCTTCCATCTAAGGCAAGAGGCTATTAATGTCTACTTCATAGAGGTGCTACAGAGTTAATTAAGGCTCCCTGAGTGCTTTGAAATTCACAGATGAAAGGCCCAGTGGGGAAGAACTTTATTATTACTCCATGCATCATCTTAAGAAGTGTACAGTGATGATACCCACCTGGTACTTTTCATCTTCAAAGTGTCCCTCAGACATTAGCCAATGAGACGTCACAGGACCCTGCCCAGTTAGTGGGTGTCACCAAAGGGAACCAGGCCGTGAGTGGGTGATTCCATCTCTTCCTGAGCTGCCAGGGACTGGAGATCAGAGACAAGACCCCAACTCTTCTGGGGCATGTCTGCCCTTGAACTGGGCTTCCCCTTCAGTCTTCTGTCCTCTATGAAATAAAGGGGTCCTTGCTTTGATGACTTTGAAACCAATCTGTTGCTTTTTTGAATACGGGTGACAGACACCTATATGGTCATCAGTTCTAAAATGTCTTTCATTCCTCCCTTCTTTCTATGTGTACACACTTCTGAATTCTGTAGGCACCATATAAGAAAGGATTGGTTGGAGTCCACTGAGAACAGTTTGTCTTAATGACATGTAAAATGGTAACATATCTGGTTTTTATTGTATGTCAACCAGAACTTATATAGGCTTTTGCCACTCATTCTAGAATGTACAGTTTTTTTAAATAAATTTTGTAATTTAAATCATTGTAGGGTTTACAAAGTTATTCATAGTTGGGTTTTATATATACAAGGTTGCAGAACCAATCCCACTTCCAGTGTCTACCCCCTCCACCAATGTTCCCAGAGTCCATCTCATGCCACCACCACCACCACCACCACTACCCCACCCTAGTTTGCCATCATACCAGGCCCATTTTAAATTTTCTTGTTATAGTTTGGGTCTTATGATTTTTTTGTTGTTGACTCTCTGGCTTGAATAATTAGTCCTATCTTTTCCTAACCCCACTGATGCACCTGAGCCCCCTTGACCCTATTCCCCATTAATTCACATTTGTCTTTCTCATCCTCTACTCAATTTTTTTCCTAATCCATATTATATTCAGAGGACTGAAGAGATAATTATCAGTTAAGGCACTCACCTTTCATGAGATAGACCCAAGTTCAATTCCTGATATCCTATATGATTTTTTTTGTTTGTTTTTGGGTCACATCCAGCAGCGCTCAGGGGTTACTCCTGGCTCTATGCTCAGAAATCGCCCCTGGCAGGCATGGGAGACCATATGGGATACCGGGATTAGAACCACCATCCTTCTGTATGCAAGGCAAACGCCTTACCTCCATGCTATCTCTCCGCCCCCCTTACCCCCCGCAATATGATTTCTTGAGTCTGCCAAGATGATTCTGGGTATCCTGCCCCTCTTCCCCCCCCCAAAAAAAAACAAAAATAGGGAAGAGAAAAAAAGTTTATCTCCCCAATTCTACCCAGAAATATGCTTTCCAAAAAAACATGTATCAAAGCATCAAAGCATCCATAACAGCAGCTTCACTTATTATCACCATTAATTAGAACAACCAAAATGCTCATTGGCTATAGAAAGGAAGTTAAGATGGGATACATTTGGGGTTAGAGCAATAGTATAGCAGGTAGGGACCTTGCTTTGCATATGCTGCCCTGAGTCTGATCCCCAGGTCCCTATGCCTGCGAGGAATGATCTGTGAGTGCAGAGCCAGAAGTAAGCCCTGAGGACCACCAGTGTGGCACCCCAAAAATGAAGAAAGAGGCTATGTTTGTACAAGGAGATAATGCAGCAATGTAAAACTGGACAGAACAACACGATGAAAGAATCCAAATGCAACCTTCTAGACTATATGAATCAGTGTTCTTGAACAGCCCAAATATAAGGGTGATTTGGTGATTTGGTGTTCAGCTAGGAAAACACCCCATCTGCTATACTCTTTACTGCCACTTAAAAATATTCTTTCTCTGAGTGGAAATTAAGTGTCACTATACATTACTGTAAGCCCCAAAGTCATGAATTATACTTTTAAGATTTATAGGTTTCATATAAGTTCCACTTCAATTTAGAACAATGAACTGAAATAAAATTGTCCTATATCACTTATTTTCCTCAAAATGTGCCCTTCAGTGACTGAAAAACGCTCTACATTTATAAAAATCACATCTCAGGGATTACTCTAAGGACTTCCTCACGGAATGAACCCTCATAAAACTCTAAGAGGCCCAGCACCAACATTATTCATATTCTAGAAATGACCAAAATCAGGCCTGCAAAGTCATCTTTTTAGGTCAAACCATGACTGCTAAAGCCAGTCTTCAACCTCTAGCACTCTGATGAGAGGCCCAATCTGCCCCACTGCTTGTATGGCCAGAGCCAGAGCCTCTCCTTGCAGAAGTGACTTAATTGCCTTTCTCAAGAGGCTGTTGTGAGATGTGTAGGCCAGTCTTTTTCTTACCCTAAAATAATGCAGCCATGAAAGTGTTGCATGTGCGTCTTTTCCTGCCTCTTGATTCTTATTACCTCAGCACAGAACACCTCCCCGCAAGTGCATTCTGCTAAATCCAGCCTTTGAATGCATTAATTCTTAACATGGACTACTAATTTGTCCTCCTGTTTTAATTAAATGAGATCATATCCCTACAATTAGTCTCTGATTTATGTATTTCCATAACACTTCCTACTCTGTTTATCCCATCCAGGAAAGGCATACATATAACATCCCCCTTTCCTGTCTGTTCATTTGTGTTCAGGAAATGAAAATGGAAATATTATCATGGACCATGTAGGTATCTATTTAACTATCAACCTACTGTCTATCCATCTATTTAATTATGCTACCTACTTGTTGTGTAATTAAGGAGCACTTATTTATTTATTTATTTATTTATTTATTTATTTATTTATTTATTTATGTTTTTGGTTTTTGGGTCACACCTGGCGGCTCTCAGGGGTTACTCCTGGCTCTATGCTTAGAAATTGCTCCTGGCAGGCTCAAGGAACCATATGGGATGCCAGAATTAGAACCACCATCCTGCATTCAAGGCAAATGCCTTGCCTCCATGCTATCTCTCTGGCCCTATTTCGTTATTTTTTGTTTTGGGTTTTGACCTGCAGTGCTCAGGATTTACTCCCCGCTCTGTGCGGGAGGGGTGTGTGTGCGTCATTCCTGACAGACTGGAGGACCACATGAGATGCTGGGAACTAAAAATGGTCAGCTGCTTGCAATGCAAATTCACTACCTGCTATACTATCACTTGGACCCAGGAATGTTTTCTTTCTGACACAAATCACAGTTAAAATACACCCTTTCTAAGAATGTACATGTGTGTATGTTTGTGTATGTGTGTTCCATCCATGTTTATGACAAACATCATATAATTTATTCAGATGTGCTGAGGAGTCACCAGAACTAGAAGCTATCTGAATGGGAGGGGGCCATGCATTGCTGAGAATCAAACTCAAGTGCTCCGGGCCTTGGAAGCATCTCTCTAAAATTCCATTTTCATTGTAATGATCTTGTTTGTGTTGGCCCGTTGGTTCCATTTAACTCTTTTGTGCATTTAGAGCTATTTCTCATCAATAAAAATAAGTCATTTGTGGTGCAGCTGGTACTGGTGATGGAAGTGGTGGTTTTTTGGCTTTTGGTTCATATCTAGCAGTGCTCAAGTTTACTTCTAGCTCTGAAATCAAAGATCATTCCTGGTGCTTAGGGCTGGCGATTGAACCTGGGTTGACTGCATCTAACTCAAGCTTTTTATAGGATGTACAGTTTCTCTGCCCCCTGATTTTCTTTCTTCATAGTCTCCTGCAAAAGGATGTGATTCCCTTTTTAGCCCTTCGCAGGAACTTGTACCCCCCCCCCCAGTCTTGTCTTACTGCTAGCAGGATTCAGATGTGTTACTAAAGAATATTTTTTGGACCCAGGGGAGAACGTATGAAGAGCTGAAACAAGAAAAATCACATCTGTCCAGTGTCTAGAGCAGGGATTGGCATTCCTTTTGCTGTACAGGATCAGACAGTAAATCTTTTCAGCTCTGTGTTCCATATGGTCTTTGTCCCAGTGACTCAGCGCCGCCTTTGTAGTGGGAAGGCAGCCATAGACCATCGGCAAACACATGCACTTGGCTGTGTCTCAATAAAACTTTATTTACAAAAGTCAACAGCTGGCCACACTTGCTCCAGAGGCTGAAGTTTGCCCATCCTTGCTTTGGGCATGGAAGGATCTTTAAAGCCTGAGACTGGTACATCAGAAAATACAGCCATCGTGGCATGACAGGGTTTCTGTCCCAGCACGGCTGGTGACCAGCTGTGTGACATTAAGAAAGACACTGACCATCTCTGGAATGGTTCCGTTTCCCCTTCTATAAAATTATGGGGTGGATCTGCACTAGAGGCTACAAACTGGCACTCCCAGGTCGTGTCTGGCTCACAGATGTGTTATTTGGCTCATGTAGCAGCCAAAACATTCTGAATTTGTTTGCAACAAATTTTTTTGGACAGGGAGACTTAGTAGGAGCATCTAGTCTTCTGCCTGCTCAAAATAGCAGAGTCTGGCACCCTTAGATTCGTTGTGTCCTGTGTCACCTCTTGCTCAGGGTCCAGAGCAGGATCTCATTGCTCTGGTAGTTATTTCTATAACTGCACTCACCACTCTTTGTGGAAGTTCCAGCCCTCCTCTCATTGTCTCTGAGGATTGTTGCAAAAATGACTTTTATTTTTCTTAAAACCCATAGATGAGTGAGACTATTCTGCATCTCTCTCTCTCCCTCTGACTTATTTCACTCAACATGATAGATTCCATATACATCCATGTTTAGGAAAATTTCATGACTTCATCTCTCCTGATGGCTGCACAATATTCCATTGTATATGTGTACCACCGTTTCTTTAGCCATTCGTCTGTTGAAGGGCATCTTGGTTGTTTCCAGAGTCTGGCTATTGTGAATAGTGCTGCAATAAATATAGGTGTGAAGAAGGGGTTTTTGTATTGTATTCTTGTGTTCTTAGGGTATATCCCTAGGAGTGGAATAGCTGGGTCGAATGGGAGCTCAATTTCCAGATTTTGGAGGAATCTCCATATCGTTTTCCATAGAGGTTGAACTAAACGGCATTCCCACCAGCAGTGGCTAAGCATTCCTTTCTCTCCACATCCCTGCCAGCACTGATTGTTCTCATTCTTTGTGATGTATGCCAATCTCTGTGGTGTGAGATGGTATCTCATCGTCGTTTTGATTTCCATCTCCCTGATGATTAGTGATGAGGGGCATTTTTTCATGTGCCTTTTGGCCGTTTGTATTTCATTTTTATTAAAGTGTCTGTTCATTTCTTCTCCCCTTTTTTGATGGGATTAGATGCTTTTTCTTGTAAAGTTCTGTCAGTGCCCTGTATATTTTGGATATTAGCCCCTTATCTGATGAGTATTGGGTGAATAGTTTCTCACACTCAGTGGGTGGGTCTTGTATCCTGGGCACTATTTCTTTTGAGGTGCAGAAGCTTCTCAGCTTAATGTATTCCCATCTGTTGATCTCTGCTTTCACTTGTTTGAAAAGTGCAGTTTTCTCCTTGAAGATGCCTTTAGTCTCAATGTCATGGAGTGTTTTACCTACATGTTGTTCTATATACCTTATGGTATCAGGTCTGATATCAAGGTCTTTAATCCATTTGGATTTTACCTTTGTATATGATGTTAACTGGGGGTCTATGTTCGCTTTTTTGCAAGTGGCTAACCAGTTCTACTAGCACCACTTGTTGAAGAGGTTTTCCCTGCTCCACTTAGGATTTCTTGCTCCTTTGTCAAAAATTAGGTGATTGTATGTCTGGGGAACATTGTCTGAGAACTCAAGCCTATTTCACTGATCTGAGGGTCTGTCTTTATTCCAATACCATGCGGTATTGATAACTATTGCTTTGTAGTACAGTTTAAAGTTGGGGAAAGTAATGCCTCCCATTTTCCTTTTCCCTAGGAGCACTTTAGCTATTCGAGGGTGTTTTTTGTTCCAGATGAACTTCATAAGTGTTTGATCCACTTCTTTGAAGAATGTCATGGGTATCTTTAGAGGGATCACATTAAATCTGTATAATGCTTTGGGGAGTATTGCCATTTTAATGATGTTAATCCTGACAATCCATGAGCAGGGTATGTGTTTCCATTTCCATGTGTCCTCTCTTATTTCTTAGAGCAGGATTTTATAATTTTCGTTGTATAGGTCCTTCACATCTTTGGTCAAGTTGACTCCAAGATATTTGAGTTTGTGTGGCACTAATGTGAATGGGATTGCCTTCTTGACGTCCATCTCTTCCCTATCATCATTGGTATGTAAAAAGGCCATTGATTTCTGTGTGTTAATTTTGTAGCCTGCCACCTTGCTATATGAGTCTATTGTTTCTAGAAGTTTTTTGGTAGAGTCTTTAGGGTTTTCTAAGTAGACTATCATGTCATCTGCAAACAGTGAGAGCTTGACTTCTTCCTTTCCTGTCTGGATTCCCTTGATATCTTTTTCTTGCCTGATCGCTATAGCAAGCACTTCCAGTACTGTGTTGAAGAGGAGCGGTGAGAGCGGACAGTCTTGTCTTGTACCAGAATTTATAGGAAAGGCTTTCAGTTTTTCTCCATCGAGGCTAATATTTGCCATTGGCTTGTGGTAGATGGCTTTAACTAGATTGAGAAAGGTTCCTTCTGTTCCCATCTTGCTGAGAGTTTTGATCAAGAATGGGTGTTGGACCTTATCAAATGCTTTCTCTGCATCTATTGATATGATAATGTGATTTTTATTTTTCTTGTTGTTGATATTGTGTATAACGTTGATAGATTTATGGATGTTAAACCATCCTTGCATTCCTGGGATGAAAACTACTTGGTCGTGGTGTATGATCTTCTTCTTCTTTTTTTTTTTTTTTTTTGTTTTTAGTTATTGGGCCACACCCAATGGTGCTCAGGGATTACTCCTGGCTGTCTGCTCAGAAATAGCTCCTGGCAGGCACGGGGGACCATATGGGACACCGGATTCGAACCAACCACCTTTGGTCCTGGATTGGCTGCTTGCAAGGCAAACACCGCTGTGCTATCTCTCCGGGCCCGGTGTATGATCTTCTTGATGATGCATTGGATCCTATTTGCTAGGATTTTGTTGAAGATCTTTGCATCTGCATTCATCAGGGATATTGGTCTGTAATTTTTTTTTTTGGCAGCATCTCTGTCTGGTTTTGGTATCAAGGTGATGTTAGCTTCATAAAAGCTGTTTGGAAGTGTTCCTGTTTTTTCAATTTTATGGAAGAGTCTGGCTAGGATTTGTAGTAGCTCCTCTTGAAAGGTTTGAAATAATTCATTAGTAAATTCATCTGGGTCTGGGCTTTTTTTTTGGGGCAGATGTTGATGACAGTTTCAATTTCCTCAATAGTGATGGGGTGTTTAGATATGCTACATCCTCCCTACTTAACTGTGGAAGGTTATAAGTGTCCAAGAGTTTTTGCATTTCTTCTAGGTTCTCATGTTTAGTAGCAAAATGTTTCTCAAAGTAGTCTCTTATTACCCTTTGGATCTCTGTGATATCTGTTGTGATCTCTCCCTTTTCATTTCTAATATGGGTTATCAGGTTTCTTTCTCTTTCTTTGTGAGTTTTGCCAATGGTCTATCAATCTTGTTTATTTTTTCAAAGAACCAACTTCTGCTTTCGTTGATCTTTCGGATTGTTTTTTGGTTTTCCACTTCATTGATTTCTGCTTTCAGCTTTGTTATTTTCTTCTGTCTCCCTATTTTTGGTTCCTTTTGTTGGTCATTTTCTAATTTTGTGAGCTGCGTCATTAAGTTATTCAGGTATGCCCCTTCTTCCTTCCTGATGTGTGCTTGCAAAGCTATAAATTTTCCTCTCAGTACTGCTTTTGCTGTGTCCCATAGATTCTGGCAGTTTGTGTCTTCATTATCATTTGTCTCCAGGAAAGTTTTGATTTCCTCTTTGATTTTATCTCCGACCCACTGGTTGTTCAGTAGCAGGGTGTTTAATTTCCAATTGTTAAAGTTTTTCTTCTGTGTGCCTTTGTAGTTTACATCTAATTTCAGAGCCTTGTGGTCAGCAAAGGTAGCCTGCAATATTTCTATCCTCTTGATTTTATGAAGGTATGTTTTATGTGTCAGCATGTGGTCTATCCTGGAGAATGACCCATGTACATTGGAGAAGAATGTGTATCCAGGTTTTTTGGGGGTGGAGTGTCCTACACATATCTACTAGTCCTCTTTCTTCCATTACTCTTTTCAGGGCTAGTATGTTTTTGTTTTGTTTTAGTCTGGTTGACCTATCAAGTGTTGACAGAGTCGTGTTGAGGTCTCCCACAATGATTTTGTTATTATTGATTTCTTCTTTCAGATTTGTCAGTACTTGTATTAGATAATTTGCTGGTCTCTCATTGGGTGCATATATGTTTAATAGTCTGATTTCTTCCTGTTGCACATATCCCTTGATTAGTACATAGTTTCCATCTTTTTCCCTTACAACTTTTCTGAGTATAAAGTAGGTGTCATCAGATATTAATATGGCCACCCCAGCTTTTTTAAGGGTGTTGTTTGATTGGATGATTTTTCTCCAGCCTTTGATTTTGAGTCTATGTTTGTTCTGGCTAGTCAGGTGTGTTTCTTGTAGGCAGCAGAAGGTTGGATTCATCTTTTTGACCCATTTTGCCACTCTGTGTCTTTTAATTGGTGAATTTAGTCCATTGACATTGAGGGATATGATTGTCGTAGGATTTAATGTTATCTTTGTAGATAAGTTTGCTGTGTTTGTTGGTCTCTCTTGTCTTAAAGTAGACCTGTCAGTTTTTCCTTTAAGGCTGGTTTTTCATCTGTGAAGTTTCTGAGCTGTTGTTTATCCATGAAGCTATGTATCCTTCCTTCAAACCTGAATATGAGTCGGGCTGGGTGCAGTATTCTCGGTGAGGCATTAATTTCATTCAGTCTTGTCACAATATCCCACCACTGATTTTTGGCCTTGAGAGTTTCTTGCGACATGTCTGCTGTAAGTCTTAAGGATACTCCTTTGAATGTAATTTGCCTTTTTGATCTTGCTGCTTTCAGTATTCTATCTCTATCTGTGGGATTTGTCATTGTAATGAGGATGTGTCTTGGGGTGTTTTTCTTCGGGTCTCTTTTAGCTGGTATTCTTCGGGCATGCAGGATTTGATTGCATGTAGTCTTTAACTCTGGGCGTATCTCTTTGATGATGTCTTTGATAGTTGATTCTTTCTGGGTATCTTCTACCTGGGCCTCTGGGACTCCAATGATTCTTATGTTGTTTCTGTTGAGTTTATCAAAGATTTCTATTTTCATCTGTTCGCATTCCTTGAGTACTTTTTCCATTGCCTGATCATTTGTCTTAAGGTTCGTTTCAATTTCTTCTGCTGTGTTGAGTTTTTCTGCATCTCATCTCCCTGCACACTGATTCTGTCCTCAGCTGCTGATACCCTGCTGGAGAGGCCATCCATTGAGGTTTTCAGTTCAGCTACCGTGTTTTTCAGATCTGTTATTTCAGTTTGGAGTTTTCTGATTTCTGTCTTTGTGTTCTGTTCAGATCTATTTATGCTTTCTTTGAGTTCTACAAACATCTTCCATATTTCTATTCGAAATTCCTTATCTGTGAGGTTAATCAGATAATTGGAATTTTTAGGTCATCTGAGCCATTGTCTTCATTCCCTGTGCATGTGAGTTTTTCTGCGTGTTGTGATGTGGTTCATTGGTTAGAAAGAGTGCGCAGCCGCGGTGACAGTTTTTTTGGGGGTGTGCTCCCTAGGCCTCTGAGGAGAGCTTCAGGTATTTATGAAAGACAGAAAGGCAGAGCAAAGGTTTCCCTTGAGGTCCTCAGAGTCCTCAAAGGCACAGCAGGGCCGAGCCTCCGCAGGCCAGAGGGCTCAGCTTTTGCTTGGCAGCCCCCAGCCAGACTTTACTCACTCAGTCGCTGGGCAGCTTTAGAATGCAGATTTTTGGGGGTGCGCTCCCTAGGCCTCTGAGGGGAGCTTTAGGTATTCATGAAAGACAGACAGGCAGAGCAAAGGTTTCCCTTGAGGTCCTCAGAGTCCTCTCTAGCCATTTCTTATCCCCACCTCCAGAATCCTTCTGCTGTCAACCTCGAAGGGTAATTTATTTTTGCTTGTTCCTTTACATTGATAATTTGTCTTTGGGTTGGGAAGGAGTTGTCCTGGCAGTGCTCAGGATTTATTTCTGGATGTGTGCTCAGGAATGACCAGATATGGTACTAGGTATTTGAACCGAGGTTGGCGGGATGCAAGGCAAGTGCCTTAACCATTATCTCGCTAGCCCATTGCCATGATTCTATGTCCGACCTAGAAATAAGATCAATTGGCATTTGTCTTTGTTTGATCATCTCATTTAACGTGGCCCTCTCAAGGACCATTCATGTTGCCACAAAAGACAAGGTCATTTTTTTTTTATAGCAGAGTATGGCAGTTGGACTTAGACACACACCCCTGGGTAACTCCACTGAATGACAATTGGACCTGGGTCAGCCCCTGGACACAACTCTTGTCATGACAGGTATAAAAGGAAAAATTTGGACTGTTGTGAGGGGGTCCAGAATAGTGACCAGAGAAGCACCTGTTAGTCCATAAGGGATCAGAGATAAAGTTTTCTGTCTTGGAGTGTATATGTGTTTTTGGGAGGGGGAGGAGAGAGAGAGGGTGAGTGAAATAGAAGAGAGGCCTGCCAGAACTATAATTGTTATTAAGTATAGAGACCACCCCTGGACATGCTTAAGACATGTAAAAAAAAAAAAGAAGATAAGTAGAAAAAAATAAACTCAGGGGCTACTCCTGGCTCTGCACTCAGAAGTCACTCCTGGCAGGCGTGTGGAACCATATGGAGTGCCAGGATTTGAACCAGGGTCTGTCCTGTGTTGGCCACATGCAAGGCAAATGCCATACTGTTGTACTATTACTCCAGCCCCCTTTTTCATAATTAAAAAAATTATTGAAACTATTGTGCTTTACAAAGTCCATAGTTAGATTTCAGAGAGACATCCAAAGAATTAGGGCCAATCCCACCACCAGTGTTGACCTCCCTCCATCATGTTCCCAGAAAATCTGTTTTGGGTGAAATCAAGTTGTAAACAAACAGATACAAAGAAGCCAAAAATAATCTTTGCTTTGGGTACAACCAAGTTGTAAATTGCGAACCAGCAGGTCCCCAAACTTAGACCCTCCTGGCCCCAGAGTTTGCCAGGGCAGGGATAAAGCCTGAATTCTGAGTGCCTTAGAGAAACGAGCCCCTCAACAGTTTTTGAAAAATAATTTTTTATCACCATCATTATTATTTTGTTTGGGTGCCGTGCTCTAGTGGGGCTCAGGTTTACTCCTGGATCAGAGCGGTTCTGTCGTTGATGCCAGTACTTGCAGTGGTCCTCAAACTATGGCCCGCGGGCCACATATTGTATTTGTATCTGTTTTGTTTCTTCATTGCAAAATAAGATATATGCAGTGTGCATAAGAATTCGTTCATAAGTTTTGTTTTTACTATAGTCAGACCCTCCAATGGTCTGTGGGACAGTGAACTGGCCCCTGTTTAAAAAGTTTGAGGACCCCTGTATGGAACCCAGTCTCCTGCTTCAGAGCCTGCCCTTAGCCTGCTGAGCAATCTCTTTTCAACTTCCCCTGATTAAAGAGCAGAGGCCTGAGCAGTGTAAGTAGTAACCAGGGCCTGGCTACTCTGCACTTGCCAGACCTTTGGCCCTGTTTCCTCTAGTACTTTCACTTCTCTCTAGGGACCCTCTCTCCATCCCCAGTCAGGATCATATTTAGATTTTATGGAACTTGAAGCTTTACCAATTTGGGAGGAGGAGGCTCTTTAAAGAGAGAAAAAGAGTCACCGTGTGTGGCCTAAAAACCAAAAACAAAAAGAATTTAGGGCCCGGAGAGATAACACAGCGGTATTTGCCTTGCAAGCAGCTGATCCAGGACCAAAGGTGGTTGGTTCGAATCCGGGTGTCCCATATGGTCCCCGGTGCCTGCCAGGAGCTATTTCTGAGCAGACAGCCAGGAGTAACCCCTGAGCACTGCTGGGTGTGGCCCCCCCAAAAAAATTATTTAAAAAAATTTTAACAAAAAAAATTTTTTAATCAAAAACCCATACAAGAGAGAAGATTTTCTCCAATGGCAACTGACTTCACTACTGCGGAACAGTCTGGAACTCAAGCACCTGTCAGCACTTGGAGGGGACCACTTGAATGGCAGGCCCTGTTTCATTAGGGTTGCTAAGCCCTCCTCTCCTCTCAAGAGGGAAAACTAGGGGATGGGGAGGGGCACTGCCTGTTCCAGAGACCTCATTCTTTCAGACCTCCTGCACCCCACCCCCTTCAAAAGCATCTCCTGCAGTGGCTCCAGCTGCTGATGATTGAGAAGGGGGAGCCAGCATCTAGCATCCCAGAGTGAGGCGGACAGGTTGCCTTGGTTACCTGGACCCTTTGATCTCAGGCCACTGGAGCGCTTTACCACAGAGCATTCGAGAGAGGTGGAGAGAGAGGATGGCACAGGGCCAGCTGCAAGAAGACCAACTGTGGGAAGCCTATAAACTTGTTGCCCCTCAAATGTGTCAGTCGGGAGAACAACAGCAATCTTGGGGCTTTGCAGCTATCAGAGTTAACCTCATAATATGGTTCCCTACTAGCACTGAAAGCTTCACTCTCAACGCCCAAATGTTGAAACAGCTGAACAAGTGGACACATTCGGGCCGGCACGATAGTGCACAGTTGGGATGGCACTTCCCTTGCATACAACCAACCTAGGTTTGATCCCTGGCATCCCATTAGGAATAATTCCTGAGCTTAGAACCATAAGTAATGCCTGAACATCACCAAATGTGGCCCTAAAACAAAATAAAAAACAAAAGTGATGCATCATACGAACACTTAGATGGGCTCGGAGAGGTGTAGATATCAATGTATGCAACATGTCATTTATTTCTTGCTCCACCCTCCGTGTCTTTGCACCTGTACAGAAAGGTAAGCAGAGTGACTCTAAGATGGTAGAAAGGGGCTACTAAGTGGTAGAGGAAGTCCCTGAGTCTTGGTGCCTGTGCTCACATTTCTTTTTTTTTTTTTAATTTTCTAAATTTATTTTATTTTTTTCTGTATTAATGTCTTCATTTATACAATTTGATTACAAACATGATTGTAGTTGGGTTTCAGTCAAATAAAGAACACCCCCCTTCACCAATGTGACATTCCCATTATCAATGCCCAAATCTCCCACCTCACATTTCTATGCCCCTGCAATATAGGAATATATATGTGTGACTCCCATAGATAGTGAGGATTTTCACTTGTAAAGGACTGTAGCCCCAATAGTCTAGACTCACATAAAGAGACTCTGGCTCTCTGCAAATCTCATTCTATCTCCAGGCAAGGGAACAAGCTCAGTCCCAAATGAGAGGGAATTTTCCTATCTCTTTTAACTGTTCTTTTTTTCCCCTCCCAATAGCAAAGATAGAAGAAACATGACCATGGGTGTAGAATGAGACACAAAAGGGTCTTATTTAACTTGGCTTTTGTTTTGGTTGTAATGATCTTTCCATGCACCCTCTTCAGGGAAAAGTCCTGCTATTAGATGGTGCAGCTGAAAGGCTTTCTTTGGGGGAAAAAAGATTTTACTCACTTCCATTGTGACACACGAATCATAAAAATAAGGCTTTGGATCCAATGCTTGTATCTCAGGCATGGTTCTAGTTGGATAGACAGTACAATAACATCAGGCTTCATGGCCTTCTGGGAGACCAGGAGAATAGGAACTACAAGGGGGCAGAGGAACAGGGAGATCTATGATGTCTGGCTGGTTGTAGATGGTTCTTACTAGGTACAAATAAGACCTCCAGAATTCATTTACAGGAGAGGTCATGTATGTGGGCCAGGCAATGGATTGGAGGAGAGAGAAGAAGGCTGAATTCCTTCCTGTGAAAGCAGAATTGTAGAAATGGAGGATAAAAAGGAGAAGACTGGGAACATGTGAAAATGTACAAGATGGTGCCAGGAAGATGAGAACACCATTGTAAACCCATTCTTTCCTTTATCAAGTTTGTCCCAAGCTGAAACTTGGGATGCCGAGATTTGAACCACCATCCTGCTGCATGCAAGGCAAATGCCTTACCTCAATGCCTTACCTCAATGCTATCTCTCCGGAACACAACTTTTCAACCTCTTTTAATGTATGTGCCATAACCAAGATTTTGTTGAACTTCATCTTGTGAATTTTCCATAAAGATGATAAAATCTTCCCCCATTCTGCTAGGCAGGACCACCTACAGCTCTACACTTTGGAGAACTATTGCCCAAGAAGATATACCAACCAATCCCAACACTTTCCCAAATCATTGGATTTCTCTAAAGGAGTGTGCATGCCTGCTACTAATTCCATTGCAATTAGAAAAAAATTACTCTACCAAAAAGATAGTAAATGCTTACCTTGCACGTGACCAACTCAAGTTTAATATTCAGTATCACATGTTGATGCCAGAGCTACTCTAGGAATGATCCCTAATGATAAAACCAAGAGTAAGCTCTGAGCATATCTAGAGGCAACCCCAAAACCTTGAAAGTAAACAAGTCCCCCTCAATAAGACCCTTTATTTTGGCTCTTGGGCCACACAAGCTATGGTCAAGGGTTACTCCTGGCTCTGTACTCAGGATTTAGTTACTCCTAGTGGTTTCCAGGGGACAATATGAGATACTAGGGATTGAACCTGGATTGGCTGCAGCAAGGCAAGTGCCCTTCTCACTGTACTATCTCTACAGCCCCCAATAGGACTCTTAAAATCTGTAATCAAAACCAACTAACTTTGGGGATAGACAGATAGTACATGGAACAAGGTATTTGTTTTGCATTTGGTCAAACCTAGTTTGATCTGTGCACCACATGTGGACTCCTGAGCCTGCCAGGAGTGATCTCTGAGTGCAGAGGCAAGAGTAAGCCTTAAGCACAGTTGGGTGTGGCCCTAAAACAAAGCAATAAAAGCCAACAGATCTACTTATGGGTGCTCTCTGCCAAAGTGCAAGCTACCGGAAGCCATCAATGTCTTCACTTAATACTTAAACATTTGTCAATGTGCCATTGATTCAACATGATGAATTGGTCTTCTAAATTGGGAGGCTGGAGAAAGCACAGTGATAGGCATTTGCCTTGCATGCAGCTAACCTGGGAGGGACCTAGTTCAATTCAAAGCATCCCATATGGTCCCCCAGCCTGCCAGGGGAAATTTATGACTGCAGAATCAGGAATAACACCTGAGCCTCAAACCATCAATCAGTAATTAAATAAGTTAAATAAATTTGACTTTGACATGTAGGGACAAGGAAAATTGCAAAAAGGGGGGTCCTATCATCTCTAAGCAAGTGTCTGTCACAATTTCATGTCCAGTTGTAAGGTAACAACAAGTAATGGTAGAATGTATCATCAGAAAGTGCTGTATTAAAGAAAGGAGTGGGTTAGTTATTCTGAGCAAATAGTTCTTCTCTCACTATCAGGCCTCTGATAAAGAATGTAAACTAAGCTTAGGTGATATTTGAGGTCCCATTTGAAAATGAGATTGAGTCTCCCTCTCCTTTGAGTCTTCAGGGCAGTGTAATTTAGGTGGATTCTGCAATAGCAAAGTGAGGTGTTCACTATTGCAGTTCTGCAGCCAGCTGTCTGTGTGGGTTGGATATTATCATAGTCCATAGTTTAGTTTAATGGAACCAACATGAGTAGGAGCAAATCATCCAGAGGTCTGAGGGGGCAGCTCCTGGAAGAAGGAATTACCTCGTCAAATAAGGAGAAGCTGATACTCTTGTGGAGGTTCCAGACAGGTTTTGGTTTGGTGAAATGTACACTCTCTACCAAGATGGAGCCACAAAGCAGCCACAGAATATAGGTAAAATGAAGAATGAGGGTTTGCTTTCCAACCTCATGCTTCAAGAACCATTTTTTTTATGTCCCCACAATACTAAAGACTGTCCTTCTGTTTGTTCCATCTGTCAACTACAACTCACCATTGCTTTCAGTGACAGAAATAGCATCCAGAGGATGGAACATTCTGGAAGAATGTTGGGAAAGAAGTGTAGAGGGAGAGAGAAAGAAATCTGAACCCCTATATTGTCCATTGGTTGGCCTGGTAGATGGGGTCATGAATGGTCACTTTATAGTCATCCACTAAAGATATATTTTTCATGTCTTATGTTTTGTGTAGATATAATAGTTCATCAGTAAACTGTTGAAAAATGATTACCATATGAAAGAATATATATGTATACATTAGCAACTTTGCTTTTTCTAATAAATTTGCTTTTTCTAATACACACACTGATTTTCCTTGAATAATACACTAATACACTGTGGGTGCAATTTATTGGAAAAATAACTGCTAGAAACATTGCACCCCACCACCATTCAGCCAGTGGGGGTCTGATAGGAACATATTCCAATCATCCACAGACAGGGCTTATGGCTCCCATTTTGAACTCCTCTCAGGTTGAGATAATTCAAGTGATCTAGTCACACAATAATTCTATACTTACTCATGTTAGTTTTGGTTCAAGAACACCATTAGGTAGCTGTGTGGTTATGGGCACTTAGTTCATCTGTAAAATAACAACAACACTTGCCTTTTACTGAATAAGAAACATTTATGTGGCTGGTTTCATGCCCGGTTCACATTAAATACTCAACTACATCTGCTGTTGTTATCATTAGCAACTACACTCTCAGGCACTCCTCTGAGGTTTGTTAGAAACAAAAATCAAGGTTTCCCCAGCTATTAAACAGCATCAGTGGACCTCAAATCTGGTCCATCCACATTTGCCCAAGTCATGTAAGGAAGGCAACATGGTTCTCTAGTACAGAGAACCATCAACAGCCACCACCACTTTTGTAGGGTTGGAATCATAGAACAAAGTGGGATTTGAATTCTATCAAGTGTCCCTCTATGGTGTTGGAGAAGAAAACTCTGAATAAACTCTTCTGCAGTCGATAAAAAAAAAATCATGGCAGTTTTCTGGCTCCAAACTTCACCAACTGGTCAGGCAACCCCCTTTTTGGCTCAAGTGAGGTGACAAAGAAAACAAAAAATGAGCCAGTGGCAAGCCAGTCTTTTAAAAAATGAACTCTGACAAGCTCGTTTTCCCTTGAACTTTTCCCAGGACTGGCTTTCACAGCTGGAAATGACACTCGTTCTGAAACTCATCCCGGATTCCCTGCCTCGCCTACGTGTCCTTGTGTCCTTGCCTGGGATGGGTGGGGTTCAGATCAGGGAAAAAGGTCTTGGGGGGTTGAGATGGATGTTTATGACTCTGTCCTTGGTGTCTTTGATCTGCTATCCTGAATGGATGGGGTAGTCCACATTGTTTGTGGGAGTGATTGAGTTTTTGTTTTATCAGATCCCTGCACACAGAATGGAAATGGGGAGAGATTACAGGGTCAGTTTGGAATTCGGATGGGTTGGGTTGCTTATGCAATGGGAATTTGTCAAGTTGAAGTTTGGCTGGGTTGGGAGTGAGGAGTGGGGCTAGATTCTGGTCTTGGGAAGGAATCAGGGAAGGCGGGTAGAGGGGATATTTGAGGGCTTAGAAAGTCAAAGTCAATGCTTGCTGAGTAAAATCATTGTCATTGTCACCACGAAACTCAACTCTTGAATCTTGGGCTTGGCCACAGTGAGGCCGCAGAAGTCAGAGAACTCAGAATAGATGGAAATCTCAGAACTTCTTTTTACAACATAACACCCTCTGGACCCCAGTTGCATCAACAAGTAGCTTCAGGAGCCATGATGGAGGCAACTATGATGCCTTTCTGTGCCATGGAGTTTTGACTAGGGAACACCCCAACTATGACATGGCATGCCCTGACCTTCCTGCAGAACAAGTTGTGGCAACAGTGGGGCCAGTGGGGCCAGTGCTTGAGGGATTGAAGATCTTAGTAAAGGCTGAGCTGGGTGGTTGGTAGGTTTTATGCTTGGGTAACCCTCGTCATCTCTTCCATGGTCAGTAGAGGATGAGGCCCTGCCCAAGAGAAATAGGACCAGAGAAGCTGAGTGCAAGGAACATTGGAATTTGGAGTAGAAGAGAACCAGTAAAAGCATGGTGTCCTCAGCCAGAAACTTATCCCCCTATCCCACAACTCAACTCCCTCATGGAGAAGAAATTGGTTTTGGGCCACTGGACTTTAATAGAACTACTTCAAAGGAAAGAATTAGCAAAGTGACTCATTTGGGCCAGAGTTGAGCCAGGTGTGATCACAAATGACCCAAATGACCACTGACTCCCACCAACCCACCAAGAAAGAGGCTTAGTAGTTGCTGTTGGTGGGTGCTTCAGCCCTTTACCACTTCTTTGGATGGGCGGATCATCAGGAGCAGGGTGGGGTTAAGCAGTGTTAGCTCTAGTAAGTCAATAGTCTGGATGCCCACATTGACCTTGGTGCCCTTTCAGAATAGGTCTCTGTTCACACCCTTGGCTAACTTTCAGGCTTAGGGCAATGATGGTCATGACAGAAGAGAACAAAGATGCAATTTGTAATTACTTTCCTAGGTCTTTGGTTGATACCGTAATACCGAGAGCCATTTTGGTACTGAAGTCAGAACCAAAAAAGTTAGAATTACTTGCTAGAACGTTCTTTTATCTGTTGTTTTCAAGTTTCTCTTACTTTTCCTTATTTAATTGTTACTGTTCTGATAGATTCTTGGCACTTATTCTGGTTTTTGTGCTCACTGGAGCACACACATTTGGTTGTAGTACATAAAGACACTTAGCTGAGTGTACACTTGGGACTGTACTGGCAACTATGTTTAGTATATGTGAGGAGCACTGGGAATTGAAGGCCTCACATTTGTAAGCTACTGAACTATCTTCCAATCCCCAAAGACTGTTCACTATGGTTCCACCGAAGTTCTTACTCTACTGATGAGCCATGGATGGATGCTTTTCTAGATTAATAGTATCCACTCTTGGAGGGACCCCAAGTCTTTTTAGTCTTCTGGTACCCCTGTCCTGGCTGATAATAGATCTGCTAGTCATGCTGACTTGCCTTTTCAGAGAGCCTGACTTGTTGATAACCTCTCTCATCTCTGATTCTTGTGCTCATACGCTGAAATCTAAAATCAAGATTTGCATCAAAGTAGGCCAACTTCTGTGAGCTGATCACCTCAAAATTTGAAAATCATCAAATCTGGAGCACATCAAACCAGCCCTGCAACCAATGAAGGGAATCAGGGGGTAGGTTGGGCGGGGATGAGGGGGGACAAAGAAGCTTTGAGGAAACAGGAGCCCTAAGACATTGCTGGGATCTCTTTGATAAGACACCTTAAATGAGAACTATCAAATGGTTCTGTAGAGCATGCACTCTTTTGTTTGATTGGCTTGCCGTAGATAACCTTTATTAAACCTGATCTGAAATTACGCCATGGCCCGGTCCGCTTTGATGCCATGGCTGTTTCATTTCCTGTTTATACTATGGGACACGTTGCACTGGGAGATAAAGCACTTCTGAAGGATATTAAGACATAAAAGTCCCTTGGCTATTTGCTGGCACTGTTTTGATGTTTTCTTGCTCCCTAGAAATTAGCATATCCTTTTCAAAGACTGCCTCTGATGAGAGTAATCCTTTGCCGTGATGCATTTGCTAAAAGTCATCAGTGATGGTATAGTGTGTAAAGAAATGACACATAAAAGGCACGATGCTAGATTATTGATAATGAGGCAACTGGTGTAACGGTTGCTTTTGGCTTTTCGGAAACCGGTTTTGACACCATAAATACACTGCGCTTATATTAATGAGGATTTAATGTGTCTGAGTTTTTCAAGGAACTCACACAGAACAACTTTGCAAAGGAAAGTGCTCCTTGAAGGAAAGTTTAACATTTTTACCATTTTCTTTTTCAGAAACTTCAATCACGACATTTTATTGCCTTGGAAGTAAGAAATGATAGTAAACTTTTCCTTTCTTCTGTGTTCAGTGTCTAGAGTTGGTAACTAAATACTGTAAGGGCCAATTTAGGTAAAGAGATTTGGCTACATAAAAATTTTTAAAGATTAAGCAAAGGGGGGTGAATTAAGAAGGAAGAAAAAATAAAAACAAAAGAAAAGTGAGAAAAAATTCCAAAGGGAAAGCGGAGATAAACAGAAAAGGAGAATTGAAAGAGAGGGTAAATAAGGCAAAGAGAGCAGGAAAAGAAGAAAGGAGGACTGTGGAGAGAAAGGAAGCAAGTGAAGGAAGAAGGATGGGAAGAGAGAAGGGGGTCCAAAAGGGAGGAAAGAAGGTAGAGAGGGGGAGTTAGGAAGGAAAGAAGGAATAAATGAGATAAGAAGAAGGGATATAAGGAAAGGAAGTCGAAGTAAGAAAAGAATGGAGAAATGGAGAGAAATGAATAAAGAAAGGAAAAGAAGACACTCAACTCTTAAGAAGATAAATGGCAGAGACTAACCTCATAATGCAATGGGACTAACATGGGGTTTCTTTCCTCTTTTTTTCTTCTCCCTTTTCTCTCCTCTCCTCTCCTTATTCTCTCTCCTCTCCTCTTCTCTTTGTTCATTTTCTCTCCTCTCCTCTCCTTATTCTCTCTCTCCTCTCCTCTCCTCTCCTTTTCTCTTCTCTCCTCTCCTCTCTTTTTCCCCTCCCTTCCCATCTTCTCCTCTTCTCATCTTTCCTGCTACACCTACTGGTACTCAGGTTATACCCCTGGCTCTGTGTTCTGGATGGCTCCTGATAGAGCTCAAGAATCATTTGTATGCCAGGGATGGAACTAGGGATGGATTGTGGGTAAATCGAGTAATTTACCCACTATACTCTCTCTCCAGCCTCCAGGGGACTTCTTATATATCTATAGTTACTTTTGTTATTGCTTTGCTACTTATAAAAAGTGATTATTGGGTCATTGGAGAGATAGTATAGTGGCAAGGTGCTTGCCTTGCACTTAGCTGGCCTGGGTTTGTTTCTGAGTTCCATCAGGAGTAATCCCTGAGCGCCGCTACACATGGTCCAAATACCAAAACAAAAGTGGGTGTTTAAGATTGACAATGAAGGTGATGGGGGTGGTTATGATGGTACATCCGAATCCACCCATCTAATTTCATCTCCATCAGAGAGATGTCAGCTCTAACTTCATTCAAGTGTCATGTCAGTTGTTACCCACAGCGGATGTTTCATGGATAGTGGGGGCAATTGTGAGCTTTATACTCCCTGTGAGGAGTGATTTTGTGAGATAAAACTCCTGATTTACTTTGCTCATGAATAATTTGTTAAAGAAAGAGGCAATAAAAAGGCAGAAAAAAGTGTGAACTAAATTTTGCATTACTATTACACCAAAAATGAGTAAATTCTGCATATGATTAAGCCAAATGTAGCTTTGTGAGGAGAAAATCAACACTTAATAAAATGTTTATCATGCTTGGGCCCAGAGAGGTAGGGTGCTTGTCTAGCATGAGGCTGACTCAAGTTCAATCTTCACCATCCTATATGATCTCCAAACATCACTGCCAGGAGTAACTTATGAATGTAGAGTCAAGAGTAGCCACTGAGTATTGCTGGTTGTGGCACCGAAACAAACCAAGCAAAGAACCTCAACAAATTAAAACAGACATTATTATTATTTTTTTGTTTTTGTTTTTGTTTTTTTGGGTCACACCTGGCAGCACTCAGGGGTTACTCCTGGTTCTATGCTCAGAAATCGCTTGTGGCAGGCTCAGGGAACCATATGGGATGCTGGGACTCGAACCACCAATCTTCTGCATGCAAGGCAAATGTCTTACCTCCATGCTATCTCCAATCCCCAGATATTATTTTTGAAAAAAGATACTAACTTACATTATTCAATTTTTTTCGAAATAATGATCAATTCTGATGTTTTTATTGGGGGCTATTTCATTAATCATAGGCTTAAAAGAAGACTGCCCTAGTTTTGCTTCTTTCTCCCAGGACTTAAGACAAAATTGCAACAAGAATGTTAACACTTGAACACCCCCAGCTCTAAATATTATATGGCAATAGCCAGACATTAAAAGGTACATTTATTCATAATGTGTCTAGCAATATGTCTAGTAATATGTCTAATATTAAGGGTTGGGGAGATACTACAGTGGGTAGGGGGACTCACTTTGTATGTAGCCAACCTGGGTTTGATCCCTGACACCAACAGTCCTCTGACCATTTATAGGAGTGATTCCTGATCACAGAGCCTTAGATAATCTCTGAGTATCATTGGGTGTGGCCCCCAAACAAAACCAAAAGTGTGTAGTAGAGAAAAACTCTGGTATGAGGATGAAATGGACCTTGATATCAGATCTGAAACTATAAGGTATATAGAATAACATGTAGGTGAAACACTCCAGGACATTGAGACTAAAGGCATCTTTAAGGAGGAGACAGCACTTTCCAAACAAGTGGAAGCAGAGATAAACAGAGGGACCTATATTAAGCTGAGAAGCTTCTGTGTCTCAAAGGAAATAGTGCCCAGAATACAAAGGCCACCCACTGAATGGGAGAAATTATTCACCCAATACTCATCAGATAAAGGACTAATATCCAAAATTTACAAGGTACTGACAGAACTATACAAGAAAAAAACAACTAACCCCATCAAAAAATGGGGAGAAGAAATGAACAGACACTTTGAAAAAGAAAAAAGGCGGGGCCGGAGAGATAGCATGAAGGTAAGGCGTTTGCCTTTCATGCAGGAGGTCTTCGGTTCGAATCCCGGCGTCCCATATGGTCCCCCGTGCCTGCCAGGAGCAATTTCTGAGCCTGGAGCCAGGAATAACCCCTGAGCACTGCCGGGTGTGACCCAAAAACCACAAAAAAAAAAATTAAAGAAAAAGAAAAAAGGCAAATGGCCAAAAGGCACATGAAAAGATGCTCAACATCACTAATCGTCAGGGAGATGAAAATGAAAACTACTATGAGGTACCACCTCACACCACTGAGATTGGCACACATCACAAAAAAGGAAAACAAGCAGTGCTAGTGGGGATGTGGAGAGAAAGAAACTCTTTTTCACTGCTGGTGGGAATGCCATCTAGTACAACCTTTATGGAAAGCGATATGGAGATTTCTTCACAAACTGGAAATTGAGCTTCCATACGATCCAGCTATACCACTCCTAGGAATATACCTGAGGAACACAAAAATACAATACAAAAATCCCTTCCTTACACCTATATTCATTGCAGCGCTATTTACAATTTTCTTTTCTGGAAACAACCAAGATGAACCTTCAACAAATGAGTGGCTAAAGAAACTGTGGTACATATACACAATGGAATACTATGCAGCCATCAGGAGAGATGAAGTCATGAAATTTTCCTATACATGGATGTACATGGAATCTATTATGCTGAGTGAAGTCAGAGGGAGAGAGAAAGACGCAGAATGGTTTCACTCATCTATGGGTTTTAAGAAAAATGAAAGACATTTTTAACAGTATCTCAGAGACAAGAGAGATGAGGGCTGGTAGGTGCAGCTCATGACATGAAGCTCATCACATAGAGTAATGAGTGCAGTTGGAGAGATGACTACACTGAAAACTATCATGACAATGTGAATGAATGAGGGTAGCAGAAAGCCTGTCTCGAGTACAGGTGTGGGGAAGGGTGGGGAGGAGGGAGATCTGGGAAATTGGTGGTTGGAATGTTGCACTGGTGAAGGGGGGTGTTCTTTACATGTAATCATACAACTATAATCATATTTGTAATCATGGTGTTTAAATAAAGATAATTATAAAAAAAAGAGGATGGAATGGTCTTAAGTCTTTGCCATAAAGGATGCTCCTGCCAAACAAAGTTGGACACTCACTGGACCTATCAGGGTGTTTCAAGGACCTTTCAAGAAGACACACTAGGTCATTAGGTAACTAGATAACTAGACTAGGTAATTGCTAAAGATTCTGCTCCAATGTAACTGATATCAGACGGTGAGAGGAAGTCATCACCAGAGCAGGGAGGAAGGGACCAGCTGGACACTCTAATTTGAGGGAACTGTCATGCTCCTCCAGAACCCTACTCTTCTCTTTTCACACTCAACAAGCATCAGGGGAAGAATATTAATGGAGTTCAGAATCCATAAAGGGCTTGGGGATGCTTGGATGTGAGTACAAAGGGCAGTTTCCTACCTCCTAGGCTTATTGAGTGGCCAGGCTAATTAATGAACAGGGATGCTTTGAAAATGAAGAACACTATATTATCTTAATTGGCAAGCTCCTTCATGTTTCCAGCTTCCTCATCCGTAGAATGGGGATAATAACCTGCATCTCCCGGGGGTGTTGGGAGGATCTGTGTTAACTCTGATCTGCCTTGTGCTTTCATATTCCAGGATAATTTTTACAGTGTCGGGCCACAGCATATCCAGTCAAATCTTGTGGTCAGGTTCCTTATGGAGGAGGCTAAAATCAAGAGGACATTAGCTTGTGATCAGAGCCGAAAGATGAATCTCTTCTTCAATGCTTCTGCCTTTCTTTTAAAAGTTGCTCAAGTTATTGGAGAGTTTCTGTGTTGTTTTTCATTCTCCGGGGAGAGGAATGTGAGAGGATGAGAAGCACAAATCCAGGACATATCCTATGACATCCACAAGGAGAGGACCCTACTTAGGAGGAGGTAGGTCCCCAAGAACAAAAGGACCTCTAGGATAAGCCTCTTTAATTGGGAATGTTTGATCGTATTTTTCTTACATTATGAGCCCATAGTAGTGTTTCTCCACTTTTTTGTTAGTTTGTTTTTGGGCCACACCTGGCAGTGCTCAGGGATTACTCCTAGCTCTGCATGTAGAAATCATTCCTGGCGAGCCCGGAGAGATAGCACAGCGGCGTTTGACTTGCAAGCAGCCGATCCAGGACCAAAGGTGGTTGGTTCAAATCCCGATGTCCCATATGGTCCCCCGTGCCTGCCAGGAGCTATTTCTGAGCAGACAGCCAGGAGTAACCCCTGAGCACCGCCGGGTGTGGCCCAAAAACAAAAACAAAAACAAAAAAAAAAAAACAAAACAAAAAAAAAAGAAATCATTCCTGGCTGGCTCAGGGGACCATTTGTAATGTCGGGAATTAAACCCGGATTGGTTGCAGGCAAGGCAAACACCCTACCTACTGTGCTATCACTCAGCCCCTGTTTCTCCACTTTTTACTTTTTTTTTTTTTTTTTTTACCAAATTTGTCTCCTTCCTGTGGACCCTGTCCTATGAGTCAACCCATAGTTCATATAGTGACACTCCATTCACATTCTCACCTTGGAATATCATGGGTTTACATGACTCCTGGTTGAGTAACACTGTTTAGAGGTTTACAAATATAGATAGTTGTCCCGCAAATTCCTTTGAAACCTAGACACCTTCAAGTTCATTGCTCCATCATCTCTAGGAAACTAGGGAACCTCATGCCCAAGGTCCCTTCAGAATTTGTGCGATTAAGACTGTTTTTTATAGACTTCAACAAATGCTCCTTGCTTTTGTTCTCTTGTGCTATAGGTCTAGTACACAGTGGGCGTCTCTAGGGTCATGGAATAGGATGATGGTGTTGATCTGAAGGCCAATAGAAAAGAAGCACATATATACCTAAATTTTCAAATTTTGTTTTGATTCCTTTTTGTACATATTCAAAATAATGTGTACAAATAAAATTCTTTAGTTGATCTTTAAAAATGGTTAGAGTACAAAGGGGGCTTAGAGACCAAAGAGTCTTTGAGGACCCTGTCCCTTACCTTATGGCCTTTGTGCTCATAGACCAAAAAGTTGCTCTAGCTCTGACCATTATGTCTACATTTCTACTAGCAAGGAAGAAAGGTGAGAGTGAGAACCTTCCAGAAGGTTTTCTGCATTAGAATACTATTTCTTGTAATTTAGTGGTAGAGAAAAGGAAGACTGGTCAATATAGTTTTTGGGCTACCTGCTCAGGAAAAGGATCCATCTTCTGAAGAAGTAGCCTGTTAGTCACCTGTCCTCCAAGTGCAAAATTGCAAAGACAATACTCCACTCTTGGGATGGGGACACACAACCTGCAAAGCACAAATGGCTCCTTGCATCCCACTCCTCTGCAGAAGGCCCTGAAAATGTCCCTGTAAATTAGCCCTCCCCTCCTCACCATTAGTCTGCTTTTAAAATCTGCACTCACCTCCTAACTATGTCTTGAAAGTTGAGTCCAACGTTCCAATCCTTTATGATTTAATACATATACTCTAGTTTCCCCCCCCCAGCAAAGCCAGAACTGTAAAGGAATAATCGGTGTTTTCCAAACAGGGATCCCCGTGGGACTTAGTGAGCAAGAGGTAGAGGTGAGAATCCTTTCATGTGGTCAGAAACCTAGAAGAAAAAAAGCCTTGCTGGTAACTAGCACCTGAACAAATTAACAAGTGAGAACGGTGTTAGTGAGGCCAAAATTGAGGGGTTGCCTGGACCCAGGTAGACCAGATAACTTTCCTCAATCTCCCTCTTTGACCTGGACCACCTATCGTGCCAACAGTGGTTTAACATCAAACTGGACACAACTGGGGAGGATTCTATTCAACATTCTTCAAGATTGGAAAGTCATCTTGTTCATTGAAAAGCGACTTCACTGCTCTACCAATGCTTGTCCAGTGAATGTCCCAGTTAATTGAAAGTCCATTCTGGAAGTCACTTGGGGCTGCAGGCTGCACAGATCAAATGAGTCGGAAATCTGGGTGAAGAACTCCATTTCCTTAACTGCTCTCACTCAAAGCCTTCGGTTCTTTGGCCTGGACAGAGAACCCTGTGCCTATTTGTTTTCATTCTCATTATTTCTTGAGGTTATGAGAACACTGGCCATGAGGACCAATGACTGAAGGGGGTTTGGTTCTTCGCATTATTTCTTTTTTTTAGAAACTGAGGGTAAGTGAGGAGAACAGCTGAATGTACTACTCCTGGCTTTGGGCTCAGGGATCGCTTCTGGAGCTCAGGGGACCATATGTGGTACCAGGGATTGAATTTGGGCCAGTCACATGAAAGACAAAGCATCCTACCCACTGTACTATCTATCTCTCCTGCTCTATGTCATTTCTTTAGCCTACTTCTTGCCTCAGTCTAGGTTCTAGACACTAGAAAAATATTTTTATGTGTCAATATCACCATTTTCTCTCCTTTTGTACCAGAGACAAATACTATCCCCTGTACCTCTGTGCCAGCTTCTCATCGGGGATAATTTCTCTCAGAAAGAGAATCTTGGGAATCTAGAGTGGGATCTTTTTTTGCCCAACTATGGAGCTTGTGGAGTATTTTCCATTGACCCACCCCAGCAACGAGAAGACTCTCTGCAATGACTCTGAGCATAATCATTGTTAATCTGAAGTTTTAGCATCAGTGAAGTTAGAGATTGTGGGCTTCTGTAAAGAGAGGTGATCAGATTACCTCTCTCTCTCTCTCTCTCTCTCTCTCTCTCTCTCTCTCTCCACCATCTCTAAGCAGCTTGGGCCAGCGCTTCACATTATAGACCACCCTGCCTGACAGTCAGCTTACTGAATACAAAAGTTTGCTCTCAATCTGGACCACTTTGTTTCATCCTTCTTCTCTATGCATTCAGTGATCTCTCCAAGAAAAATAGAATCAATGATCTAGGACCAGCCATCTGCATGAGCCATCTCAGCTCCCTTCCTCAGTTCTGCGGACACTTGACTTCTCCCTAAAAGAGAATGTTCCAGGATTTTACAGTGCAAAGAGGATCTCATTTAGTTGAACATTTTTGGGCCCTGGGATGGGCTCAGCTCAGGGAGACAAGAGGTCATATCTAGTTTTTGGAGCAGTTAATGAGATGGCCAGCCCTCAGGTAGCCAGAGGATCTCTGTCTGCAGGGGCTGTGAGGCTGATCCTGACACTTGAAAACACATCACTTTTGGCCTTGGGGATGGGCCATTCAAGCAGTCTGTTGGTGTTGCAGGGTTGGACATACTGGACCAGATGCCTGAGCTTCTACTGTTTCCTCTCTGAAAGCGCTCCTGGATTATCCATTCTTCCCAGATCTGTGGGTACAAGGGAGGTGTTTGCTGCTCACCCTCAGCAAGATCTCAAGAGTTCCATGGGTCAGACTTGGAACTCTGGGGCCCTCACTATTCCCTTCACAGAGATGTCTGGCTGGGAGGCCCCAGCTCTTTTATTACTCTTTGTATCTTTCCTCTACCCATCATCGTAAACTTAAACCCATATGGGCAGCTGAGCTTTTTCAAAGAGAGAGCATTACAAGCTTTTCTAACATCCCCTGAGAAGAAAGCCCTCAGCCATCCACTCTTCTATATTTAAGACTGGTGGGTCACAGACCTTTCCCAGCAGTCCTCAACCTCCTATTCTGCAACCAATGCCCTCACTTCCTGCACATTGATTCTGTTCTTAAGGCCACTGTCAGCTTGTGCCATTTTCTGGGGGTGACAACACTCCCTTCCATAAGGAGGTCCAGAATTCCTTCTCCTCTGGGCAGTTTGCCTCAAATGTTCCCTGCTCCCCCTTCTCTACCATGGGAATGCCCTTTTGTCACCTGTCTGCCTCACACTGGTTCTTTGTTTCTGTGTGACTCCCTAGAGTTGGCTTGGGTGTCTGGAGCTGTGTGCTTCTGGAGGGCAGACATTGGCCCTGTAATTTCTGGGAGAGCCTTTGATGATACTGATAAGATCCCTGCCAAAGGGGGCACTTGGGCTTTTGATGAGTAAGAAAGAAAAAGCCAAAAGTTGACCCAGTAGGGTCAACAGGGTATGGTCACAAGCCTGACTTTCTCCCAGCTGGGGTACTTCTGCTATATTTTATTACTGTAGCAACCCCCATCTTCCAGATGCACACCTGCAGTCTCCCCTCTTGTTTACATGAACCTCTTTCCTAGAGAAGCACCTGTCTCAGAGTCCTCTTAATTACCACTAATCACTGGTTCCTCAACAGGGCTCTGGAAAGAGACACCCCAATCTTTGCCTGGGGGACTTGGAAGTTGCACCATGCCTGTTATCCATCCACTTGACCTGTAAATTGTCAGCGTGGGGTAAGTGAGGTGAATGCACTCAAGGGAGCACTGGCCATGGAGGGCCTCCCTACAGAGTCTGCCTCTGCCTCTGTCTCTTTGCTTAGGAAGGAGGCTCTGGGCTGGCCAGAGCACAGCTCCCTGTCTTGCTTGACCCTGAGACTGGAAGAGATGGAAAGCAGGACCCATTGGCTTAAACATTCTAGCATAGAGCCATTAAATTCTAGCAAAGGGGATTAATCTAAGACTTTAAATGGGCTGGTATGACTGGGCTAGTCTTTTGGGGTCTCTGCTTTAGCATGCCCAGTATATCCAACTTGTCCCCTGACTGACCGTGGACTTTGAAGCCCAAACCCGGCATAGGCACATCTAGAGCAGAAGGAGCCAGGATTTGGCAAAGCCAAATTCTGCTGGATCGTGGCAAGAGGCATAGCTTGATTCATCCTCCCTGGACCCCACCCTAGCTGTCTCCAAGATGGGAAATCAAGAATGAATGTTTCTCCTTCTAAGCTTCTGACGCTGGGAGTGGAGAATCACACAGCCTTGCTTCACTACTTGCTAGCTGGACCAGAGGAAGTTGGGTTCCTCTGAACTGTCAGCTGTCAATGGGGCTAGACAGAGGGGGGTGATGGAGACATCAGCATGGGCTGTAAGAGAACATTTAATTCTACTGGAGGCAAAAAAGAGGCACCGAGCCATGGAGCTACTGTCTTGGATCCAACATCTTTCCTGGCTAACCTTGAGTCCTCCTGGAGACAGGACAGAACTCATGAATGTGCCTGATGCATGGTGTTTGTATGTCCATTTGGGGATATTTCCACACAAAGGCACTTCAAGCACAGACGGAACCTTTGAATAATGCTCTTCTTATGGGCAAAAGCAATCCCTAAGATATTGATTACAATGAGCAGTCGGTTCATTTGTGGGAAGAAAATACTTTTTTAAAGATGTCTCCTACTCCAAGTAAAGAAACCCCAGCCTGGGTTATGCTACTTCATCGGCATGGATTCGATCTCAATCCTTACCTGATGGCTGAGCAATTTTGTACAGTGCAGGCATACTGGGAAAAGGTGGGATAGAAATGAAAACAAAACAAAACAAGACGACAGTAATTAAGTTGAAAGCAGAAGACTGACCCTCTTGATTGTCAGTTCTGTTCACTTTGGAGTTTGGAGTGAGTCATCTTTGCACTGTTTGACCTTGAGCTTTGAGCCTCAGGTGCTTGTAAATTTTGAGTTGCTGGAAGAAGAATTTTATTGAAGTTGATAAGCCTCCTACTGGACAGGCCTGCTTTCTTCCATAAGAGGAAACTTCTCTCTCGTTCAATCTCTAACCTGGAAATGCTGCAACGTGCTATACTAAAAACCAATTCCCAACATGAGTTTGTTCACTCCTGCCTGTCAGGCACTCTAGACAAGCAAACATGGTGGGGTTAAAAAAAAAAAAAAAAAAAAAGATCCTCTTCTGTAGGGTAACGGAACACCCCAGCGAAGACTGACCCTGGGAATTCAATTGCTTGAGTTTGAAGAGCCAAATATAAAAGGAGTCACATCTGGTTCCATTTTTCTAGTGAAATTATCTCACACTGACCAAGTAGGTCCTTTCCTGAGTATATAAATACAGAAGACACACACATGGTTGTTATCAACCAGTATCGTGCAAAATTAAATGGGCTACTTTATGATGAAATGGAGAAGAATGGAGGCATTTCAAACACATGAGTTTCTCTTCATTGGGTCTGGAAACAATCACTCATGAAGACAGCTACTTTATCTCTTAAGAGTGTGGACCATTCGAGAAGGGACATCAGATTAGGTTAACATCAGTGACATGGTCAACCTGGCAATGGATCAGAGATGCACAGAGCCTTGACTGCCCAGTTAGTTGGGGGAAGGTAGTCTGAGTTAATGACAGATAACATCCCTGCCCTGGGTCTCAAGCTGATCTGTTGGACAAGGTCTTAAATGTGCTGACCATATGTGAATTTGGAATCAATGGGATGGACTTACTAGAACTTTTATATTATCTTTTGGTCTCAGAGAATTACTGTATTGTTGCTACCTGGCTCTCATCCTTAAATTGTTCTGGGTAATGCACAATAGATGAGAAGCAGAAATCAAGAGATGACCCCCATGCCTAAACTGGGGTGGGCCTTGACATGGCTCCAAACTGAGTCAGGAGAGTATGTGAAAATGGTGCGGGGGTGATATTCCCAGCTGGGCAGTTGGTGGAGACTAACAATTGTCCAGCGGCTACTCCAAAAGAAAACTCACACCCTCCTCAGATAAAATATCCCCCTGGACCCGTGTGAGCAAAAGGATGTTGGTGGGAGGTGAGTGAGACAATGAACTGTGAAGCAATAAAAGGTTACGAGGTTGGGAGAGGGAGCAGGCCTATGAAATCGTTTCCCGTACCACCCAGCCTTGGAATTCCCAGATGCTCTTATTTTTATAGGCTGGGTTGGAGGAGAAGAAACTTGCCTTTAACTGGGATTCATGAATGGTGTAAGAATGGTGCATGAGTGGACTCAAAGAGAGAACACTTTGAATAGTCCCAGAGACAGGAGTTAACTCTTTATCCAGAATTGTCTTCTCTTGAACACTGCTGTCCCAAGCTCACTCTCATAATGAGATCTTGTTATTCCCCAAACTGCTCAATCCAATTCTGCATACAATCAAAATCAATTCTGGAACCTGCTTAATTTCTCTTTAAAAACAAACAAAATAATAAATGCTCAAAAATACAGATTTTATTGATAGAGATTTTGTGACTTGCAGTACTGTCAATAATGTTTCCTCATGCACATAATTCCAACATCACCTTGATCACCAGTGTACCACCTCCCTCTCCCAAAGATCTTAAGATCCCTTCTTCTCACCACTTCCAAAACTCAACTGTGTGGGTCATTTCTTCCATTATGTTGTCTTTGGGCCTTTGTTGATACCTTTGTGTGATCTTTAAGTCCACATATGAGAAAAACCATTCTATATTTATCCCTTTCCTTTTGTTGACTTTCTTCTTCTTCTTCTTCTTCTTCTTCTTCTTCTTCTTCTTCTTCTTCTTCTTCTTCTTCTTCTTCTTCTTCTTCTTCTTCTTCCTCCTCCTCCTCCTCCTTCCTCCAGTTCCTCCTTCCTCCTCCTCCTCCTCCTCTTTTTCCTTCTTCTTCCTCTTCACTTTTTTGAGTCAAGCCTGGTGGCGCTCAGGGGTAACTCCTGGCTCTTTGCTCAGAAATTGCTTCTGGTAGGTGTGGGGGAACCATATGGGATGCCAGGATTTGAACCACCATCCATCCTGGGTCGACTGTTCAAGGCAAATACCCTACCACTGTGCTATCTCTCTAGCCCCCTTTTGTTGACTTCTTAATTGCTTTTAAAGCAATGTTCAGTTAAGACCGTCATTGAATATCCTGGCAGCATTTTAGTGGATTCAGGATTCAAATGCAACCCTCAAGAAGGCCTTCACACCCAATAGCTCCTTTGTGGCACTTAAAGAAACTATGTTTAGTAGAGAGAATTGGAGAGAAGGCTCTTTCCTTCTGTGCCTGCCCCAAGGATTCAGATGGCTAAATAGGACCCTTGCTATAGAAGGTGTAAAATAGATTGTGTGGTAGAGGTTCTGGGAAAATAATAATGTGGCCTACTCCCTCGTAATTGGAAGGTGGGTGACATGGGAAATGTTGATTCATTATACTTCAGAAAATATAATGGGCCTTTTCTATAAAGACCCAGGTGGGGCATTAGTGAAAGAGAACCCACTTTATGACATGGAGTTTTCCATTTCCAATGGCAAGTGGTAGGTGTGGTAATGGGAACAGTGTGGGTTTCTGGAGGAAAAGTGACGTGAACTTGAAACCTAAGAGGGCCACTTTCTTAGTACTCTGGCTAGAAGTGATTTCAAAGACTGATGAAAGAACCTATGGAAAATTGGCTGATCAACCAATGTGAACCTTTTGGTCCACTATGGCTCACAGATAAGTAACATTCAGCCTGGGACTCCTTAGTTTTCTTTTTTACTCAGGGTAGAAAAAACTAGGGTTTAACTGGCCTTATTTGGGTTAATAGAGTTCATTAAATATTAGCACTTTATTACATTTATATTAAAATTAAATGTTAAATACAGCACTACGGATGGCTCAAGCTTCCTTGTATTTTCCTTTTACCATATTGAAAAAATAAGGAAATGACAAAGAAACTCATGCTTTCCAGGGTGTGAATTCACATTTAAACGTTACTCTATGTCAAAAGCAGGCAGCCTTAGCCCCAGATGCTCTTTTCATCACCGTAGACTCTAAAGGAAAGAATGGAACAGGCAGAAAATGATGGTAGATTTGCTGAAGGATCCAACCAGGGGCTTTTGTGGTGAGGGAATGTCTAGTTAGCTGCCCAGTGGCTGGTCCTGACTTTAGCCAGACCAATGCCTGGCCTCACAGAACATCTGTCCTCACCCTTCTTTCCACAACACTCATCTGCAGAAGGTGATCCCAGGCTGAGCTCAGCCCAAATAAAATACATCTAACAAGCTTCAAGAGTGAGAGGAAATAAAGTTTGGAAATAAAGTTCAGCAAGAAAATCATCAGGCTCTCTATCCCACCTCATCTATTCATAGCTTCCTGTCACGGATTGGAAAAGACTCATTTGCTAGAACTGCAGGTATCTAAGAAGATCTTTGATTTTTCTAAACATTTACAATTCCCTTTCATGTAGGCCATCAGAAAATGGCACTGAAATCGAAAATGTAAATTTTTCAGCACTGAGATACCAGACTCCTCTCAGAGGAGCAGATTATCAAGAGAGAAGGAGAGAAGAAAGATGGGAGAGTTTCCAAAGAGCACAGTCCTGACACCGGAAGTTGAAGAGTCTCTCGATAGGGGTGGGGCTTCAACCTTATAGCCAATTTTAATGCAAGGCCAGACCGGGTCAAAGATGGAGGACATTGCTCAAGAACCAGGCAATGATGGAGGATGTTGCCCAAGATAGAGGATGAGACTTAAGATCCAGCTGGGTCCTTTTACTCGAAATCTCGCAGTATCTGAAAAGTTCCCTATTAGAAGGGCAGGAGAGGGTTGTATGTTTCTTTTTCCTCTTTAGATGGAAATCTAGTATCCCTTAAACATTGGCTTTTCCTTTAGAAATGTCAATATATTGAACTGAATCTTCTCTGGACTCTTAGGAAAATATACTTGGGACACTAACACTCTCCCCGTTGTTCTTTCTTTTCTATACTGACCTTTCCTTTTTATAGAATAGCTCAAACCATAGCCACATAAAAGTAATAATATTAGTGGGATAGGTTTTGGACACTGATTGGGTAGGATTTAATGAGGAGAGTGCTTACCCTCTCCTGAAAAACGTGAAGATGACCAAATGAACACACACCTTTGTTCCTTGGTAAGCAGAAACAGTAAATTTTTAAGCAAAAACAACTCTGATGACAGCAGGCCCATGACAAAGTCATTCTATAAAGATGGGACTTCACAGTTTTTACAGATTTTACAGTCTTTACTTTAAAGACTAGCCTGGCACTTTGTTTTTCTTGTCATGTGTTCCAACAAGATGAGACCTATTGATATTATTCAAGGGCCTACTTTACTGTATTGTTAAAAGGTCCTTTATCCCTAAGTTATTCTGCAAATATAACCAGAAATTAATTAAAATTGCAACAAGAGGTTGAGACACTTGATAAAATAATTATAAAAACAATTATGAAGATGAGAATAACTAGAAACTTCTTTAAAAAGAAGATAAATAAGGAGAAATTAACCCTCCCAGATATTATAACATGTTGTAAAATGACAGTGATTTTTTTTACAGTCATGCAAGTTGGGGGACTTTATATCAGTGGAACAGATGAAAAGTTTCCAGAAGAATAATCATGAAAGTCTCAAGATTCAATATATGATTTTTAAATAAGTGGGGGGGGGGAATATTGACTGATATTGGGACAACAAGGTAACCATTTTGGGGAAATAATATTATCACCTCTTCTCCCCAGGTTAATTCCAGATGCTCTAAATCTAAAAGTAAAAAGTTTATAAAAAGCAGCAGAATAATAGATATTCATATAATCTTTTGTTGGAAATTTCTAGACCTAGCACAAATGCTATATGCTATAAAGGAAACAACTAGAAATACCAAAACATAAAAATGAAAAACTTTTGTACAGCTAACACCATAAACAAAGTGGAAAATGAGATAGAAATAGGAAAAATATTTAGGATCTAGGTTATGATATATATATAAGAATATAAATATTCTTAAGACAGAAAAGCCACCTGCTAATAAGTCAAATAACTTAGTCAAACAGGAATGACACTCAGGTTTCATGGCTGATACAATTTTTTTCAATTTTGTATTGTTAGAACAGTATTTGAAACATAATTAACATTTTAAAGCATTCATTTTTTATCTAAAATTAAAGTTTAAGGTACAGAGAAATCATACAGAAAGTAGGATTTTTCCTCGCATGCAGTTGACCTAGGTTCCATGTCCAGCAGTATGATCCCCCAAACACCACCAGGAGTGATCCCTGAGTGCAGAGCCTGGAGGAATTCCCAAGCACTGTTGAGTGTGATCCAGAAAACAAAATAAAATTTAATTAGGCATCCTCTGTTTTTCTTCATTAAATCTGGTAACCCCGTTTCAGCACATGATCTCGTTTTGACCAGAGAGTAACTCCATAAGGCTGAGACATAGAATCCCTCTACAAGCATTTTCCTCATCTTCCATGTACAATAGGAAGCTGAAATTAGAAAAAGTATGGTTCCAATTCTGCCACTTAGAAAGTATTCAACACATGTAGTTTCCCTCCCTTCTCTTGACCTTGTTCTTCCCATTGACTGGAGAACTGAGCTTCAGAGAGGAGATTGATATAGTAACTACTTCAAGTCCAGCCAGCTCACGGCATGGAGTTAACTGGCCCTTGTATTCTGGATCAAAGGACCTCATTGGGGCCAGAACAATAGCACAGTGAGTAGGGCGTTAGCCTTGCATGAAGTCGACCTGAGTTTGATGCTAGAGATCAAACTCAGGGATCAAACCCCCCTGGGCCTACCAGGAGTGATTCCTTAGTCCACCAAGAATGGTTCCTGAGCACAGAGATAGGAGTACCCCTGAGCACAGCCAGGTGTAGCCCCCCCTAAAAAACGCATTGCCTGCCACTGTGCACTGCCTCCTCTGGGTCCTCCCATATCCTGTGGCTCTCTGAATTTTTGCTTCTTGCTTCTTTACTCCCGGTGTCAAACCTTTGTTCTTTCTTTGCTCTACTAACCTGATTAGTTGTGTTAAAACACAAACATTCCAATGTTTGCCTATTGTAATTTCTTGGGATCTCTTAAAAACAGAAATCCTGAGACCACATCAGGCCAATGACACCAAAATTTAGGCTAGGACTCACCCATTAGTAAATTTTATAAACTCCCCATTGTCATTGTACAGCCCAGATTTTACAGGGTTGGAGTATTCATGATTAATCTTAACAATGTAAACACTTGGCCTCTGCAGTCAGCCAGCCCAGTTCTCTCCTTTGATAGCTGGGAAAGAGACACAGAGAGATCAAAGTGAGTGGGTGTATGTGGCCCCACAAATTAGAGCAGGGGTCTCAAACTCGCGGCCCGCGGGCCGTTTGCGACTCTCTGTACAACATTTTGTGGCCCGCGGCCGGCCTTAAAATATTGCAGTATTCGCGATTATTCACTTACCGAATAATTGCAATAAAAATCGCATTAGTAAGAAAAAAATCCATTAAAACACTTTGCATACCCCGAGCAGTTCCATTCGGGGTATGCAAATGTTTAATGCGATTTTTTTCTTACTAATGCGATTTTTTATTGTGAATATTCGATAAGCGAAATCCCTTATGCGGCCCTGCCTCACCCCGACTTTGCCTCCTGCGGTCCCCAGGTAAATTGAGTTTGAGACCCCTGGATTAGAGAGATGTTAGGATGGGAATGAGAACCCAGTATGTGTGTCTTCTGCTGTAATATATTTAGGCAACCTTGGTTCTTTGCTTTCGTCAGGCATCTTCCACCATAAAAGTAACTAAGATTTGGGTTTTAGTAGCAGAGCTTTGTGATTGCAGCCCTCAGCCCTTAGCTCCAAATTTTATTCCAGGAATTAAATCATTTCTACTTCCACCTCATTTTTGCACTTCTCAGTTTCCAGCTTGATGCTCAAAGTGATCCTTTCTGACTGTTCCTACTCGTGGCCAGGGAAGGCCTCTCTCTTGGCACTTGCAGTCTTTCTGAGAGGCCTATGTTCTTGGGGGTGGGGGGAATCTCTGGCCTCTTTCAGACTGTTTCACTGTAGGGGACTCAAGTGCCTTCTCCAGACTCAGTGTCCTATTCAAGTGCTTGGCAAAACTTACACCTTTGTTTTTCAGCAGGATGTACTTAGGTAAGAGCTACTGTGTGTATAAGGTAATTTTGTCTGGGTGATTATGGTTGATCATTGCTTCATCTTAGAATAATAAAAAAAAAAAAACATTGTTGTTTTCCTACTTGGGTTCTTCAGAAAACCTGCTTGGGTTCTACCTGAGGTTCTGGGATCACAGACTCAATTTGGGATCCACAAATTGAATCCACACGGGTTTCACAAGAGGTCAGAAAATTCAAGGGGTCTGTCAATATGGTTGAAAAAAAATGTGCTGCTTTTTGTTTCTGAAAAAATTAAGTATACTCTCTTTCCTTCTCATTCACCTCTAATGGCCATCAATATGTTCTTCAGATCTATATAGGCCACAAACCAAAGTCATACTTACTTTTTTTTTTAACCTGTAGACTGAGGAGTCACATGTTAACTGTTGAAAATCTTTTTCCGTGTTATTTATGCTCATTCCTACCTTGAAAGCATGGTATTAGATCTGCCCAAAGAATTTCTTAATGTACTAATAACAAGCTTATGGGGTATTATATTTCCATTTACAAATATTCCGATAAGGGTTTTTGGTCAATGTAATTGGTTTCCTTTCATTTTCTGCATTGAAAAATAGCTAAATCATTACAAACAAGCTGATAGGACAAATAAGAAAATGACGTGCCTGCACATTTGATTCATCTATTTTAATTTAAGAAGAAATTGACTCCAGTCATTGAAAGGCATTAGGTGAGGAGCCTTTCAGAGTACACAGGCAGTTCAAAATTGCATTTTGGTGGGGTGGTGGTTACCCAAGGGAATGGTCCTTTCAATCTTCACTCTGTGGCCCCTGTCTGTTAGCCCAGCCTACACCACTGAGTACTAGGACTCACTCTTCCTCCACCTTCGATTTCCACCTTGAATGCTGCCTCTCTGCATTGTGCAGCCTTTACAGGAAATTCAAGTGCCCCTTCAGACAGGAGGCTTTGGGGGCAGCAAGGGGGCAAAGCATTTCCAGCGGTTCAGCATCTGGCTCTGATATATTGACCTGATTTGTGTGGTAAAAAGGTGCAGCTGGAGCCTGAGCAATAGCACAGCAGATAGGGCATTTGCCTTGCACACAGTCAACCCTGGCTCAATCCCCAGCACCCCATATGGTCCCCAGAGCCTGCCAGGAGTGATTTCCTGAGTGCAGAGCCAGGAGTAATTCCAAAGTGCCAACAGGTGTGGCCCAAATACCAAACAAACAAACAAAAGGTGCAGTGTGTGGATGTACTGTCCAGGACATGTTTCTATTTTCTGCGCCCCCCCCCCCCAATCTCCTGCTGTTGCTGGGTCTCTGCTCCTTCCCTTCTCTGCAGCCTCCCTTGTTTTCTCCCAACTCTGTTCCCCCATAACTGTAGCTCTGGCTCCTTCTAGTGAGTACTGAACCCTGCTGCTCCAGGAACTGAAAGCTGCTTTCAAAGAGTGAACTGATTGAAAAGTGTAGGTCGGTCCAAGGGACTAGTTCAGACCAATGGGCTATGAGAGGAGAAGAGGAACCACATGCCTCTTGTTCTGGAGCATTTGAAAACAAGGGTGAATCCCTTCAGGGATTCCTTCCTCCATCACCAAAAGTCTCACCAGAATTGGTCCATGGCTTGGGTGGGTGGGTCATCCAGCTCTAATCCAATTAGATGTAGACAGGTATCATGACTGACGCACATCTATCCCTTTAGACTGGGAGTGTATTGGGACAATATTAGGAGGACAAAGTAGACATTCCAGGTCCTTAGAGGGAAAGTCAGACATAACACAGGGAAGAAGAGGTCTATCAAGTCTGAGAGCAGCATCTCCTGAGCTGATCCCATATGATGGGGGTATCAGTGATACAGTTTGTGTTCAGGACTATTCCACAGTAGCATGGTCCTGTATAAAGTATATGGGGTAGCTAAGTGGTGTCTCTGGCCTCGACTCAATAGGCACCCTCTCTTTCCCATCCCACTCTACAATTACAGTAGAAAGAAAGAAAGAAAGAAAGAAAGAAAGAAAGAAAGAAAGAAAGAAAGAAAGAAAGAAAGAAAGAAAGAAAGAAAGAAAGAAAGAAAGAAAGAAAGAAAGAAAGAAAGAAAGAAAGAAAGAAAGAAAGAAAGAAAGAAAGAAAGAAAGAAAGAAAGAAAGAAAGAAAGAAAGAAAGAAAAAGAAATATTTTCATGGTTAAATTTTCCCCAGGGATAATTTTCCCCAGTTGAATTGCCCTTTACAGCCTTATGAGTTTGAGAATAATTTTCACATTCTAATCCTATAGCTATCCTGTCTTCTCCTACTCAGAAAGCCATTAATTCTCATTTAAGGTTCAGAATTTAGTTGTGTTTACAATGTTAACCTGTCTTCTAGATGAGGAATATTATGAGACTGTCAATTTTTTTTGACTCTGTTGGGAGGGGAAGGCAGTTGGGCCACATCTAGTAGTGTTCAGGGGCTCTTTCTTGGTTCTGTCCTCAAGGATGACCATGGCACTGCTCAGGGGACTTTATTACTGCCAGGGATTGAACTGGATCAGCTACCTGCAAGTCACACACACACACACACACACACACACACACACACACACACACACACACACACACACTTCCTGTATTATCTTTCTAGCCTTTTAATGTCTTGTTTACTTATTTTCTCTATTGCGTTTTTGCGACTGGATCTGGAATCAAAAGTGGGGTCTTGCATTCAAAGCATGAGCTCTAGCCCTCATGAGATATCACCTCTGCTCTGTTTTGTTACTTTCTTCCTAAGTCTTGTAATACACTTGAAACTTTATTATTAACAGTATTATAAATTGCCATGCCTAAATAAAAGTTTTTTTCAAAGCTCTGCCTGTTTAGTCAAACAAAGGTCCCTGCCACCTTTGTTTGTTTCTTTGTTTTGTTTTGGGGCCACATCCAGTGACACTCAGGGGTTACTCTGGGCTCTGCACTCAGAAATTGCTTCTGGAAGGCCAGGGTGCCATATGGAATGTTGGGGATTGGATTCAGGTCGGTTGCATGCAAGACTAAGACCCACCGTGCTATTGCTCCGGCCCCTCTTTCTTTCTTATTTTTTTTAATGCTTAAATTACCTTATTTAAACACTGTAGTTACAGGTTGTTCATAATTCAGTTAGGTTTTTTTTTTCTCACAGCTATGAAGTTGTTCATAATTAAGTTTCAGACAAACCGGTGCACATTTCCTGCCACCAATATCCTCAGTCTCTCTCTCTCTTTTTTATTTTTTCCCTTTTAGATACTGTGGTTTGCAATACTGTAACTGAAGGGGTATCATGCATATCACTTTATCCTCTTTCATCACCCAGTTCTTGTACAGACTGTTTGTTTACAACTCTCATTGTCACAGTGGTTCCTTCTCTGCCCTAACTGCACCCACCATTGCTCTTTGTGGCAATCTTCCTACCATGAACTGATCCTCCTGGCCTTTATCTCTATTGTCTCTAGATAGTATTCCCATACTATCTTTTTCATATCCCACAATTTAGTCCTGCCATCTTTCTGATCCCCAATTTTCACTCCAAGCTCCTTTCCTAACAGGACCAGATGTATTCCCAAGTCTCCGCTCCAGAGGAAGTCTTGTAGATGATCACGAATAGGTAGTTCACTTAGTGGTTGTGCTAGAAGAAAATCAATGAGTCATCCTCCTGCTATGCATGCACGATATCTCCCAAACCAGCAATCCCCTAGAATGAATAACCACAACTAGATTTGGGTTCTCCCTGCCCTCTTTCTTCATGCTCTTGCTGCTGCCTTTCTCAGGACCACTGCCTCTCTGCTCTGCTCAGGTGAGAGAGTCAGTTAGCCATGAGCACAGAGTGAGCACTATAAACACTGAGTCCCCTAGACCATAAGTTCCTAAGAAGTTGCTGAATATGACCAGTTTGAAGTAGCCATCTGCTGACCAGCACCTTGAGTGGTGGAGGTCTCTTTGGCAGAGCCAGTGAAGCACCCAGGGTGACCATGAGGAAGAAGTTTCTTTGATGAAGAAACAAGGAACCTTTCCCAGAGGGAACCTACATCCATGGTTCATGGACAGAGGGAAGGAAGACTCTGGTTGGAAGTCACAGTGGCAGTGTGCTCTTACTCCCTAACATAGACATGCACAAGAACTGGCTCCTTCACTTTATTTTATTTATTTATTTAAATTTTCATTTTGGGGCCCGGAGAGATAGCACAGCGGTGTTTGCCTTGCAAACAGCCGATCCAGGACCAAAGGTGATTGGTTCAAATCTCGGTGTCCCACATGGTCCCCCGTGCCTGCCAGGAGCTATTTCTGAGCAGACAGCCAGGAGTAACCCCTGAGCATCGCCGGGTGTGGCCCCCCCAAATTTTTTTTTCATTTTGACCAATGTGAATTACACAAGTCTTTAACAATTATATTTAAGGTACACAGTGACAATGAATTAGGGCCATTCTCACCACCAGTGTTGTCCTCTGTCAGCCCCTGTTCCCAGCATGCATTCCTGGCTCCTTCACTTTCTATATAAAAAAGTCTGTTGACCTTGGTCATTTCCTCCCCCATCAGATCTTGAAGCCATGACTAGGATGCAATCTAGACATTAAAGCAGTGAGAGCTTTGAAAAAAGATGGAAAATTAGCAACATGTGGGCCAAGGAACCCAAAAAAGACCTCAAAGGAACAAGAATGCTTGAGAGAAGTTTCAGATGTCACTGGGATCTAGGGGAAAATGCTGGGATGAAGAGGTGGCTCTCTGTGGTTGGGGAGGGTGTTAGGGCCTCCGGGCCATCCCAACTTGGTTCTGTCTGAGCTTTTCTTCTTCTGTCCTCCAGTCTCTGCCAAACAGGGACAAATATTCTCCTACTTAGAAATAAAGTCTCTTGGTCATTCTGACATAAAGATCAAGGAATAATCATTTTTCCCTTCAACACTTAACTGCCAGCCCTTGATCTTGTCCTCAGACCTTCCCACAAATGGAAGGGATTTCAGGATGACAGTAAAAACAGATCCCAGAGGCCCCTTGTACTGCCTGGGGGAAATGGTGCTTGCTCTCAGTTTATTGCATTTTTTTGTGTTAGCCATAGCACTGTCAGTGGCAAGGCAGCCATGTAGGAAAAAAACTAAGTTTCATCTCACAAACTGTAAGAATGGTGGAACATCCCTTGGATCTCAGAACAGTTCATTCTCACACTTGACCTCTTGCTTCTACGTCTGCTCAGACCTGGGTGGGCTTTCTCCACTCCTCAGAATTTAGGTTATTCCTGCCCCAATGTACCAGATTCAATGGAAAGAGAAGTATGCTTCTTTCCTGCTCAATGATATAAAAATTCAGGGAAGGACTCCAATTGGGACCAATCACTAAAGAAATGGGCTATCTGATTGGTTAGTACAAGATAACATGAGAGCTGGGTTAGGCTGTTTCCAGCACATGACAGGAAGTTGAGCAAGAGGTTTGCCAACATAAAGAGTTGGGAAAGGAGAAAAGTGGGCCTGGAGAGACCAAAAAAAACCAAAAAACAAAACAAAAACAAAAACAAAAAAACAAATGAAACAACCCCAAACAAATGTTAATTAAATCAACTCTCAATTTACTGTGTATCATTTCTTAGCAAGTGACTGTAGCAAATCACCAATTAGGTGGCTTATGGCAGCAGGAGTATATTCTTGCACCATTCCAAAAGCCAGAAGTCCAAAATCAATGTGTGGTAGGACCAAGAGGTTCTAGGAGAGATTGCTTGTCTGGCTTCTTCCAGATGCCTGAAATGTGTGTGTGTGTGTGTGTGTGTGTGTGTGTGTGTGTGTGTGTGTGTGTGTGTGAGTAACCTCATTTCTTGGCTCAATGATTGTTCCCCCATACCTGTTACTGTCCCCCAGAGTCTGCTTTTTCTATCTTTCTCTGATTGATCCTCTTCTTCCAATGGCATATGTTTCACCAGTATCTGAAAAAAAAAAAAAAAAAACAACACTCCTACCATTTGGGGGGCTCCATTCAGCCCAGTAGAGGAAGGAAAATATTTGGTCAACTTTGCCCCCTCTAGAGAACTTCCTTTTAAGTGCCCAAGTCTGCCCCTAATGCAGACTGGATGCCTGGGTCCTGCCAGCTGTCCTTGCTCTTTCTTCTTTCTGATCTCTCCCCCCCTCTCAGAAGGTACAATTGTTGGTTCACATTCTCTCCAGGCAGTCTTTACTGGCTATGACTAATTAGTTCATTATTCCTAACTAATTAATAAATCAAATGAAAACTTTCCTCTGGGGAAATTAATGATCTGGACCTCAGTTCTCTCATTTGTAAAATGGGAATAATAACAGCACCTCCCTTGCGGGGTGGTTCTGAGATTCAAATAAAACTGTCGGAAGCAGATGGAGCCCTTGCCACAGGCCAAGAAGTCAGCCGTAATTATAACCTTGACACAAGATGCATTTTCTAGCTTTCTCTTCCTCTCATTTTTTCCTGAGGACTTCTCTCCATTTTTTTTCCTCTCATTTTTTCTCTCCAAGTTGTTGATTTAGGGCAAGTTTCATCATACACTCTGTCCTATGCCCCCACGAATACCCAGAGGGGTCTGGAGAAAACTCTTAAGCATGCTCCACCTTGGGACATTGGAATCTGTGGACTCTCGGCTGAATCTGTGCTTCTGGATTTCCACAAGAGCTGGAGTGGCCCAGATGCAACTGAACTTGGAGAGCAATGGAAAGAAGAGGAAGTTCATTAATCTAATGCACAGTACACTGAGCAGGGCACTTGGCCTCCATTTTCTCATTTTTTAAATGGAATATGAAGGCTCGCTCTTCAAGTCCATGTTCTCCCTCTAATACTTATCACAATTGTTTGTCTCTGAATCTCTGTATCTTTGCTGTCTGGTTTTCACTCTGGAAAAGCCCATGCTCTATCTTGAACACGTACTTCCTCTCTTTGTCTCCCCATCACAGCTTTGTAAATAAATTCTATTCAAGAAAAACCATTTTACTTCAATATAATCGAGTGGGATTTTAATAGGAAACATCACAGTATGTGTTACAGTGACAACAGTGTGTGTCAAAGCAATCACTAGGAGCTAAGTCCTAGTAGTATTTCAGGTGCTTACAAATACACAACCTCATTTCATGCTCTCAAATAGCTTATAACGTTGGGAAGTTTCCACTGTACAGATGAGCAAAGTGGGGTACCTAGGGCCATCAAAAGACTCAGGTCAATTACTGTCCCTAAAGGAGAGAATAAATGGATTTTGCCTTTTCTGGGATACTGGGCCTTTTTGCCCTACTCCCTGTCTGCAAAAGGTTTGATGGAGATGGGAGAATGGTGGAAATACACTAGGGCCTCTTGTGATTTTTCTTTTTCTTTTTCTTTTTATTTTATTTTATTTTTGGTTTTTGGGCCACATCTTGTGATGCTCAGGGGTTAATCCTGGCTATGAAATTGCTCCTGGCTTGGGGGAATATAAAGGACACTGGGGGTTAGAACTGCAGTCCAACCTAGGTTAGCACATGCAAGGCAGATACCCTACTACTTGCACCACCATTCCAGCCCCAATTTTTCTATTATTATTATCAAGATATAAAAAATATAAAATAATGAATTCCCAAATGAGTTCGGTTCAGGGTCTTAAGGACTTCCTACTCTGCCCGTCAGTTTAATTCCCAAGAGCAGGACTCAGGCCCTATAATGCAAACCCTGATCCATGAGACTCTATTCAGGTATTTGGAAGATTTTTCCTTCTTCTGGATCAGCCAACCAATGGGCTGGGACTCCAATCAAACCACCACAGAGCCTTGCAAGGGACCTCACAGTGGGCAGCCATTGGGTAAAACAGGCCAGAAGAAAAGGAGGGTCGATTCCACTCTAGAAACTGAGCTGTTTTCTGGATGGAAGAGTCTAGTTTGAAGTCACGCCTGGCTTCTTGAGAGCACTCCTCAATCCCCACCCCATCTACAATAGAGTGGTGGTGGCAGGGTTGAGCCAAGTTGCCTGCAACAACTTCTGCTTTCTTGACACACCTCTCCCCACAGGCTCCTGGACTCTTGATCCGGATGTTTGCTCTCCATGTGGGCTCCCAGTCTGGCTGCCTGCTTGCTGGGTTCAACCTGGCCTCTATCCCTCGGGTCAACATCGAGCTGCTGGCTGACCTACACATGAGACTATTTACATATGTGAGTCTTTGATGTATTTAGGGGGAAAGTTGCCAGAGCTTTTCAAAAAGGGCGCCACTGGGCAGTAATCATTGGATCTTACTATTTTCCCATGTGAAGAGGGAGTGTCCATGAGATTTCATGAGTGCAGAAGGGTGCAACTTTCACCTCAAAAGTAAAATTTAGAACATCGTTATCACCCAGAATGAAACCTCAGACTCGATAGCCTTCTCTCCTGCACTCACCTCTAGCCTACCAGTCACCACTTCCTATCTCTGACAACCTTTGTATCTGACTATTTTGAGAGAATAGCATTACTGTACTGGTGGGCTTCCCTTTCTGTTTCTTTCACTTAACACCACATGGGACCGGAGAGATAGCATGGAGGTAAGGCATTTGCCTTGCATGCAGAAGGTTGGTGGTTCGAATCCCGGCATCTCCTATGGCTCTCTGAGCCTGCCAGGAACGATTTCGGAGCATAGAGTCAGGAGTAACCCCTGAGTGCTGCTAGGTGTGACCCAAAAACCCAAACCAAAAACACTTAACATCACATGATCCAGGACCAGAGTGCATGCCAGCAAAAAAGCCTTTTATGATGACCTAGTAATATTCCATATGAGTCACGACCCTTACTTGATTCCCCACATCACATGGTCCTACCAAGCATCATCAGGTACAGATCTGGGAGTTTCTGAGCTCACCAGGGTAGCCCAGGTAATCTCTGGCAACACAAGATTAGGAAAACTTGCATCTTGGTGGATTGAGAATTGCCCAGAAGGACCCCAAGTTTTTGTACATTTTTTGGGAGACTCCCTTTCCCCAACAAACAAAACATGTGTGATTATTGGTGGGCTGCTACTTGGAGTAATTTGGGGAAAGAGCTTCTGGAGATCATGGGGGAATGTCTTTGGGATGTTAAATCAATCTCAGATTCACATTTTTATGAAACCTACAATCCAGGCCGTAATTGATACATCCCCTTTGTTTTAAGACTCCTAACCCAACTACAGTACTATCTCAAATTAATGGGGCCTTCACCCTTAACCTTCTGCCAATTTAGGGGTGACTCCAGGTTCTTGTTGTAGAAGTAATAATGCCTGTTAGAAAGAGCATTTAAGTTCATCTTCCTTAAAATCCCATAGGACCAGAACTCAGGGTCCATGAAGGCTTTATGATTTGACCATTTGACCATTATTTGCTACTAGATATGAAAGAAGCCACTCAGAACTTGAATTTGGTTTAAGTTTGGTTTCCTCTAGGGATTATTCCAAATCTCTTCTAAGTCTGACGCTCAGGAGGACATAATGCCTCAATAGGATAGTAGTCAGATAACTGTCCACAGAGAATAACACATGGCCCAAGGTCTACTGGACATGAAAGAAGAACCCCAGCATTCTTGGTGGCAGCAGTGCTCCACCAGTTCTCATCATCAGCATCATGAAGTGGTTTCCTTTAGATTCTTCATGTAGGGAGGCTGAGATTGCTCCTCCCCTCCCACCTGCATTGCTTCTGATGCTGTTGCATTTGTCTTTCTGTCCCACAGCCTCCTGAGCCAAGTGACCAAGGACTGGGGGTCACATAGACAGGGAGGTGAAAGATCAAGAATGAATCTTGAACTCCAGTTCCAGGTGCCAGGGGAACAGAAGAAAGGTCTGAGCTAAGGTCCACGTGGTACCTCATCCAAACCTTGCTGTCGAACCCAGGAAGACACTTTCCCTCTCTGGACCCTGTGGAGGTGTGCGAGCACCATGGGTCTTCTGAGCTCTAACAATCTGAGTGTGAACTGAAAAACAGAATAAGACTAGGAGTTGTCAGGCTGATGGCAGAGAGCTGGTGAGATGAGAACAGAATAGGAGAAGACTTAAGACAGGAAGTGACAGTGTGTGTCTTGAGTTGTCCTTAGCAGAGAGAATCCTGAGGAAACTGGCTAATGGGAACTCTAGGAGAACCATTGGGAATATGGCAGGAATTCTTGGGGAGATGACCAAGTGCATTGGTGAGTTCAGAATCTAGGGATTCTGGGCAGGGCACAAGTGGATGAAACACCACCTCCTGATCTCATGGTGCTGATCCTAGTGTTCCAAATTCTAGCTGTAGGGAAAGGTCTCTAAAAAAAGGAGGTGAGAGGCAGGTGGTGACATGCTGGCATTGTCTTTGGCCCTGCCTAGACCCGAATGACACAAGTTTTTCTAATTAGTGGCACTAGGAATCTTCTAATATTCAAGAAGGAAAGAGAGGTCACCCAACTGGCTCTCCATATAGAGTTGCAGCAGGCAAGAGAGGAAGTGAGGAAGGCCACAGGCCAGCAAGTACAACTGGTCTACCAGGACTGCCTGACCCCTGGGCATCAGGCCAGGAATAGGAGGCTCAGAGACCCCAGGGTTCCCAGGGCTGTGTTGGTGCATTTCAGCCTCACAGACGGTCATTGTTCTCCACACTCCTTTGTTGTCCTTTCCCAGGCGCCAGGCGGGTGGAAACTGGGGAGGCAGGGGTTACCCAGAGATAAAGTCTTTTTATGAGCTTCCTGATTTAGCTGACTGAGGAACTGAGCCAGCTGGCACAGAAGGTGGACAAGGCCCTGTACCTGGCTCCTCTGGAAGAGAGAAGCACTTCTGGGTTTGGACAATTCAGACACATGCGCTCTGAGGACACGAGGGATCAGCCTTGTGGGACATCACTAGTCGATGAAAGCTCACATCTAGCTCTTGGGGCTGGCCAGAATTCTCTGAGATAATACTTAGAGAAACAAGACCGCTGCCATTTTGGGTGGTGTACAGACATGGATACCATACCCCAAGATTCTTCTGGAAGGTTCTCTAGAGTCTTTTAAGGAAAGGGAAGGTGAAGATGATGAAAAATAAAAGCCAAGGAAATATCCATATATTTTGGAGGGTCTTGGTGCCAGTGATGCTCAGGAGTTATTTCTGGCTCTGCATTCATAAATCACTCCTGGTGGGCTCAGGAAATCATATGGGATGCCTGAGATTGGATCCAGGTTGGCAGAATGCAAGACAAATGCCCTTTATGCTGTGCTATCTCTCTGGCCCCAATCCATATCTTTTGTCAAAATTCTAAATGTACTGCAAATGCTTGGACAGTAACTCTAGAACTTCATGAATTAGATACAAGGGACTTAAGTAAAATCATTTAAAAGTGTTTTTCTGGGGAAATGTGAGTGAGAGAGAGTACAAGATGGGGGGAATAAGCATAGCTAGAGATAGAACATAGTTGAACTTAAACGCCTTATAAAAGAAATACCTGAGTTAGTGAACTAGATTAGTAGTACAAAACATAGCATAAAAAGATTAACTTGTTTATCCCTATTGCTCAATTTTATTTTATTTTGTTTTGCTTAGGGATATTACATCAGGGGCTATCCTGGATGGTGCTCAGATATCATACTAGGGACTTCCACATGTAAAGTACATGCTCCAGTCCTTTGGAACACTTATTTTTCTTAATGAATTTATTTATTTACTTTGTTTTTTGGGCCACACCTGGTGACACTCAGGGGTTACTTCTGTGCTCAGAAATCGCTCCTGGCTTGGAGACCATCTGGGATGCCAGGGGATCAAACCACGGTCCATCCTAGGTTAGAGCTTGCAAGACAAATATCCTACCACTTTTGCCACTGCTCTAGCCCCACTTTGGAACATTTCTGAAGCCCCTCATTTTCATAGTTCTCCTACTAAAGGCAATGACTATTTGGATGTCTATGTTTCTTCCTCAAGTAATTGACACAGTCCTTCCTTCTGATCCATCTGAGACTGAGAGAAGGACGTTTATTAAAACATTAATAGAGTCTTCAGAATCACTCAGATTCTGATTTGAAGGAAGCTAAGACCACAGCTACTGACAGGAAAACCAGAGCAGAGTGAAGGTATGAGAAGACCTGACCTAAATATCCTAAAATCATGAGATTCTCTGAATACTATGGGTCACTCCTGTTTTGCTTTTGTTTTTGGACTCTACATTGACAATAATCTCATGTAGTTTTAATCTTTTATGGCTTACATGTCTTAGTGCATTGGAGGGGGCTATTTGTTTGTTTATTTGCGGGGGGGAAGGAACTACATCTCCATACAGCTGAGGTATGTGTGTGCTACCACTGAGATGTTCCTTGGCCTATTCATTAAAGTTTAATGTTTTGGTTTTTTTTTGGGCCTACTAACACCAACTGTTACTAAGGAGTTTCTGAGGTCTCACAAGCAATTCTTTACCAACCAGACTGTTGGTTTAGTACAAGACCCCAAGGATAAGATGCTGTTTGAGTCCTGCAGTGCCAGAGATGCCTGAGCCACTCCAGTGGTGCTGAGACCTTCAGGACCACATCTATAGGTGCTCAGGGAAAATGTGTAGTACTAGGAGTCAAACCAATGCCAGGTTAATGCAAGGCGTGCATCATAACTGTTGTACTATCTCCTGGCTTGATTTAATGCTCTTGAGAGTCATTTATGTCTACCACCCATAGCCATACTGAGTCTTATCTTGTTTTGTTTTTGTTTTGGGGCCACACTTGGTGGTGCTCAGAGATTACTCCTGTTTCTTCACTCAGGAATTACTCCTGGTGGTGAGTTTGTCTTTTAAACAATGGCATTTGTTTTTGCTTGTTTGATGTTGGGACTACCTCCAACCAGCACTGCACAGGAGTTAGTCCTGGTGGTACTTAGTGAGCCATGCAGAATCAAGGTTCAAACCTGGGCCTCCCACCTCCAAGGGATGTACGCAGCCTTTAGATCTCTGCTGGACCCCAATACTATTTACTGATATGCCATCTATTTAAATGCTACTATATTTACCCTGTTTGAGGCTGAAGGACATTTAGGCATATTTCATATTTCTATTCTGTACCATCACAGATAGGAATAGCATAAGAATTCTTGCTTGTCTCATGGAAATGAGCAGCTGTTTCTAAAACATATTCAGGGCAGCAGTGTCACTTGCCCTGAGCAGAGCTCTGATCACAGTTGATGTTTCTTAGTGCAGCAGAGCTCTTTTTTGCAGATCTCATTTAGAGACAAGGTGTGCCAGAGGTTGGAACCTAGGCATAGCTGGGCTCCAAGTAGAGTCTTCTGGAATCAGGATCCAGGAAGTCATAACCTTTTGAAAGGAAATTCTGAAGTGTTAACAAATGGATCAAGATGATTGGGCACACTTGGGTCGTATGGAAAGGGTTGTCTCTGCTGGTGGCTTTATCAACACAACACAGGACACCTCTTTCATGGACTAGAACAGGGCATCTAGATGGTGGATAAACTACATGTGAGAGAAAGTTCCAAGAGGCAAAGAAGAAATTGGTCTGTGTTCAAGAGAGTTGGGAACACTGGTGGTTTCTGTGGTTCTGAGATGGAAGGCTACCCTGTCTCCTTAAGCAGCATGAATAGGTTCAAGGGATAAAAGCCCCCTTTGCCCTGAGAAAACTAACAAAACTCCACCTTTCACATTGAAAACAAAGGTGCAGCCTGAGGGGGTCAGATATGCCAGGAAAGTGCTCCAGAATCCCTTCCCACCTCTGGGGGTGGGGTCCAGCTTTTGCCACATTGCTCTCAGAACCATAAAAATGAAATATCCTATTGAGATTTTTTTCTTGTGTTTTTTTTTTTCTCTCTGAAGGATACTATCTAGAATGCATAAACTTGAACAGACAAAGGATGATCAAGATCCTGGGGCCAAAGAGATAGCACAATGGTTAAGGAACTTGCCACAGATGCAGTCAAACCAAGTTCAATCTCCAGCATCCCACATCATTCCTTGACTTTTACCAGAAGTTATTTCTGAGTGCATAACCAGGAGTGATTTCTGAGCACTGTCAAGTATGGCCTCAAAAGAAAAAGAAGAAAAAAAAAAATCAAGATCCTGATGTACCCTGCCAATGAGTTTTATTGGCAATCAAAACAATCAAAACCCAAAGTGAATCTGAATGAAAGTGTTTCTGGAAATTCAGACCTGTCCAGGATATTCACAGGGATGATTCTCCAATAGTTTCCCCACCACCACCACCACCACCACCACCTTTAACTAAGCATGCATGTGGCAAGATGGCTTCTGTCCTCTCTCTCATGGTCTCATGGGCTTGCAGATGTTTGGGAACTTTGTGACATTCCCAGGACCATTGCTGTCGTGGATGTTCACACAGCACCAGAACAAGGCAGCATCACTTCCAGTTTGGCCTGATGAGAAGGAAAGACCCAGAGAGGTTGGCAGTCTTGGCCCAAGACACATAGCAAAGCCTGCCAGTGCTTCTCTCCCATGGGGTATCCCAGCATTCACTCCAAGTAGAGTAGTGCTCCACTAGAGACAAACCAGAGCATCTCCAGTATGCGGTTCCTGCTCTAGAGGAACCAGCATCTCCTAGCCACTCCTTGTCCCCCTTTTCCCAGGGCCTTAGGGATCTCCCTGCAGGTGCCACCAACCTCACAGCACACAGTATGACAGTGAGAAATGTCTCTCCTCCCACCTGGCTCTGATTTTGAGGTCTCTGCCTATGGCTGGAGGGAAACTCCCTAGAGAAACACATGTGTGCAGCCAAGATAAGATGAACCATTCCAATGAGGAGCCTAATGGCTGGGGGATGGGATATTCTCCCCCCAAGTCCCAGTCTGACCCCCGCAGCCTCCTTCTGGGCTGATCCAAGTGAAGCTGTGTGCTTCACAAGCCATCAGGCCCCCTACCAGACCTAAAGCTTTGAAAGTCTTCCTCCCCCCCACTTTCAGAAACCCAATTTCCAGTCCCCAGGCCTCCCCCTAACAAGGTTTCTGTGGCGCTAAGACAAATAATGTAAAATTCCTCCAACAAACCTCCGAAGACCTCGCTAGAGAGGGACCCTTTCATTTTTCTTTTTCTCTTTGGTTTTATTTTAATTCCTGGAAGCTCATGATTCCTCGAGCCATCTGGGTTGGGTTTTGTTTGTTTGCTTTTTTCTCCCCTCCCTGCCAACACCTTTGGTTCTATACCAAGTCCTACTCCACTGTAAGCTACTCTCAGGCTTAACTACTTATTAAAAACACTAATATGCTTGGCGGCTTTGATGTCTGTCGAGCAACAAAAGGAGAGAGTTACTCTGGGCCACTGTAATCCTTGATTTGTCACCAAGTTATGACACCCAGCCGAGCCATGTGACATTGCAAATCAATCATCCTGGTGCTCGGTGGGCCTTCCCTACCTCCTGCAGAGCTGCAGCAGTTTAATTAGCTTTTTCCACACTCCCAGAAAGCTCATCTGCAGTTTCAGCAAGAAAAGGGGATGCAAGCAGATTCATTGCAAAGTGGGAGTCAAAAAAAAAAAAAAAGTGTTTGGGTTAGGGTGGAGGGGGGGGGGGAGTCTCTGCAAGGAGAGACAGCAGAGCCCTTTGTAGTGTTTACTTTGGATATTTTGTCTGAAATACTCAGGCCTAGGGTTCTGTGCAGCAAAGACTTTCCAAAAAGGAAGAGCTCATATTATTTTTATTTATTTATTTTTGGTGTTGGGGTCATACTTGGTGGTGCTCAGGGCTTTCTCCCAGCTCTTCACTCAGGAATCACTCCATATAGGATGCGGGGGATCGAACCCTGGTCAGCCTCATGCAAGGCAAGCACCTTAACCATTGTACTATCCATCTGGCCCTTGCTCACAGCATTTTCAAAGACATTTTCTGCCTCAGAGGATGGTCTTGGGGTTCAGGCTATTCCTCTAGCCTCAGTGGATGATGCAAAGATAGTTGTGGCCTCACTTTTCCCAAGTTCGGGAGGCAGGATTTCTGGGGTGGCTGAGTTTTGCACAACTTTGCATTAATTCTTTTAGGAGAAACAGTGACCTTGATTCAGAAATTCCTGAATCAAGAGGGGCTCAGAGTTTATCCATGGTTGACCAATACTTCAGTATGTTTAGGAGTGAAAAAATTGAAAAAGAAAGATAATAAGACTCAGAGTTGAAAACAGATAGTTTATTGGAGAGAAAGAAGGAAGTCACCAGCTGAGGAGGATCAAGTATAGGACTAAGAAATCTGTTTGTGTGGGTCATTTTTTTGGTCTTATTTTGATTTGTTGATTTGTTTTGGTTTTGGGCCACACCCAGTGGTGCTCAGGGGTTACTCCTAGCTCTGCACACAGGAATCACTCTTGGCAGCCTCAAGGCCTCATGTGGTTAAATGGGATCCAACCCGCTTTGGTCATATGCAAGATAAATGCCCTACCTGCTGTGCTATTGCTGGCCCCCTTGTTTTATTTCTTTTAAATATTTTTTAAAATTTTTGTTAGTTAAACATTGTATTTACAAGATTGTTCACAATAAAGTTTTTCCCACCCACAATTGCAAAGTTTGAGTTTCAGTAATATAATGTACAATATCTATCACCAGTGCATGTTTCCCTGCCACAAATGTCCCTAGTTTCCCTCTCACCTTCCCCCTGCCTGCCTCTATTGCAAATATTTCTCTCTCTCTCTCTCTCTCTCTCTCTTCTCTTCTCTTCTCCTCTCTCTCTTCTTTTCTCTCTCTCTCTCTCTCTCTCTTCCTTATTTCTGTAGGGTTTTATAAAAATAAATTGGGTCTTGTTATCAAGTGACAAGAATGTTTCAGAGAAGGTGAGGAGTTTACAGAGTCATCTGACCAGCTTAGGGCCTTTTAGAAACTCTATGGACTGTTCAGATGAGTATTGCTCATTGTCTCCTAGTTTCTGGTGATCCTAAGGTCTGGAACAGAACTATGATCTTGAGAAATTGTTCACTTACATTCTCAGAAAGAGCCCCAGGATTTGTAGAACTGTTCAACTGTAGGAAGGGGAAACTAAGGCTTCTTTCTTCTTCACTCTGAACACAAAGTTTATTCTGCTGTCAGTTTTGTAGGGATCAATACTGCCTGGCCAAGAAGGAAAGCAGGAACGAGGACTTTGAAAGTTGGATGGGGACATTCAAGCTGGGGTGTGTGTGTCAAGTCAAGCACAGGGGCCATCTTTATCCACAGAGGGAGACTAAGACGAGGCATATTCTGAGGTCTCTGACTCCCCTGAAAAACATTCTATTATGTGGCAAAGGTGGCTGGAGACTGTCAGTCAGCTTTTTCCTGCTGACTCCAGGAATCAGGCTTAGGGCTCTGAAAACCTTCTAGAAATCTCTCTCCTTGCCTGAATGAGGTACCTGGAGCAGAGGGCAGTTTGTCACCTGCCAGCATGGCAGAGCCACAAGGAGGGAGGGACAAGGAATTTGAACTGGCCAGACCCTCTATGGGCTTTTTTGGGTACTCTTATACCCACTTAGTAAGAGTCTGTTTTCACCTTTCTTGTCTCCCCCAATCTCTCAGCACAGGTTGGCACCAAGCAGACAGCAGCTATCTGACCCACAGCCCAGCCTAGAAGGAACCAGGAATCAGCTTCTGGGATGCTTCCGCCACTTCCTGTCACCCACCTTCAACTGTGTCAGACTTCCATAGGGGGAAAAGGAGGTCACATGGTGTGGCTTACAGGTGATCCCTGATTCAGTTTCCCCATTTGTAACCCTGTCTGTCCACAGGTCTAGGTGGATTCAATCCTCTCCTATACAGCTATAAGACCACCAAAATTGTAGGGTGCAGCTGTGAAGACCCAGAATTTCTTGAGATGAAGACCCAGGCCTTGGGATGAGTCTCCTCTGAATCAGTGTTAGTCTAAGGATGCATGATGTATGTGTGTGTAGTGTGTATACATGTATATATGCATGTATATATATGTATGTATTTGATGTGTATATATGTATGTGTGTGCATTTGTATTCTTCCAGGAAAGAAGCACAGGGCTGGGGTTTGGGACCTGTCAATCCTCTAGTCAAGGGACCCTAGACTGCTCAAACTTCTGCTTACAGGTTCCATCTTACAGGATGGGACCCCAAGCGCAGGCTAGCAGGGCAGGCAGGCCAGGTCCCTGTCCCTGCTCTGATTTGCTCTTTCATCTGCCAGAGGGATGGTCGATGCCTGCCCAGACTTGGCAGAGTCCGCTCAGGGGTATCAGCAGGGACAGCGCGACAGCATCTGCTGCCTGGACTTGCAGCCTCCCGCTGCAGGGCAAGACAGTGAGGCAGAGGACTGGGGGTGTGGAGGTAGGGGGCCCCGCATTTGGGCTCCCGCTGTGCCCCCACCCCAGAGCTGTCAGTTCCCCCGCCCCTCCTCACGCCCACGTGCCTGACTGAGGCCCTTCAGTGGCTCAGCTTAGCCTCATCAGACACTTCAAAGACTTTCCCACTGAGGGGCCCGGACGTCCCACCAAGGCCGCTAAGCACTAGGGGGTCAGCTTCAAAGATGGAGTGTAAGTGGGGGCTGCCCCATTCCGAGGGACAGTCCCTGCAGCAAGGCCACTCCCTTTGAAGTGAGGGTCCTTGTTTGTCTGCAGCCCCCGCCTGTCCCCTGGCCTGACCCACACGCGCAAAAAGGGGGTGGGCTCAGTGAACACCCCAAAAAGATTTGCCCAGGGATACAGTCTTGCCCCAAGTCTTGTGGCTGCTGTAATTTCCACTTTAGGATAGAGAGGATGCTTGAAAGAGCATCTGAGGACGCTAGGACAGGCCCCCATTCCATTGGCCCTTGGCTGGGACAAACTTCTGCAGAGACATCCCACATCCATTTAATGTCTCTCTACCAAATGCCACAGCTCTCCCTAAGCAAGCAAATGCCCCCCTGGGACTTCACACCAGCGGGTGACAAGCACCGCTGGCCCCTGAGTGACTCCGAGCAGGTGGGAACTCCGTTCCCCTGAGCCATGTGCCCTAATGTGTAGGGGCTGGGCTGGGAATCTTGGGTCACAGATGGAGTGAACCTGATTCCCTTTAGTGGCTTGAGGTGTATGGAGTCTTTCCACCGGGATTCTGCCTCCTTCCTTCTTCTATGGTCCCTGGCCCCAGCACAAACACACTGAAAATTCCACACTCAAATGTCCTAACACATGAGAGGACATTAAAAATGGCAACACTGATGCATATCATGCAATCACTTCCACATATCTACAGAGTCCATCGTGTACATCTGGTCTCACACACAGTCTTTCCTATTTATGTGTCAAGGGCAAGACATATACATGTATACACACACTCATACACACACACACACACACACACACACACAGAGGCACATAATTTGGTGTACAGGGATTAGGCTGCAAAAAAACCAACCAACAAACAAACAAGAACACCATAGACTGGCTGGAAGGATTTGCCAGAATTTTGCCCTCCATGGTATAGAAAAAATAGAGCAGAAAGAAGAGAGGTGGCCAGGTGTGAGCTAACCCAAGGACTCTAGACAACCTCCTCAGTTGGATCTTATAAGAATGAGGCAATGTATGGAGCAAGAGCGGTTGTGCAAACAGTAGAGCACTTGCCTTGTACATGCTAATCTCCCTGCATCCCATATGGTCCCCCAAGCCAGGCGAGATGTCTAAGCGCAAAGCCAGGAGTAACCCTTGAGCATCACTGGGTGTGGCCCAAAACAACAAGAACAACAATAACAATAAATGAGGCAATTTGGTGGTGGGAAAAAGAGTGAGGCTGTTGAGAGCAGAGCCAGAATGAAGCCAGACTAAAGTATCCATCTTTTAGGGGTACCTGTGTGGACAGGCCATTCCCGAGTGCCCAGACAATGTTAAAGAGAGGCCATCCAGCTAAAGGAGAAACACCTCCAGCCTGCATTTACTTAACATGAACAAAGAACTCCTGCAAAGCAGAGAAAGGCAACAGCCAAGAAGTGCACGCAGAGAAGTTGCAGACCACACCACACTCACCGCCAGATAAGGAGGAAGACGCCATATTAAAAGACCCTTCACGAGGCCACGCATGAGAGACACAAAGCAGGAGTTCTTTATGTTCTGGATATTAACTGCTTGTTAGAAAACGGATTTGCAAATATGTTATTCCATTTGTAAAATTCTCTTTTGCTCTGTTGATTCCTTCTTTGGATACCTAAACGTTTTTTTTTTTTTTAATTTTGTTTATTTTTTTTCTTGTGGAGGTGCTATGCCTTGCAGTACTCAGGAATGATTCCCGGCTCTGCACTCAGAAATCACTCCTGGCAAGCTCTGGGGTGGATGGGAAGGGGACCATATGGAATGCTGGGAATTGAACCCATGTCCACTGAGTGCAAGACAAACACTCTTATATTGCTGTGCTATTGTTCTGGCCCCCGGGATGCATAACATTTTTTTTTAGCTTAATGTTCTATTGTCTACCCACCAACCCCCACCCCAGGGGCACTGTTTTTTGACTTGTTTATTTGTTTTTGTATCACACCTAGCTGTGCTCAGGGTTTACTTCTGACTCTGTGTTCAGTGATAGCTCCTAGTGGGCTTGGGGACCACTTGGGATGCAGGGGATCTAACTCAGATCAACTGCATGCAAGGAGAACACCTTACCAGTTGTACTATTGCTCCAGCCCTGGGTACACTGTTTATTAAAAATAGTTTTTCATTTAATTGTTATAGCTTAGTCACATATTTCTTTTTTTTGTTGTTTGTTTTTTTGTTTTTGTGGGCCACACCCAGCGTTGCTCAGGGGTTACTCCTGGCTGTCTGCTCAGAAATAGCTCCTGGCAGGCATGGGAGACCATATGGGACACCGGGATTCGAACCAACCACCTTTGGTCCTGGATCGGCTGCTTGCAAGGCAAATGCCACTGTGCTATCTCTCCGGACCCTTAGTCACATATTTCTATTGATTTATTTACTTTTTTGTTTTGGTGACATAACTGGCAGTGCTCTTAACTTTGTGCTCAGGACTCGCTATTTTTTTTCTTCACTTCTTTTTTATATCTTTATTTAAGCACTGAATGCAAACATGTTTGCAGTTGGGTTTCAGTCATAAAAAGAACACCTCCCTTCACTAGTGCAACATCCCCACCACCAATGACCCCACCATCTCCCTCCTCCCCCACCCCCTGCCTGTATTCAAGACAGGCATTCTATTTCTCTCACTCATTAACATCATTGTCATGATAGTTGGTGTGGTTATTTCTCTAACTGCACTCACCTCTCTTTGGGGTGAGCTTAGGGTTCACTCTTTAAAGTATCAGAGGACCATGTGAAATGCTGGGGATTAAACCCAGTTCAGCCACATGCAAGACAAGTGCCCTAGCCACTGTCCCATCACTCTGACCCCCAAGGCACATATTTAATTAGTGTTAATTAGTTTGTGTTAATAAGAGCCCAAGTTAACAGAGTTAGTGTTTGTGGGTTTGCTTTTTTGTTTTGGTCTGGTTTGGTTTGGGTTTTGGTTTTTGGGCCATGCCTAGCAGTGCTCAGGAGTTACTCCTGACTATGAACTCAGGAATCACTCCTAGCAGGTTCTAGGGACCATATGGGATGCTGGGGATTGAACACAGGTAGGCCACATACAAGGCAAATGTCCACCTCACTGTGCTATCACTCTGGCCCAGTGTTTGTGGTTTTGGTGTGCACAATTACCACACTTCACTACCAGCCATGAGTCCCAGACCTCTTCTATGTCCTTATGTTACTTCTAGTTTGCCTCTTCATTCTCATTTCTTTGTAACCTGAAACCAAGAGTTTGTCATTATCCGATATTGTCTATTCCCTTGTTTTGTTTTATTTTCTCCATACCAGATGAATGAGATCATCTGGAACTTGTTCTTCTCCCTCTGATTTACTTCACTTAGCACGATGCTCTCCAGTTTCATTTGCTTTGCAGTGCACTGCAAGATTTCATCTTTTCTATGACCGCTACACACCACAATGTCTTTATCCACTCATCTGTCATCAGACATTCGGGTTGTTTCCACATTCTAAGTTTAGGTTAGTTTTGGGGTCTGAACCTGTTATTATTCCTTATGCTTCTAATGTCATAATCAAGAATTTATGACCAAATTCAACATCATGAAGTTTTTCCTCTATGTTTTTTAGGGGTTTTATAGTTTTGGGCTTATTATTATTATTAGGGTTAAGCCATACCCAGTGGCACTCAGGGTTTACTCCTGGCTCTGAACTCAGAAATTGCTCCTGGCAGGCTTGTGGGACTACCTGGGATGTTGGGAATCAAACCTGGATCCCTCCTAGATAAGCTTCATGCAAGGCAAATGCCCTACTGCTATGCTAGCTCTCCATCAAGGCCTTTTATTTTAAATAAGTTTTAATTTTTATATGATGTAGGGTAAGAATCTAGCCTCAAGGAATTTATTTTATATATCTTATAAGGATGAATTAATATTAACTTGTTTTTACACATATGACCTATTTTTTGATTTAACATTGTTTGAGATCATCCTTTTTGTATTATTGTGTTTTGTAATATTTCCATTTTTAAATATATAAAGGCCTCTATATTATTTTCTAGAGTATTCTGTTAGGCTGATGCACTTATGTAATATCTCACCGATCGTCATAATCATAGCAACTTATATCTTCATATCTGGTAGAACAAGTACTTTCACTATGTCATTCTTTTATCAAATTGATTTGACTATTTGTATTTCTATATACATTTTAGGGCCATCCTCATCACAGGATTTGGATATCTGCCGAGGTCTTGATTGGGTCTACATTGCGCCTGAAAATCAGTTTGCAGAAAATTGACATCTTTATATAATATTGAATTTCATCATACCAAATAAGAAACCTTTTTTATATGAAGTGATCTTTAATTTCCCTTAACAATTTGTTATGACTTTATGACAAGGATCCAGAATATCTATAATGGTTTTATTCCTACCTAGATATTTGATTATTTGTATGTTATATTTGCAATTTTAAGTTTTCTAGGGTTCAAGGAAATTATACAGCTTGTCTTGTATATTAGGGAGGTCCAGGTATTTTATATATGCATATTTGTTGGAGTATGTTCAACTTTTATAGCAACTATTTAAATAAATAACTTTAGTGTAAATGCATCCCCATGGTACTCAGTGCTTACTTCCTGCTCTGTGCCTAGAGATCATTCCTGGCATGGCTCAGGGAATCAGATGGGCGCTGGGATTGAACTCAAGTCAGCTGCATGCAAGGCAAGTGTCATACCAGCTGTACTATGTGCAAGCCCCTCAACAAAATACTGTTAACATTCCTTATGATAGAAACGTTAGTAATTGGACTATCTGGTTGTTAGGGCTGGATTATTGACACTAGATGCTATTGGATAGACAAGGGATTCCTCTAGATATTCCTATAATAGAATTGCCCCCAAAATAATTATCTGTCCCCAAATATCAATAGGACCACTTTAAGGAGCTTTAGAGCAAAATCCAAGAAACTATATCCTATAGCCGGTAGCTGATTTTTGTAAATAGTGTCCTCTTGGGACTCAATTACTTCTGCCTTTGGCTGCCTTCATACTAAAATGACTGATTTAAGTTGATTCTATAAAAATTAAATGGATCAAGCAATTAAATACTTAATACATTTACCTTTAAGAAAAAGTGTTTTGGTCCAAGTCATCCTAGTCTCAATTCCTGGAAGTGAGAACCTTCTATCACATAGTGTTTAATTATCACATTATCAATATATAAAATTGCACCTATTTTGAAAGCTTGAAGTGCTAATACAGTGAGTGAGGTACTTGCCTTGCATGCAACTGACCCGAATTCTATCCCCAGGACCCAAAACAGTCCTCCAAACCACCAGGAGTGATCTCTGAACACAGGTGTGGTTCAAACATCAATGGAATAAAATTACAACAAAATATAATAAAGTAGTAATAAAATAGGTTGTTATGTGTTATTCCTCCAGATATGGTCGAAAATACAGGATTTGGTATGGAGCATCAGAAATCACCATAGTTCCTGGATGATCATGGGAATATCCATTTGGACATAAGTCTTTTCCTATCTCAATAATTGTTTGTTGGTGGATAATTCTGCAGAAGTATCTGATTCATGCCATTTAAGTATTGCCCTCACTCCCTCTCTCCTACTCCTTATTTTGTGTAAATCTCTGGACGTCCTAAGGCTAAAGTTAGTTGCCATCTCAACTCCCTGCCTAGAACTGATAGAGGAAGATACTGTTTGAGGAAGGAAGTATAAAGATTTGTGTTACACTGAAAGATCACCCAAATGATCTTGTTTATTAAAACCTCATGTTTGGACTGCAAAAAAAAAAAAAAAGAGATAGCAACTAGGTTGGAACAATTTAGATGAATCACGTAAGTAAATGATTCATCCAATCCTATCTGTATTTTATATTTTGTTTATTTTATTCACCTTGAGATTTTGTATTAATATTGAGATCCAGTATTTTAATGTAGTTGATGACTGTGTAATTTTGTATAAAATGAAGTTTGCACCTAGGTGATTATAGTCTCCTAGATATGCCCAACACACACACACACACACACACACACACACACACACACACACACACACACACACACACACGCAGTTTGTAGCACATCTCTTTTTTTTTTTTTTTTTTTTTTGGTTTTTGGGCCACACCCGGTAACGCTCAGGGGTTACTCCTGGCTATGTGCTCAGAAGTTGCTCCTGGCTTGGGGGACCATATGGGACTCCGGGGGATCGAACACGGTCCGTCCAAGGCTAGCGCAGGCAAGGCAGGCACCTTACCTTTAGCGCCACCGCCCAGCCCCAAGCAGCACATCTCTTAAAGTATCCTCTGACTATGCCAATTGCATCCTTAGCTTATTAAGTGCATGTAATAGTCACACTGATCTTACTGGCAAACTCATACAGGGTGCAGTTATTTATTAGGTCACAACCCAATGATGCTTTCAGCTTGATGCTCAGTGGTTGCCCCCAGCAGTGCTCAGGTATGCTCATATGCTCAGCATATGGTGCCAGGGATTATACTTAGAGCTCCCACATACTCTATCCTTTCACTAACACGCACTCTATCCTTTCAAGCCATCTCCCTGGCCTCCATATACTACTCTTTTAAGACCTTAATGTCCTAATAGGAAGCAATAATCACTTCTCTGTGGAAGTACCTCCCTTACCCTCACCAAGCTCTCAGCATTCTCCACACTGCTTTGAAGAATCCATTCTCCTGCCTCCTTTCCCTGTTCTTACAGGGAAAGCCCTAGGTCTTCTGCTTGCTGTTCATTAAGCATCTTCCTTTTGTAACTTCTTGGAGGTAAATAATCCAATCTGGTTTCATCTCATTGCCCTTGGAGAGTGAGGGTTGTTTCTACATTTCATCTCCATGATGCAGTTTAGTTCACTTACCAACCCTTCAGGATGAAATGTTGGAAGTAGGTCTTGCTAATGTCTCATCCAAGAAAAGTTTCAACAGAGTAAATGGCCTTGGTGGACAAGGCAGTCCTCTCTGTCTGTTTCCGGCCCTCAGAACTGAATAGGAGCCCAAGAAAAACTGGATTTAATGCTAAACAAGAACCAGGTCATAGCTCCATTTTGCAGAGAAAGAAATCCAGCTCAGAGGTTAGTACTGCTGACCCTGTTGACTGAGATGAGCTCAGAACAAATTCTTCTCAAGTCTCAGGCCAGTCTTGGTTTCCTCAAGCTGAAAGAGCAAGGAGGCTGACTAATGTGGCCCCTATTCCAGGAGGAGCTGGGCACCTCCCTATTCCCCTCTCTAGGCTGGGACTGAATCAGCTGGATGAAAGCTGCCCTCTCCATGTCACCTCTTTTAGCCAACAAGCCCGGGACCCAATCCCTGAGATCTGAGTCCTCAAGAGGTTACTATCAGAGAGACGACACTGTGGCATGAAATGTTCTGTGTTTCATAGGACGTTTTTCTGGAAAGCCTCAGTTCCTGAGAGGAAGCCACTTAGTTAAAAAAAGGCTTTTGTGCTTTTTTTTTTTTTTTTTTTGCTTTTTCCCTTTTAACCTTCTGCTTCTGACTCTGCCCGTCTCTGTGTTTTCTGTTCACCCCTGGAGCTCTCTCTTCAATCCTGGTCATTCTCAGAGTCGGCTCTGCCCTCTCCGTTGGTGTCTGGTGGGCGAGCGGGGCTGCCTCCCTCTAATGAGGGGCCCCCCAGGCCCTGCTGCCCTCAGTTTTGATACCTGGAGAGAGGAGGTTCAGGCAAGGGGCAATTGGATCAGAAGGGGCCCTACTGAACAGACATCAGAGCCGAGCTCAAAGAACGGAGGGAGTGGAATCAAGAACAGAAACATTGGCAGGAGAGCTTCGGCATGAGGGGAAAAAGGACTAGCAACTCCCACAAGGTCAACAGTGAGGAGGAAAAAAAATTTTTTTTGAAAGGAATTGCTGAAAGGGGGAATGAAAAAGAGAGAAACCTCAAAAGGGGGTGAGGACTCGAAGTTGAGTCTGCGTGGCTCTCAGAACCGTTTCCTTGATAACCATCTCACCAAACACTCTTAATGGAGACCTTGCAAAGATGGATGCAACAGGCAAAAAAGAAGGGAGGGGAGAAGGGGTGGGGAGAGAGAGAGGGTGGGAGAGAGAGAAAAAGAGAGGAGGGAGTGGAGAAGGGAGAGAGGGAAAGAGGAGGAGAGAGAAGGGAAGTGAGGAGAGGAAAGGGAGGTGGAAAAGGGGACAGGAGGAGGGAAAGGATGAAGGAGGGAGAGGTTAAGGGAGGAGGAAACGGAGGAAGGAGGGAGAAGAGGAGGGAGAGGAGGTAGAGGAAAAAGAAGGGGAGAGAAGAGGAAAGGGAGAAGAGGAGGAAGAGGGGGAGGGCTTTGCCTATGTCAGTTCTCTGGATGTTCTTTCTGCACAAGGTTTTTTGTGGGTCTAGAGAGACACAAAGATTTGGAGGTTCTTTTGGCATCTGCCAGGTGGAGCATGGACCACCCATTTCAAGGGTGTGGGGGTATTCTTGGTTATAGCTCATCCAAACAAATGCATTCCGCACTGCTCTTAGACTTTGGGGCCTTATGTTGAAAAACAGGAGTATAGATTTGGAGACCACAAAGTCTAAACACTGTGGCTTTCTGCTGGTTTCTTCACTTCCTGAGCCTCACTTTTTCTGTTGGAATAATGGGTACGTGCTGGTATGTCTTTTGCAGGGCCAGAAGAAGATGATGCCTTACACAAGAGGCTCTCCACAGAGTTGTGACATTTTGTTTCTTGTATTTCTGTCACCAATAACAAGGGGCACTCACATAGAACGTCCCAGATGTTGAATGTCCCAAAAGAGAAAAGGCATCTGCTCTTCCCGGGAAAGCCCCAGGTCTTCTGCATGATGTTCAGTTAAGTATCCTCCTTTTGTGACTTCTCAGAGGTAAATATTCCAAACTGGTTTCATCTCATTGCCCTTGGAGAGAGAGGGTTGTTTCTCCATTTCATCTCCACAATGCAGTTCACTTACCACCCCCTCAGGATGAAATGTTGGAAGTAGATCTTGCTAATGTCTCATCAAAGAAAAGTGAAGGGCAGGGGACCAAGTTTTAGGCTTGTTTTGTGCCATATCCTTAAGCCCTCACACTTGGTGAAGGATTTAACCACACAGTACCTTCCACGTCTGGGTTCCTTCTTTTTCTACACCTTTGTCAGGATACTGATTTCCCCTCAAACATCATTTCTGTGGGTGATAATAAAGTGGTTGCCTTACAGACACCTGGCCTAGGTTTGACTTCCCATACCATGTAGACCCCCAAGCATCACTGGGTGTGACAGTGGAGGTCTTCAGCACTGCAGGATCTGAGCAGTATTTGCATTCTCCAGCCCTTGTGTTGAACCTTCCATCTGGTTGGCCAAGAATCGCCAGTGGGACTCAACTTCTTTCTCTCTGTGTTTTTTAGAAGACTCTACATCTACTGGTACTGGAAGCTACTTGCAATGTGGACTCTTAGTGCTTGGAGGTCACTTGCAGCATTGTGACATCATGGGGAACTATGATGCAGGGGATAGAACATATGAGTCATTCATAGCCTATGCTAAACTATCTCCCTCATCCTTGTGTATTCTTTTTAGCTGGTTATTGGCTTTTGAGCCACACCAGGCAATACTTACTTAAGGTTACTTCTATATCTGCTCAGGAATCACTCCTGGATGCCAAGGATTGAACCCAGGTTGGTCACATACAAGGCAAATGCCTTAGCCAAGGTACTATAGCCCTGGTCCCTTGTTGCCTTATTTATTAATGTTTGTCTTCTTCTCCCCTCATCCCCGACCAGAATGTAAGCCCACAGGGCAAGATATATACTTTTTTAAGTTCTCAAGTTTCAAATAATTTTACATTTACAGAAACATGTCAACGAGTTCCAAGAGTTCTCCTGCATGCCCCCTCCCTGTGTTTTCTATTGTTAAATTTTTATTCTTATGTGGCCATGGAAACAATAATGGTCATTACTGTGAACAGCAGGGTAGACTTTGTTTGGATTTCACTGATTCTTCCCAAATGTCATTTTTCTGTTCCAAAGACCCATCCAGATTCCACGTTGCCATTCGTTGATGTGTGTCTTCATCTCCACCAGTCTAAATCTGGGTTGCATCACATAGTCTTTAGACCACTCATACACAACACACACTCGCATTCTCTCATGCTAACACACTCACACACGCTCTCATGCTCACACAATCACAGTCACATTTACATACACTCTTTTAGGCTCACACACTCACATTTACCTACATACACACTTACACATATAAGATACACCCACCCACCAGACGCATGATGATTTTCTTCAACTCTGACAAGGACCATGAAGCCAGGAAAGTTCAAGAAGCTGTCAGGTAGAAGTCAAAGACAAAATGATGCTTTAGGGAGAAGATGGATTTGGAATCAAAGCTGGCTCAAAGATGTGCCTTGTAGACATGATGCATAGTGGGCTACACGATATACGTTAGAGAGCACATGTGTGAGTGTAGGTGAAGGTGTCTATGACTGTGCAAGTAAGGATGTGTGTGTAAGAGTGTGAGATGTGTATAAGGCACATGTGTATGGATGTGTGCATGAGGTTATGAGCAGATAAGCATAAGTGAGAATGCATGTGTGTCTGCATCTGAGAGGGGATGGTGACAGGTGTTTGGGAACAATGACTTTATAAGTTAAAGGTCTTCCTCACCATCCATCCTCACCATAACCCTCAGTGAGGACCTGAGCCTGGTACCCTGAGTCAAGGAGAGGGAGCACTAGGCTTCTCTACCATGAAATCTCATCTCCTCTTTTACTAGAGTTGACTCTTTGGATACAAGTCACTAAGTACAGTTTTTGTGGCCTGAATGTTTTCTCTTTCTTTCTCTTTCTTTCTTTCTTTCTTTCTTTCTTTCTTTCTTTCTTTCTTTCTTTCTTTCTTTCTTTCTTTCTTTCTTTCTTTCTTTCTTTCTTTCTTTCTTTCTTTCTTTCTTTCTTTCTTTCTTTCTTTCTTTCTTTCTTTCTTTCTTTCTTTCTTTCTTTCTTTCTTTCTTTCTTTCTTCCTTCCTTCCTTCCTTCCTTCCTTCCTTCCTTCCTTCCTTCCTTCCTTCCTTCCTTCCTTCCTTCCTTCCTTCCTTTTTTTTTTGGGGGGGGGTTGGGTCACACCGGCAGTGCTCAGTGGTTATCCTGGCTCTATGCTCAGAAAGGTCCCCTGAGCCTGCCAGGGGTGGTTTGAGAGCCAGGATTTGAACCACCGACTTTCTGCATGCAAGGCAAACGCCTTACCTACATGCTATCTCTTCAGCCCCCTACCTGAATGTTTTTCGATCAACTTGGCATATTAGAGAACTAAAGTTAGGTATCTTGGAATATCAGATTTGGAGAGAAAGTCTTCAAGGAAGGTGATAAAGGTAAAATCAGCCCTCATTCATGGACCCTGACCCGATTAACTGATGGGCATATGTCTTCACAAGAAGACAAAGTCTGGGCAAGAGGTGATATTCAGAAGGAGCAGGTGAGCATACAGCAGGAAAGAGAAAACTCTTAAAATGAAATCCATCTGACATTTTGACCTTTGACTTCATGGGTCCAGGACCATATAAATAGAACTTCAGTAGTTGGTGCCACTCAGTGTGTGGCATTTTGTTATAGTCATCCTAGGAACTTAGTGTAAAATAAAAATAACCACAAATGATGAAACTTCCCCAGGCACTGTGTTTCTAACCCTTTAGGTGGACAGGTCTGATGAAGCAGGGTAGTGGTGGAGAAATAATACCAAGCCAGTGAGAACAAGATTTATTGGAGTCAATCTTTTAGCTTTTAGCTAAAAGTCTTTTAGCTTCATGGCCTCTCTCTGCCATGTCTGTCTCTGTGCCTGCCCCCCAAACAGGATTGCTCATTCTTTATTTTCTAAAACCAAATCCACTAGGGTGGGGGAAGGTCCTGTAATCCAGGTGGGCTTTTATATACAAAAAGAAGATATTTAGGGAAAAAGGAAATTGAGGAAACACCTTTGTTTAGGCTTTTACCTAGGTTCACCTTACAATTTATAACAGCTGCACTTCCTAAAAACAAGGACCTACAGAAGCTATTGGGAATCATTCTCAAGGGTCTTATTTCTACTCCCTCATTGAGAAATTTGCTCAATAACTTTCCATATCCATGAGAATGGGCTGAGGGGTATTTATTTTACATCTTCAATTGTCATCCTTGAGCAGAGGACATGCTAATCTTCTCTGTATGGGTCCAGTTTTAGCATATGTGCTGCGGAAGCGAGCACTACACCTTCAATTGTAACTCAATGGTGTTGTGACTCTTGTTGACCAAGCTGTTCCAGTTTTGGCCATTGTGAACTTTCAATTTGGTTCCTATAACCAAATTGACCCCATCTTTCCCCCATGACCTGCCAAGCCTTTCTTCCCATTTCAGTGCTACTCCAACTCTGGGTTCAACTTGTCCAGTCCCTGATCCTGGTGAGCAAAATGCTTCTGAGATATCACTGATGATAAGACCATGATGGCAGGTCTTATCTATTCAGTTTTGTCTATTCAGTTTTGTCTATTCAGTTCATTGATGAACTCCTACACCTTAGACTACCTCTATGACAATCCTCAGTAAGCATTTACTGAGTATATTAATGAGTGAATAATCTTAAAAATAGCTCTTATATTGGCACTGGTTTTTGTTGTTGTTGTTGATGATGATGATGATGATGATGATGATGATGATGATGATGATGAATACCTGATGATGAGGTTACTCCTGGCTCTGCAGGAATTACTCCTGGTAATGCTCAGAGGACCATAGGGGATTCTGCGGATCTAACCCAGGTTTGCTACATACAAGGCAAACAACTTACACACTATATTATATCTTCAGTCCCCTATTGGCACTGTTATTTACAATCACTTAAAGTCATTAGGGAGGCTATAAAACTTGCTATACTCCTGTAAATAGAAAATGGCAGAGAAATTGCTCTTCTAACTCAAAAGCCACTGAGTTTTTATTATCTCCCCATTGGAATTACCTACCTGATTTCTCTGTTTGTTTTGTATAGTAATCTAAAGATCTCTTAAAAACAACTGAACTCTTCTTCATCTTTTTTGTAGTCAAGCAGGATAGGTAGATTAAAGAGCTGAATAAGAGGATCAAAAAGGCCTGTGTTAAATCTGGACTCCAGCTCTCTGAAGCTGTGTGACCCTGGGCAAGAGGACTTCCCCTCTCTGAGCCTCAGTTTCCTTAACTGTGATGTGCAGATAATAATGGCACCTGACTCTCAAAAAGGAATGGTGAACATTAAACATTATATCTGTGATCTAAAGACTTTATCTTTCCTCACTTAAAGAATTTTGTCAACCACCAAAGACCTCATTAAAAAGATAAGCAGGGTTATTCTCCTAGGTCTAGAAACAACACTTGTTTCTCCACTATTAGACGCCAGGAAAGAAAGCATACCCTTACACAGGAAAAATATGTACAGGAACAATGTTGAGTCTAATCAGCTATAAAAGTTATAATCCTCTGTGGCAACCTGCTAATTGTAAACATGGGTAGTAGAATTATTTCAATATTTGCATGAATTCATTTTGAACACTATAAATAGACTGAAACTGCTATGTTTTATACACATATTTCATAATTCTTTTTCTTTTTTCTTTATTTCTTTTTATTTTAGGCCACACTCAGCTGTGTTTAGGACTTACTCCTGGTTCTGCGCTCAGGAATCTTTCCCTGGCAGTGCTTGGAAAATCATATGTAGAGCTGAGGCTTGAACCCTGGTCAACTTTGTACAAGGCAAGTGCCCTACCCATTGTACTATCTCTCAAGCCAAGAAAGAAAATGAGACCAACATTAAAAAATGTACTTAATTAAAAAATGCTAAGTGTTTTGTACAGTAGATCTTTTAAAAATAATTGCTATATTATTAATTTTTGCAATGACAGGGATATTAACTCATTTTATTTCTGAGTCCTTCATGGTCTTAGGTACCTCATTCTGCTTCACTATGCTATTGGTACCCAAATAATAAACTTGCAAAAAATCTCCCAGTAGATCAAGTGACTTTTGTATTACTTTTTGTGTATTTGGGGGCCATACTTGGTTGTGTTCAGGGCTTACTCATGGCTTTGTATTCAGGTCCTGGCAGGTTTGAGGTACAATATATGGTGTCAGAGATAGAACCAGGGTCAGCATAGTCAGTGATAGAAGGCAAGTGTCTTGTCAGCTGCACTAGCTGTCTGGGCCCCAGTATTTTAATAAAATTTTAATGTGGAAAAATGATATCTTTACCAGTATAGTTCTTCACAATTTTACTTTTATTTTTTTATTTTCATTTTTTCTTGTCATATTTCATTGCCTCTTAAATGTCAAATATACACACTAAGAAGCTATAAACATCATCTTTATATTTCTGATTTTTAAGGAGAGGCTTCTATTGTTTCTATTTTGTATACAGGGATTTTAAGGTTCTATGATGAGAGAATCACTTGAGATTACTGGCTTGTTAAATAGTTTATTGAACATTTTACTTCCATATACTGAGATGATTATATTTGATAATATTTTATTATATCAGTGTGTTGGATCACAGAGCTGCTTTTTCTAATCTTAATTAGAAACACATTCCTATGAAACTCTTTATGCTGTAGTAAAACACCATGTCCTTATTATGATTGGAAATGTAGTTCCAGATTTGATATGTTATTTTAATGATATTTTTAATATCTGTAGAAATTTTTTTATTGTGATCATAATGGCTTACCTATCTTTCACAGTAGTATTTTTAGATACATAATAACATTGAATCAGGGGAATACCCATCACCAAATTTGTCCTCCCCTCATCCCAGTTCCCTTTCTGCAACCTATATACCCCACCATCACCCCCCAGGCTGCTAGAGTACGTGGACTCCTCTTTATCTAGCTTACGATTAGTGGTCATATATCTGTTTGGTCCTGGTACCCTCCCTTGTTTTCCCCTCTATTTAAGAGGTGGAGCTAGATAAATCAAGTTATGTGGTTTTGTTTGAAGGAAGGGAAAGCAATAGAATAGGGTACAAAATAAGAAAAAAATAAAAATAAATAAAAAAAGAAGTCAAATACTTTGAAAATGGGGGAGACCTACTAGAGGCTTTCAACCTCAGTTTGAGAGAGGACATGAAAAAGGTTATTGAAACACCACAACAATACAGAAAGAAATATCAAATTAAATATCCAGTGAGCACTACAGCAATAAAGACAAGCACCACACAATAGTCTTGGTTCTGAAATCAAATCATGCCAGAGTGCAAAAAGAAAGAGAAAGGTAAGATAAAATAAAATAAGGGGCCGGGCAGTGGCGCTAAAGGTAAGGTGCCTGCCTTGCCTGTGCTAGCCTTGGACGGACCGTGGTTCGATCCCCCGGTGTCCCATATGGTCCCCCAAGCCAGGAGCAACTTCTGAGCACATAGCCAGGCGTAACCCCTGAGCATTACCGGGTGTGGCCCAAAAACCAAAAAAAAAAAAAAAGATAAAATAAAATAAAATGAAATAAAATAAAATTGGAGATATCAACTTCAATATCTACACCAAAATAAAGACGTCAAAAAAATCGATCAATCAATAAATAAATGTGTGGAAAGATGATTATTTTGTGTTTTTCTTTTCATTTTCCCCCTGCATAGGCACATTAAGTATTGGGAATATTATAGAGGGAATTCCCTTGGCCTAGGAGTTATAGTTACAGTTACAATAAAAATGTTTCTGGGGCCCAGAGAGATAGCACAGCGGCGTTTGCCTTGCAAGCAGCCAATCCAGGACCAAAGGTGGTTGGTTTGAATCCCGGTGTCCCATATGGTCCCCCGTGCCTGCCAGGAGCTATTTCTGAACAGACAGCCAGGAGTAACCCCTGAGCACTGCCGGGTGTGGCCCAAAAACAAACAAAAAAAATGTTTCTGGAAATATACTGAGGAAGAGTTGACATAAATTGTACATATTTAAAGAACAAAATTTGACCAGGTTTTGGCCATTATCGATACTGTTAAGCCATCACTATAATGAAGATATCCATCAGCTTTGAGTGTTCTTTGTCTCCTCTGCATTTTAGTATTTTTTTCTTGTCTACTTCCCCTTCATGACCATCCTCAAGCATCATCGATTGGCTTTCTTTTACTATATAATATTTTTATTTTTCTACAATACTAGAACCATGGAAACATAGATCTCTTTTTATAAATCTAAATTTATTTACTGAGTTTAATTTTGATTTTCACATATATTGTTGCATATATCAATAGTTTTATTATAGGATGTTTTTCTAGTATATAGATATATTGCAAATGAGGGACATTTATGCTGTTTCCAACTATAGATCATACAAATAAGGTTATTGTAAATATTCCTGAAAAAGAAAATTAATTATCATTTTTCTTTGGTATTTACATATAACTGAAATGACTGGCTAAGATAGTACGTATATCCTTAATTTTTTAAATTTTATTTATTTATTTATTTATTTATTTATTTATTTATTTATTTATTTATTTATTTATTTATTGGTTTTGGGGCCACACCCAGCTGTGCTCAGGGGTTACTCCTGGCGCTGCACTCAGAAACCGCCCCTGGCAGGCTAGGGGACCATATGGGATGCAGGGAATCGAACTGGGTACCTCCTGGGTCAGCCACATGCAAGGTAAATTCCCTACTGCTGTGCTATCGTTAGGCCCTTATATCCTTAATTTTTTAAAAATAAGCTTCAAGCTATTTTCCAAGGTATAACTCTAAATACTTTGACCAATGGCTGCATATTCCCACTAAAAATAATGTGATTTCCGCTTTCTCCTTAAGTTTATGACATCTAGTTTTTGTTTTGTTTTTTTGTTTTGTTTTGTTTTTTGCTATTTTTTAGTTGAAGGAATGTTACAATATTACATAGTTTCAGGATCACATAGTTGAAAATAAACAATGTGTAAATGTTACACTAACCTCATCACTGAAAATCTATATCTCTCCATCCTCAGACATTTGTCCCTTTGTCCTGACTGACCTGCCTTTCCAGCCTTCCTTTCCTTCTGAAGATTGCTTATTTGTCTTATAACCCAAACACTTAGTTCATCTGTTTCTTTGTTCTCTCTCTGCTCCACTCAGTGAGTGAAATCACATGGTGTTTGGTCTTTTCCCATCACTTGTTTCCAAAACCATAAAAATGTCTAATCAGTTCATGTGGCAAATGGCAGCTTTTCATCTTCTTTATGGCTAGGTTGTATTCCATTCTGTACATGTACCATTTCTGCTTCATCCACTTGTTAGAGGGCATCCAGGATCTTGACAACTGTAAATAATGTTAGATCAGTGTTTTAAAATTTTGCCATGCTAGTAAATATGTAATTGTTCTTCACTAATTTTAATTTGCTTTTGCCTATTAATTAACAGGTGTGAGAGAATCTTTCACGAGCTTCTTGCCATCCATCTATCTCCCTTAAAAAAACTATCTTTCAGATATTATTTCTTATAACTAAGTTACATATTTTCTTAACTATATAATATATAAACATATATACAGTTATATATACTTATATATAAATTTATCCTTTTCTTCTTTTTTTTTTTTTGGTTTTTGGGCCACACCCGGAGGTGCTCATGGGTTACTCCTGGCTGTCTGCTCAGAAATAGCTCCTGGCAGGCACGGGGGACCATGTGGGACACCGGGATTCGAACCAACCACCTTTGGTCCTGGATCGGCTGCTTGCAAGGCAAACGCCGCTGTGCTATCTCTCCGGACCCTCTTAAATAAGTTTTGAACATTATATATTATATATAATTATATATATATTGACATATTATATATATATATTTGCCTCGTTTTGTTTTTTGGGGATATACCTGGTGACGCTCAGGCGTTACTCCTGACTATGCACTCAGAAATCTCTCCTGGCTTGAGGACCCATATGGGACTCCAGCGATTGAACCAAGGTCCATCCTGGGTCAGCCACATGCAAGGCAAATGCCCTGCTGCTACACTATTGCTCCACCCCCTTGACATATTCTATATTTAAGTTCTTTAACAGGTAAATACTTTATAAATATTTCCCATACTGTGGCTCATCTTTTCTTTTTCTCAGTAATGTCTTTGGAAGAGCAGATATTTTACATTTTAATCTAGTGTAGCTTAATAATTTATTCTTTGGGTTCTAGAGAGTACGATGTATAAAGTATTTGGCTTTGCATTGTAGTTGGCCTGTATTCTTTTTTTATATTTTTTATTTAAACACCTTGATTACATAAATGATTGTGTTTGGATTTCAGTCATGTAAAGAACACCACCCATCACCAGTGCAACATTCCCATCACCAATGTCCCAAATCTCCCTCCTCCCACCCAACCCCTGCCTTTGCTCTAGACAGGCTTTCTATAACTCTCATACATTCTCATTATTAGGATAGTTCAAAATGTAGTTATTTCTCTAACTAAACTCATCACTCTTTGTGGTGAGCTTCATGAGATCAGCTGTAACTTCCAGCCCTTCTCTCTTTTGTGTCTGAAAATTATTATTGCAAGAATGTCTTTCATTTTTCTTAAAACCCATAGATGAGTGAGACCATTCTGTGTTTTTCTCTCTCTCTGACTTATTTCACTCAACATAATAGATTCCATGTACATCCATGTATAGGAAAATTTCATGACTTCATCTCTCCTGACAGCTGCATAATAGTGCATTGTGTATATGTACCACAGTTTCTTTAGCCATTCGTCTGTTGAAGGGCATCTTGGTTGTGTCCAGAGTCTTGCTATGGTAAATAGTGCTGCAATGAATATAGGTGTAAGGAAGGGATTTTTGTATTGTATTTTGTGTTCCTAGGGTATATTCCTAGGAGTGGTATAGCTGGATCGTATGGGAGCTCGATTTCCAGTTTTTGGAGGAATCTCCATATCGCTTTCCATAAAGGTTGAACTAGACAGCATTCCCATCAGCAGTGGATAAGAGTTCCATTCTCTTCACATCCCCACCAACACTGTTTGTCCTCATTCTTTGTGATGTGTGCCAATCTCTGTGGTGTGAGTTGGTGCCTCATAGTTGTTTTGATTTGCATCTCCCTGATGATTAGTGATGTGGAGCATTTTTTCATGTGTCTTTTGGCCATTTGTATTTCTTCTTTGTCAAAGTGTCTGTCCATTTCTTCTCCTCATTTTTTGATGGGATTAGATTTTTTTTTGTAAAGTTCTGTCAGTGCCTTGTATATTTTGGAGATTAGCCCCTTATCTGATGGGTATTGGGTGAATAGTTTCCCCCACTCAGTGGGTGGCTCTTGTATCCTGGGCGCTATTTCATTTGAGGTGCAGAATCTTCTCAGCTTAATATATTCCCATCTGTTAATCTCTGCTTTCACTTGCTTGGAGAGTGCAGTTTCCTCCTTGAATATGCCTGTAGTCTCAATGTCCTGGGGTATTTTGCCTATGTGTTGTTCTATATATCTTATGGTTTTGGGTCTGATATTGAGGTCTTTAATCCATTTGGATTTTACCTTTGTACATGATGTTAACTGGAGGTCTAAGTTCAATTTTTTTGCAAGTGGCTATTCAGTTGTGCCTACACCACTTGTTGAAGAGGTTTTCTTTGCTCCATTTAGGATTTCTTGCTCCTTTATCAAAAATTAGGTGATTGTATGTCTGGGGAACATTCTCTGAGTATTCAAGTCTATTCCACTGATCTGAGGGCCTGTCTTTATTCCAATACCATGCTGTTTTAATAACTATTGCTTTGTAGTAAAGTTTAAAGTTGGGGAAAGTAATTCTTCCCATATTATTTTTCCCAATGATTGCTTTAGCTATTCTAGGGTGTTTATTATTTCAAATGAATTTCAAAGGTGCCTGATCCACTTCTTTGAAGAATTTCATGAGTATCTTTAGAGGGATCGCATTGAATCTATACAATGCTTTGGGGAATGTTGCCATTTTGATGATGTTAATCCTGCCAATCCATGAGCAGAGTATGTGTTTCCATTTCCGCATGTCCTCTCTTATTTCTTGGAGCAGAGTTTTATAGAATATAGAATATATATGAATATAGATTTGTACAGATGGAATTGTATAGATGGAATATAGATTTGTCAGGACTGCCATGCAGAGGATGTTGATAAGTTGAACAAGTCTCTTCTGGAATGTATTTAGTCTTCAATCCAGCAGTCCTTAAATGTCTTGAATCAAGATTCACATCCTGGAATGATATGGTTAATGTCACACAACTATCCCTTAACCTCACCAAAAGTACATATGATGGGGGGAAAATATTTGCTGCAGCGGCTGGTGAGATAGTACAACAGGTAGGGGACTTATTTTGCACCTGGCAATCCTGGGTTCAATCCCTAACTCTACATATGGTCCCCCAAGCTATATGTGATCCCTGAGCATAGTCATAAGCTGACCTGAACATTGAAGGGTGTGACCCAAACCTTCACCTCAAATAAACATTTGCCATAGATGGAGAGATAGTACATTGATTAAGGCAAAGTGATTTTCATGTGACAAGTTTATTATCTCTGGCATAAGATAACCTTCTGGGAGTCACAGGGCACAATGCTTTAATCTCCCAAATACTATTGTTTCCCTTAATGTTGCAGGGCACTATTGGGGTGTGCAGGTAATCTCTGGTATTGTAGGGTCCAAGCAATGCTGCATTCTCATGCTTTTGCACTGAACCATCATCCTCGTTGACCAAGTATTGCTGGGAGGATCCATGCCAATTGAAGGTCAATGCAGAATGCTGACATTAATTAGCTGGGGTGAGGATATTGGGTATTGGCAGCCACCAGTAAAATCTGCTGTGGTCAAAATAGCTTGAGTGTGAAGCCCTGTTTGCTGTAGCCTACTCAATGTCATTTACAAGGTAGAAGCTGCCCATTGGCCATAAACAAATGCATGGAACAATGAAATGTAGTCTAAACATGCCACATGCTACCATTCCACTATATACAGAAAAAAAATTCCAAATTGACCCTTAATTGAGAAAAACATGGAAAATATAAGCTCAGGAAGAAAGGAAAAGTCATACTCCAAGTGACAAACATGGCATGACACCACTTCCATGAATTCCTAAGAACATTCAGCAATGAAGCATCAGAGCTTAGAGGAATTGTTGGAAGGGACCCAAGTTTGCTTGGCACTGTGACGATACTGTAGAACTGGACAGAGGTAGTGGTTTCAGGACAATATGCATGTCTGAAAAGACACCTGTGTCCTCTGCATTAAGTTAGCAAAGATGATTAAAAAAAGTTTATACTTCAAAAATGAATCACAGGTTGCTCTGAACAGTGCTAGGCTCAATTCCAAAGTTGAACACTCAGCAGAGTTTAGGGAAGGGGATTGTGGCAGAGTGACCAGGTCAGAAAAAGATCCCACAATGTGTGAGTGTAGAAGAAGAGGTGGTAAGAATGGGATGGCTGCATCCCTTTCAGGCTAATGAGTGGGGTGTCTCATGGAATGAAGAGGGCTGTGAGGAGGCTCTTGGGTTGACTCCCAAACTCTTTCTGAACCTCTTGAAGTGGCTGTGTGTGTGTGTGTGTGTGTGTGTGTGTGTGTGTGTGTGTGTGTGTGTTGGAGGGGGAACATCTGAGAGTGTCACAGAAGCTCAGTTCTTCCCAAGATTGGTACTCCTCATTCCCAGTCCAGGATCAAAGCCAGCCTCAGCTTCACAGGAGTTCTTTGTTTATGTGCTTGATTTCCTGGCGACCTACTTTCTGGTCCCCAAGCTCTACTCCTGCTCTCCCCCACACCGCCCCTTCCTCCCACTCCTGCTGGGTAACCAGAGCAAGGAGGCATGGCGGCCCCATCCAGATGGTGCCTCAGAGCCACTTCTGCCTCCTCACGCTGCTGGGAGCCTGGCCTGCCCAGTGTCCCCTAGGCCTCTCCAAGGACTGTTAACAGTAGGGACACCATGTTCTTCCCACCCCTATAGGGAGGGACCTTGTCAGCTGGAAGAGTCAGTCCCAAGCCAGGTGTACCCTCACTCCTCCTGAGTCATGTTTTTCTCTTTAGAAGCTGAGGTACATATGGTGACTGCTGAAATCTAAAGACAATGATGGAACATGAGAAACTTTAACATGACGTCCCATGCCAACAAGGAGAGTTATTTGCATTCATGTATAGTCCCTCATTCTCAATATGTTTGCATATAAATTTAATATATTTTAATATGCATGTAGTTTAAGCCTTGCATCTCTTTACATCAGTGTTCTCATAAATTTCATGTTTAACAGAGGCCCCCCACAGTCTCTGCCATGTGGTCTGGGAGTGTCCCGGGCTCCACCTTCTCTGGCTTTGTGTCTGACTCTCTGTCACAATCGCACAATGACAGGGAAGACAAAGGGATCCTTTCTCAGAGGGGTACCCACCGTTCTGAGCCACGTGAAGACACGTGCAACTGTGCAATTCATACAAAGACCACATTAATAATGGTAATAAACGGGGTACAAGTGGTTATTGACTGTTTTCCTTTTTCAATTCAATGTAAATTAAAACTCACTCTCCTTGCCATGAAGTGCACTTCTCCACATCCCCTCAAACAATTGTCTAATATCATCCCAGTCCATGGGCATTCCAGGATTCTGGTAACTCCATCTGGGGTCCAGCTGGAAGACTCCTGGGGCACCATAGGTTCTTTTTATTTTTAATAATAATTTCTTTATTTAAGGACTATGGTTACAAACATGTTCATAATTGGGTTTCAGCCATAAGATGTACACCTCCCCTTTTACCAGTGTGATTTTCCTGCCACCAATCTCCCCAATTTCCCTTTTCCCTCCTCCCCTGCCTGTCTTCAAGACAGGCATTGTATTTCTCTCTCTATCATTGTCATGGTAGTTGTAAGTGTAGTTATTTCTCTAACAGCACTTAACACTCTGTGTTAAGCTTCATGTCATGGACTGGTCCTTCCGGCCCTCATCTCTATTGTCTCTGGATATTATTATTATAATGTTTATTATTATTCTTCAATTTCACAAATGAGTGAGACTATTCAATATCTAATTCTCTCTCTGACTTATTTCATTCAGTACAGTAGTCTCCATGTCCATCCATGTATAGGCAAATTTTGTGCCTTTATTTTTTTCTAACAGCTGTGTAGTATTTCATTGTGTAGAGTAGCACAGTTCCATCGTTGTTGAACATCTGTTTTTTTTTCCAGATTTGGGCTATTGCGAATAGTGCTGCTATGAACATAGGAGTTCTGTGGGCATTATTGTACTATATTTTTATGGTCCTAGGTTATATTCCCAATAGTGGTAGCACTGGATCATATGGGAGCTCAATGTCCAGTTTTTGAGGAATATTTATATTGTTTTCCATAAAGGCTGGACTATACCACATTCCCACTAGCAGTGAATGAGATTTCCTTTCTCTCCACATCTAAGCCAACAGTGATTGTTCTCGTTCTTTGTGATGTGTGCCAGTTTCTGTGCATGAGATAATACCTTATTATTATTTTGATTTGCATTTTCCTCATTCTTAGCAACATGGAGCATTTTTTCATGTGCCTTTTGGCCATCTGTATTTCTTCTTTGAGAAAATCTTTGTTCTCCCTATTTTTGGATGGGGTTAGATGTTTTTTCTTGGTAAGTTCTGTCAGTATCTTGTATGTCTTATATATTAGCCCCGTATTTGATGGGTATTGGGTGAATGGTTTCTCTTATTTTGTGGGTGACTTTTTTTTTATCCTAGTTGCTATCTCCTTTGAAGTGTAGAAGCTTCTAAATTTTATGTAATCTCATTTGTTTATCTCTGCTTCCATTTGTTTGAACAGTGGTATTTCCTCTTTGAAGGTGCCTTTATTCATAGTGTATGTCATCGAGTGTTTTGCCTACATTTTCTTCTATATACCTTATAATTTTAGATCTGATATCAGTTAATAAATTTTGATTTGACCTTTGTGCATGGTGTTAGATAGATATTTGAGTTCACTTTTTTGTGTGTGGCTGACCAGTTGTCTCAGCACCACTTGTTGAAGAGGCTTTTCTTGTTCCATTTTGTGTTTCTTGCCCCTTTAACAGAGATTAATTGATTGTATGTCTGAGGGTCTTTTCTTAATACTGAAATCTATTCCATTGATCTGAGGGTCTCTCTTATTCCAGTACCATGATATTTTAATGATTATTGCTTTGTAGTACAATTTAAAGTTGGGGAAAGTGATGCCTCCCATCTTTTTTTCCCTACTTTACCTATTTTGGGGCATTTATTGTTCTAAATGAATTTTAGGAATGTTTGATCCCACTTCTTTGAATAATGCCATGGGTATCCTTAGAAGGATTGCATTAAATCTAATACTTTGGGGGAGTATTGGTTTTGTTTTGTTTTGTTTTTTCGGGCCACACCCATTTGATGCTCAGGGGTTACTCCTGGCTAAGCGCTCAGAAATTGCCCCTGGCTTGGGAGGACCATATGGGATGCCAGGGATCGAACAGCAGTTGCGATCTTTCCTTGGCTAGCTCTTGCAAGTCAGACACCTTACCTCTAGCCCCACCTTGTCAGCCCCATATTATTATTATTATTTTTAATGATGTTAACCCTCCCAATCCATGAAAAGGGTATTGTCTTCATTTCCTTGTGTCCTCTTTTATTTCTTGAAGCAAAGTTTTTATAGTTTTCTTTGTATATAGGTCCTTCACTTCTTTAGTTAAGTTGACTCCAAGGTATTTGAATTTCTGGATTTCATCCCTTTAAACAATCCTTTCGCTTTCAGTGATTGGGATGGATGTGATTGTGTGATAGGACATGGACACTGGCTTTATTTCCATAGAATGGAATTCCACTTTTCTATTGTGGCAATGACCATCAGGTATGCAATCAGACATTGTGTGATTTAATTTTATTATTATTCCCTTGCCTAGTCTTTGACTGAGTCTTTATGGAGAGTGTATCGGTTCACTTCTGCTGTAAAGTATCCCAAACATAGCTGCTTAAATAATTATGTATCATCTCTCAGAATTTCTCTGGCTCAAGAATTCAGGAACAGCTTGGTTGAATGATCTCAGTTCCAGGTCTCTTATGAAGCTATTGTCCAAAAAATATCAGGTGGGGCCAAAGTTCCGCACTCCTCTGAAAGTATAACAGAATTTGGGGGATCTGGTTCCAGGGAGCTCATTAATTTTCCTGTTTGTAGGAGAACCCTATTACTTGCTGTGTTACTTGCTATGTTTTCATGATTCTGCTTGAGTATCCTCACAACATGGAGGCTGCTTTCATCTTGAGTTAGTGAACCTAAAGAGAGAGTAGAGGAAGTCAGAAGTAAAAAAAAAAAAGGAAGTTCTTATGGCCTACCTTGAGTCACCATCCCCATTCCTGCTATACCTGCAGTGGTTCAGACTTTGTGGGTCCTTGAAAGAGTTATATAGCGTTGTGAAGATTAAAAGAATAACTGGAGGCCACCCGGGCTGTTGGCCAAGTGTGAAGGATAAAAATTGCACCAAGAGTTCATGCCCCTGGGGAAATGAATGCAGTGTTCATGCATGCATGCATGCTGATAAAGATCACCTTCAAGGTGTGAAGGTCACTTTAAGGATATATTCCCTACCTGAAGAGGACAGGTCCAAGACTGGAGATAACCTCAGCTCACTGTGAGCTGGTCTGCTAGCTAACCCCCAGTGGGCTATAGAGTTCAGGTCAGAAGTTATAGTAAGCAAGTTCTCTAAAGATCCATTCCCTTTTCTCACAAGATAGTTGGTATTTAGAAAGCCAGAATCTGGGTTTAGTACAACCTTCAGGCCTCCCCTAGAAGCCACATCTCATCTTGCTTGTCATGTTCCCAAGAGCAGTCTTTGATCTCCAGGGGCTCAGAGTTACTGTGTGCTTTGGAGAGTTTCACCTTCCTTTGGCAAAAACAAACCACCCACGTCTCACAGTCATTGGAAGACAGTTGACCTCTTACACTGGGTATTCTCCATAAGGACTGCTGTGTATTCCCAAGAACATACAGAAGGAAAAACCGGGCCTGGTGGGGCAAAGGAGCCTCTTTCCTATATGCTAAAACCTAGAGTGCAGAGAGCTCTCCCTTCAAGAACTTGTGGAGAAAACACCATCCAATCCAATAGGATGGTGCTAAGGGGCAGGAAGGCCTAAGAGAAAGGGAAGTTGAAGAAGATGAGTTCACCACTGATGGCTGAGAAAGAGAACACCATTACCAGATCAGATCTGTCATAGAACGTCTTCTCTCAGCAGAAAAATCACAGCTCCAAGGTTGTGAGGAAAAAGACAGTTGGAGATTTGAGTCTGGAAGCATATGAGCTTTCTGAGGGCTTTATCCCATTTCCCTTTGTGGCCACTGAAGGGACAAAACTAAATTGAATGGTCCTGGCACCTAATGGCAGAAAAAGTATCTTCCCTCAGAATTCCCCATTTGGGGCTGGAGTGATAGCACAGCTGTAAGGCATTTGCCTTGTAAGTGGCCAAGACGGACAGACCTAGGTTCAAATCCCGGCATTCCATATGATCCCCAGAGCCTGCCTGGAGCGATTTCTGATCAAAGAATCAGGAGTAACCCCTGAGCGAGGCCGGGTATGACCCAAAAACCAAAAAAAGAAAAAAAAGAACCCCATTAACATTTCCCTTTCAGTGGGAAGTAGAGCTGTGTATTTTTTGTCCTGAAGAAATAGAGGAACATGATGGTCACAGAGATGAGACCTCATCTACTGTGTACTAGCTGTTGGGGTCCAGGCATTGGCTGGTGGACAGGCCTTGGCAGCAAGAAGCTGCCTGCTCATGCCAGCTGGACATCAGAGGAAGGAAGAGGACGGGGATCTGAGAATTGGCCTCCACAGAAGGTCTGAGGAGGCACCAGTTCTCCACCCCACCCCTAGGGAAAGCTTTGAGCCAGTATTTGGACAAGAAGATATCTCAGGGACCACAGCTCAGAGTTCTGTGGAACAGGAGGAAGAGAATGAGCAAAGGGACAAAGAGATGGGGACTGGTAAGGACATAACCATTATTGTCAATGAGGCTCTTGAGGGCTTTCAGAAAAGTCCAGGCTGTCAGTAAAACCCAGCTTTGACTGCCACGATGAGGGGTTTATAACCCCTTTTATGGTGATAGTCCAAAGGGCAAAAGTGATCCTGAGAGCATATTTCCTGTGGAGAGTCCAAACTGAACAAAGCCCACATGGGAACAGCCTGGGACAGGAAGTCTGCTTCATGTTCTTTTTTTTATGTCCCTCACTAGGGTTCCTCAACCTCTGGACAAGACATATCACTCTTGGTGGGAATCTACTTTCTGAATGCAAACAGCAAAATGGTGGAGCTCACATCTCTGTGAGTGTTTAGCCTTAACCAATTCTAGAAGAGTTTGTTCTGGAGCATGTAGTTCAATTGGAAATGCACATTACTCCTCAGGAAGAGACCCAACATTTCTACAACCATTAATCAATATGCAGTTCACTTCTTTCATATATGACATGTCTCACCTGCCATTTCAGTCAATACTATACCAGTGGTTCTCAAACTACAGCCTGCGGGCCACATATTATATTTGTTTCCATTTTGTTTCTTCACTTCAAAATAAGATATATGTAGTGTGTATAGGAATTTGTTCATGGTTTTTGGTTTTACTAAAGTCCAGCCCTCCAACAGTCTGAGGGACAATGTTTAAAAAGTTTGAAGACCACTGCATGACTTTACCTTTAGAAGTATCAACTTGGAATGAATTTAATGCTTAGATTTCGCCTAATTTGGTTTTTCCATTGTCTCCCCCACCACTGCCCATTTCCATCAGTCTATATTTATTTACTAATAGATCCCTCCAGCCAAATCCCTCAAAGCTTTGTGTGTGGGACACTTATATTTTTAGCCATGGCTCAAAGAATTCTACATCCCATCTGGACCTTCTTTTTCTTCTTCACTATTTTCAAGGTCACCAATTTAATAGTATCAAATAGGCAATGGTTCACCCTATTGAGATGCTTCCCTAGTTCCATCTTTAGAGGGGTCAGGAAGACTCTTTCTGGAAATCCATTCCCCATAAATAAATTTGAAAGGGGTTGAACATGTCGACCTGAACTCCTAAGCACTTCCTCTCAAGGTGTGAAGCTAGACATAGGAACAATTCTAAGGTTCCCATCCATATAACTCCCCTATTGATGTTGTCAGCCAGCCTTTATGTATCTCTAAGCCTTCCCTTTCTTGAAACAAAACCACCCTGACATCTTTAGCCTTTCTTCATTTGGCTGGGCTCCCATCCTTTCACCATTCTCCAAATGCACTCTGGTTTCTCCATGCCCCTCCTCCAGGGTTTCCCAGAATTGAAGGCGGAGCGCCAGATGTGGTTGGCCTCGGTGGTGAGACTCTGTTCCTTTTGATGCTGTCTCAGATTGCCTTTGCTTTCTTGGCAACTATATCCCATTGTTGCTCCATCTAGATCTGCAAGCAATTCAAACTCTCAGTGGAACTTCCCTCCCAAACATGTGCTCTGGTTCAGCCCTCTGTATGTGATCTTGCGAGTATCTAAGAGCTCCTTCTCATGTGCTGCATCAGGCTCAGTCTAGCCTGGTTACTCCAGATCCAAAGTCTGTGGTCCAGCAGTCTCGTTGGCTTGGGGTCAACAGTCAATTGGATCTGCATGCTTTCCTGACCTTGATCCAAGTCATTGATAAAAATGTGGGATCGAACAGGACCCATGACAAAGCCTTGTGCTACTAGAAATGTTTCATAGAGTCAGAGGTTACACACTGGTCATTCAGTTGCCAAATGCAAGCTGCAGATGTGTTTTGTTTGGCCTACACGGTATTTTCTCTTTAACTTTGAATCATGAGCCAACATCTGGACTTGTAGCTTCCTCTGAAAGATTGATGAGCTCTCAGCACTGGATCCACAATCCAACATGGCAACAACTAGCTGGTGTGGCTGGAGCAGCTGTGTGTGGTGGTGTAAGTTGCAATCCCGCTGGACTTGTAGCATAACGAAGGCCAATGAGAAGGTAGAGGACCTCTATGCCATTTGTTCCTTTTCTCACTGCTATCCCCTGCCAAGTACCTAACCCATGTCTACTCATTGATGATACCTGCCTCACTCCTGAATGTATTGAGTTAGCAGCTCCCTTTCATTTCCTCTTTGTCAGCTCTTTAGGGGATATGATCTGTCAACTAGTTATAAATCCACTTAATGATACTATCTACCAGCCCATGCTGTCTCCATGGGATTTGATAAGAGATCTCACTAAGTCACTGTACAAAGTCAAAATATCAGGATTTACTGTATCTGCTTGGCTTACCAGATTGACTTACACAGATTGGGTTGTGGACGATAAAATGGAGGTTAGTTTACTCTGCCTTGGATCAGAAATTAGGTGGTTTTTTTTTTTTTTTTCAATATCATCGAGCAACTCTAATCAAGTTAATAAGAAGCAAGAAGTGCAATTGCTTAACAAATCCCAGACATTTCATCTCCAATTCTCTTTCCTTCTAAGGTGTTGAAGGCAAGGCTGACTTCTGATTCCTCTCTTAATGGAATAAGGTTCCTGTTATTCAGGGGTGTGCTTCACATTGAATTTGAGGTTTGTTCAAGTGAATTGAGGAGTAGGTGGTTTTGTTGATGAAGAATCAATAATACAGTGAAGCCAATAGTGCTATTTAGGTGGTTCTATGCTTCCCTCTACACCCCAGAATATGTCTTTATCATTCATTTTAGTTATAAGTATAAGCAACTGGTGATGGCCAAGGGTCTGCTTCTTGTCTTCATAGAACTTGTACCAACTCTCATCTCCTTTACCCTGAAGAAAATACTTAGCATATTTCCTATTATGGATATCACCCACTTCTCAAGCTGAGATGTTTATACGTGCAATTTCCTTTCTTTTACATCAGGAGGCACCTTCAACTGAATCCTCTATGGAGAATACAATGTTCTTTTTTAAATGCATAACACATATACATATGCACACACATTCTCTCACTCTCCCTTTTAGACTCCCTAAATAAAACAATTTTTACTTCTTTAGCAAAAATGAAAAGAAAGAGGTTCGTGTGGGAGAGTTGTGAGTCTACCAATGATGAGTGTGGTATTGAAATTATACATGAGAAATCATTACTAACAGTATTATAAACCACAGAATCCGATAATTATTTTTTAAAAAGAAGAATATCTACCCACTTAGGGAGAAAGTGGTCAGCTATCTGAGGCAATCATCAGGGCAGGCAACCTGCTGCCTTTGGTTTATTTAGGATGGTTCAACTCACATATTTCCTACTTCATGAAGGGGTCATACCATCCAGTAGAAAGTACACTTTAAATTTTGAATTGTGATCTTTCTTCCAGTATGACTACATGCAGGACAATCCTCTCTGGTGATGAAGGTCAGGTAGAGGTGGTCAGGAGGGCTGTGGGTACAGGGTATGTGTAGAAAAAATGAGTGGCTGTCTGTAGTCAGTACATGAACCTGGGGAAAAATGACCTCCACAGACTGTGTAAACAACTCTCAGATCATTTTTCACCTGCAAAACAGCCACTTACTATATTTTATGAGATACCTAACACTTAGTTATAAAATAGCCTTTGTGTGAGATGTTGGGTAGGTTTGGTATAAAGCATTTCCTTGCAAAATGCAGATGTGGGCATGCCATTACCCTGAAAATATTTCCAGTTTTTAAGGAATGGGTTTATTGGAAGAGAAGCACACCATAAGTCAAGGAAGAGATGGTTTTAGCTTTCTACAGACATCCTTAAAAGTAGTGCTTTTAGAATTTAACTCAAAATTGGTCATCGGTCTTCCAAACAAACAGGAATGAAGACACCTTCTCCTTTAAGCCAGTCAGGAATATATTTTACCCAGCCTTTGTTTTGAGCTTCTCTTCACAAATCTTCTTGTGATGATGATATCTGAAGTCTAGCTCTCCAGGCCAGGAGACAAATCAGTCTCATAGAGCTTCGACTCCTTTTCACCCATGTCCATTCAGTCAATTGAATGAGCTCTGTTACCCCTCCCCGCTACCTGGAAAGAAAATCCTTGGATGAGGAATTCCATGTACCCTAATTATATACCACAGTGCTGTATAATTAGATTGAAGAGGCAGCTCTAACCTTTACTTGATCACCTTCATGTTTTAACTAGCACTTAAAACAGAAAATCCCTTTTTATTGTGGAAGCAGAGATAGCTAGATGTTCTCTAACAACTTGGGCCTCGTTTTCATGGTATGGGATTAGGATATCTGGGAAGGGCCGTCCTGCCAGAAACTTCATTTCCCAGCCTCCCTTGCCGTGGGATGTTGTCACGTGACTAATTCTCTCCAATGCGGTGTGCCTGGGCCTATGTATCACCACCTAGAAGGTTGCTGGCTTTATCAGAAGTCCCTGGTAGAATTGTTTCAAAATGGGATAGAATCTTTCTCTATAGAACCTTTGTTTTCACCTCTGAAACGTCCTACTCTGTAGGCTTGGGTGATGAACTTGGTCTTGACTCATAGAAGCCCATCTCAGTGTTCCCACGTTGTAGCTGTCTCACTTTCTAATTCCAGACTCCCCCAGCATCTCTGTCCTGTGAACTTCTTTCCGTCTTTGGTTGGTGGTGTCCTTTTAGAAGATCAGCCCTTTGAAATCCCTTTTTGCAAGGATTTCATCATCTTTTCAGGTCCACCCTCCCCTCTTGGCTTCCTCATTGAGACCCTTTGAAATGGCATGATCAAAAAGACAATTTTACGAGCTTCAAACTCTTTGGAGGCTTGTTTCTGTCACTGCTGTAGCTTGGAATTTTCTGTAGCCGAGATTCCACATCTGCCCCTGTGCTCTTTTTCCAACATCACTCAGTCCCCTCAGAATCTTTCAGGTCCGTGTTAAGAATCAGACGGAGGACCAGAGAGAGAGAGAGAACAGGAGTTAGGGCGCTAGGGTGCGTGTCTTGCATGTGGCCAGCCCTAACCCCAGTAAAGTTGCCAGCACCATAGGGCCCCTTGAACATCACTGGGGAAAGCCTGGGGCACCCCTAAGCACTGCAAAATGTGGCCCTGGAAAGCTCTCTCTCTCTCTCTCTCTCTCTCTCTCTCTCTCTCTCTCTCACACACACACACACACACACACACACACACACACACACACAAATATATATATCAGCCTTGGTGGCCAATAATGACCAAGAGGGTCCCTGGATTGCCTGAGTACCACTTGGGAGAATTCTCCTGAGAGAAAGAGAGAGAGAGAGAGAGAGAGAGAGAGAGAGAGAGAGAGGAGAGAAGGAAGAGGATAAGAAGGAAGGAAGGAAGGAGGGAGAGAGGGAAGGAAGGAAGGAAGGAAGGAAGGAAGGAAGGAAGGAAGGAAGGAAGGAAGGAAGGAAGGAAGGAAGGAAGGAAGGAAGGAAGGAAGGAAGGAAGGAAAGGAGTTAGAAAGGAAGGAAGGCCCAGTCTGAATTCAGCTAGCACCTGATGCTAAACAACCACCAAATGTTCAATGACTCAAACAGCATAAATATGAAAATGAAACAGGCGTGCGTAATTGGGAACAGACAGTCCTCTGATTCAGGAACCCAGTCTCTCTCATTGATGGCTCTGCTATGCTCAACACCTGGCCCTCCAGATGTTCCCATGGCTGCTCTTGGTGCTCACTGCGTCAGCATCCCAAAGAGTCAGGGAGGGGCCAGAAGATAACTCACTGGCTTCATTTCTGCTGTGCAAGCAGGAGGCTGAGATTCAAACCTCAGCACAGAGATGGACTCCAAGTGACATATCCTGGCAGCTCTGCACTCTGGGGTCCCTGGTGAATAGTTTCCATCATAACAGAGCACCAGGACTAAAGGCTGAGACACCCCCCCCCATTGCACCCAGTCCTCATGAGCCATGCAGCTGAGCCATGAGATGTTAGCACCACCTTTAAGAACATAGAGAACTTCCATCACCACAATAATACAAGCAGAGGGAAAGACAGTGAGGGGAAAGAATCCAGGAAATGCCTTCTTGCTGGGGCTCACAGGGAAAAGAGGGGCAGCCAGCTGGAGCTGACCACACATTGTCCGATTCTGCTTTGAAAACAATATCCATAGGCATTAGCTCCTCCTTGCTCTTGGTTGGGTCACACTGCACATGTCTGTTAACTACATACTATGTGCCAAAGACTTTCACATGTGGAGGATCATATGTTTCCTCCCCTGTGCCTATCCTTCATAGATGATTTTCTGCACACATGTTTGCCAATCTTTGGGGATGCCCTGGCTGTGCCACTGAAAGTTTTGTTCCTTCACTGTCTCCTACTCTAAAACCTGCCTCTCGAGGTACTTGGTTTTAAGCTTCTGAATCACCAGGTGATATTTTTCCCCCTCCAGAAATAGAAATGTCTTCTGTTGCCAAGCAGCCCAAGCCATAAGGAAGAGAGTTGCCAGCCAGAGAAAGACATGGGGTGCCACATCATTGAATCAGCTTGGCAGAGCCCCATCTCTGCTTCCTTCAACAGCTGGCTCCAAGTTGTAGGAGAGGTGCTGGCTGGACAAACCCATGGTGCAAGGCTCTGAGTGTGGCAGAAGGCAGACTCAGGATAGCTTTAATGCTTTCACTTGTGGGTATAAATTATGCCAAAGCTGCAGGACTGGCTCCAGGAAGAAAGTGAGTTAGGAGCCTTGAGAGAGTCAAGCTCTTGCTTTCCACACAAGTGTTGGTTGACAGAGCTGTGTGCCAGCCTCCACCCCACTTCATCTAGAAGTTGCTGGTATGGTGTGCTTAGAGACAATGCCCCATCCTGGACTTCTTGTGGGCCAGTCTCGCCTTGAATCTCAGGCTTCCAGTCTGGACAATTTCCTACCCAAGACTTCATGCTGCAATTTCTTTTTTGTTTGTTTTGGTTTGTTTGGGGGAGGGGCACATCCAGCAGTGTTCGGGGATTACTCCTGACTCTACTCTCAAAGATAGCTCCTTGAGAAACCATATGGGATGCTGGACTCCAAACACGGGCTGACACATGCAAAGAAAATGCCTTACCCATTATATTATCTTTTTGGTCTCCCATGTATGACTTCTGTGCCATGAATTTCCATGTGTTGTATGTGTCTAGTTACTGCCTGCTTAAAAGACATTAGGATCTTTTCCATTGTCCTGAGTTCTCCTGTACTCTGTCTGGCCACATTGCCTATTGAGACAGGGTTGTTAGGGAGTGTGACTCTACCACAGAGGGACTGCAGCACCCTGAAATGAGCTAACCCCAGCCAGGTACCCCCAGAGAGCCAAGCATGCAGAGATTTGAGCTGTCCCATATTGGTCCTCTAGAAAAAAGAAAATTAAACCATGTCCAAGAGAAGAGGACAGACACCCCCATTTGCTCTGTCTCCCTGCCAAAAGAATCCAAACCCATGTTGCTGAAGGAATGAAAGTTATTCTCCCCCAAGTAACCCCAGTGGGGCAGCTGGGTTTTCAGGAGTGCCCTCCATCTGTCGGTCTGTCCATTCATTCATCCACCTCCATGGTTATTAATAACAGTTCCATCAGCTCTGAAAGAAGACAGAGGGAGAGAGGAAGGAAGCAGGCAGCCGCAGCCAGATTTCAAACCGCTCCGACTCATTTCTCTTTGCAAAGGCAACTTCAGACAACTGTCCGCCCCTACCCCCATCAAACAGCAGAGCCTTTGGAAGCCACCTCTTGCTCACGCCTACCTGCTGATGCTTCTAGAAAAGAGCGTATTGACACAACTCTTTGGAATAGAAAAGGCTTTGTCAAGTTTGGGTCCCACCCCACGACTCTGGGGCCCTCCGCCCCAGAGGAAACCTTTGGAAGGGGAACTTTGAAACAATCAAACGCTTTGGAAGCTTCTTAATGAACCACCATTGGAACCAAAGCCCCTGCAACTTCAGAAAAAAAAATAAGGGAGGGGAGTGCTTCTGTGGAAACTCCGTGTCTTTGATCTGGTCAAGTCTCGGTGGGGTGGATTCATTTTAAGTGTGTGTTTTGGGCATCGTGTCCTCCCGAAATATTGGGAGATATCTTTCCTAGCAAGAGGTGGGCTCAAACAATGGAGCCGTCTCTTGCATTTATCTGCAATTCGACAGGAGTGCAGTTTATTAACTTGAAAGGCAATGCAGACCGGATCTGAAAGCCCAACGGCTCAAGCAGGGCCCAGGGCCCCCCTTTCGTGCCCGTGGGAGCCGGTGACATTCTGAACCCGCTCGCCATTAAATGCCTTCCCGAGTGGGGCGCACGCCGTTCTAAAGAGAGCTGATGCATTTATGATGTAAATTCGTTATTTTGACAGTCTTTGAAATCTGTCATCTTCACATCCAATTTAATGCCTTGCAAAGCAGGAGGGGATAAAAAAGAAGTCTCTTTTTCTTTTCAAAAAAAAAAAAAGAAAGAAAGAAAAACCACTTTTAAGATGTTCAAAGCCATCTTCATGGAGCCAAGTATTGTTATACCTAATATATCCTGAAAGTGTTTGAGCCGAGGAACTTAGAGAATTCTGTTTTAAGTCGTGTCGAGTTTTAAAACATGGCAGTCCGCAAGTCAGCCGTGCCAGAGATGGACATCTCTTTTTTAGAAGAATAAAAAAAGCCAGTCTTGATTTTCATGCAGGCAATTAGCCAAGCAATGAGATCTAGTATTTTGTTGCCTGTTCTGGTGAGTTGAGGAGGTGGCCATCAGTGGTAGACTGCTTTCTGGGTACCTGGATCCTTGAGCTAGCTGGAACTTTCCAGCAATTTCAGGGAGCAATTGAGCCATGTCTGGAGGCAGATAACTAAATCATCATGAAGTATCTCAAGGGTAGAGGTCAGGGATAGTGTCCAATCCCAGAGTCAGCCAGCCTTTCATAGAAAAGAATCGTCATCCCTAAAGGCATCTCGTTGTGTTCTCTTCCTACATCTTCTTGCTCAGGTTGTCTTTTCTGAGCTGGCAGTACCAGACTTGCTCAGTGCATTAAGCCAAGGCAGCTCAGATCAGCAAATTCTGATCAGCATATTCTCAGATCTCACGCCACTTTGGGAAGCGAATCTTCTCATGAAGCGGGTGCTGTAGAACATTGTTCCCAGCCATGCCAGGTCATTTCTATGTGCTTCATCCACAAGTGAGTATGCACAAATTCGGGGTGTCTTTTTCTTTGTTTTAGCAGAAAGGCTGAGCTCGATGCTGCCCGCTTTGCTAGTTCACAGCAGAGTGATTGAAGATCACAGCAGAGATTAAGGCCTCAGTCACTCCAGCCAGAGAAGGCCAATGCTCCATAAAAAAATAAAAGAAATGGGAAAAAAATTTAGGAAGTTTGAAGAATTGACACCAAATTTAGGCACAGGATCTGGAACTAAATTCATCCTTTGGAGAGCTAGGCAGACAAGGGATAGCAAGAAAGCCAAGAAGTGTCTCAGTTTACTGTAGTCCAGTTTGTTTATCTTTACTTCCTTTTGCTTGGTCAGTAGAGTTTCATCTTTGAAGAATCTTTAGCTTCAATGTCATGAAGACTTCTGCTTACCTTTTCTCTATGTATGTACCTGACGGATTCAGGTCTGATATCAAGGTCTTCAATCCATTAGGATTTGATTGTATGACTGAAAAGTATGAGCAACTCTATATGTCTCACAATGATTCCATTTCTTTTAAAAATATCATGAAAAAGAAAGCCAAGAAGGAAACAACAACAACATGCCCACTCATCAGAGAAAAAAGCAGGGGGTGAGAGAGATACTGGGGATTCATGGCTGGAAGCAGAGTGCTGTCTTCAGGGTCTGGAATTTGGGTCTTGTTGTGAACATAGGATGGTGCCAATAGGGGGATGTAAAGTGAGGGGGTGCCTTGATCTAATTATACTTTAACAAGGGCTGGTGCTGAGTGAGGAGTGGTGATTTGTTGCTCCTCCTCCACACACACAAATCTGGATGCATCTGCTCTGGAGATTCCACATTCTCGAACATTCCAGAGGGAGCATTTCATGAAGGCCGTTGGTGTGCCTCAGTGGTCTCACTGGTAGGGAGATTCTACCTTGCCTCTGTCCTGTCCTGGATTGATCAGGTGGGATATACATAAGCACAAAGATTGTAAGAAGCAAGGAAAGGATCTTTATTTAGAATTTTGGTGATGACTCTAAAACCCCAAGTATGCCCTAGGAACTTAACTCTTGTATCTATCTATCTATCCCTGAGGGTACATGACTTTTCATTTCTTGCTTTTTATTAATATTTTTTGTTTGGGAACCATGCTTGGCAGTGCTCCAGGCAATTTCCAATTCAGTGGTTGGGGGTTACTTAAGGCATTTCTGAGGGCATCATGCAATGTCTGAATGAAACCGAAGCCTCTTGCTTGCAAAGCCTATTCTTAGCCCTTTGAGCAGAGTATCCCGGGCTCAACACTCTCGCCTGAAAGTCACCTATCCAAGCACCTCCCAGTGACTCAAGTGAGAACAAACTTTTATTTTAGGAGGCTGGAGAGAAGGTATAGTGGTTAGGATGCTTGTCTTGCTCTAAGCCAAACTAGGTTCAAATCCTGGCATTACTTACAGTCCCCTGAGCATTCCAGGAATGATCTCTGAGTGCAGTAAGCCCTGAGCATGGCCTGAATGTGGCCTCAAACCAAATAAATGAATAGTTTTAATTTTTGTTTCGTTTTGTTTTTGGGCCACACCCAGTGACACTCAGGGATTACTCCTGTCTATGTGCTCAGAAATCACTCCTGGCGCCGGGGGAATCAAACCGGGGTTTGTCCTTGGTCAGCCACATGCAAGGCAAACGCCCTACCTCTGATCCACCGCTCCGGCCCCAGTTTGTTTTTTTGTTTTTGTTTTTGTTTTTGGGCCACACCCGGTGTTGCTCAGGGGTTACTCCTGACTGTCTGCTCAGAAATAGCTCCTGGCAGGCACGGAGGACCATATGGAACACCGGGATTCGAACCAACCACCTTTGGTCCTGGATCGGCTGCTTGCAAGGCAAACGCCGCCAAGCTATCTCTCAGGGCCTCTGGCCCCAGTTTTAAATTTTTTATCTTAGAATTTACCCCCAGAATCCAGCAGGTATAATATTTGTTTCTCAGTTGGTCCTGAGCTGTGATTTCCAAGTCCAGTGTGGATCTCCTATGGTAAGTACATCTGGGGTCCTATGAAAGATGGAACTTTCTGGGTCTCCACTTGGCCATGCTCTGCAAGCACCCAGGGTCATCCCCTAACAAGCTCTTCAGTGATGAGTGCACTGAGGAGGTTTGAAAAGTTCCAGGAAGTTCTGGACAAGTTCTGGGAAATAAAGATCTGAGGGAGTTGTGTTCAGTGTTTGACCAGCCACCTACCTCTCTAATCCCCAAAATTCCCTTCTCAAATCCATCTACAAGATGGCCAGGAAGCATGGGGTGGCAGACTGAGGTACATTTTGATCAAAACCAACCTCCCATTTTCAACTCCGTCTTAAAGCCAAAGGCAACTCTCAGGCTCCCTAATCCCTCAGGCAGTGGATTGTAGCTGGATCCACACTTGCTTATCAGTGACCGTCTCATCTTGCATGGAGGTCTCAGGCCGCTCAGCTTCAAAGGGGCCAGCCAGGAAGCTGCAGGAAGAGCTTCAGAGCGCTGACCCCGGCCTTATCACTCAGGGGCCCGGAGGAGAGAGCGGGCTGGAGGGTGTCAGGCAAAGAAACACATTTCTCCAAAGCAGTTCTGAGCTGACCTAATCTGTTGGAGCCATCAAAAGGCAGCTCAAACGGTTTCTCCTACAAAGAGAGAAATAAAGCTTTCTGGCTTGTCAGTCAGCCGTGAGGAAGCTGGTACACCCCAATACTGAGTCTGGACCTCACCGGCCTTGCTGAGCGGAGAAGACTCTGCATGCAGATGTGGGAGGGTGTTCTCTCACTTGCTCACACACTCCTATTTTCTCATTCGCACACCCACTTTCTCTCACGCTCTCATTCTCTCTCTCACACACAACCTTTCGCACTCACACACTTTCCCTCTCACACACTCGCCCAAACATCCTCTCATCCATACACCAACTTTCTCTCTCATGCTCTCACATTCTCTTCCTCTCTCACACATCTCTGGCACTCACGCAGTCACTTTCTCTCGCACCCTCACTTATTTTCTCTCTCACACTGACCCACACTTACATTCTCTCTCATTCATCTACTCACTTTCTCGCCCATTCACACATTCACTCTGTCTCACGCGCTCACTTTCTAACTCAAACACTCATTTTTCTCTCACACACTCTTATTCATTCGCATTCTCTGGTACTCACACATTCACTCTCCCACACACTAATTTCCTTGGGAGGGGTCTTGGAAAAGGTAGATAAGGCCTTTGACCGAGGGGATTAGGGCTTTTTGGGTCTTTGCCCTTTTGGTCTTTGGCCAGCATGGAGGTTAAAGGGAAGATGGCTGAAAGGAATTAAGATGCAGGGTAGCTAAGAATGGCTGAATGCTTGAAAGGTTATGATATAGGCCACACACATGTGGTGAATAGAGCATGAATAAAGTTGATGCTTCCTGATGCCTGTCTCTGGATGAGTCTGATTCCGCCGTTCACCTAAACCTGGGACCCGACAGCTGAATGGGGGTTGCGGAGCCACGTGGCCTGGGATGGCAGAGAAAGATCCCTCCATCCATCGCCATCCAGCACCATCGTTAATTATTTAATGCAACAGTCTCTCTCACTCAAATACTCACTTTCTCTCACACTCACATTTTCTCACACTGAACAAGCAAAAGATCACTACCCTCCTATTCTTGGTTTCCTCATTGAAGGATTTGGCTTCCTCTGAGGATGCCCCCAGCACCAGACTGAGGCCTAGTCACAGGAATTGCTATAGAAACAATAAATCTCCTCTCAGGGTTAGACACAAAATACAGATATTTATTTTTTCAAAGCAAGTCTCTTCTCTTTTCTCTTTGAAATGTTTTGATTCCTTTATTTGCTCACAATGGAAAAACAATAGTTACTGGGATCTAGCTAGGGAATGGACTCAGGGCCTGAAACACAGTCTCTACATCATTGATGGTGTCTGAGGAAGGAAGCTCTTTAGGGGGAGGATTGGTCCATCCAGGGGGCTTTTTTTACTACTTTTGAGGGTGAAAAGGCAGCAGAACAGGTACTGGTCCCTGAGTGCTGCAGGATAGAGTTTGGTGGGAAGGAGAGAGTTGGAAAGAATAAGTCCCAGTGATGCCACAGTACTACTGCAAGGGACTACCAGGCCTTCTCAAACCACTCCCCTTTCGTTCAGCATGGCATTTTCTCAGTGGCCACATTTCTAGCCAGCCCCCAACATAAAAATAGGTTGAGTGGCAGAAGGTTCCCATTAGCCCCCACTTGTGGGATTGGGAAGTTGCTTTAGACTTGACCCATCTAGTGTGGGCTCAACCCATACAATATAACTAGATTTGGATTCAACCCATCCATTGTAGTTGGGTTTGGACTTAACCCATCCAGTATAGTTGGGTTTGGGATCAACCCACCCATCGTAGGTGGGTTTGGATTTAACCCATGTAGTGCAATTGGGTTTGGATTTAACCCATCCAGGGTAGTTGGGTATGGACTCAACCCAACCAGTGCAGTTGGGTTTGGATTCAGCCCATCCATTGTAGTTGGGTTTGGCCTTAACCCATACAGTGTAGTTGGGTTTGGACTCAACCCATCCAGTGCTTCTGGATCCTTGGTTGAGGGACACTGACACTGAGGTGGGTTTGGACTTGGAACACTGAGTGCCTGAAACTCTGCTATTCAAAGCTTAGTCAAATATGGTGTCTGAATAAAAAAAGAAACAATAGAGCAGAGAGAATCACCTTTCTCCCCCTTGGGTGTTTGGTTTTGTGGTGGTGTTTCTCTCAGTGTGATGAATTTCTTTTAGGAGTCTGGCTGATTTTGAAGCAAGGATCTCATACTCAAAATGAGCATTGTTCTGCCAAGCCACAGCCCAGGTCCACAGTCTTTTCTGAGCAGCAAAAAAAATGACTTTTTTATTGCAGCAGGCCAGCTGTAGAAATGGGGAGATGCAGAGAATGCAGAGCCATTACTGAACGGAGAAGAAGGGGGCAATCACAAGGGCATAAGAGCTGGAGTCTGCCCTGAGGAGGCAAGAGAGGGCTCAGAGGCAGAACCCAAGGTTGGAACCTTCCTTTTTTTTTTTTGGTTTTTGGGTCACATCCAGCATCAGTTCTCAGGGGTTACTCCTGTCTCTGCACTCAGAAATTGCTCCTAGCAGGCTCAGAGGACCATGTGGGATGCCAGGAATTGAACCTGGGTCTATCTGGGTTGGCCACATGCAAGGCAAACATCCTACCACTGTGCCATCTTTCCAACCCATGAACTTTCCTTTTCTTGAGAAGGAAAAGTTCTTTTTTCAATTGAGTCAACATTTATTTACAAGAGTGTAAACCTTTCCATGCTTTAGTGGTCTTGGGTTGCACTGCTGTAACTTACATAAAAATAATTTGTCCCTTTAAGATGTTCCCTGATAACTGTCATTGAATGACAGTTGTGTGTGGGGGGCATACATAAACTCCAATCTCAGGTGCAGGGGGAACTGTAATGGGGCTGGCAGTGCTGATGCTAATGCAGCTGCTGTTGTAGGGTCTGGTCCTAAAAGCTGGCTGCATTTCTGGGACAGCTTTGCTGGAAAAACTGTTGGCTGGACTGTCCTGTTGCTTCTGCCTACCCCTCTTCCATAGCCCTCTATCTGACTGAATCCTTGCCCTGGTGCCAAATCCAGCTCTATCTTTATCTCCCCTCTCTGCCTATGCTTGGCTGTAAGGCCCCTGGATTCTCTACCCTGCCTATTCCCCTATTAAACCCTGTCTCCAGAAAACCTCTTTTGTCAGTTATGCTTGCTCAACCTCTGGCAGGTGGCAGTCTCTGACAAGAGGAATAATGTCACCACCAAGGTACCCTTAGGGGATGAGGTATGGGAGGTTTTAGACTGGAGGAGAATTGTAAGGTGCAGCCAGGGATTATGGATGCCTGACAAAGCAGCAAAATCAACCACTAGTTGGGACCAGAACAATAGTATTGCAGGTAGGGCATTTGCCTTGCATGCAGTTGACCTGGGTTCTATCCCCACTTTCCCATATGATCCTCAGAGCCCACCAGGATTAATCCTTGAGTACAGAGCCAGGCATAATTTCTGAGTATCATCGGGTGTGGCCCAAAAGCAAAAACATAACAAAAACCCAACAAGAAGTGAAATGAAACAGCTGTGGAGTGCCACATTCCTAAGAGAGAATCTTGACCTCAGAAACTTATTGCTCAAAAAAGGAAAAAAGCATCCCTTTTCTCCCTCCCTTCTATTCCTCCATCCCCCTTTCCTCCTTCCATCCTCTTCCTTCCTTCCCTCCTTCCACCATTCCTTTCCTCCCCCTCCCTTTCTCCTTTCTTTCCTCCTTCCATCCTTTCTTCCCTGACTCCTCCCTCCCTCCCTTCCTTCCTTCCTTCCTTCCTTCCTTCCTTCCTTCCTTCCTTCCTTCCTTCCTTCCTTCCTTCCTTCCTCCCTCCCTCCCTTCTTTCCTTCCTTCCTTCCCTCCTTCCTTCCCTCCTTCCTTACCTCCTTCCTTCCTTTCCTCCTTCCTTCCCTCCTTCTTTCCTTCCTTCCTTCCCTCCTTCTTTCCTTCCTTCCTTCCCTCCTTCCTTCCTTCCTTCCTCCCTCCCTCCCTCCTTCCTTCCTTCCTTCCTCCCTCCCTTCCTTCCCTCCTTCCTTCCTTCCTTCCTCCCTTCCTTCCTTCCTCCTTCCTTCCTTCCTTTCTTCCTTCCTTCCTCCTTCCTTCCCTTCCTTCCTTCCTTCCTTCCTTCCTTCGTTCCTTCCCAAAAAATAAAAAATAATAAAAAATTTTAAAAAAAGGAAAAGAGATTTAATGCGACACTATCAAGAACCCCTGGAAACTTTACTCCGGCTTCCAAAGATATGATTCTTGTGGGTTTGGTGGGTTTTTTTTTTTTTTTGTCTGTTTTGTTTTATGTGAGTTTTTTGGTTTTGTTTTTGTTTTTTGGTAACTGAGAACAGCACTAGGTTACACGAGCCTTAGTATTATTTATATTTTTTTTCTTGTTTGTCTGTTTTTTAGGCCAGACCTGGCAGTGCTCAGGGGTTACTCCTGGCTCTGTACTTAGAAATCACTGAATGCAGGTGTGTCGGGGATTGAACTCAGGTCTGCAGTGTGCAAGGCAAACATTCTACCCATGGTATTGGCCACATATTTATGCTTTTAATGCCCAACCTTCCTTCATCATCAACAAAGCATGAAAGAGGAAAGTGAGGGGGCAGGAAAGTACCCTCTTACCCGGTGTTGGTGGGAATATCATCTGATTCAGTATCCAGGGAAAATGAAATGGAGGATCTTGAAGTATATAAATGGAACTTCTTGGCTTCCATTCCCTAGTGCACCCAATATTCATCAGTAAAGCAATTTGCACTCCAATGAGCATTGCCACGCTCATCCCAATAGCCAAGATCTGAAGAACAGCCCACATACCCCACAGTCAATGAGCAGATAAAGATGGTGTGGTCTATGTGCACAAGAGAATGCTACCCAAATCTACAAGGAAATCCTGCAGCGCTCTGCTACGTGAATGGAATTCCAGCATATCATGTTGAAAGAAGTGAGTCAAAGGGAGAAGAACGAAAACCAAATGTTCTCTCTCATACGTGGAGTACAAAAAAAAACATAGTAAGGGAAGAAACAATAGCCAATGGTAACAGACTTGGAGAGTGGGCATAGAGCACCAAGTTTACTGTATTGAGGAAAGATGAATAGGAACCCAGAGACAGTAATGTAAAGATACCAACTCTCCTCTGATGAGAATGGATGGCATAGGTACCCACTGAAACTCTGCTATTAACACCATTTCGAATCACAGTGCCTCAATTTGTTTGTTTCTTTTTGTTTTGGAGCCACACTTAGCAGTCCTCCAGGGTTACTCCTGGCTCTAAACTCAGGAATCATTCTTGGTAGTTTGGGAAAACATGCATGGTGCCAGGGATCAAACTTGGGTCAGCTGCATGCAAGGCAAGAGTCCTACCTACTGTACTATGGTTCTGGCCCATTCATTTGTTTATTTTGGAGCCGCACCTAGCAGTGCTTGTGTTATTTCTGGCAGGCTTGGAGGACCATATGGGATTCTAGGGATACTAGCTATCGCTCCAACCTTAAGATGTCAACATTTATGAATTTAGTGTATATGGTGTAGCGACATTGTCTGAAACACTGCTATTAACATGAATGCAAATTTCAGTGCCTAAATTTGTTTGTTTTTGTTTTGGGGCTACATCTAAAAGTGTTCAGGTTACTCCTGATTAGTCAGGTTACTCCTGGCTCTGCACTTAGGAATCATGCTTGGTGGGATGAAGGACCATCTGGGGTACCAGGGATTGAAGTGGGGTCAGCCACATGCAAGGCTATATTATAGCTCTGGCTTCTATAGTGTCTCATTTTTTAAAAAATCATTTAGAGTGCTCGCTTCGGCAGCACATATACTAAAATTGGAACGATACAGAGATTAGCATGGCCCCTGCGCAAGGATGACACGCAAATTCGTGAAGCGTTCCATATTTAAAAAAAAAATCATTTAGACAACTACCCCAAATTGTTGATTTAATGGAAGTTGGACTTGGACATGCCCCTGTCATGCCAGGTATAAAAATGAAAACTTAGACAGTTGGGAGGTCCAGGATAATGGCAGACCACCGACTTCAAGTAGGAATAAAAGGATACTTGGTTTCTACTTTCTATCTCTCTCTCCTCCTTGAGCCCCATGAGCAGCAATGGCACCTGTGTGGTCACTACAAATTGGCTTTCCTGGGTGGGCATGAAGCTTCACCCAGCAGCTGGGCCCCATGGACCCATGTGAGTCTTGCAGCACCTTGCCCTGGCAGTCTTGGGTCTCTACAACTGAGCATCCCTGCAGCCCTGGCAGCTTTGGGCTTCTGCAGCCTTGCAGCTCTACAGCTAACTGCAACCTGCAGGACTTGCAGATAATTGCAGAAACTTATAGAAACCTGCAGTATTCAGCACTCAAGATTCTTCAGCAGTATCCTGAGATCCCTCCTATTTCTTCCAACATCCCTCTTCACACTGTTTCCTGACCTGCCATCTTGGGACTCTGGAATGGGCATGTGCTGGAAAAAGCAAGTGCTCTCGCAACAGGTTTTAGTTGAGCAAATTTCTTTTTTTTTAATAATATCTTTATTGAAGCATCATGAATACCCTCCTTCACCAGAGCAACCTTCCCACCACTTCCCCATCTCCCTCCTCCCCCACCCTCTGCCTGTCTTCGAGACAGGCATTCTATTTCTCTCACTCACTACCATTGTCATGATAGTTGTTAGTGTAGTTATTTCTCTAACTGAACTCACCACTCTTTGTGGTAAGCTTTCATTTTGTGGCTGGTCTTTCCAGCCCGCATCTCTATTGTCTCTCTGGGTATAATTACAAGAATGTCTTTTATTTTTCTTAAATCCCACAGATGAGTGAGAATATTCTATTTCTCTCTCTCTCTCTCTCTCTCTCTCTCTCTCTCTCTCTCTCTCTCTCTCTCTCTCTCTCTGACTTATTTCACTCTAGCTCAGCAAATTTCAGATCAGGGTCCTCCAAGGTGTCCCAGCCAAACCCCCTGTGAGAAGAGTAAGATAGGAGGGTAAGGAGAGGAGGACCAAAAGGAGGAAGAAATTCTGGGTTTCAGGATAATTTGCTAAGAATCCATTCCCATTTCAGAAACTCAAAGGCCATTCTCACTGGCAGTGCTACCTGCTGTGGCCCAAAGTGATTGAATGATGTATTTTCCGAGGAAAATGGGGAATTGCTTCCCCTCCAAGGGCAATAATGCCTCCAAAGGAAAATGCTCCAAAGCATACAGAGCCAGCTGAGGTGTCTCTCTGGCACCCAGGAGCATAGAGGCAAATGCAGAGTATGATCAAGCTTTGGAAAACAAGTCAGCCTGGGATTGCCCCAACATGCAGCTTCCTGTTGGCATTCTGGAAATATGGTGGGAATTTGGGGAGAAGACGGGACAAGCCAGGCTTGGGGAAGGTTCCTTGGTCCAGCTTTGGGAACCTGGGAGACAAGAAGCCACCAATCCTCTGTAGAGCATTTTTTTTTTTTGGTTTTTGGTTTTTGGGTCACACCCGGCGGTGCTCAGGGGTTATCCTGGCTATCTGCTCAGAAATAGCAGGCACGGGGGACCATATGGGACACCGGGACTCAAACCAACCACCTTGGGTCCTGGGTTGGCTGCTTGCAAGGCAAACACCGCTGTGCTACATCTCCAGCCCCACAGTAGAGCATTTTTAAGAATTTTGCCTGCAAAGCAAGTTCACTGTGTTCCTTGGGGTTCTGCTTTTCAAACACTCATTTGCAGTAGCTTCTCTCCCCACCATTCAAAATGTCTCTAGAGAGGTTGCAAATATTGGTCTTCATTCCTATATATTCCCTGTACATGTCTTCTACAACTGCAGTCAATGAGCAGGGTTAGGGAATTCCCCTGTGCGTTCCAGTTTTGAGTCATCAGCCTAGTTGGGATGATTCCATCTTCTTGTCCCCTTCTACTTCCTGACCCATCTAGAAGGATCATGTGCAGGTTGTAATAGAAAACCCATCCGTGTCTATGGTTCATATTTGGTTTTCATATGTTGCCGTCTCTGGATTTCAAAAGAATTTCAAACTGCAAAAGCCCACAAGTACATAATAAAATACAAATGGAACATTTCAGAGAGAGGCTGGAGAGAGAGAGTAAAAGAGAGAGAGAAAGAGAAAGAGAGGCTGAGAGAGAAAGAGAGAGAGAATGCAGAGGCTGTAGCCCACAGGCGACATATACAGTTCACCAAGGACATTTACCCACCCATTGGGTGTTTTTGCCACCGCTGCCTGTCCTGCCTAGCAGCTAACTCGTCCTGGGCCTGCAGTGCACATGTGTAGAATGTGTGTGTGTGTGTGTGTGTGTGTGTGTGTGTGTGTGTGTGTGTGTGTGTGTAGCACTCTCTAACTCCCCTCCTTCTTTATGTTTCTAGAATTCTCTCGGTCTTGGGTCGGGGGTCTTCAAAATAAGGCACACAGGCCACTAATGTGTATTTTTGAAACTATAGTCCAGTTTTCCAACAGTCTGAGGGACAGTGAATGGCTCCCTGTTTAAAAAGTTTGAGGACCCCTGCGTTAAGGAGTCAGCCTTGCATGCAGCCAGCCTGGGTCTGATCTCCTGTCCTGCCAGAGTGGAACTAAGCAACAAAGATGAGATCCAAACCCTTCCCCACCCGACCCCCATCACATTCAGAAAGAAACAGAAGGGTCTATAAGACAGGAGGAGGAGTCACACACAGGATGAGGGAGTCTTCTTAAGAGACACACCCCAAATCTTGGCTTTGGAAGTTGGAAATGAACTGGAATTTTTGCCTTAAGGATCCCAGCGGCTTGAGCAATGAAGGTAACAGAGCAGGATGGTTGCAGGTGAGATATTCTGTCTTGCAAAGCAACAGTGCTTGGTCATATGAAGTTCATGACGGAGGAACATAACTCTCCACAGCTGCTTCTCCAAAGCTCTCACCCCTCTCCCTCTCAGCTTCGGGTATAGGGCAAGGAGACAGCAAGCAGCCTTGGAGACACTGGGCAAACAGCCCACAGGGACCTGCCCTGTGACACTCGGAGGAGACTCCGTGTCTCTCTGGCACTGCCATCACCTGTCACTTGGCGTGATGTAGTGGAACCAAGCGCCCTTTGGCTCTCAGAGTGTGCCTTTGAACTCAGATCCTATCCGGCTGGGGTGCAGGCCCTTCCAGGTGGGAACCCCTGAAAGAATCTCTCTTGGGCCTTAGAACAATCCCAAACTCTAGTGAGGGCTCCAGATCTTTCATGGGGTAAGGTGTGTGTCCCAGGAAAGTCCCAAACTTCACCCAGGACACACAGGTCCCCTTGCCTGCCCATCCCCCAAATTCCTGGCCTTGTCCCAAAGACACAGGAGTGGCCTGTCCGCTGCTGCGCGTTGGAATCCGGACGTGCAGGGGGGAGACAGCTGGGCAGCCGGTGGGCAGTCGACAGCACTTGCTAACAGATGGACATCGGCATAGGCCGAGCCGGACGGGAGGTGAGGACCCCGCCGGGCCCCTCTGTGAGCTGCTGCTGTACAAAAGAACCATCTGGGCCCCACCCGGCTGGAAGCGGGGCCTGGCGCCAGCCTTGCCTGCAGCTCACTGGGCAGCAGGCTGATCCTCCACCCTCCTCCCCTGCTGAGCCCAGAGACCAGGCCGGCGCCTAGTGGCATTAAGGGCCCCCACTTGGCCAGCTGCAGGGGTCCCAAGGGTGCTTTGCCACCCACTCTGCCACCCTGACTTTTTTTTAGGGTCTGTTGGGGGTGCAATTGGCCTAGTCCCATGTATCACCCCCTCAGAGTTCCTGGACAAAATTTGAGGGTATAACCGTGGCTCAGACCCCCACCCCCATTTCCATTCACACAACAGGCTGGATTCGGTCAGCGCTTTCTCCAGCACATCTTTTATTAATATGAATTCTAAAAAAGAAAAGAAAGAAAAAAAATTTTTTTTTCCCCTTTTGCAGTGCTATTTACCATCTGTTTTTTTCCCTCGGCTGAAAATAATTGGAGATGAAAAGCCTCCGTCCCCTGCGTGGTCTCGGAAGAAACAATGGGAGCAGAGAATGATGCATTTTTCTCCTCCAGCAAAAGCAGCCCCCAGGAACTCTCCTGGCTGCTCCCCGCATGCCCTTGCCAGAGTGTCCCACCCCGCACCAAGACTGAACAGACTTCGCAGCTGGGCCTGCCTTTAAGGGGTACCCCCAAGCATGTGGGGATCCTGAGCCGCTGGGTGCCCCCCCCCCAGCCGACCTTCCTGGGATGGGAGGAGGGGGGTTACTGCGATTTCTATCAGCCTGTTTCCTCCTTTTCCTCCTCTTCCCACCACATCTGGTGCATTTGATGTTCCGGGGAAGTTTGCACCATCTGTAAATATAAATAGCCCAGCCTTGATTCCATTAGAGGCCCATGAATGGAACAAAAATATGCTCAACTGACTGCATGGTGGGGTTGGGGCGCCGGCCAGAGGGAAGACAGAGCAGCTTAGTGGACTGAGGGATGGGTGGGGGGGTTTTCCTCCTTCCTGCAGAGGCAGACCTGGGGGCCACCGAGTCTCCTTCGCTTCTTCCAGGATGGAAGAAGCCAGTTGCTGTTGAAAGAAGCGAGCCTAGGTAAAGGAGGGCCAGAGAGATAGCACAGTGGGGAGGGTGTTTGATCCCCAGCATCCCATATGATCCTCTGAGTCTACCACAAGTGATTTCTGAGTACAGAGCCAAGAGTAGCCCCTGAGCATGGCCGGGTGTGCCTCCCCATAAGTAAAATAAAATAAGGGAATCTACATAGCAGAATGGCCTGAGCAAGCTGGGATGGGCCAGCTTGGGTCAGTAGGGCAGCATTGGGCCCCACCTGCCGTCTCCAAGGGAACCCCCTTTCTTTTCTTTTCTTTTTTTTTTAAGCCAGTCAAATTGAGCAGTGGAGGGGTTATATACCAACTTTTGTGATACTAACGTACCCCCTTTGTTTTCTATATGCTGTTCCCATAAGCTGGCCCAGTGGCCTTACTTACCATCCCCTTCCCTACCTTTACCTCTTTCCTACCTCTTGATGATTTTTTTGTTTAATCACAAATGAGGTGGGACTGCAGCGGGTCACACTCTGGCCACGGCACTCATGTGGTTGGTCCCAACAGGGCTACATTTCCAGGCCTCGAAGGTCATGTTGATCTCTAAGGATCACATGGCCTTCAGCTTCGGGGTTCACACATGCCTGACTACAGGGCAGGAAACAGCTGTGGTACTGGGACTCCAAGCAGCCTGGCAGTCTACAGAACAGACTGATTAATGCCTGTGCCCCAGAGCAGATTCTGAGGGATAATGCCAGGCACTGCCCTTCCAGCTCCTGCCCCCCATCAGAAGCTGCTGCCCAGACATGGACATGCCTCCAGGGACTCTACTGACAGTGTTCAGGAGGGCTTCGGTCACTGCACCCTTACACTGTCCACTGTCCCACTTCGCTGTTCTGGTGCCCCAAGATGCAGAATTTTCCACAGAGGGGCCCAGCTCCTGCCCCTCATGAGACGGCAGAGACTGGCAGCAGGATCCCCAACCTTGCAGGCACTGGCTGGCTTCCCTCCCTCTTTCCCGCCAGCTTTGGCTGCCTCCTGTTCTGTTGTGTGTGTGTGTGTAGGGGTCCTGCTGGGTCATTGTGTGCTCAGCCTCAAGGCATTCAGACTTCGCTGTTTCAATCCTCTCTCTCGCTCTCTTTCATGCTTACGTACACATACGCATACATACACAAATATTTAGTACACATATATAAGTACACACATTCACACACAGATGTGCATAACTATACACAAATATTTGCATACACACATGTTTACACGCATACGCCATCACACAATGCTTGCACACACAGACATGGCTGTCTGTGAACCAGGAAGTTGGGCCTCACCAGTTCTAGATCCTTAGAGTCTTATTTTGGGGAGAGCCACACCCAAAAGTGCTCAGTTACTTCTAGTTCGACACTCAGGAATTACTCCTGGCAATGTTCAGGGGATCAAATGGGATGCTGGGGATTGAATCTGGGTCAAATTCAAAATGCAAAAGCCCTTCCCACTGTACTATCACTCCAGTCAAGTCCTGGGACTCATGACCTTGCATTTCCCGGATACCAGGAGATGAGAAATGGATGTTAAGGGTCCCTGTCCCCTTCTCTCCATTCTGCATCCAGAATATTCTCACGTCTCATGCTCAGGGTCAGAGACCTGAACTCAGAGCAACAATGCCCCCTCCAACTTGGCAAATGGTCTCACACACCTCTCTACCCCCCCCCCCCCGGGATTCCCGAGTGCTCCTTAAACCCAGCCTCATCCATTCATCATGCTTCTCCAGACACTTCTCTGAGACCCTGTCCAAGGTTCTGAGTCTCCCAGAACCCAAGTCTGGTTGCTGCAATAAGCAGGAAAGATCCAGAGAGAGAAATAAGCCTGAGCCATAGTTTACTGGATTAAACAGATACACACACACTTCTCACTCATCTGAACCTCCTGGACCCCAGTGGTTGCTGTATTTGGAGATGGGGCCCCTGAAGAGGTTGAGAGGGTGAAGTGAGGCGACAAAAGTGGGCACTGATGTGATGGGACATGAGATCACTTGTCTGTCTTCACATATGCTCAGGAAAGACCAGGTGACATAAGGGAACTGCAATGGCTCAAGGGGGAGGCGACCCCACCAAACACCAACCCTGCTTGCACCTCTATCTTGGATTTGCAGCATCCAAAGCTGGGAGAGAAGCTGAGCAGGGTCAGCTGGTGTCACCATCCAGCTCTTAATCAGTGAGCCCAGGCCAGAGGCTGCACCCCAAGACCCTGTGCAAGCAAGGCCCTCACTCTTCCTCCTCAGACATTCACATTTCTGGTTTGGCCCTGGAAGATCTATCAGGATCTTTGGAGTTCGGTGAGGCAACGAGCTTCTTTGCCCCTTCCCTTTCCACACAGGAAAGCTTCAGGGACTCACAGAAGACATAAAGAGATGTGACTTGTCCTGTCCTCCCAGTGTCACCAGAACAGGCACATGGACAAATGCTGAGTTCCAAACTGGACACACACCTTAGACTAAAAGGCAAAGAGGAGGCAGAGAGTGGTCGGAGAGGAGGTGGGAAATAGAAAATTTGGAGAAGACTGGGTCACAGAAGGCGGATTGAAGTCTTGTCATTCTTGGGCCAGAGTGATAGCACAGTGGGTAGGGCATTTGCTTTGCATGCAGCCAACCCGGATATGATTCTCAGCATCTCATATGGTCCCCCAAGCTTGCTAGGAGTAATTTCTGAGCACAGAGCCAGAAGTAACAACTGAGTGCTAGTGGGTATCTCCACTCCCCACCCCAAATAAAACCTTGTCTTTCTGGGGCCAGACCAATAGTACATGGGTTAAGGCACTTGCTTTCTATGCAGCCTGCCCAGGTTCAATCCCCAGTATTTCATATGATCACCCAAGTCTGCCAGGAGTAACCCCTGAACATCACTGGGTGTATCCCAAAAATTTAAAAAAATGAGAAGATTTGTTATTCTTCTGAGCTCTATGACCCAAGAACACTTGTTCTACCTCTGTTGCTTCTTCCCATCTATAATGCTTTTCTTCTGAAATGGCTGAAGCACAACCCAAGAGAGTGGCCTGGCACCCTATGTCATGTGTAGAGGGGGCTTGCCAAGGACAGAGCCAGGACGCACAACTGGTCTGGATTCACCCGGAACTGCTTCCTATCCAGAAACTAGTTTCCTCCCAGGAAATCCAGCAGACTTGTCTCCTGGGTAAATCCCATCTTCCATCTCTCCCCCGGGGTACAGCCCTTGTGGGGACACACAGAACCTTCTCTTCTATTTCTCCTCTTCAGGGAAAGCCAGTTCCTTGCATTTAACATCTAATTAGGAAGGCCTGGCAGGGATCTCGTCCTTGTGCTCATCTTTGATCTGTGAGCTCTTGCCATTGAGTTCAAGATGAGCTGAATCTGACTTTCCACAACGCTGGTCCCCCCTGAGGAGTCATCAGAGTGTTCTCAGACTGTTTTAAGAGCATCTCACCAGCCCTTTCTGTATTAGTTTCTTCTACTGTCTGAGGATTTGTTCCCACTACTGAACTCTGAGAAACAGGCTGGTTACCTGCATGCAGGGGTGGGAGTTGCAGAAAAGGAAAGGGTCTATCTGGTTTTGGTTTTTGGGAGGAGGAGCAAAGTGGTTCATTCACATGGGGGGAGTGAAACTGTCACCCTGAAATTTATAAAGCACCATAATCCAATAATTAATCAACAACTTCAAAGTTAAAAAAAATAAAGCAGAGGCCAGAGACATAGCATAGTGGTAGGGCGTTTGCCTTGCATGAGGCCAACTCTGGACAGACTTGAGTTTGATTCCCTGCATCCCATATAATCCCCTGAGCATGCCAGGAGCTATTTTTGTTTGTTTGTTTGTTTGTTTGTTTTGAGGCCACACCGGTGATGCTCAGAGGGACCATATGGGACCGGGGATCAAACCCAGGTCCATCCTGGGTCAGCAGCGTGCAAAGCAAGCACCCTATGCTGTGCTACAACTCTGGCCCCTAGGAGCGATTTCTGAGCACAGAGCCAGGACTAAGTCCCAAATGCTGCAGGATGTGGCCCCAAAACAAAAACAAACAAACAAAACCCAGCAACACCTTATTGAGAATCAATATTGGGAAGGGGTGAGGCAAAAAGGAGATATGGAAACCCCATACACACTGGGATGGCTAGTTGGGTTCTCTCTTTCTCTGCTGAGGAACAGTGAATGAGTTATCAGAACTCGGGGAACACTGTGTCTCTTCAAGAGAAGGGATACTGGAGAATGTCCCATCATAGTGTGGGAGAGGCAGCTGAGCTGGAGTATCAGGTTGGGTGCCCTAAAACCCAGAAATAAATCTACTCATAGACCTGGAGACCTAAGGTTCAAGATCCGGGTGTCAAAGGGCCAGAGTGACCTACAGTAAAGCATATAGGACATTTGTTTTGCACACAGTTGACCCAGGTTCAATCCCTAACATCCCATAGGGTCCTCTGAGCCCCACCAAGAGTGATCCCTGAGTACAGAGCCAGGAGTAAGCCCTGAGCACTTCTGGGTGTGGCCCCAAAATAAAACAAAAAAACAGGTGTCAAGTTTAATTTCAGGGCCAGTTTTCTGGGCAGGGACATGTTCATCTTCTCCATGTGTCTTCTCCTGGTCTGTCTTCAACTTCTCTTCCTAGAATTCCACCAGCTTTTTTAGGGCAGGACCTACCTGGCAACCTGGATTTAGTTTAATGACTTCCAAAAATTCTATCTCAAAATTGTTTAATTTGAAGAAATAGGGATTAGCGAACTAAAGCAATAGTACAGTGGGTAGGATACTTGCCTTTCACATGCCCAAACCCAGTTTGATCCCAGCATCCCATATAGTCCCTTGTGCCCCACCAGGAGTGAGCCCTGAATGCAGAATCAGGAGTAAGTCTTGATCTTATTCTTAAATGTGTGTGTCCTAAAAATAAAAAATAAGAACTGAGGTTTAGGATCCTGATACAGAATTTGAGGAAAGCCCTTCAAATTTCATCTCTGGACATATGCATGGGGATATAGTTGTGTTACATAGTTGGAAGAGGCAGGAGCAGAGAATGGAGGCTACAGAACTGAACTTATCTAGGGAGTGGGGAGGTGGCTGAGAAGTTGGGAGTCCTTGGGACCTTGGTGGAAGTGGACGTGCTGGTGGAGGGAATGGAATAAAAACGATGCATCTGCTAAACTCTACCATTCAGACTCATTTCACTCAGCATAATAGTCCCCATGTTCATCCATGTATAGGGAAATTTCATGACTTCATGTTTCCTAACAGCTGCATAGTATTCCATTGTGTATATGTACCACAGTTTCTTTAGCTATTTGTGAGGCATCTGGGTTGCTTTCAGATTCTGATTATTGTAAATAGCACTGCAATGAACATAGGAGTGCAGTGTATTGTCTTTTGTGTTCCTAGGGTATAGCAGTAAGAGTGGTATTGCTGGATCATATGGGAGCTCAATTTCCAGGGTTTTTTTTTTTTTTTAGAAATATTCATATTGTTTTCCAGAAACAATATGGACTAGCTGGCATTTCCACCAGCAGTGAATGAGAGTTCCTTTCTCCCCACAACCATGCCAGAACTAGTTGTTCTTATTTCTTTGTAATGTGTTCCAGTCTCTGTGGCATAAGATGAAAATACCTCATTGTTGTTTTGATCTGCATCTCCCTGATATTTAGTGATGTGAACATTTTTTCATGTGCCTTTGGCCATTTGTATTTCTTCTTTAAGGGAATGTTTGTTCATTTCTCAACCCTTCGGAAAAAGAAGATGGGAGGCATAACTTTCTCCAACTTTAAATTGTACTACAAAACAATAGTCATTAAAACAGCATGGTATTAAAATAAAAACAGATAGTCAGATCAATGGAACAGTATTCAGAGAATGACCCCTACAAATACAACCAATTCATCTTTTATAAAGGGGCAAGAATTGCAAAATGAAGCAAGGAAAGCCTCTTCAACAAGTGGTGTTGGGACAACTAGTCATCCATGTGCAAAAAAGCAAACTCAGACCTCTAACACCATGCACAAAGGTCAAATCAAAATAGATTAAAGACCTTAATATCAGACCCAAAACTATAAGGTATATAGAAGAAAATGTAGGCAAAACACTCCATGACACTGAGACTGAAGGAATCTTCAAGGAGGAAACACCACTGCCCAAGCAGAGATAAACAAATAGGACCACATTAAACTGAGCTTTTGCATTTCAAAGGAAACAGTGACTAGAATACAAAGGAAACCCAAGGAATGAGAGAAACTATTCACCTAATACCCATCTGATAAGGGGCTAATATTCGAGATATACAAGGTACTACAGAACTTAACAAGAAAAAAAAAAAACAAACAATCTAACCCCATCAAAAGGTTTAAATCCTGAGCACTGCTGGGTGTGGCAAAAAGAAAAAAAAAGCAAAAAGAAAAAACAATGAAAGCAGAAAAAAAAATGCTGCATTGCTAAAATGTGGTTTTGAAGTTAGGACATGGGGTGAATTGAGCCATTTAGCAAGTGTGCCTCGTGGGAAATCCCTCCCCGTGTTGATGTTGGATATTGTTTTTTGGATTTTCTGGCCCACAGCACCTGAAAGGAGCTCTGTGAAGATTAACAAGAGCCTGGAACTTTCGAATCCCATGTCCCCCATCTCCCCATTCCCCCGTCCAATGTGACATCACTTCTCTGCAAGGTCTCATCCACACCAGGATGGTAGAGATGAAGGACAGGAGGCCACAGCTAGCAGGAAGCTTGGTACAGACCCTATGCACCAGCTTTACAACTCCTGCTGGGTTCTGCTTCCGGGGCATCTTGGGATGAAAGATTTATTCTTCCACTGAGGGAAACATGGCCTGTGTCCAGACTTCTTTGGGGCTCATTTCTGGAGCTGGGCTGGATCCTGATTTTACCAGGAGAAATCACTGTGAATCCCTGCCCACTGCACCCTCTCGGTTGCCACAGTTTCTGGGGCTCCTACTTAGACACCTCCTACTTCTGTAGGCTTGCTCAGGAGGGGTGGCTCATGCAGTTAGCCCAAGCAATGCAACTAGGCGGAATGCACAGGCAGAGCTGGGGAAAGGTTGAGCTAAAGTCCAGGGCATGTCTCAAGCCTTTCATGTGTGCAGGATCCAGCGAGCTTTGAAGAGGACCAGATTCTCCCTCTGCTACAACGACCAGCTGCCCTGAAGTTCCTATGGGGGGCCCATTGCGGAAGGGGTTCAGGTTTCAAATCCTCCGAGGTCATCGTTCTAAGAACCAGTAAAGCTTCCGAGAAGTTGGGACTCTTCTGCTCTGGCACTTTAGTTCCCAGAGTGCCTCTTGCTTACAGCTGTTACAGGGTGTCACCCAGTCTGGCAGGGGGGCAGAGGTCATCGTGCAGGGGGGCGGAGTTTGGACTGGAGCATTGGTCTCCCCTGCTATTTCTGCTATCCTTGAGTGGGAGAGACAGTGTCCTGATGTTAAAGACCTTCCCATCCTGCCCCCTCATGGTTGGGACAATGGGATTCTGGGATCATGCTGGCTAGATTCTTGGTCCTAAATTCTAAGATCATGCTTGAGCCCCAAACTTTTGCTCAGTGCCCATTCCCCAAAAGGAACTCACCTGCCCAGCAATGGCCAAGCAAAAGTTCTGGCTTCACTTGAAGTTCTAGTGGCTGCTTTTCGCCCGAAATAGATCACCTTCTAATTGGCCGATTGAATTTCATCTGGTTTCCGTGGGGCCGTGTTTTCGATTTGTCACGGTTGTTTTGAATTTTATTCTTGGCTTTCCGAGTGTGAACCGCCCCCCACCAAATTCAGCATCATGTGAAAAGAACTGGGATGAGCTCAACTCCAGCCTTTTGTTTAAGTCATTAGCAAAGGGGCCAGTGATGGGGAAACTTTTTCAAGTAGAAGGCCCCCATTCTGATGATGACATAAAAAAGGGTTTTTTCCTTGGGGGGGGGTGGTGGGATAGTTCTGTAGAAATAACTGTTCCTTGTACAGCATTTGCAAAAGGCAGAACTGCAGGAGAATAGAATAAAATAAAAATAGGGGCTGGAATGATAGCATAGCTAGTAGGGCGTTTGCCTTGCAAGTGGCCAACCTGGGTTCAAACCCTGGCATCCCCCTTGGTCCCCGCAAACAAAATCAGGAGGAATTCCTGAGTGCAGAGTCAGGAGTAACCACTGAGCATTGCTGGGTGTAGCAAAAAAGAAAGGAAAGGAAAGGAAAAGGAAAAGGAAAGGAAAGCAAAGGAAAAGGAAAAGGAAAGGAAAGGAAAGGAAAGGAAAGGAAAGGAAAGGAAAGGAAAGGAAAGGAAAGGAAAGGAAAGGGAAGGAAAGGGAAGGAAAGGAAAGGGGAGAGGAAAGGAAAGAGGAAAGAAAAGGAAAGAGGAAAGGAAAAGAAAGGAAAGGAAGAGAAAAGAAAAGAAAAGAAAAGGAAAAGAAAAGAAAAGAAAAGTTCCTATCATTCCAGCATACAGATGTGTTGGCATTTGCTTTGGACCTGTCATGATTAAACGCTATAGGGTGTTTTCCTGGAGAGACCAACCCAGGTGTGATCCCTGACATCCCATATGGTCCCCTAAGCACCATCAGCAGTGACCCCTGAGTTCTAGGAATAATCCCTGGGTATCTGTGAGTGTGGCCTGAAAAACAATAAATAAATACAGGGAGCTCTCAGGCATGCTGGATCATACAACATAGGCATTCCCCAGTCAGAAGCAATACATGAGCACATATGAGCAAACATATTTCATATATGTATGTGAGCTTAAAGAGATGCTCTAGGAGCATGAGGCTGCTTTGTCAATACTTTCAAAAATGCCCTTTCTCTACTAACTTTTAGAAGATTCCCAATTCACACAAACTTGTAGAAAACTCTGAGAATCCCATCTTTAAAAAAAAAAAAAAAAATCCTGTCATTTTTTTTTCCTGACTCCACATTCCCCAAATTTAATTACCCACAAGATCTCACTTCTAGAAGCACCTCTTACTGTTCTTTTGAGGAACATCTGTAGCTATGCTGTTATAGATTAAATCCTGGCATCAAGATGAAGAGTAATAACTTTTAAAAGCACTTGACTTTGAGTCAGGAGACCAGATCCCTCCTCGGCCCTTTAATGGGTTTATGACCTTGGCGGAGTTACTTTTGTCTGGTTTAGCAGAATGGTTGGGTTCCCCTGGCAACGCCGACCGGCCATGTTTTTTCCTTCAAGGGAAGATAAATGAAAATTAAATTGGTCTGGGATAATGGATTCCTTCTAGCGTCATTCGGTCATTCCCTCCTGCCTCATTTACTTAGCGCCCCGCTTAACTCCTCGGATCCTTACAACACCCACAGACAAGGGGTTAGATTCACTTGCCTTAAGACCACATCACGGGGGAAAGAATTAGGATCAGAGCCCAACATCACCTGCTCCCAAGCCCTCTGCTTCCCCAGACGCCCCCCACATCTTCCCAAGGACTGGATTGCCTGTAGGGGAGTGGCTCATAAACTCTCTTGCTCTTTGTCTCCTTTAGAGGAGACTGGATGCCAGTCCCCATCCCTAGGGCTCCCCCTGATCCTTTGGGTTGCACCCCAACATGCACTTGTAATGCAGGGAGCTCTCCCCAACTTCTCTGCAACCTCCTCTGGCTGTTTCCAATAGACTTGACCTCCAGTTTTCCCACCTGATCATTGCTGCCTCCTAGAATGCTCATGCAGGTAAGGGGGTCACCCACTCACTGCCCTGTAACACTGGCTCCACTCTTCATGTCCACTTGCATTTTCATCAAAATGGCTCAGTGACTCATGTTCTTGGCACCTGAACAGAGGGATTCCTGGAAACAGAGAAGGTGTTTGCCTAAGGCCACACAGCTTTGCAAGCGTTACAGTTAGCATGTTAGAACTTTGAGGTTCTGTGTGTGCCCAGCTCCCCCATTTTTCCCAGCCCCTCCCCAAACGCTCTGGTGCTGAGAAACACGGATCCTCCAACTTTCATTCCACTTCCTCTAGGCAGGAGAATGCGGGTTCCTTCCTCCCTGCACACCTGGCCCCTCCTTACCAGCTTGAGTTCCCTCTCCCCGTCCCTAGAGCACCCACTCCTGTTTTTCCACCTTCCTAAGAAAAGCCCTAAGGAATTCCTAGAGCATCCCTGGACCAGGTAAATGATGCCTCTTAAGAGGGATCATTTCTGCTCTAGGTGCTGGGGCTGAGGCTGACTAGTGGGGAACAGCGACACCTACTGGCAATTTTGGACAATAACATCCACCGCTCTGAATTTTCCTTGTCTGGCCTTCCCTCATCTCTGTTGGCTTCAGAGGTTCCCAAGCAGCCCTGGGGGGTGGGTCCCTTCTCTCTTCCTCTCATCCTGCAGTGGGGGAAAAGCCTGTGGAAAAACAGACATCAGTGCAAAGCTTCAGTCCCTGCTTCAGCTGAAAGGGAGAGAGTTTGCTTTGGGCAAATCCCCAAAGCTTTTGTCTGGTTTATTAGAACCGTTGGGACAAAGTTGGGACTAAGGGCACTGGAAGAGGGGGACTGTAGCCTAATATTGCCAAGGTGCCAGAGCCACGCTTTCAGGGGTCTGCTTATCTAAACAGAGACTTCCCTCAGCCAATTAATCTGATTTTTGGAAAACCCCCAAGATGCTAGGCTCTGAGATGCTAGGCTCTGAGTTGGGTTTTTAAGAGCTTGAGTGTGAGAAGCACAGTGTGAAGGGCATTTGCTTTGCACATGGTTGACCTGGGTTCAATCTCCAACATTTAATATGGTTCCCTGAGCCTTCCAGGAGTAATTTTTGAGTGCAGAAACAGGAGTAATTCCTGAGCTCAGTCAATGTGGCCCACAAATGAGAAAGAAAAAGAGGGAGGGAGGGAGGGAGGGAGGGAGGGAGGGAGGAAGGAAGGAAGGAAGGAAGGAAGGAAGGAAGGAAGGAAGGAAGGAAGGAAGGAAGGAAGGAAGGAAAAGAAAGAACGAATGAAAGAAAGAAAGGAAGGAAGAAAGAGGAAGGAAGGAAGGAAAGAGGAAGGAAGAAGGAAGGAGGAAGGAAGGAAGGAAGGAAGGAAGGAAGGAAGGAAGGGAGGAAGGAAGGAAGGAAGGAAGGAAGGAAAAGAAAGAACGAATGAAAGAAAGAAAAGGAAGGAAGAAAGAGGAAGGAAGGAAGGAAGGAAGGAAGGAAGGAAGGAAGGAAGGAAGGAAAGAAAGAGGAAGGAAGAAGGAAGGAAGGAGGAAGGAAGGAAGGAAGGAAGGAAGGAAGGAAAAGATGATAGTGATTTCTATAACAATTTGCCTACAATAAATTAGAGGGTTTTAAAGAATAACAGCCCCAAATAAGGGCGGGACAACACAAGGAAATACATCCTCAGGTGAGAAGAAGGTAGCAAGCCCTCTTAGGCATCCACTTCTTTCCCTAGCTCTCCTGGCCTTGCAAGATTACATTAGAATGTCTCAGCCCTGATCAGTGATCTATGTGGCAGATGTCTACGGACCTGACTGTTTCTCTGTCTCCACTCACCAGTGTGTGAGCTCTGCAGGAAGTTGACTCACCTCTGACCTCCCTGGGCCCCCCACAGGAAGAAGTGCCACCTGCATATAGAAAATCAGACTGCTTTTGCCCTGTTAGGGCAGGAAAGAGGCAGGAAGAATTCATCACAGGTAATAGAACATATGTTCTGCCTCGAAATTCAGTTCACACCTCCTCGTAGGGGTGAAAAATAGGCTCAGAAAATTCAGCCCATCCCTAGCATTCGTTCACACCATTTGTAACGAGGAAGCAGGAACTGGATTCTGGGTCTGCCCTTTTCTTTACCATCACACCCTTCCACCCCCACAGCAACAAACCCAAGCCTGAGTGTCCCTCAGCTTTGGATTCGAGAGGAGGAGAATCTGGGTCAAGCAGGAATTTGCCCCCATCAGAGGGGACTCCATGGGAATCTCTCCAACCTCGGCTCCCAGAAAAAGGGGGTCCTGGCCTCTGGGATTCTTGGCAGGAGGTATGCCGTGTGCCTGGATCCTCCTGTCGCTGACCTTGAAGAAGTCTCTTTGCAAACTCTTTTCATCTAAAATCCCCTGCAGCTCCCAGCCACCCACATCTTAAAACGAGCCAGCAGAACTTGTTCATAGCTGACATTCTTTCCCAGAGTTCCTGACCCCGCATTCTCGGCTCTGCTGTTCTCTTCTGCAATCCCAACCTCTGTGGTGAGTGGGGGAGTAGGGGAGGAGGAGTAGAAGGAGTGGGCAGCAGGGAGGGGATGGCCTTTGGTTACTCCTGGGGGACACAGAATAGCAGTTCCTTTGACAAGTGGCCTATGGAGCCACGGCAGAGCTGCTAAAAGATTGGGCTCCTTAGAAAATAGTCTGGAACTCAGGGCCCATGGATTCAGCAGATGCAAGCCCAGCATCAGAGGACATGGGGCCTCTGCAAGGGTCAACAGCATTCTCTTCCCTTCCTGGGGGAAGTCTGTGCTCAGACTCCCATGGCCTCCCCTCCACTGAGTCTACCCCGCACTGGGCCAGATTTCAATATGGCGCCTATTGGAGTCAGTCTGAGTGTATATGTAGCTGACACACAGCTTTATTTTTTTTTCAATTATTTTATTTAAACACTGTGATTACAAGGTTGTTTGTAATATAGTTGTTGTTGTTTTCACAAAGTTGTTCGTGACTGAGTTTCAGTCATAGAATGTATAACACCTTTCACTAATGTACATTTCCTGCCACCGATGTTTTCAATTTCCTTCCTGTCCTCTCCCTACCTCTCTCTCTATTTCTTACACTCTCTTTCTGTCTCTCATTCTCTCACTCACTCACTCACTCTGTCTCTTGCTCTCTCTTACACTTTCTTTTTAGACACTGTGGTTTGCAATACTATTACTGATGGCTATCATGCCTATCACTTGACCTCCTTTCAGGACCCAATTCTTGTCCAGAGCAATCATTTCCAACTAGCATTGTCATAATGGCTCCTCTGTGCTAACTGTACTTCCCCACTATTTGTGGACTGGTCCTTATGACCTTCATCTCTATTGTCTCTAGATATTACCATATTATCTTTTTGTTAATATCCCATAAATGAGTGTGATCATTCTATGTCTATCACCCTCCCTCTTATTCATTTCACTCAGCATAATATGCTCCATATCCAGCATATATATAGGCGAATTTCATGATTCCATTTTTCCTAACAGCTGCCTATTATTCCATTGGCTGACATACATTTGTGGTTCTAAGCCCTGTGGGCCCATCAGTATCTCTGCCAAACCAAGGCCTGATCAAGCCCTAACTTAGCTTCCTAAACACTTCCTGAAGCCTTTTCCAAGTAAACTTTCCCAACACAGAACCAGTCTCTGAACCAATCTTAAGGCTGGAATCATGGATCTTTCTAGAGAGCAAAGCTGATAGGAGCCAGCATTGCCTTCTTGCTCCAAATGAGTCGGTGTCTTTAATGTCTTTCAAAGCTCATGGGGTACCCCCCCCATTAGATTACACCTTATTTTACCCAAAACAAATATAATCCCTGGTTTCTTTGTATCTGTTTGTTTACAATGTGGTTTCATCCAAAACAAAGATCATCCCTGGTTCCTTTGTATCTGTTTGTTTACAACTTAGTTTTACCAAAACAGAGATTGTCTTACATGCAAATCTGGGCAAGACTGGCTCAGGATAGCCCGAGCTTTCTGTGCTAACTCTGTCCTTACTGCCCCACCCCACGGGTGGTCTCTGTACTCAATAAAAATCATAGTTCTGGCAGGCAGCTCGCTCTTCAGACAAGATAGAAGATTGCCAGACTATACATGTTTTATCCTCAGCCCTGGTTTCAATTATTTCATAGGCTACCCTACTTCAAACTCATTCACCTGGGGTTGGAGATTTGGCGTGTAGGGTTATTTTAAACTCTACAGCCTCCAGCAGAAACTTCCCAACTCTACAACTTAACTTCTCCAACTGCCAAACTACCAAATTTATTTCAGTTCTATAAATCCTAGACCAAGTGGCTGCCAAGGCCATGCACACCCCAAAATTTCATAGTAGTGTCATCTCATAAGAAATTTGATATGAAAGTTCCCTAGAAATGTTCCAAGCTCAGTGAGCCTAAACAGTAATGCAGAAGGCTCAGCTGGCATCAACCACAGCCCAGGAAATCTTTAGACACAGACTTTGGAGAGATAGAATATTCCTTTCAAATTGATCAAGTTTTGATAATTCCATTTTCTGTTTGCTGTAGCAAACAACATAAAAAAGTCTGTTTGTGTCTCTAAGGGGACAGACAGGCTAGGGTGCTGGGTGGGAAATTGTAGACACTGGTGAAGGGAAGGTCACACTAGTGGTGGTATTGGCATTGGAACATTTAATATATGAAATGACTGTATTAGGAACAACTTGGCAAATCACGGTTTTATAATAATTTTTTTTAAGTATCCAGGGTAGCAGAACCTTCTGTGCTTTTCTTCCTCTTCTCTGCCAGCTCCTTTCACCTTCTCCATTCTTACTTCCAGGTGCTGATATCTTTTAAGAGCCACTTCGTTTTTCAGAGGACTTTAGCTTTTTAAAACAAGGTGCAAAGAAGATGAGAAATTACTGACTTCTTTCTGTTCATGTCTATGGTAGGTGGGCTTGGACACACCCCTTGGATACCCGTACAATAATGACTATTGAACCAGGACATGCCCCCTGGACACTCCCCTGTCATGGCTGGTATAAAAGGAGAAACTTGGACTGGCTCACAGAGACTGGGGCGAGGGGGGAGCAGAGATAAAGCATTGGAGAAATGCTGCCTAATTTGCATCTATTTGCTTTTATATCTTCTTTGAACCCTGGTCTTCCCTGGCCACCTCTGGCTGGTGAATTTCCATCTAACTCTCTCCCCCACTCTCTGGAACCCTCAGGCAGCAGCAATAGACCCCAGATTCTAGGAGAAATAAAGAATGTACTTCGTTTCTTTTTCTCTCCTCTTCTCTCTCTGTCCCAGGCAGGTGGTTGCTACAAGTTGGTATCCCTGGGTGGGCTCTTGGCCTCACCAGGCAGCTGGGCCACATGGATGCCTGTGAACCCTGCAGAACCAGGACCTGGCAGCCTTGGGCATCTGTAGCATGCAGCCCTGCAGCCTGGCAGCCATGGGCCTCTTGGCCTTCTGCACATGTCTACCCCAAAAGGTCATGGTGATGACTCTCAGGGCAGTTTTGAAGTCAAACCAATGGACAGTGACAGCATCACTTGCAAGTTAACATTTACTGTATGACCATTTACAACTAACCATTTACTCTATGCTATGCTTTGCATACACACTGATGTTACAGGCTCCATTGTCTTCATTCGAGGAGGAGAAAGTATTATTGCTGTTTGTGTTCCCTTAGTTTTATTTTTTAATTTATTTTGTATCTGTTTGTTTTGGGACCACACTTGATGGCACTCAGGGGTTATTTATATTCTGTGCTTAGAAATTCTTCCTGATAGGCTTGGGTGACCCATTGGAATGCTGGGGATTGAACCAGGATTGGCCATGTGCAAGGCAAACACCCTCCCTGCTGTGCTATCACTCTGGATTAGAGTTCCCTTGGCTTATGAGCTACCTTGGTGGTGCTCAGAGTTTATCTCTGGGTCTGTGCTCAGAAATCACTTCTAGTGATGTTCAGAGAGCCCTATGTGTTGTTCCTTGGAATCTAACCAAGGTCAGCTGAGTGCAAGGCAAGCACTTTAAACCCTCAACACTCTCTCTCTCTGGCCCTGCAAGTAAATGCTATCATCCCAGTCTACAAACAGGGAAACTGAGGCACAGAACCTGAAGTAAAGTCACCGGGCTAGCAAGCAGAGAAGCAGGACCACTAGTTTAAGAAACCAGTTCCTGGGGAAAAACATCAAAACTTCTACCCATATGAAGATATCATAATGGCTTTGTGGCTTGTCAACATGGGAATGGCCAAGAGGAAAACCAGAAAGCACCACAGTGATGGTGAAACATGGTGGTCTGGCTATGTCCCATGCATTAGTTGTGCACTGCACCATTCTAAGATTTTCTGCTCACATTCTGGTCCATGGCACAGGGGCTGTGCACTCGAGCCGTATGACAAAATACTCACTGCCCACTGTGGTCTGGGCATGGTCCAGGGAGGGTAATTGCAGGGCTGTGGTCCCTACAAACAAAGCCTGGCTTATCAGAGTGACTCAAGGTGTAGCTCAGTCTCTATCAGGACAGCAGGAAGTCTGACACTGGCGCCTGGAAGGCTGCACCATCAGAGGCTAGGCCTGAGTCCTAGTGGGAGCTTAAGGGGCACCCCCTGACAACTGGAAGCAGCACTTTCCCCTTCATGGTCTGGGCAGCCCTGTCACCCTGTGCTATATCTGTCTTCAAGGAGCATGAACTGGACTCCTGGAAGGTGACGGGCGTGGAATCAAGTGACTTGACTGGCCACAGAAGCATCTCCACTGCCCCATTGACAGATGAGAAGTTGAGACCCAGAGAGTTGGAGCTGATGGTCCAGAGGTCACTGACTTAACTTCTTCCATCTCACTTGTCAAGATAAAAATCTAGCCAGGGGGCCGGGCGGTGGCGCTAAAGGTAAGGTGCCTGCCTTGCCTGCGCTAACCTTGGACGGACAGCGGTTCGATCCCCCGGTGTCCCATATGGTCCCCCAAACCAGGAGCAACTTCTGAGCACATAGCCAGGAGTAGCCCCTGAGCATTACTGGGTGTGGCCCAAAAATCCAAAAAAAAAAATCTAGCCAGTAAGGCCAGAACAGTAACACAGTAGATATGACATTTGCCTTGCATGCAGCCAAACTGGGCTCGATCCCCAGCATCCCATATGACCTCAGAGCCCACCAGGAGTGTGATCCCTGAGTGTTGAACCAGTAAGTAATTCCTGATCCCTGTCCAGTGTGGCCCAAACATGCACATACACACACGCACACACACACACAACACACATGCCAGACCCATGTGGACACAGGTGACAGTGAAGTTTTCACTACCCACAAACACCCAGGCCCTCAGCAGGTCTAAAGCCTCAAGCAAGGCTACATCTCCCACTTCAGAGTTTCCAATAGGATCTGACCTCCAACAGTGTGAGCAAGACAGGAGAGGAGCTCAGATATGAGCAGCATTGGGGAAGGTGCCCATAGGTGACTTGGAGCTGAAAAACCTGCATGTTTCCCCCTCCTCCTTGCCAGTCCTGTCACCTGGCCCCCAGGGTTTCCTCTTCAGGAAGTGAATGGTGTGTCCACAATGTGGCATCAGCACCTGCCTAGGGGACAGAGACCCACCCACATGATCTGCCATTGTGTTTAAGAAGCAGGTGCATTCAAGATAGGGTTGAAAGTGGGTGGTATGACTCCTGCTTGCCTGCTGCCTAGTGCTCCCAGGAAAACTCCTGGCATTGTGACTGCTCCTGACATCACTTCCTGGAGACGCCAAGTCTATGCATGGGCCAGGCCAATGGTGCCATTAGGAGCAAGTCAAGGGACCTTGGCAATGGGCTCTTGAGTCTTAATTCTTACCAGGTGAGAGAAAGGGGAGGGGGAAGTGTGTTCATATATATGCATATATACTCCTGTGTGAATGTGAAAGCTTATGTTGTTTAGGGTGTGCGTGCTTGTGTGTGCTGTATGTATGATTATGAATGAGTGTATACAGTTGAGTATACAGTTAAGTGAGTGTCTGTATGTGTGTGAGTGTGAATGTGCGTGTTTGTGTATTGACTGGTGAGTGTATATTTGTGTGAATTTGTGCTTCTGTGTGTGAGGGTGTGTGTTGAATGAATGTGTGTGAAAGTATGGTTTATGTGTGTTTTCTGTGTATATATGTGTGTGTTATGTGTGTTTTTGTGAGTAATTCCTGGGTGCAGAACCAGGAGAAACCCCTGAGCATCCTAGGTATGGCCCAAAAAGAAATAAAAAAAAATTCATACTGCTTCCCTCTCCTCTGCTATTAGGGACACACCACTGGAAGCTTCTAGACACAATTTCTCTGCATAAGTCATTTATGTCATGCTACTTTGGGATAGGCAAGTGTCTTGAGTTTATGGTACCAATAGACCCTAAAATCTAGGTGATTTTTCCAGAGAAGAGAACTCCTACACACAATCCTGGCAGCTGGCAGGTTGCAAACACAGCTTGGGGGGGTGATCCCTGGAGAGAAGGGAGCAGGAAGGAGAATCCTTGGTTCAGTATGGCAGCTCCACAGTCACAGGGAAGAATCCTGTGTGGGAGAAACAAAGAACGCAGCGGAAGTAGCTAGGGAAAGTCTGTGAGTATTGAAAACACGTGATGATGGCTGGAACTTTCTTGGCCTCTCAGGGGTCAACTCTGTTTGCACAGGTGGTCCAGGAGGGCCTCCCACAGCAGAGCCTGGCTCTGCCTTTTCAGTCTGTCATACTAAGAGGACACAGAGCCCCAGAGACCTCCCATCAGGTCCCGGCTTAATGACTGGCCAGGTCAGGACCTGGGCTGGCCTAAGCCTGTGTCCTGATATGTAACTTGGTCTAAACCAGGCATGTACCTTGGGTTGCTGATCCCTCCAAGGGCAATGTGGGAAGTTAGTTATGGGTACAGGAGGCACCTCAGTGCTTCCGCATCATGGGACCTTGGGGTGAGGCCCCGGTCCCCTAGATACAAGGTGAAAAATGGGCTCTGTGAATCTGAGGGCAGTTTTAAAGATTGGCCACTCACTCCTTCCAATATGGGGGGGGGGTCCTGACTGAGGGTGGTCTTAGAAACTAGTCAGACACCTGCTAGGGCATCAGAGAGGCAAGCATCTGTGTAAACCTGCCCCCTCCCATACTCATGGGCCTGTTGGGTGTTGAAGGAAGCTGTCTCCAGGAATCTCACTGTTTCTCTGACTTCTAAGTAAAGTAACATGGGGGTACAGCGGGGGGGGGGGGGGGCAGCTCTGATTATTGTGATAGGTTCATCTACTCCCAGAGGCATGCAGGGTCTTTTGTCAAACTTTTGTCAACAGGGATCCCCTGGGCATGAAGAGGAAGGAAGAGCCAAGACTACCTGAGCCCTCACACAGGAAACAGAGACACCCTTGTCCTGGACTCCAACAGGGACAACCTCTCACTCACACCAGCTTCAGGATCCTCTGAGGTATTTGGGGGACCTGAGAGGGTTGGCCAAAACCAAGGGCTCTGAGGTGGCCTTTAGAATGGGGCTCTTCACCATTGTTGGGGTATAGAAATAGCAGAGTCAGTTGGATGGTGGCAGGGCTATATGGATCCTTGGAATCTACCCAGGCCTCAGGGCTAGGATGGAGCAGGCAAAGAGTGTGCATGGAGATGATGAGCACAACTTGAGTGTAAAACAAAATGGCAGAACTCGTGCTAACACTAGCTACAGAAAGGAGGCAGCTGAGCAACAATGGGAAAGTGACTCTGTTTGCTGCCTTGCTGTGAGATAGTTTGGTAATAATATCCAGAGACAATAGAGACAAGAGTCCATGATAGGAAGCTTGCCACAAAGAGTGGAGCAGAGCAGGTAGGGTAGAGAAGGGTCTACTATGACAATACTAGTTGAAAATGATCACTTTGGACAAGAACTGGATGCTGAAAGAAAGAAAATAAAGTGAAAGGCATGGTACCCCCCTTTGCTGACAATAGTGAAAATCACAGTCTCTGGAAAAAGAGAGAGGGAAAGAGAGAGGGAGAGAGAAAGAGAAAGAGAGAGGGAGATAGAGAGAGAAAAAGAGGGAGTAAAAATGTCTACCCCAGAGGCAGTCAAGGTGGGAGGGAAACTGGAGACATTGGTGGTGAGAAATGGTTAAGGGTATTGTATGAACACTGTATGTCTGAAACTGAATCATGAGCAAATTTGTAACTGTGAAAAGAAAAAGAACAAAATTATTATAAACAACCTTGTAACCACTGAGTTTAAATAAAGTAATTTTAAAATAAAGGAAACGATCATGTTTCTGGGGAGCTTTAAAAATTAAGTAAATGGGCTTAAGTAAATTAAGTAGAGTGTTTGCCTTGCACAAGGCTGACCTGGGTTCAATCCTCAGCATCCCATATGATCTCTGCACATCGCCAAGAATAATGCCTGAAAGCAGAGCCAGGAGCAACCCCTGATGTGTTCAGAGGAGAGACTCTGCTTGGGAGAGATGGAAAATGAAAGCTAGCTTTAGGAACTGGATGTATAGTGAGAATGTGTGTAGTGAGAATAGAGAGTGAACACTCAACTTCTGGACCCTCTGACTCAGTTCATCTGCTGTCCAGAATGACCTGAAATCACTTAGGGAAATTTAGTGACATCCTGGCAACCAGGGATTCAATAAAAGAAGGACCCAGTGGAAGAGTCTAGGAAGGAGAAACAATGAAGGTTGGGATTCTGCAAACAACTGTAGTCATTAGATGTGTAAGAGGGTGCATCCACCCCACTCCTGGAGTTTTGAGAAGCTGTCATGACACTAAATCTAGATGTGAAAGATTTGGCTTTGGTTCCTCCTCTTGAAAAATGTTTTGGGAAGAAGGCAAGAAGATAATTCAATTTGACTTTCCCTTCAACCTTCTTCATATCATGACTTTGGTTCTTGTTCACTGAGCTCTCCCCACCTGCAGAAGAGAGGGGAGAAGCTTCAGGGTGTTAACATTGACAAGGGAAGTACTGACCACCTAGAAGTTGGTGTTGGAATCTTTCATCAACCCCAGTGATGGGTCAGGAAATGGAGAAAGGGAAGTCCCTATCCAAGTGATCCAGGAGTAAACACAAGACTCACCAGGGTTATGTCTGGCTCTGAACTTTGTGTTCTTCTTCATGGTACCCAGTAGCCCACATGGTTAAGAAAATCAGAAACTATCCACCGGGCAGACTAAAACATGTGGAAGAAAAGAGCCTAGTTATATTCGTTTCACTCACTTTGCTGGACCCACTGTGGCTAGGAACAGGTGACCACTGACTTCAAGAAGATTCATGGTCGAGGAAAATTCTAGTGAGGCCAAGAGAAATGACTTATTTTGTTTGCTAAATTCTCACATACCCTCTTGACTCTCTTAATCCCTCCAATCACCTTTTTATACATATCAAAGTACAGTTCTTATATTTCACTTAACATTCATTAAACTTTATAATGGAGTGGTGTTTGGCCTGTGTGCATGGTTGTACAGCATTGAACATGATACAATTTCAAAATATTGGTATCATCATGGAAGAAATCCTCTACTCATGAACACTGTCCTCATTCCCCATTCCCAACCGTTGGTCCTTGGAAAATCATTAGTTTACTTCCTGTCTCAATGCATTGGCCTATTTTTGACATTTATACAAATAAGACATCACCTACTTATATTTATAAATTATTGTTTATATAGTATTTATAAAGTAATAAAAATATTTATCACTCTAAAGAAACCCATATTGTATCTTGAACATACATTTCTCTCTTTCCCTTCCTTCACATCTAAGTAAATTTCTTTCAATAAAATCTATTTACTGTCCCCAAAAATAATGCTTCCCCCCCCCCCAAAAAAAAATGGGGCCAGGGATATGATTCAGTGGTAGAGCACATCTTTGCCTAGATTCTTGCACTTAACTCATCCCCCTAAAAATGTTTTCTATCTATAAAGAAGAAACATCTGCTTTCTCTGTAGGGATCCACAAGCACTTTTGAATATTTAAAAACTGTCCTTATCCAGGATTGGAGCAATAGCCCAGCAGGTAGAGTGCTTGCCTTGCATTCGACCAACCTGAGTTCGATCCTTGGCATCCCATTTCATTCCCAGAACACTTCCAGGAGTGATTCCTTAGTGCAGAACCAGATGTAATCCCCGAGCTTCTCAAGATGTGGCCTCCAAAACCCTAAAAAAAGTATTTGGCGGGCCAGAGAGATAGCACAGTGGTAAGGCATTTGCCTTGCATACAGGAGGACGGTGGTTCAAATCCCAGCATCCCATATGGTCTCCCGAGCCTGCTGGGGGCGATTTCTGAGCATAGAGCCAGAAGTAGCCCCTGAAAGCTGCCGGGTGTGATCAAAAAACAAATTATCATTTGACTCCACACCATATTTCTTCAGTGTTACAGTGCTTTTCATTTGACAGCTCTGTTTCATAACTCATGTAGGTAGGTGTGTCTCTGCAGCCGCAGAAACAGGGGCCTCTGCATCGAGGAACAACTGCTGTTTCTCTCTCCACCTTCACTTCCTCTTCACTGCTCCACTCCTCAGGACATCTGCCTGTGCTGTCTGCTGTTCACAATTTGGTGCCTGAGTCAAGTCATCAGTCATTAACTGTTGCAGGACTCTGTCCTGGTCAGCATCGTCAACATCTTCTCTCTCCAGCTCCACTGCCCAGCAATGCCAATGCTTAGCCACACCATCTGTTGAACTGAATCATGTTCTTTTCACCATCAGTCCCTGCTGCCTGCCTGCATTGACTTCACCTGCCTGCCTATGAAGTATTTGGTTAGTCTTGCCTGAGCTTTCTGTTAAATGATTGGTGATACTCATGCATGTGACATTTAAAATGACCAATGAGATAATCTACTCCTCCTACCATCTCCCAAAATTACAGGTCTAGAAAATTCATTCCTCCCCAGGCTGATGGGCTCCCAGAAATAAGGGAAGGGCTTCCCTCCAATCTCTTCCCAATTTTGATCTCAAGAAATAGAATCAAGGACCCTCCCAAGGCCGTCAGGAATTTTCCCCTAGTGCTGGGAGAGATAGATGTCTTATTCTGTTTGTTTGTTTGTTTTGGCTTGGGACCATACACAGCAATGTTTAAGGCTTACTCCTGACTCTGTACTCAGGAATCACTCCTGGAGGTGCTGGTGGAACTATATGGGATGCAGATTAGAACTCAGGTCAGGGGTCCGGGAAGGTGGCGCTAGAGGTAAGGTGTCTACCTTGCAAGCGCTAGCGTAGGACGGACCGCGGTTCGATCCCCCGGCGTCCCATATGGTCCCCCCAAGCCAGGGGCAATTTCTGAGCGCATAGCCAGGAGTAACCCCTGAGCGTCAAACGGGTGTGGCCCAAAAAAAAAAAAAAAAAAAAAAAAGAACTCAGGTCAGATGTATGCAAGGCTAGTGACATCCCTGCTGTACTCTCTCTCTCCAGCCCCTAGAAGTCTTCTTGTTCCAAATATTTACCCAGAACTGCAGGAGAAAAAGCAGATCACAAAGGAGTCACTGGAGCTGAGGGGAGAAAGGAAAACCTAGGTAGGTGATTGGCATCTCCTGGGAACCCTAGCCAGGCTTGCATACTCCCAGGAAAGAGACATATTCCATCAACTTTGACCTTCCTGGCTACCGGAACCACCTCGGTCATATACCCTCAGATGCCACACTCAAATCCACTCAAGGCTGTTCAGTTGCCTTGACAAAGTCCTGGCGAAACCGACACATTCCCACTCCAAAGTGGTAAAAGCTAAAAAACAGTTGCTGTACAGTGTGTTCATCCTGGGCTGTTATATCCTCAACAGGGGTGATCTACCCCCTCTTGCAGCCTCCCCACTCTTCTAGGCATGAATCCCTACAGCTTTTGATTTGGTCTCAACTTTTAAAAAAAGAGAGAGAGAGAAGCAAAAAACAGATGTCAAAATGCATGACTTTTGCGTGTTGTTTATATCTAGTTCACATTTTCAGTTTAAAAAAAAATTCCAGAAATCGACTCCCCCCCCACTTCTTCCCTTCCTCTTTCTCATCTTTCTTTCCCCCCTAAACTGGATGGAGTCCACCTCTCCAAGACCTGCCCTTCTAGTCTCAGTCCCTAAGGACCTTTTGCAAAGCAATGAGCCCCCTTCACCCAAAACCACCACCCCCACTAAACACACACACCCCACTTCTCTCTGCCACCCCCCTGTGCTGTGCACTGGCCAGGATTTGAAATGTTTCTATCTAAGTGACATTTGAACAAACGCGGAGGGGTTTGCTGGGGCTTCAATCAGATTCCGTGGGCTTCAGTGGGGGAGCCGGGGTCCCTGCGGACAGTGTGCTTGGCGGGTCCCCCCCTCTGCTTTCTCATTTGAATTGCTTTGTTCTCCATCCAGGAAGGGAGGGGGGAAGGTGGGGGATGCATTTGGCCGAAAATGAAACATTTCCCTTTTAAGTCAAAAACTTGAGCGTGGCTCGGAGGAGAGAGTTTAAGCTCCATAATCCTTAGTCTGGAGCAAAACAGGAACATGCCTGCAATTTCCTTTTCTTGGTGGAGAGGAATCAAGGGAACAACTTTGGGGGAACCATCTGCCTGCAGCCCTCTGAGCCCCAAGCCTTTCATGGGCTCCTAAGGCCACACTGCGCTGAGAAATCAGCCTGCAGGACAGCTGGGCTCAGCTCCATTCCCTGCACAGAGAAGTGTTGTAATTGCATTGTTGGGGGGTGGAGGAGGTCAGTGGCATCTTTTCTGTGGCTCCCAGCTAGATCTTCCTTTTCCGTGCTAGTGTGGGCCGCCTCTCCCCACCCCACCTCCACACACATCCCCCCCCCAATCATCTCACCAGCTGCCTCTGATTATTCTCAGTGACTCTGTCACCCTCTCCTCTGCATATTCTGCACCTCGTTTCCTTTCTTTCCTGATCACCAGTTGTCATAACATTTCCTCATGTGATGCAGACACAGGGCAGAATCATAGACGTCAAGTCGTGGTCCAATCGCTTCAATTCCCCAAGTCTAGATTTTCTGAGCCCAAACATGAGCCCACCAGAGCAGGTAACTAAGATGACCAGGCTGAAGAAAGTTTAAAATATCCAGGGAGAGAACCGGAAGATGCATCACTGCACATAACCTTCGGTTAATGTTCTTATTTTACTCAAGAAAAAAGGGGAGTGTTGGGCTGAGGCCCTTCCTCGAGGCACGGAAATGTCTTGCAAGATTGACCTTCACAAAGGGTCTCCAGTCCTTTCTCTCCAAAGGCCTGTTATGGATTCTCTGAACTCAATAGATGTTTGTTTAATTAATGGACAATTGTAGACGTGGATGGATGAGTAGATGAATGGATGGATAGAAAAGCTATCAGACTAACAAATGTTCTCTGTCTTGGCCAGAGTTCAGCATCACAATAGAAAAGATGGAAGTTGGGAGCATTAGCACAACAGAACTACCAGTGGTTGGCCCCCAGTCAGTAGCCATTCAAGTCTCCTTTAGCCATAAGGCCACTTCTTCCAAGTCCGGCTTTGTCTCTAATATACCTAGTCGAGGGGGGGGGGGAGAAAGAAGAGAGAGAGAGAGAGAGAGAGGAGAGAGAGAGAGAGAGAGAGAGAGAGAGAGAGAGAGAGAGAGAGAACTTGTGTCATTGATGAATCTTCTTGGAAATTTGCCTTTTGTTTTTTTTTATTTTTTTGATTTTGGGGCCACACTCATGGTGCTCAGGGGTTACTCCTGTCTCTTCACTCAGACAGCACTCCTGGCAGCTCAGAAAAACATGGAATGGTATTGAACCTGAGTAGACTACGTACAAGGCAAATATGGCTCCTGCTCCAGAAAATTTGCCTTTTTTCTTAACCCAAGGAGAACATATTTGCAAAGTTCTGTTTCAGTTATTCATGTTAACATTTATGTAGGAAACATACTTTGTTAATTGGGAGACTTCTGATTGCAAACACCAGAAAACTCCAATTCGACTAATCTTACATTCCCAACAGGGAACTAAAGTCTACATTAAGATGGTAGTGTGAGAGAGAGAGAAATAGAATGCCTGTCCCAAAGACAGGCAGGGGGTGGTGGAGGAGGAAAATGGGAAACATTGATGGTGGGAAAGCTAGACACTGATGAAAGGTGGTGTACATTCGATGGCTGAAACTCAACTATAAACATTTTTTGTTGTAACCACAGTGAGAGAGAGAGAAAGAAAGAAAGAAAGAAGAAAGAAAGAAAGAAAGAAAGAAAGAAGAAAGAAAGAAAAGAAAGAAAGAAAAGAAAGAAAAGAAAGAAAGAAAGAAAGAAAGAAAGAAAGAAAGAAAGAGAAAGAAAGAAGGAAGGAAGGAAGGAAGGAAGGAAGGAAGGAAGGAAGGAAGGAAGGAAGGAAGAAGGAAGGAAGGAAGGAAGAAAGAAAGAAAGAAAGAAAGAAAGGAAGGAAGGAAGGAAGGAAGGAAGGAAGGAAGGAAGGAAGGAAGGAAGGAAGGAAGAAAGAAACAAAGAGAGAGAGAGAAAGAAACAAAGAAAGAAAGAAAGAGAAAGAGAAACAAGAAAGAGAAACAAGAAAGAGAAAGAGAGAAATGAAAGAAAGATGAGAAAAGAGAAAGAGAGAAAGAAAAGAAATGAAAGAGGAGAGAAAGAGAGAAAGAAAGAAGAAAGAAAGAAAGAAAGAAAGAGAGAAAGAGAGAAAGAAAGAAAGAAAGGAAGGAAGGAAGAAACAAAGAGAGAGAAAGAAAGAGAAAGAAAAAACAAAGAAAGAGAAAGAGAAACAAGAAAGAGAAAGAAAGAAAGAAAGAAAGAAAGAAAGAAAGAAAGAAAAAAAGAAAGAAGAAGAGAGAAAGAGAGAGAAAGAAGAGAAAGATGAGAAGAGAGAAAGAGAAAGAAAGAAAGAAGAAAGAAGAAAGAAAGAAGAAAGAAAGAAAGAAAAAAGAAAAGAAAGAAAGAAAGAAAGAAAGAAAAGAAAAGAAAGAAGAAAGAAAGAAAGAAAGAAAGAAAGAAAGAAGAAAGAAAGAAAGAGAAAGAAAGAAAGAAAGAAAGAAAAGAAAGAAAGAAAAGAAAGAAAGAAGAAAGAAAGAAAGAAGAAAGAAAGAAAGAAAAATTCCTGAGCTCAGAGCCAGGAGTAGTCCCTGTGGCCATATTAACATTTATGTAGCTGAAACCAGCAGTGAGATCAGAAATAAGCAATCAGATCAGAAGCTTTGTCTTCAAGCCTTGAGCTTTTTACTTCATTCTTAAGCAGGACTTACTCTCTGAGGCCTTAAAATAGATGTTGCCCAGGTAGTAGAATTTCCTTGGAATCAATAATAATTGTGGCAAAGAGTGGAATCTTTCCCAATAGTTTCTAGATAAGGTCCCAGAGCTGACTCTGATAGGCCAGACTTAGGTCAGGCAACTTTTAACGAACCAATCATGATGGTAGGGGGAAATTAAATAAAATATTCCCATTAGTCAGGTCAGGTTTATGGCAGTGGCTGCCTGAAAGAGACCAAAGCAGAAAGGGGAAGGTTCTATATGAAGAGGGGTTCCATAAGAGTACATAAAAAATGGGTCATTGACATGCTACCATGAATCTTGTCTCAGGGAAATACCTACCTTTATAAAAAAAAAAAATCACAGAGGCTTTTGAAATTCTAGAGTCCCTGGCAGAAGATCATGGCAGATTTATTTTCCCAAAGATGATTGCAAACAATACTTTTCCCTTCTACAGACTCAAAAGATATTTTCCGTTCTTCCTCCCCTTGAACATGGCTTTATGTCTGCCTGTCTAGTAAGAATATGGCAGGAGTATGACAGTCTGTGCTAGCCAAGACTAAGTCATATAAATGCCACATACTTTGCCTTTTTCTTTGGAGATTTTCATTCTTAAAGCCTGACCATCATCCTGCCAGGAAGCACAAAATAGTCTGGAGAGAGGCCCATATGGACAAGAATTGAAGCCAACAGTTCTGGCGGAGACTGAGTTCTCAGATGACAGCCAGAACCAACTTACAATCCATATGGGTGAGTTGTTTCACCCTTGCTAAGACGGCATGGAAAGAGGTTACACTATCTCCATCATATGACAGATATTTAAGCAAAAATAGATGATTCTGTTATTTCAAGCCCCTAAGATTGTCAATAGAAGTCTCTTAATAGGTGGAATGAAGGGATGAAGATTGGAAGTCTATGTTAATAGAACAGCCATCACTCCTGATGCCTCTTGTCCCCTGGAGATGTGAATCAATTAGACATTATTTGGCACAGGGGAATCAGACAATGTGGGAGTTATCCAGTCATTCCTTTGAATTAGATATATATTTTTGCACAAGATATTTCATACTGTAATGTTTCCCTGTGACTACAAATATGCAAATATGCAACTGGATCATTCAGTACTACAAGTTTAAGTCATACAAGGCGAGAAGAGCTTTGAGCACCAAAAATTCTTTACCACCAGGAAATGGATGACTGACTCCAGTCTTATTCAAGTCATAAAACTGTCAGTAATTGTATCTTGTCTTTCCAGAGGCCCATTAACTCAGATAGATAACTAGATAATGATAACAGATGGATTAACCAATAGATAGTAAGTAGATGCATGACCTACTTAATAAGTATCATGCTTATAGGCGTGTAAGCAATTTATATCTGTGTCAACATTAAAATTAAAATTTGAGGACACCAAGGACTTCTGCCAAAATAGAAAAAAGCTTAGTCAATAGATCAAATAAAAAGCAGATATAAGATCCTTCCCCAGTGTGGCCCTAACATGGATTTCTGAGTCCTAGCCATCCCCAGTGTGCCAGTACACTGGTTTTAGGTAACAGCTGACCTGTACCCTAATGATCAAGTCATTTCCTCTGAAGGAACTTCCTTTGCCCACTCCCTTTTCCTTCCCTGACATCTTTTTTAATCATGCAATGGCTTACCTCACAGATTTCATCCCCAAAGATGCCTCCCATGACCCTTTTGGTCAGAACACTGACCTCTCTCCTTCCCAGTTTCCACAACTACTTGTTCCTTTCCCAATGAGGGCTGCCTGAAAGAGACTGCATGTGATTGGATTATGCAACCTAGTTGTAAGGGCCCAGGGGATGGGCTCAGGATGTGAATATGGGGAATTCACCAAGATTCATCAAAGAAATCTGATTGGCTCCTTTATTTCATTGTTGATGTAATGACAGTTGGACTTGAACACCGCCCCTTGGGAAACCCCAACTGTAATGACAGTTGGACCTGGACACGCCATTGGACATGTCCTTCTGTTACACAGGGTATAAAAAGAAAATTTGGACAGTTGGAGAGGGGGGCTAGGATAGTGACCAGAGCAGCACCAACTGGTCCACGAGGTAGGGGGTATGTGTGTGGGGTGTGACTAGAGATAAATGCAATCAGCGAGATGCTTCCTGCTCTATCTACTCCTCTTTCTCTCTAAACTCAGATCTACAGGCCTCCCCAAACCCCCTCTATCAGTAAATTTCTATATATCTCTCTCTAAAGCCTTCAGCGCAGTGGCAGACTTCAGACTCCATGGTGGGAATAAAAAGGATACTTGGTTTCTCTCTCACTGGATCTCTTTGTCTGTCTCTGTGTCTCTGTATCTTTGTTTCTCTACTGTGTGTCTTTGTGTGCTCTCTCCCCACTTCTCTCTCTGTCTCTCTGTGTCTGTCTCAGTTCCCAAGCAGTCACTAGTTTTAGTATAAACTCACCATTCTGCTTGCTATTTTTCTGGTCTTATCCTAGTATAGTTGTCTCCTCTCCAAATACTACTTCCATACACATCCTGGTCTCCCCAGAGATTTCTCCTTATTGGCCGAGATCTTGGTCACATGCCCATTCATCAGGCCAATCCTTAGATCTGGGGATTCCCACTTAGCTTTTCCAAAAGTCATGGCTTCTTGGAAACTAGTATGGATTCTCCATACTGAGAATGTGGACCATAATAACTGAGGCAGAAGGGACAGTTTTCTGCTATAATAAGATATATTTAGTATGTATATAGAGTTGTATATACAGACTTATCTTCCCTGCTGGAAATTTTTAGAAAAGAGTTTTTTATTTATCCTACTGTTCATCTCACCAGATCCACTAGTCCAATATTCCTCAGGGCTTCCCCTGATTCCTGCCCAGTGTGCTTCAACTCTAGCCCACTTTCACTCACCCTGGTTTGGGTTGGATGCTATAAAATTGCATCAAATAATCCCAGCCAATGCAGCTCCCTGTCTAAGCCATCCCCACCAACACAGCAGTCTCTGAAAGTCAGTGCCTTAGCTTCATTCGTCCCTATCCAGCCCAAACGCCTGGAATAGAGCCGCCCTGAGCCTTTGTCAGTATTTCATCAATATTTATGGAAAGAATAGAATAGGACAGATGATTTCAAATACTAACTTCTACCATCTCATAAGATGTAAATTACAGGAGCCATTGAAATAGTCTTGCCTTCAATCTCCCTCTTGAAAATAGAAGTACCTTGTTTCCTTCTTAGGCTTTATTGCAGGGAATGAGATAAGTATATGTGAAATGTCTCCAAGCCTACAATTATTCTTCTACTGCACAAAAAAATTATTTCTGATTATGGTTTTCTCTCAGTGGGTCCAGCTGATCTCAATGGAACTGAAGTAACAATGATGCATGATAACTTGACCTGCTGGTGAGGTGTCTTTCTGTCTCTGAACTTTTTCTCTGCCTGTCACCCCCTTTCAGCTAGCCCCTACCTGTGGATTGCTGTGATTTGCAGTGGGTGACACACTCAGACACCCAACATAAGCAGTTGACTGGGCAAGTCAGTGACCATTAAGATGGCTTGAAGCAAGAACTTCGCTTCTCAGAATTCCCAACAAAGACTGTCGAACCTGGTTTGATCATTGAAAAAATATAGGGCCCCACAGCAAAATGAAAAGGAAGTGATGGTAGAATATATGTTAAAAAATAATAAAGATAGTAGAAGACACAGATACTCTGTGACTACAGAAGCTTGAACAGTTGTAGCAAACTGAGATATGGGAAGAAAGAGATTCTAATTTCACTAAGTGAGTAGCCCTAGAAACGTATGGCCCAAACAGAAGGTGCTTTTGGTTCCAAGGTAATAATGAGATCCAATCACTCTGTTGCATGATGGGGGTTGCTATGGAAATGACCTATTTAAATAACCCGGCTGTTGAAATAACCTTCGCTTCAGTTCTGTGGTAAGATGTTTCCATCTCTTTGAGGCATGGCTTATGGAGCTATTAAGGCATTTCTTGATATTGTTGTGTGCCCTTGTGAACCACATTAATCTGGGTAACCTAGAACATGCCCTGATCCCCATTCAACTTATAACCTATAAAAACGCTCCTTTGTGCTCCCTCTCACAAGTGCTTCCTTAGGGCAGGAGGACCACATGTTAACTCAAATGAAAAAGTGTTTGGATACTTCTAAGGTGTTTGTGAAGACTGATGGCATATATTCTTCTGAGTAAGGAAATAGCAAAGGTCATTATGTACATCCCCGGTATCCCACCCGGCACAGAATGAGAATCCAGCCAGCTACAAAGGATTACCAGTATTCTTCTTTACAATGATATGATCTATTCAAACGGGGACTTATCAAAGAGCATATTCAATGCCAATATAAACAGGGGAAAAATGTATTCAGTTACTCTACTCTCAGTAAGACAAGGGCATTCCACCTACCAAAATGGAGAAACAGGGTGATTCAAATCTCTTCAATTCTCTGGAAGGGGCTAAAATAGCATAACCTCAGGAGATAAAGTTAGATGCAGGATACCCCTTCAGTAACAAATATTGAAAACCACAGGATCTAAAAAAGAAAAAAAGAGAGAGAGAAAACGAAGAAAAATGTCTTCACAGAGGCAGGCAGAGGAGAGGGCAGCGGAGGAAGGTAGGAGGAAATGGGGGACATTGATAGAAACGTAAATTGGTGAAGGCTGTTGGATATTGTATGACTGTACATACATAACAACATACATACACACAGGCTCAATCATTAACAGCTTGTAAATGGGGGGGGGGGAACTGTGTTATGAACAACTTTGTAAACCTTTTTTAAAAACTTTGTGTGTAAAGAAAGTAAATTAAAAACAAAGAGCACAACCTCATTTGGTGGCTATGAAGCAGAAAATATGTGCCTCGTGACCTTGGGCCATTTAAGATTCAGGTGTGAGTCCCAAAGAAATTTATCTGTACGCTCACCAAACACCAATCTAATGTCCATCCGTGAGGAACTGCTGAATTTCTACAGGGTATCCTCCTAAGAAGTATAGTTGCTCTATATAAATATGGAATAGGATTTGCCAATGAGCAGGAAATTCCACTGAGCTAATCCTATGAACTAATCCCATCAATACACTGTATGACCCACCTTGAAGCATGTTCAGAAAACCTCCATCTACATTCACGACAAAGCTCATTTAAGGCTTTAAGGCTAAGAGATGGTTCAAAGGGTCTGAGCAAGTGTTTTGCATGCACGAAGCCCCCAGATTGAATCCCCCAGCCAGCCTTCTGGACACCCCACTCCCATTCCAAGTACCATAAGGAGTGATCCCCAAGCACCCAGGAGGAGTAGTTCCTGGTACCCCACCAGTTGCATTAAAAAAAATGAATAATTTAAAGTGGTAATAATAGAAATCGGGGGTGGTAGTTTTGCTTTATTAAGAGCAGAATGTGAGGGACCAGAGTGATAGCACCAGCAGTAGGGCATTTGCCTTGCACATGGCTAGCCCAGGACGAAACCCAGGATTGATTCCTGGCATTCCAAATGGTCTCCAGGAACATGCAGTAGCAATTTCTGACACACAGTGTGACACAATAACAAACAAACGAAAAGTCAGAAGTGAATGGAAGAGGACACAAGGGTGGAGTTTCTAGAAATTTCTGGATCTGGGTGAGGGAGGCCAGAGCATTCTTGTTTGTAAAGAATCTTCAAGCTGTTTCCTCTTTCCCTCTCTCTCTCTCTCTTTCTCTCTCTGGGCCTCTGACTCTGTCAAGCTTCAATGAAAACGTACTTTCGCCTAAAGAACCAGCCTGGTTCAGAAATCGCACTAAGGAAAGATCACTGTTGCAGCGACACATGCGAGCTTTGATCTTTTAATAACAGTCCGACTCTTTCAAACACGATTCTCTCATGGTTGCGCCGATCTAAATTCACGTGGCAAGCTTCACTTTTCAGGAGCCGCACACGCAGCTGTGGCCTCGGGGGCCCCATGCTGGCCAGTCCTTTGTACCGACACTTCTGTTCTCATGGCCAGGCCCGCTCTGCTCAGCACCTGTGGTCCCTGGGAACCTCTCTGACTCCAGCCTAGTAGTGGGGGCCTGGTTTGGGTTGAGCAGCGGGGGCGGAAAAAGCCCTTTCCCCTGATTGACAACAGTGAAGTCTGTAGAATTCAGGACTTAGAGTCGCTTTTCATGCCATTAGATTGTTGGTTTCACTTCTCTGAGCCCCGATGTCCCTCTTACTAGACCCATTGTCAGTCATGAGGACTGACAGTATTGCTAACTTGCCAGGCAGCAGCAGAAGCATCAGCATCAGCTTTTGCTTCCCCTAGTGAATGGGAACATGCATTGGTGCTATTGATAGCCAGACGTGAAATGTCTGGAAATTTTTCAAAAAATAAGGACCATTCTGGGGCCGGAGCAGTGGCGCAGCAGTAGGGCATTTTGCCTTGCACTCGGTTCGATCCCCAGGCATCACATATGGCCCCCCAAGCCAGAAGTGATTTCTGAGCACAGAGCCAGGAGTAAGCCCTGAGCATTCCTGGGTGTGGCCTCAAAACCAAAATAATAATAATAATAATAATAATAGTAATACTAATAATAACCATTCTATTACAAAGCAAAAATGAAAAGGAAGAAGTATGAGCTATAGCCTCAGGGGGGCTGAATGTTTGCCTTGTACATATCCAACCCCAGAAATAACCTACTGCATAGTAGGTAGGGATGCTTTCCTTGCACAAGGGCTAGGGATTCGGGTTCAATTTTCAGCACCACAGTAAAAACTTTCTCCCTGCCTCTTTTGTCCCTCATTCCCTCTACAGGTCTTATGGGTCCAAACTTCCATTTCTTAGAATCCCTTGACTGTGGGGACAATTCAGATGATCCATAGCCCCTCAGAACCTTTCTGGTTGGCTCTTGAGAGAGTTACACTCAAGATTATTTTCTCTAATCCTGGCAGCAGGGATGGTCTCAGACATTTCCCCCCACCCAGGTCCCATTCAGATGCCCTCCCTCTCCTGGCCACCCTTTGGTGGGGTGTGGCTACCAGAAACTTTAGCCTCTCTTTTGTTATCTCAGCCTGAGACCTTCCTAACTTGTAAGTCCTGAGGACTCTCCTTTTCCTCAACTTTCTAGTTCTCTTTTCCACTTTTCCACTCTCTCCACCTCACATCCTTTCCCAGAGGCCACAAGCACTCCAGAGCTGATCTTTGATAAGGAGAGTGGGTGGTAAGAGTGAAAAATAGGGTCAAAGGAAATGAAGATACAAAAATATCCCTTCAGTTTTCAAAGAATTGTTCCCATACCCTGCAGGCATGTATGTACACACACATACACACACACACACACACACACACATTCCACACTCAGTCTTCTTGAACTATAGTTTCTAAATCAAGGGAATAAACTCTCTAAGCTCAGTTTCTTGATGTATAAAAAAGCAGGGCAATGCCTCACAGAACTGTTGAAAGATTAAAGAAGACAATATAGGTAAAGATATAAAGTATTCAACAAATGGACTGAAGAGAGGAGAAAGAGGAGGAGAAGAAAAAAGGAGAAGAGAAGGAAGGATTGGAGAGAAAGGAGGAAAAGGAGGATGATACAAGCTTGTGCAAGATTCCCCTCTTTTCCTTGGGTTGATTTTGTTTCAAAACAGAAATGCTGGGTTAAATGATGTTTTTAGCATCTCTAAAGTCTTTTGACAAATAATTTCATTGATGCCTCCATGCGTACAGTTTCCAGAGATTCTTTGTGGCGTAGGGGGCGCCCCTATCTCATTCTCTGCACCTTGCCTGCAAAGGGCACCCAATTGCTCTGTTCCCTAAAGCCTTGATAGGTTGCCAGAAACCTAGGAAGGGACCAGGAGGATGAGCCAGCCCCCTAGAGCAGACCCCCAGCCAATGACTAACTCGTATAGCCTTTGAAGCGCAGCTAATAGCAGGCTGGCCTAGAGTACCTCTGACTTCAAACTCCTGACTTCAAGATGGTACAATCTGGGAAGTCCCACTCAAGCAACTGAGCCCCACAGCTAGTTCAGATTAAGACCAGACTCTCACTGAGCGATAGTTCCTGCTTCCTCTCCATTTTTCAAAGTCTTTTCTCCTAAATCTTACCCCCTTACCCCAGAATCTCACGGGAAAGTTTAGCTCCTTAACTTGGCTTGAACACCAAATCTGGGAGTATCAACACCAAATGTGATTGGTGGGCCAGAGCAATCTGGCTCCTGACTTTAAAAACAAAGGGCAGGGGTCACAGTGTCCACGGAGCCAGTGTCAGAGTTTGACCACTTCGGCCATAAGGGAGTCAGGACCCTTCACACCTAAGGGAAGAACACAGACCTAAAGGGCATCTCATGCCAAAGCAAAAAGCCAGATTAAGGTCAATGGAAGCCTTTACCAATGACACTCTGGGGCTGAAGAGATAGTACAGTAGGAAGGACACTTGCCTGGCACCAACTACCAGGGTTCGATCCCTGAATCCCATATGTTCCCCTGAGGACAGCCAGGGGTAATTCCTGAGAGCAGAGTCAGAAGTAACCCCTGAGGACCATTAGGTATGGCCCCAAAGTAAAGAAAAAACAAATAAAAAAAATTGGTAAACACCAGACATGGGCCTATCCTGTCTGTGTGAGTACCTGGGACTGAATTTGGGCTAGAAACCAAACTCTGTCTCTGTCTGTCCTCTCTGTGTCTCTGTCCTCTTTGTCTCTGTCTCTCTGTTCTCTCTGTCTCTTTGTCTGTCTTCTCTGTTTCTCTGTTCCCTCTGTCTTTCTCTGTGTCTCTGTCCTCTGTCTCTCTTTCTCTGTCTTTATGTCCTCTGTCTCTCTGTCCTCTCTGTCTCTCTGTATCTGTCTTTCTTCCTCTCTGTCTCTATTCTGTCTCTCTCCTCTCAGTCTTTTCTATCTCTGACTTGCTGCCTCTGTCTCTGTCTATTTCTGTGTCTCTCTCTGTCTCCATCTCTCTCTGTCTCTCTCCCTCCCTCTGTCTCCCTCCCTCTGTCTCTGTCTCTCTGTCTCTGTCTCTCTGTCTCTCTCTGTCTCTCTCTTTCTCTCTGTCTCTCTCTCTGTCTCTCTCTGTCTCTCTCTGTCTCCCTCTGTCTCTGTCTCTCTGTCTCTGTCTCTCTGTCTCTCTCTGTCTCTCTCTCTTTCTCTCTGTCTCTCTCTGTCTCTCTCTGTCTCTCTCTCTGTCTCTCTCTGTCTCTCTGTCTCTCTCTGTCTCTCTCTGTCTCTGTCTCTGTCTCTGTCTGTCTCTGTCTGTCTCTTTCTCTCTCTCTCTCTCTCTCTCTCTCTCTCTCTCTCTCTCTCTCTCCTCCGCCCTGGGCGGCCCTGTGCCCAAAACCCCACTGGAAATGGTGACAAGACTTTGATGTTCTCCTCATTCAACAGAATGTGCTTGAGTTCAAAGTGGAGAACAGAGGCCGTTCTTTGCTTTTAAATGATTAGCTCCCTCCGTCTTCTGTAATGATCTCGTTTGACTGAAGTGTGCAGTTTATTAACTACATAAAGACGACATTATCAGAGCAGAGAAAGGCCGCAGCGAGGCTTGCCTTTCAGCCTCGCGGCGGGGGTTCTAGGTACTTTGATCTCTGTCAATGCTAAATGTCTTTGTGAGATAGAGTTGGGGGCTGAAATTATCTTTGGCGTGATGGCAGCATCAATTATTCAAGCCCTTTCCCTTCTGAATTAAAGTGTTCTTCAACTTCTAGCCCACTTGTGGGGTTGGATGGTGGTGATGTTTTTTATTTTCTTTCTTTCTTTTCTCTCTCCTCCTTTCATTGTTGCCTTTTTTCCAGTCAGAAAAGGCTCTTGGAATAAATCCCCAAGCGTTCATTCCCCCACCACCCTCCAGCTGACCTTTGAAAAGCCACATCCATGCTGCCATCATCTTCTCCTCCTCCTTCTCCTCCCCCCTGAGGCATCTCCTCACCCTCAACTCCCTGCCCTGATCCTCTCTGAGGTGACCCCAAGAACTTTCCAGAGAAAAGTGGGGGCATTGTTACCACTTGGCCTGATGCCAAAATGGCCAGCACAGGCCAGCAGAGCCGGCCCTGGACAAGAAGCGTTGACTTGAAGCTGATGTAATAAGGGGCTTCCACAGCCTGTCAGATGCCAGGCCTCCGATTTCAGCTGCTCACAGGGCTTCCCAGACCAAGATTTTGGTGATCACATAGCCCATGTGATGAAAACCAAATTCTCCAAAATAATTTGGCTCTTACTCAAGGAAGGTGGTTTCCAGGCTGCAGACTAAGAGAAGTTGTGTGAGGACAGTCCTCAGATCCTTTGAACAATCCTCTCTGGTAGAATGGACTAGAAACCATCCACTTACATTTGACACATGAGGGTGAGTAGGAGTTCTCGAAATACTTGTTTCTGGAGATGTCTTTCATATCCATAGATTATCATTACCCCCTTCTTGCCACAGAGACTCCAAGAGTGACTCTAGGCAGACTTTGAACTCAACAGCAACTTTTCTGGATTTCCAGCCTTCCTTCCTTCTCAGATTGGAAACTCACCCAATTCACCTAGCTTGGACCATCATGTAAGCCACTTGTTTAAAATCTCAATCCATATCTCTCTATCTCTCTCTCTCTTTCTCTCTCTCTCTCTCTCTTTCTCTCTCTCTCTCTCTCTATCTGTCTGTCTGTCTGTCTGTCTGTCTGTCTGTCTGCCTGCCTACTGTCTCTTTCTAACCTTGTGGTCCTGTTTCTTTAGAAATACCAGATCATGTGGGGGGTGGGGAGGAGGGAGATCTAGGAAATTGGTGGTGGGAATGTTGCACTGGTGAAGGGGGGGTGTTCTTTACATGACTGTAATCATACAACTATAATCACATTTGTGATCACGGTGTTTAAATAAAGATAATTATAAAAAAAGAAATACCAGATCAATAGCAATAGCATTCTCCTTTACACTTATCCTTTGATCCGCAGAGACCTTGGTTCCTTCACTTTGGTGGCCTAAGGCATATTTTAAAGATGCTGACAACCTGGAAAATAAGAACTTGACCATGCCCTGGTTGACTTCAAGGACTGGACCCACAAGAGAAGTGGAGCCAAACTAGAGGCTGAAGAGGGAAGGAGGATCCATCAAATCTTCCCAGAGTATTTCTTGCACAAGGGGAGTCTTGAGAAAGCAATTAGTATTAACAGGGCAGGATAGCGGTTCCAGAGCAAGAGAGAATATTGAGGGAGGATGCATTGGGTGTAGGCAACAAAACCATTGTACTAAGCATATAATTATAAAATAAAATAAAAACCATTGTACTTTACTGAATGCAGAGCTTCATAAGGTTCTACCACTTGTGGGCCCTTTAGACCCAAGAACTTTGCCAGAAACACCTTGTGTAAGGAACATACTTTGTGTTCTAACGTTGGATAGAGATATTCTTCTCATAGTAGTAGCAGTTTAGTAGAGGACTGGAATGAGCAATGGAAGCATTGATTGTCTAAAATGGGAGGTGGATCTGATTTGGCATAAATGACTGGATTACACACTTTCATGAGTAATCATACTCAATTTGAGTGGCTGAGAGAATGTTCCCTCTAAAGAGAGTCCTCAAAAAGCAACACATGGCCAACAGGCACATGAAAAAATGATCACCATATTTATCATAGGGAAATCCAAATCCAGACAAAAATTAAATATCATTTATGCCAGTGAGGATGGCACACATCAAAATTATTAAGAGCAATCTGTGTTGTCGGTGATGTCATGGAAAGGGAATTCTAACTTACTACTGGTGGGAATGTTGTCTGGTTCAACCCCTATAGAAAACAGTATGGAGAATTCTCAGTAAACTCAGAATCAACCTACCATATGACTCAGAAATTTCACTTTTGGAATTTTTTATCCCTAGGACAAAAAGACACTTGTTTGAAGTATGCACATCACTATTTATTGCATCAGTCAGTACAAGAGCTAAGAGTTGGAATCAACCTAAACGTCCAATAACAGATGAGTAGATCAGGAAGATGTGGTACATATATACAATAGAATATTACATACCTGTAAGTAATGATGCCATTTGCTGCAATATGGATAGACTGGAAGATAGCATGTTAAATGAAATAATGAAAAGAATAAATATAGGATAATATCACTTATATGTGGTATTTAAAATAACTGCAGGAAGGAATACAAATGGTTTACATTGGGGTTTTCAAGAACACTGTTGGCCCCATAGTATAGTGAAGAGAAGGAAAGAAACTGATCAGAGGAGGAGAAAGACAGATGTGAAATAATGGGGACAGAATTCAAGGTGACTCAAGCACATTGGTGGTGGTAAGGAAATGCAGACTTATATATCCAAACCATGGAGTTAACAGAACTGAAATCATGAGAACTGAACTTGAACAACTACACTTAAAAAGGTGACAGACTGGGGCAAGGCGATAGACTCTGGGAGCATTGGTGAAGGGATGATGACACTGGTGGTGGTATTGTATGTCTAAAACTGAATGATTTTGTAAATTGCAATGCTTTATTTAAATATAGATACTATATTTAATAATAAGAAAATCAAAGACTATTTAAAAATTGATCAAATTGCCAGAAAAGTTAAATAAAATAGAATTTAAATCCCTCAACAAAATTCTTCAATTTCCCTAGTAGATCTGTGGACAAGTGAGTTGAGAGGATGTTAGCATGACATGACAAGTGTCAAAGACACCAGGATAAAAATCTATACTTTTTTTTCTTCCTATATTACCCAACTTTCTCTTTCTACCAGTTGTAGGAACTGTATCTATAAGTGTCAGAAGTGGGGATAGCTCTTAAGCAAGAAACTCTATGTGATACAAGTGTATTTTGTTTTTGTTTTAAGGACATACCCAATGGTGCTCAGGTTTACTCCTAATTCTGTACTCAGGAATCACTCTTGGCTTGCTTAGGGATCACTCATGGCATGCTCAGGAGACCCTATGCAAAACAAGGGGATCAATCACATGCCAAGCAAGCACCTAACCTCTCCTGTCTCATTGGCTCCTGTAACTATTTTTATCATCTTTAGACCACAAGTCCCAAGTGCTTGGTCAGTTAACTTGTGACTTCAATAATCTGGAAAAATTGGTGTTAATTGTGATAATAGCTATGTCGCTTCATGGTAGAAAATGCCCACTAGTTTTGTATTTATCTAACTTAGTCCTATTGAAGTGATAGCAAACTGAACGAAAGAACTTTCTTGACTCACACTGCTGCTTGCAAACCAGACAAGCACAGTGGTTGAACTTAATGTCCTTTCCAAAGGTGAAAAGTTTAGTTATAAATGGAGAGAGAGAAGATTACTTACAGGGTAAATGGATAAATACATGTTTCCTAGAATGAGGGTTTATATTTATACCTCAAAAGCGGTTCAGAGCAAGAAAAGTTGCCTCTTACCTCAACGAAACCAGATGTCTGCCTTGTATAGAATGTCAAATCATTATGTTGCATGCCTAAAATTAATATCCTGTTGTATCTCATTTATACATCAATGATTTTTTATAATCTATATATACATATACAAAGCACACAATTGGCTTTGAATTTGTTGCTCACTGCATATTCAAAAATCTTTTACTGTGGCCAAATTTTTCACAACCTTCACACTCCCATCCCCTATATCCCATCATGGGTCACAATGCACAGTTTACAAAGCTGGAATCTAATAGAAAGGGTCAGAGATAATATTTTGGATCAGTGAGTGGGCAGGAGCATGCTTTGGGAGCAGTCAACCTGGGTGTTACTGCAGGACATTTAGGCCCCTACCTGTTGGCGGTATAAAACTATAAGATGATTTTCAAGACATCAAACAAATTTTCATCAAAAGATTAGTGCGTCCAGATCAGTATTTTGAAATTTATGGTGGTGGTAGCAGTTGGAAGAACTTATTTAGGAAAGGTAGAGGCAGGGGGTCCAGAAAGAGACTGAAAAGTCTGCCACAGGGAGTTAGGGTCAAAGGAAATACACTTTTTAAAGTGTTGTACCCACAGGAAGTACCAAAGGTGCACTCATGTTTCTTCTGAGAGTTTTCTCCTGAGTGACAAAGGAGCAAGAGCCTCAGAAATGTTCTTCTCATTGACATACAAACTAAAAGCACAATGGCATATGGTCTCGCAGCTGTGAGACTAGCCCATTTCACCAAGAGCAAAGAAAAGTATGGTGAAGATGTGGAGAAAAAGAAACCCTCAGATACTGTAGGGGGCGATGTCAACTGGTCTATACTCTACAGAAATAGGTATGAAGGTGTGTCAAGATACTAAGAATAGATTGGCCATAAGACCCAACAATTCCACTCCTAAATCTCTACCCTGAAAGAAAAACATAAAATATTCATCCAAAAATACATATGTAATACTAAGTTCTCTGTAGCACTGTTTATTTATAACCAAGCTCTGAAAGCTTCCTTAATGCAGTTATAGGTAGCTGAATGAAGATATGAAATATATAGGGATATAAACACATAGAGTGCTACTCAATGATAAGAAACTCTGTATTAGATTCTTAACTATTTTAATGACTGTATTTGACTACATTATTTAATTTGTACATGTTTCACCATTTTTTCAGTATCATAACTTAAGTACCACCTCTTCAAGTTATGTTTTAAAATCTACAGGTGCCAGCTCCCTGTTTTCTATTTCTTCATTCTAAGTTATTTTAGCAACACATATCTACATGCGTTCATTATCAATATGTAAAATACTTGTTTCAAAACCATTCAGCGTTAAAAATACTTTGGAATAATTAATACTCAGCAAGTTCCTCCATTCAGAAACATAAAACCTAATTTTTTTTTGTTTTGGGGCCACACAGAATGTCAGGGGTTACTCCTGGCTCTGTACTCAGAAATCAATCCTGGCAGTCTTGGGGTACCAAATGGAATGCTGGGAATCAAACTCAGGTCTATTCTGGGTTGGCCGTGTGCAAGGCAAATGCCCTACCACAGGGCTATCTCTCTGACCCAATATGACAGCTTTCAATGATTCTTTTCAATATTTTCATGTTTTAGACTACATTTTATGATAGTTTTTAAAATATTACTTTATTTAAACACATGGTTACAAGAATGTCCATAATACAGTTAGTTTTTTCCCACAAAGCTGTTCATAATTAAGTTTTAGTCATACTATGTCCAACACTCTTCACCAGTGCACATGTTCCGCCTCTAGTGTCCCCAGTTTCCTTCTCGCCACCCCATCACTGTCCTCTCCCCTGTCTGCCTCTGGGACAGACATGTTAAATGCTGGAGAATTCTTATAAATATAATCTAATCTGCTCATATAGTTTCTTACTGATGATTGCTACTTGAATTCATTCCTCTATTGTGTGATTATTCCACACAACAAAAAGGTCAACAAAAGAAACCAAAGGCTCTACACCTGTGAGCATTTATATCCACCTCCTACAGTAGGTCCAGCTGCAATTAGGTTTCTCTTTGGTGAAAGGCTTGTGTGAGCTGGACTGGGCCCCAGCTTTCAATTTAGTTAGTTACATGTACTCCATGTGACTTCATTTCCCAGACCTTGTTCAAAAATAGGGAAATCGGGGGACCGGTGAGGTGGTGTTAGAGGTAAGGTGTCTGCCTTGCAAGCGCTAGCCAAGGAAGGCCTGCGGTTCGATCCCCCGTTGTCCCATATGGTCCCCCCAACCCAGAGGCAATTTCTGAGCTCTTATCCAGGAGTAACCCCTGAGTATCAAGCGGGTGTGACCCAAAAAAACAAACAAACAAACAAACAAAAAAAAAAAGGGAAATCAGGCCAGAGAGACAGCATGGAGGTAAGGTGTTTGCCTTGCATGCAGAAGGACGGTGGTTTGAATCCTGGCATCCCATATGGTCCCCTGAGCTTGTCAGGAGCAATTTCTGAGCATAGAGCCAGGAGTAACTCCTGAGCGGTGCCAAGTGTGACTCAAAAGCCAAAATAAATAAATAAATAAATAAGTAAATAAATAAACAATCCCCCTAACGAAAAACTCCAAGGTTCCATCATTCTCTGGGGAAAAATCATTTAAATCATAGAGAATAATGGAGCAAGCCAATGTACACCCACAAATAGTAAACATGTGCCCAGTAAAGAATAGAATAAAAACTATTTAGGGTCTTTTAGATGGAGAAAGCATCTGGGTCAAATTAGAATAGGAAATTGTCACAACCAGATGCTTTAAAGGTGCCTGCTGATTGGCTGTTGAAATATGCCATCCTCTACTCAAACTATCCTAATGACTCTGTCACTTTGATAACTTATATGTTGGAAGCCAAATAGGGGATATTCTGAAAAGATAGGAAGAGCTAAGAATCGTTTATTAGAAACTATCTAATTTTCAATGAATGAAATAGGAAGACACATGAAAAAAATAAACTTACTTTTCAGGTTCCTTTTCAAAGTTTGTCTACATGGGTGGAATCCAATCATAAATTAAAAATAAGTTTTCTGGTACAAAGTTTAGGAAGCACTGAGCGACAGATGAAGCATTAATGCTCATAAATATGTATGAGGGAAGAAAAAGTCCTATTCCATGTCCCTCATTGTAGTGTTAAGTAATTAATGAGGGTGCTAGATGGAGATGGATGGATGGGAGGGACCTTTCTCTACCATCCCAGGCCATGTGGCTCTGCGACCCCCTTACAGCCTGGGTCTGGAGGTTCATGAGAGCAGCGGGTAGAAATCTCACTCACAGTCAGGCTTCAGGAAGTATCAGCTTTATTCATACCCTATCCACCACATGTGTGGCCTATATCATAACCAATTAAGCATTCAGCTATTCTTAGCTAGCCCTGCATCTTAACTCCTTTCAGCCATCTTCCCTTTGACCTCCATGCTGGCCAAAGATCAAAAGGCCTGATCCCCTGGGTCAAAGCCCTTATCTAACCTCTCCAAGACCCCTCCCAGGATATGGGAGGGTTCTAGCAGGTAAAGATAATGTAATATCTGCTTCCCAAGAACACCCTCCCTTCCCCAGAAATGGGCGGGTCTCAGGTAGATACAACACCTAAATCCAGGGTGAGTTACACCTCATTACACCAAAAGGTCAAGGAGGTGAAGTACCATGTAAAAGAAAAAGTTGTAAAAAAAAAAAAAAAAGAAAAAAGAAAGAAAAGTTGTTTAAGAATAATTATTTTTCCTGCAGAGTTCATAAGAGTGAATTTTTTTAGTATCATTTTTATTTGAACATAGTGGCTTACATATTGTTGACAATAATATTTTAGGTACATATTTACATAAAATCAGGAAGATTCCCATCACCGATTTGTCTCCCTACACCTCCGTTTTCCGTCCTACCTTCCAAATCCTCCTCCCCTCCCTCACCACTGGGCCTGCTAGAAAATGTGGGTCCCCTCTGTACCTAGTTTACTACTTAGTAGTCCTTGCACCCTGTTTGGTCTTGGTGCCTCCCTTATTTCCCACCCCTTACTGGGAGGCAGGACTAGATAGTTCAAGTTATGTGGTTTTGTTTAGAAGAAGAGTAAAGTAATAAACTGGGGTTAAAAGTCTAATATGCCAAAAATGGGGCATGAATCCTTCTAGAGGCTCTCATCATCAGTTTGAGAGATGAAGGAGCAAAAATAAGGTGAAACACCCCAAACAGTACAAAAAGAAGTGTCAAATATCAGTGAGCACTCCAACAATAACAACGATAAGCACCACAAAAATAGCCCATGGTCTTGAGAATAAAAAACATGGCAGGGGCATATAAAGAAAGAAAAGAAAGAAGGAAAAAACATACATATAAATGGGGACAAGAACTTCAATTAACCACACCAAAAACAAGGAAATCAACAAGAAATAGATAGGTAAATAAAAATAAAAAATAATAAAAAATGAGTATTTTAAAAAATAATATATATAAAAAATGTTTTGTGCTTTTTGCCCCTTTTTTTCCCTCCTGCAATGGCACAGTAAATATTGGGGGTCATTCGAAAAGGAATTCATTGGCCTAAGAGAATGGGGTTTCTCCACCCTGGAGTATATTGTCGTGGGATTAACTATAGACTTCATTCAGTTTTATTTACTCTCCCCTTGGTGCTTTCGTGGTGTTTGGAAGGCTTCTGCTCCTTCCTGGTGTGAAAAATCAGACCTCTGTATCTAGAGATTTTCAGTATCTGCACCAGGTCAGGAGTGGGATTTATGATGAAGTCTTTCTTTGTGGTTCTAGAAGTTCTGTTCCCTCAGTGTCATTTTAATCCATCTTCTGTGGTTGGTGGTCTTTGCACTGATCCTAGGATGGAACCTAGGATAGCATCTTTCATTGTGTTTCCAGAAGCCCCGTTCCGTTGTAATTGTCTCAGCCAGACCTTTGGAACTGGGGATCATGGTTGTTGTGCAGGTCGTAATTCAAACCCTAGACTGGGGCTTTTTTATTGGTCCCAAGATATATACAGTCCAGTCATGGTTCTAGTAGCCAGTCATCTGTAAATCGCGATCTTGGCTTTTGGACCGACCAAAGGGTGACAAGTCTTCTGATTTTGTCTTATCGTTAGCTGGTGAGGTAGGATAATCTGCTCTTAGGTCAAGTTGTTCCCATTTTCCTCGTTGTCAGGATATCGTATTAGAGCTGGCACTTGTTGGTGGCCCAGAAGTATTAAGGATGTACCGGTTGGGATTTGTTTCCCATAGCTGTTGTGAAGAACTTTGTCGTTTCTGGGGCCGGGCGTGGGGGTGGCGCTGGAGGTAAGGTGCCTGCCTTACCTGCGCTAGCCTAGGAGACGGACCGCGGTTTCGATCCCCCGGCGTCCCATATGGTCCCCCCAAGCCAGGAGCGACTTCTGAGCGCGATAGCCCAGGAGTAACCCCTGAGCGATACCGGGTGTGGCCCAAAAACCAAAAAAAAAAAAAAAAAAAAAAAAAGAACTTTGTCGTTTCTATGTCTGGGATCCAGGGTTCAAGGCTGGACGGGATGGTGTTTAATCACCTGGGATCTAAGTTGGGTCCGCATGATGTACTTTCAAGGTGGGAGATATCCCTGTATTGTAAACAAGTATGAGTTCTTATCCCTAGTAGATAAGAGCTCGTTTTTATATGTAGGATTTCCCCTTTTATTAGTGTGCCTTTGCAAGGAGAAATGGTGCTACATTATATTGTGGGTGCATTTGGGGGTGGACAGAGAAGAAAACAGAACCAGGTCACACACCAAAAAAGATAAAAATAGGAATAAAAATATATGTGTTCACCTATGTATATGTAGAACAAACATTTTAAAAAAAATGAAATTAACAAAGTAATTAAAGAACAAAGTGATGCAAGAGACTACTTTACTTTTGGGACTAAGCAGGTAAGGAGGTGGTGTAATACAGGTCTTATACTTATGTTGAAAGTTTAGGATTTCCCCATTGTCTTTTGGGATTTTCTTGTGGTGTGTGGGTTCCCCAGGGCACCTTTCCATCACAGCCCCTGACCTCTTTGAGATTGGTAAAGATTTGCGGCAGGGAGGTCTAGGTTATACCTTCTTTTAGGATTTGAAGCACGTGACCAGTCAGACCACCGAAGCAGCAACTGTGACGTACAGACTTATACTACAGGCCCTACTCATCGAACACAATCATGCAAACTAGCATTCCCCTTGCTATTTTCTCCTCTCTTCTCACTACTTTCTTTTATTTTTTCTTTTCTTTACCTTCTCTTTTTCCTTTTTCTTTCCTCTTCTCCCTTTCTTTCTAATGTATTTTCTCTTTTCTTCCTTCCTTACCCCTTCATATACTTTCCCCTTCCACCCCCTTTGGAAATCCAAACAATCCCTTCATCCCTCAACCCCATCCAGACCTCCTACCGTATTAAAACTCTTCACCCTCCAGTTCTTAATCCATTAGGCATCAAGACTGATCTCCTACCCCAACGAACCAGTACCCAGTACCCAGCGAAGGGACACCCAGTTAAACCCACAACCTCATCCCCTGCAAGAAAAGGCAACCCAACTCCCCCTGTGGACTCAGGCTGAGCGGCCCCTCCCTACCAACTCCCCCTAATCGTGGACTGTTACTTGAAACCGGACTTAGCTCTAAAGTATCCCCAACTGCAAGAGCTCTCTTCATAAGAGTGAATTTTAATTATGTCTTGAAAGAGAAGAAGGGGTTGAAAATCACTTGAAAAACTGTGACTTGGAGATCAAAATCCAGATCAAATATGTTCTGTGAGTCCTTCAGAGAGAATGAACTAAAGGATGTACCTGAAACCAAAGTTAACAGTGGGGCTGAGGCATTTGCCCTCTGAAAACCGGTGACTTGAACAATCTACATCTGGGAACTCAACCACTCAGAAGCCTTTAGTAGAATCTCTAGCTCTCTAACCACTGGACTCTCTACACAGCTGAGCAGCAGCCCCCGCATCATCAACCTTCCTTTGACCTATTCTCACTTCCACTTCACATTCTTCCTTTTTTGTTTTGTTTTGTTCTTTTGTTTTTTGGGTTTTGGGCCACACCTAGGTGGTGTTCAGAGGGTTTACTCCTATCCTCTGATTTCGAGAATCACTCCTGCATGGCCTTGAGGAACTAACCATATGGGATGCTGGGGATCGAATCTGGTTGACTGCATGCAAGGCAAATGCGCCTACCCCTCTATGTTATTGTTATGCCCCCTATAAGTTCTGCCTTTTTTTTTTCTTTTGGGTCACACCCTGTGATGCTAAGGGGTTACTCCTGGCTATATGCTGCTCAGAAATCGCTCCTGGCTTGGGGAACCATATGGAATGCCAAGGGATAGAACCGTGGTCTGTCCTAGGCCAGCCACAACAAGGCAAACGCCCTACTGCTGCACCATCACTCCAGCCCCATTCTACCTTTTTGAAAAATAAATGTTTTTATTGACTCATTATGAGATGCAACAATCACAAAGTTGTTCACCAATTGAGTTTGAGTCACTACAATGTCCAACACTCTTCAACCAATGCACATTTCCCACCACCAATTTCCCAGTCCCCCAGTTTCCTCCTGCCCCCCCACCCTACCCTTCCTCTATAGCAGACATCTTTCTCTCTCTTTTTCTTCCGCTCTTTTTTTTCTTGTAGATACTGGTTTAAAATATTGTGATTGAAGAGGGGACCATGCATATCACTTTATCTCCTTTCAGAACCCAGTTCTTGTCCAGTGATCATTTCCAACTTTCATTGTTCATTGTTCCTTCTCTGCTCTAACTGCACTCTTCACTCTTTGTGGCAGCTTCCTCCCCATGGATAGGACTTCCTGACCCTCATTTCTATTGTCTTTGTATATTATTACCATATTACCTTTTAAAAATATATCAAAAATGAGTGTTGATCATTCTGTCCCGCTCCCTCTGACTCATTTCACTCAGTGCAATACTCTCTGTATCCATCCATGTATATGCACATTCATGAATTTATTTTCTCTTTTTTTGGCCCTTTGGGTCAAACCCGGCAGCACTCAGGGCTTACTCCTGGCTCTTATGCTCAGAAACTCGCTTCTGCTAGGCTCAGGGGACCCATATGAGATGCCGGGATTCGAACCACCATCCTTCTGCATGCAAGGCAAACGCCTTACCTCCATGCTATCTCTCTGGTCCCCAATTCATTTTTTTTCTAACAGCTCTGTAGTATTCCATTTTGTAGATATACCACAGTGGGGGGTTTATTTGTCTTTCTATTTTCTTCACATTCTCCTTCAGTTCCAAATTTCCATCTTTATTCTACGAGAGGACATGAGTACCTGTCTGAACCTGTTTCACAGACGTCTCTCTCCACACTACTGCCTTACCCACCTCCCAGACCCTTGTAAAAGCAACTCCAAAAGGCCCCCACTGATGCCTGGATGCTCTCCTTGCCTCTGCCGTCATTGGCTCTGCTCCTTCTCCCTTCTCATATCAGAGTCCTGGGCCCTTACTATTCTTTTTTATCCCATTATCCTCACACCTGCCAGTGCCTCTACCTCTTCCATTTCATGAAGGTTTTCAAGCACTTTGTATTCCTGAGAATTCATTTTTCTTACCCATCTCGAATGCCCCATTTTCCTAAAGAACAGCTCTAGCAGCCTTCATCAGCATCAAAAGCCTCTCCTGAATCCCCTTTTTTGTTTTGTTTTTGAGCCACACTCATCAGTGCTCTGGGGTTACTCCTGGTTTTCACTCAGGAATCAATACTTGGCAGTCTATGGAAACCTTAGGGATGCTGGGGACCAAACACCAGTCAACTGCATGCAGCCAAGTGCCGTAACTGCTGGTCCTATCACTCCTGCCCCTTGTTTTTTTTTTTTTCCTTTTAGTTTGTGGGGTCACACCTACCTGTACTCAAGGCTTACCCCTGGCTCTGTACTAAGAGGACTTTTTGGGAGTACAAGAGATCAAACTTCTGGCCAGGCACATGCAAAGCAGTCCAACTTACCCTCTGCACTGCCTTTTTGCTCCCCACTATCCTATCTTCCCCTCCCCATACTACCTCCCTTTACTTCTTCAATGAACCTCTAAAATCTAATGAGGTCCACCCTAGTATATCATTATTTCTTATGATCTCTTTTTTCTAGAACACACCCCTCTATTTCCTGTCCATAAGGGTTGCCCTTGTGCCCTCCCCTCAGATGAGCATGTTTTCCTTCTCTCTGTTCATCTTCAACTTCCACTTAAAACTGCAAACATCAGGGGGTGGGATGGATAGTGCAGTAGAGGGCGTTTGCCTTTCATGTAGCTGACCCAGAATAGATCTTGGTTAGATCCCCCAGCATCCCATATGGTCCCCCAAGCCAGGATCAATTTCAGGAGCGATTTCTGAGCTCATAGTCAGGAATAACCTCTGAGCGTTGTGACTCAAAAACAAACAAAAAAACAAACAAATAAAAAACATGCAAACATCTAGACTATCTCGGGAGGGAATTCTTCCTCAGAAACTTCATATTGTCTAGAACCCTGATCGCAACCTGCTGTAGAGTTTTCTAAAGTGTTTGAGAGGAAGTGAGTAGTAGAGCCTCCCAAACAGAACACCAGTGACAATTCTCAGCCTGCTGGGCCATTGGTTCAGTGCAAGGCCTGAGGTTTCAAAATCACTCAGACCCTGCAGTACCTTGGAAACCTGATGTGGTAAAGTGAACAAAATCAAAATGGCAGCCAAGGTGGGTGGAAGAGAAAAGAGATTATTCATGCAAAACTGGACAATTTACACAAGCAAAATTGCAGTTAAGGCTACTGTGGCTTTGAAGGACAAAGGGGTCTGGCACTAAGCTAACTGTTTTTGCTTCAGTTTCTACCTCTCTGGTGATTCAGGCTTTCCTTGTGCCTCAGAATTCTTCATCACCTTCCTCCATTCTACCTTATGCCCACAATTCTCTGCCAGTTTCCCTCATATTCCCAGATTTACATCAATTTCCCTCACCCCAGGGGACACCCCCAGAAGCGTTCAGGGCCTTTAGATCTACATTAGGCTAATGCCTTTGAAGGGCCACATGATGCTGGGAATGAAATACAGATAAGCACATATCTCATCTGCACCATCTAGTGGGCCCTTAAGTGTTTGAAATGTCCTGACCAACCTGGAAAGATTTCCCTGAGACACAGTTCTTTCCCAAAACAGGTCCTGAGTAAATACTAAAAGCCACTGAGTCCCCCCTACAACTGGCCACCTCTCTTGGTTAAGGCACCAAAGCCCTGATCTAGTGACTGAAAACATTCCCAAGGGTGTCTCATTTGCTGTCTCATTTTCAAGTCCAGTGAGGCATATGCATTGCTTTCCTTTGAGGGACCTTCGTCTGCCTAAATTCACTTCACAGCACCTGAGAGTTTTAAAAACCAACTCTTGTAGACTAGAAACTTCATTTTACAAATTTACAGCTGATGGGTGAGGGCGTTGCTCTGTCTTCCTGTCCTCAGCTTCCAGCTTCTGGACAATCCGCGGGCCCCCAGAAGCGAAGCCGAAGCTTGACCCCCAAGGCAATGTCCCCCTCAGAACCAGCCAAGAAACCCCTAACACTCTCAGCATCAAAGCTCTGCGCAGCCAGATCACCAGGAGCCTATTGCCACGCTGCTATGGCAACATGAATTTTAAGCAGATGTCAGCAGGCTGAGTTGCCTTTTTTATTGCAACCACCCTAGAGTCAATTCGATCCAGGGTGGGACTCCCCTCAAGGAGGATCTAGAGTGTGTCTGCAGCACCTGAGCCATTTTTCGGGGATCAGGACAATTCAAGCAGCTAATTGACATCCTGAAGTTTGATCCTGCACAAGAGGGAAAGGAGGACATGAGGCCAATTCACGTGTATCTCCAAAGTGATCCGAAGGTAGAAAGCATTGACAGAGAAGATGACATGGGAAAAAGGCAGGCAGCCCTCCCGGCAGGACCCCCAACAAAGAAACCGAAAATAGTTCCTCCTTTCTCTTTCTCCCCTCCAGGAACTCAAGTTCTTTTCATCAGCATCCTCACAAAGATGTCAGGTGTGGTACCCAGGCTGAGGATGCTGATTCTCTCAAAGAACTACATCAATGGGCCAAAGCCATAGCACTATCAATAGGGCATGTGTCTTGCATGCGTCGGTCTGTGGTTTGATCCTCAGCATCCATATGGTCCTCTGAGCCTGCCTGGAGTAATTTCTGAGAGCAGAGCCAGGAGTGACACCTAAGCGCAGCTGGTTGTGGTTCAAAATCCCCACTCCAAAAACAAAACAAAACAAAACAAAAAGAAGACACTATAACACAGGCTGATGTTGGTACCATTAGTTTGTGACTGAATGCATAGCAAAACAGTCCCTCTTTCCTGTGGCATTATACAATGGGATGGGTGGGGGGGGGGGGAGAGGCTAGTGGTAGACTAGGTGAATGGTATGTGGAGGGTCTAATATGAAATTAGACCAAATTAATATCCAACACCCATCACCCACCCCGAGTACTCCTGGCTCTGAGAAACACTCTGACAGACCTTCACACTGAGCTATCAGGCCAACATCATTGCCAACCATCTCAGGCTGTAACCCTGAGCTCCCACATACAAATATAAATAAATGAATAATGAACTGATGGTGCCAAGAAATCTCAAACACCCACAGATCAGTGAGGCTGGGTAGGGTTGGTAGAGGCATGCTGGGTCTTAGGAGGTATATTTGGGGAAGAGGGTGCCCCACCCAATGGTGCCTAGGAATTCATGTGGTACAAAGGGTTAAATCTGAGTCTCCATATGCAAAGCATGAGCTCAACCTCTCTTTATTTATGATTTATTTTTATTTATTTATTTATTTATTTTGGTTTTTGGGTCACATCTGGCAGTGCTCAGGGGTTTACTCCTGGCTGTCTGCTCAGAAATAGCTCCTCGGCAGGCATGGGGGATCATATGGGACACCAGGATTCGAACCAACACCTTTGGTCCTGGATTGGCTGCTTACAAGGCAATTGCTGCTGTGCTATCTCTCCAGGCCCTCTTTTTTATTTTTGAAGATATCATATATCTTCATCCACTTTTATAGATAATATCTATAATGTTCTTTGGCACTTTTTTGTATATAAGCATGTTAAAGTTTTCCACTTACCACTCCACCATAAATATGCAGTCACATCTGGACCAATCATCCTTATTATCATGTCCTCTTTTCTTCAATATACTCCTTTAGGTTTTTTGTTTGTTTGTTTTTTTTTGGTTATTTTTGGGGGGGTTGATTTTTGGGTCACACCAGCAAGCACACTTGGCTCTATGCTCAGAAATTGCCCCTGGTAGGCCCGGGGGGACCATATGGGATGCTGGGATTCGAAACCAATGTCCTTCTGCATGCACTGGCCCCCATATACCCCTTTGTGTGTAAAGACCAGTCAACATTCATCAAGTATTTTAGAGGGAATTTACCTGAGCTTTTTACACAGATCATCTCATCATTTTCACACTTCTCTATGAGGTAGACATTACCCCTGATCCTCAATTATTATGGAGGTCAGAACTGATTTTTATCCTCAGTTGTTTTAAGTGGTCATGCTCTGCATTCCAAATGCATTAGGTTCTACTTCTTAGTCTAAAGCAGGATCTCAAACTCGCGGCCAAAAGGCCGTTTCGCGGCCCTCCGTACAACATTTTGTGGCCCCTGCCCCTAGAGGAATCTTTTTTTTGTTTTGTTTATTTTTAGTTGTTTGGGTCACATCCCCCAATGTTCAAGGCTTACTACTGACTTTTGCACTCAAGGATCACCCCAACTTTGCCTCCTGCGGCCCCCAGGTAAATTGAGTTTGAGGACCCCCTGGTCTAAAGGGATTGCTCACCAGGTAAACGGTGGAATTCTGGAGAGCAAATTTCATTTCATTTATGACAGCATATTCAATGCCTAATATGTCTTTTATATAATGTGGACAGTGAATGGCTGACTGACTTGATAACTGGATAGATGGAAGAATTAATAAATCGATGAGTAAAAAAGAGAATAATGGATGGATGGAAATAAGGTTGGATGGATGAAAGGGACAAATAGATGGAAGGATGAATGAATAAAGGGGTGGATAGAAGGATGTAAATAAGAAAGGGTGGATGCATAAAAAGTAGGAAGGTTGGATGGATTGATGAATGATGGATGGATAGGAAGAAGGAAGAAAAATAGGAGGGAAGGAATGAAGGAAAAAGGGGAAGGAAGGAGGAAGGGAAGCAAGGAAGAGAAGGCTGGGGGAAGGGAAAGAAGGAAAGAAGGAACAAAGGTAGGAAGAAAGAAAGGAAAGGAGGGAATAATGAAGGAAGGAGGAAGAAAGGAAGAGAAGAAAGGCAAAGGTGAATAAGATGGATAAAGAATGATTCGTGGCCACCAAGGCTGGCAATTCCTTGGAAAGATCTAAGGATATGGTGCTGCTCTGTTCTGTGGTGCCAGAGATGATAGCCTCAGTGATCAGGTGTATCATTAAGTGGTGCTCAGAGACCTCCATGGTTACGCCCATTTTCCTCAGGAGACCATGTGATGCCAGGGATCAAACTATATGCATGACATACGTTTCTCTTAACCCCTTTATCATTTCTCCAACTTAAGAGATTTCTTCAACAGCTCCAGAATATATAATCATGACTGTGTTCTACTAAAACTTACTGCACCCCAGTCTCCTTACTTAACCAGCAAGACCACCCTCCTCCCTACAACGTCACAGGGGAGAGAAGACAAGAGACAGCATTCAGAGACACACAAACTCTCCAGGACTCATCCTTGTGAAGTTGTCCATGTGCATTGTAGTCGCCAAGCTCCCTAGAGAGGAGCTGTAGTGCTGGGGGGTCACAGTGGCCCCCTGAAGGCACAGGAGAAGGAAAGAAATTGAGTGGAAAAGAAAGAAAGATGGGCAAGAAAGATGGGGACTCAGGGGCATTGGTAGTGTTAAGGAAGGATCGAACTCAATATCCAAACCTCAGAGTCAAAAGCACTAAAATCATGAGACCCAAATTTAAACAACCGAACTTAAAAACAGTGCCTGTTATGATAGCAGATTTAGAGGAAGTGGTGATGACATGGGATGGACTCTGGAACATTGATGGAGGGAGGTTGGCCCTAGTGGTGGTACTAGTACTAAGACATTATATGTCTAAAGCACAACCATGAATAATTGTAAATCACAATGCTTTAAATTTAAAAAAATTTTTAAATTACATTATAAAAATTTTTTGAGAGGCTGAGGACAGTACTCAAATTAGCAAGAGGCTTTCTATGTTTCTTCACTTAGACCAGCTCCAAGGATTATAGTGCTAAGGATTAGGGAGGACCAGAGGACAAAATATCGGGACTCTAGTTCCCACTGAAAACCCAAGCCACCAGAAAGCCTCCCCAGAGGCCCCTCCTCTGCAGCTGGAGTCTCTGTATTCCCTCAAGGGAATCTAGTGACCTGCTCTGGGGATCTGTGAACCTCCATCTCCCTCTCCTGGTGAAGGTTGAGGAACTGCCCAGAGCAGAGTGCCAGGTCTTGGGCCTGGGGTGGTGGGGAAAGGCTCTGAGAAACTGTGACACACAGACTCCTGGGCCCAAGAGCCAGTAAGGCATCCCCTCCTGAGCAGGTCCCCTGTGCCTTACTCCAAATTCTTTGCAACCCTCAACACAGGATTAGATTTTGGGGGCAAGAACAAGGTAAGAACAGAATTCCTGTACCTGTGAGCTTGCTATTGCTGGTTGATTTGATTTTGCTTTTGTTTTTAAATTTTTGAATTCAGCTGTTTTTCTCTCTCTCTCTCTCTCTTTTTTTTTTTTTTTTGGTGATGTTAGGGAGCCACTCCCATCAATGCTCAGGACTTTTATTCTGCACCCAGTAATCACTCCTGGTTCAGGGACCCTTTGGGATACTAAGGATCAATACTAGGGATCAGCCACATGTAAGTCTAACTACCTCTCTGACCATTCAGCTATTGGGGGGGGGGGTACTATTACTTTTCTTTCTTTTATTCCCTTTCTTTCTTTTATTCCCTTTCTTTCTTTCTTTCTTTCTTTCTTCTTCCTTCCTTCTTTCCGTCCTTTCTTTTTTCCTTCCTTCCTTTCATCCGTTCTTTCTTTCTTCTTTCTTCCTTCCTCCCTTTTTTCCTCCCTCCTTCCTTCCTTCCTTCCTTTTTCTTTCTTTCTTTCTTTTTCTCTTTTTTCTTTCTTTCTTTCTTTCTTTCTTTCTTTCTTTCTTTCTTTCTTTCTTTCTTTCTTTCTTTCTTTCTTTCTCTTTTTGGTTTTTGGGTCATACCCAGTGGCACTCAGGGGTTACTCCTGGCTCTGCTCACAGAAATTGCTGCTGGCAGGCTTGGGGGACCATATGGTATGCCGGGAATTAATTGGAGTCTAGTCTGTGTTGGTCGCGTGTAAGGCAAATTCTCTATCACTGTGCTACCTCTCTGGCCCCTAATATTACTTTTGAGACAGACAAATCATCATACAATGATTAGGGGATAAGTTAGCAGAAATATATTTTTTTATTTTTATTTTTTATTTTTTGGGGGGTTTTTGGGTCACACCCGGCTATGCTCAGGGGTTACTCCTGGCTCTATGCTCAGAAATTGCTCCTGGCAGGCTCGAGGGACCATATGGTATGCTGGGATTTGAACCACCATCCTTCTGCATGCAAGGCAAACACCTCACCTCCATGCTATCTTTCTGGACCCCTATTTTTACTATTTTAATAAATGTCTTATATTTTGTACTTATTTTATTATGTTTTATAATAATTGTTTTTATATTTATTATTATTATTATTATTATTATTATTATTATTATTATTTTGGTTTTGGGGTCATAGCTGGCAGCACTCAGACTTTACTCCTGACTCTGTGCTCAGAAATTGCTCCTGGCAGGCTCTGGGGACCATATGGGATACCGGGATTCAAACCACCATCCTTCTGCATGCAAGGCAAATGCCCTTCCTCTATGCTATTTCTTCGGTCCCCTATTTTTATTAGTTTTTAACATGTTTTATATTTTAATAAAATTTTTCTAAAAACTAATAATATTAGTCTCTGGATTTCTTTCTGGTGTCTTCTTGGCCTCTGCATTTGATGAATATGAAAGAGAAAAAAAAACTCCCTTTTTTGTGGGGAGAGGTACACCGGTGATGCTCAGGGATTACTCCTGGCTATGTGCTCAGAAATCGCTCCTGGCTTGGAGGACCATATGGGACGCCGGGAGATTGCACCACGGTCCTTCTTAGGTCAGCTGCATGCAAGGCAAATGCCCTACTGCTGCGCCATCGCTCCAGCTCCAAGAAACTCCCTCTTATCTCATCCCTTCAGTCTCTTCCAGTGCTCTGTTTATGCACATTATCCTGAATCTTCCCAAATCCATCAAGGAACTTGCCAGAATCGGTCACTTTTTCTCAGGGTTCATTGAGGCATGTTTATCTTTAAGACCCTAGGAAGACATCTAGAATGTCCAGAGTTGAGATGCTCCTTCTAGATATGCTGAACGGAGGCCAGAGCATGGACAGCTGGATCCTGAACCTCATTTTAGAGGTTGGGAAACACACAGGAGCTAGGGTATGTGCCTCGCATGTACCCAACCTGGGTTTGATCTCTGGCTCCACAGTCTCTCCGAGCACTGACTGAAGACTTCTGAGCATTGCTGGAGTGACTTGATGGTCACCAGCACCTCAGGGTTAGAACAGCCTAGCTCAGTCTGGCTCAGCACTGAAAGACCCACTTGCTTGTTTGAATACTGCTGGGAGGGCCCTTCCTTCCCCTGAACACCACTTCAGTCTGAAAGAACATCTAATTGACTTTAGTCTCCAGAATCCACTCCTTGGACTCCTGGGATTCATTTATCTATTAATAGAGACAAAAGAAGGATTAAGTACAGTAAGATCAGGGATACAGCCCTTCCAAAGTGGAATCACCCAACATGGAAGTCCTAGAGAAGCCCAGGGAGTGCCTGATAACCCAGATGACCAAGTTCCTGCTGGATTCAGTTTTATTTTTTGTTTTCTGTTCTGGTTTTGTTTTTGTTTTTTTTTGGGGGGGGGTGGTGGGGGTGGGGGGGAGCCATCAGCGCTCAGGGATTACTCCTGGCTCTGCACTCAGAAATCATTCCTGGAGGCTTGGGAGACCACATGGGATGCCGAGAATCTAACTAGGGTCCGTCCTGGGTTGGCTGCGTACAAAGCAAATGCCCTACCATTGAGCTATATGCTCTGGCCCCAGTCCTGTTAGATTCAGACACCATAAGAAAATCATCTCAGCACCTTCTACCTCTTTATAGTGATCAGCATTAACCAGGATTTTTTTGGAGGTAATGAGGACGGTGGGAATGCTGTCTAGTACAACCTTTATGGAAACGATATGGAGATTCCTTCACAAACTGGAAATTGAGCTTCCATACGATCCAGCTATACTACTCCTAGGAATATACTCGAGAACACAAAAATACAATACAAAAATCCCTTCCTCACACCTATATTCATTGCAGCGCTATTTATAATAGACAGACTCTGGAAACAACCAAGATGCCCTTCAACAGATGAGTGGCTAAAGAAACTGTGGTACATATACACAATGGAATACTATGCAGCCGTCAGGAGAGATGAAGTCATGAAATTTTCCTATACATGGATGTATATGGAATCTGTTGTGTATGTAAATATTTTAGGGGATTATTACGTTACTGACCCTACCCTGATCGGTGATTATGCCCTACCCTAGGGTGTGACCTGGCATTCTGCCCCCACCCTACAGTAGTACCTGATTCTGCTTCCACCATTGGGTGGTATCTGATCCCACCATTGAGTGGTACCTGATTCTGGGGAAAAAACAAGGGTCTGTGGAAGGAAAGAGGCTTTTGCAGGAACTGATGCTGAGGCTTTGGACTTCAGTCTTGTCCACCGAATAAAGCTAATATTTCCACAAGCCTGACTGTCTGCGAGCTATTTACCCGCCGCTTCACCTCAGAACCGTTGGCTAGACAGGGTGGCAGACGCGTGCTCCGAGCTGAAGGGGAAAGACCTCATCCTCCATCCCTCCATCAGTCAACCTCTTCAGGGGCTGACTTGCAACAGAATCTATTATGCTGACTGAAGTAAGTCAGAGGGAGAGAGAAAGACACAGAATGGTTTCACTCATCTATGAGTTTTTAAAAAAAAATGAAAGACATTTTTAACAGTATCTCAGAGACAAGAGAGATGAGGGCTGGTAGGTGCAGCTCATGACATGAAGCATCACACAGAGTGATGAGTGCAGTTGGAGAGATGACTACACTGAAAACTATCATAACAATGTGAATGAATGAATAAGGGAAGTAGAAAGTCTGCCTCGAGTACAGGTGTGGGGGGTGGGGAGGAGGGAGATCTGGGAAATTGGTGGTGGGAATGTTGCACTGGTGAAGGGGGGTGTTCTTTACATGACTGTAATCATACAACTATAATTATATTTGTAATCACGATGTTTAAATAATGATAATTAACAAAAAAAGAAAGAGAGAGTAATGAATTTAAGAGAGATTATGGCCTTCTCCAAAGGCAGAGAGAGCCCCAGTACACAACTTAACATGAAAGTAGGAAAGCACACACCTCAAGAGGGGAGATAAAGGTAACATGTGCTCGAGTTTCCCTGGATAGTCAAGTTAGCAAGTCCACAGCAGGACCCTGCAGTCAGAGACCACTTCTTTTGACAAAGGACTCATTATCTATGGATCAAATATGGCAGTTTATCTATCACCAGAAGCTCATGAAGGGCTCTTGACTCCTTGCTGAATTCTGAGGAACTTGGGTGTTGAGATTTGGGGCTTCCTCTCATGAGTGGCTTCTTCTCATGACTTTGCATATCACCTGAAGAATATTTCAGGCCGAATCATTAGGAAAAAAAAATGAAGTCCTGAATTTTTATGATACATGAATGGACCTGGAGAATATAGGATGAGTGAAATGGGTTAGAGGGAGAAGACAGACATAGAATGATGATACTCATTTATGAGCTAGAAAGAAACATAGTAGAAGGAAAAAATACTCTACTCATAGGAGAAAATATACTCAAAAAATACTCAAAGACAATAGAAACAAAGTCCAAGAAGACTAGTCTTTAGTAAAAAGCTTACCACATGCAGGGTAGGAAGGATTGGGGTAGAGTAGGGACCACTATGACCATGACAATGGAAAGTGACCACTCTAGACAAGAACTAAGTGCTGAAAGGAGGTAACAAGATATGTATGATACCCTTTCAGTGATAGTTTTGCAAACTACATGCCAAAAAAAAAAAGTGCCTACCATTGAACCACAATGATAATACAGGAGGTAAACATGCGGTAGACACCCCATATGGTCCCCACCAGTAGTAATTTCTGAGCATAGAGCCAGGAGTAACCCTTGAGCACTGCCAGGTATGGCCCCAAAATAAACAAAAAAGTGTCTGCCATAAAGGCAGACTGAGAGATGGGAGAGAAACCGAGGACATTGGTGAATGACAGCAGACACTGGTAATGGTCACCTTGTAGGACTATAATTCAAACATAAACAACTTTGAAACTTTATATTTCACAATGACTCGATATGTTAAAAAAAATTTTTTTTTTGAGCTACACCCCAGTGACGCTCAGGGGTTACTCCTGGCTATGCACTCAGAAATCTCTCCTGGCTTGGGGGACCATATGGAATGTCAGGGGATCGAACTGCAGTCTGTCCTGGGTCAGCCACATGCAAGGCAAACACCCTACCACTAATCAGGCCCCACATTAAAATATGTGTTAAAGGAACAAATGTTCAGGCGGAGCCATAGTATAGCAGTTAGAGTGCTAGTCTTGCATGTTGGATCCCCAATATCTAATAGGGACTCCTGAGTGATCACCACCATGAATGGTTCCTGAGTACAGAGCCAAAATTAGCCCCTGAGCATCACTGAGTGTGACCAAATAAAGAAATTTCTGTCCACTGTGGAATCCTCCCTCTCACCAAAGTCCAATTCTATTTAGAGCCCAGTAGGCCCCCGTGAGGCAACAATTCAGGACTTTGGGGAAAAAAAATAATGACAGTTTTTTTGACATTGACATTAGCGCAGTGTATTTTGTGTCAGGATCTCTCATTGGTAGTTCTGATTCTTCTGAACTGATCCCCTTCTAGGTAAATGAGGTCTGTCCAGTGCCTGGAGGGATCATCCCTGGCCATGTAGCCTTATCCCTGGTTACTAGGTGTCAGTAGATTTCCTGCCCTGTTCCAAACTATCAAACAAGCATACTAGACTCCAGTTTTCCCCAGATGAAAACCTCTGTGATGGGCAGATTGCATGAAGCCAAGGATCTTACCCACAAAGCTTCTGCAGGGCCTATAGCATGTGGCAGGACCTCAGTAACTGCTGTGGAGTGGGAGACCAGAAGAAGTGGGGGAGCATCACACTGAGGTCAGAGACCTCCAGAAGTGCCCACTGAATAGATGTAAGTGCACTACACGGAAAATGCAAGCTCAGATCTGCTGAGAAAAAGCAGACAAAGCCACCAATGCATCCAAGGTGGGGCCAGGCTTCTAATGGCTGGAGAGATAGCATGGAGGTAAGGCATTTGCCTTGCATGCAGAAGGACAGTGGTTTGAATCCCAGCATCGCATATGGTCCCCTGAGCCTGCCAGGAGTGATTTCTGAGTGTAGAACCAGGCGTAACTCCTGAGCACTGCCGGGTGTGACCCAAAAACATATATACGTATAATATATGTGTGTATATATATATGGAGAGAGAGAGAGACAGAGAGAGAGAGAGAGTTGCCTAGGGACAAGAGGCAACAGGCAAGATAAGATTAGAAAAGAAACATTGCTGAATATGACTCAAGAAGGAGCCAGAAACTGCACCCAGAATATACAAAACATAAACCTCTCTATTTTTCTGTTCTTTGTCTTAAATCTGACAAAGAGTGCTTGGCCATCTTCCTAGAAAAGAGAACATAAAAAGAGAGAAGGCTGTCCTCGTTGCTCAGGCTTCCTCCTTAAAGAGACCCCATTCCTCAGTTTCCCTGCCCTTCCATTTCTCTCCTCCAAGTTTTCTACTAAATTCAGCCAGCTTGTTTTAGCTCCTCTGCTTTCAATGTTGACTGACTGAGGACAAGAAGCTATAGACGCTATAACAACCATTTCTGTGAGAACCTCTTTGACTTGGAAAGAGATACTATTCATGGATTCTACTTGGTTTCCACAATTTCCTTTCCAATTCCCCTAACTCTGATAGAGAAAAAAAAATCTTTTGCGTTGAATACAGCTAATCACCTATATCAGTGCACTATCATAATCTTACATTTGATATTTAGCTCTTCTTTTATAAAATTAGAGCTCATAATAGCAGTATGTACAACTTCCATAATTCTGGGTTCATTAATATTATTTTTGTTTGTTGTGCACCATACCTAATGGTATTGGGTGTGTAGAGGTATAGATCAGGCTACTATCATTTCTGTGCTCTAGAGTTTTTTTTTTTTTCAGAAATTCTTGGAGAATTATTTTGTACAGGAAGTTGAACCTGGGTCTTTGAATATGCATAAGATTTTGAATATGGGGCCGGCGAGGTGGCGCTAGAGGTAAGGTGTCTGCCTTGCAAGCACTAGCCAAGGAAGGACCGCGGTTCAATCCCCTGGCGTCCCATATGGTCCCCCCAAGCCAGGGGCAATTTCTGAGCGCTTATCCAGGATTAATCCCTGAGCATCAAATGGGTGTGGCCCGAAAAAAACAAGCAAACAAACAAAAAGACTTTGAACACCTCAAAGTCTTTCTAAAGTCCACTTGCAGCTGCCACTGAGACTCTTGCTGCTGAGGTCTCCTTCCCCATGAGATGCCACATCCTCCCCTCAGAGGCCCCCTTGCCTAACTCTCTAATTTTATCCTTTAGGAATTCCCAGGTTGTCACCTGCTTCTTGTTTAATCTGAATCTCATACTTGGTCTTCTGGAAGGATGTTTTTCTCCATCTCTGCCTCCTACATGATGCAGCACCATGGAGCATGCCTTGTCCTCATCTTGGCCAGAAACTTATATACACAAACCAATTTGGTATTGAAGGTAGTTATTGAAAGTGATTCCGTGTCTCATCATCCAGAAAAGAAGTCCTCAATTTAATTTATGTATAATAGCTCAAAAATCATCAATAAAAGCAGACACACTCCTATTCCTTTTCAAGAGACTTTTAGAAGTTAACCTTTTATTGGTTTTTAAGGCAGCAAGTCAAGTCTTCTGGTTCACATGCCTTTCTTCTGCCCAAGGAAGGGGAGGCCAACAAGGGAAGGGTTGGGAGCTCAACAGGACCATTCTTCCCCATAATCCATCTCATCTTGTTTCTCTGGCCCCCCAAAAAGAATCTTAATGCACTTTGGTTTGAGAGCAAGCATATCCTATGGCCCCATGCAGCAGAGTCTGCCAGGAGCAACTTCCTGTGTAAGGCTCCTGGCTCAACCTACTTTTCCCTCTGCCAGGCTCTCCCAGGGGCAGATGACCCTCCTTCTCCATGGCCTGGTCCCCCTGATTCTCCTGTGCCAGTGTCTTCTGAGTCCACCAGACATGTCCCGCTGTCCATAGGCACATCCATTTTTATCTGGAAAAAGCTTCAGGCACAAAGGAAAGCAAGTAGGATGAGAGTAAGAGGGGCAGAAAACCCTCACTTTCCCCTGACCCCCATACAGAGTTATGCAGTTGCACTTGCTAAAAGCTGGGGGTCTCAGCCATCAACACATAGCTCCATTTTATTGATGGAGACTTGAAGTTAATTGTGTTTTGAGGGCATTCAGAAAAATGAGTTTATTTCATGACCAAAAGGCTTGGAATTTTGTGGGTTTTGATGAGTTCAGAAAATTCCTGGACAACTTTCCAGCACTTTATCCTCAACCCCTTTAAACTGATGGTGTAACACTCCCCCCAAAATAGAGTCTTTCACAAGTCCCTTGCCCACATAAGAGGTTTGATAGTGGCTGCAAAGCTAGGCGTGGCCCTCACTATAGCTGGTTGGGAAAAATCAATAGACATATCTGGATTCTGGGCCTGGAGAGATAGCACAGCGGTGTTTGCCTTGCAAGCAGCTGATCCAGGACCAAAGGTGGTTGGTTCAAATCCCGGTGTCCCATATGGTCCCCGGTGCCTGTCAGGAGCTATTTCTGAGCAGACAGCCAGGAGTAATCCCTGAGCACTGCCAGGTGTGGCCCAAAAACCAAAAAAAAGAGACATATCTGGATTCTGACTCACACTTTCTTTCCCCTGACAGAAACAGGCACGGAGGTGTTATACATTTTGTGCCCAGCTGTTCCTCAAAAATATTGCATAGCAGAAATCATATACTCAGGTACCCATAGAAACCTTGGACCTCAGCAGACACCTTCCTTCTTAAGACAGGGTAATGGGGCCGGAGAGATAGCATGGAGGTAGGGCATTTGCCTTGCATTTAGAAGGATGGTGGTTCGAATTCGGCATCCCATATGGTCCCCTGAGCCTGCCACAAGCAATTTCTGAGCTCATAGCCAGGAGTGACCCCTGATACTGCTGGGTGTGACCCCCCCAAAAAAACAAACAAACAAACAAACAAACAAAAAAGACAGGGTGTGAAGCCTCAAATCTCCATTCTCCCTAGGTAACTTGATCTTACCTGCAAGACCCCGCCCATTCCTGGGAGGGGTCTTGGAAAAGGTAGATAAAGCCTTTGACCCAGGGGATATTGCCCCCCCCCCCTGCTCTTTTGGACTTTGACCAGCATGGAGGTTAAAGGGAAGATGGAGTTAAGATGCAGGGCTAGCTAAGAATGACTGAATGCTTAAAAGGTTATGATATAGGCCACACATGTGGTGGATAGGGCATGAATAAAGCTGATGCTTCCTGATGCCTGTCTCTGGATGAGTCTGATTCCGCCGGTCACCTAAACCTGGGACCCGCCAGCTGGATGGGGGTTGTGGAGCCACGTGGCCTGGGATGGCAGAGAAAAATCCCTCCATCCATCCACCTCCATCCAGATCCATCGTTAATTATTTAATGCAACAAGGGTGAGCCAAAACCCGGAAGAAACAAAGTGGTACCAGGGTAAAGACTTCCTCCCACTGTCTTCCCTGAACCCAAATAAAGGTGGGAGTGTTTCTTTCTAGCCTTGTCTACAACTTGTGTTTCTGCCTTTGGTTTGGCAGTCACCCAGCATCTCTTGGAGCCGTTGTTGGGAACCCAGAAAGCTATACTTCAGGGCCCAGAGGTGTCAGAGTCAAACTTGCAGCCCTACCAAAATGAGACGCCACTTCTTGGCAGAGCAGATTTGCACCCTCTTCTTTTCCAGAAACTACTGCAGAAGGATTCTTCAGGTACACACACCAGAAACGCATGTACATGCCAGACTCACATGCACACTGTAGACTGATATGCACATGAGACACGCATGCACACCACACCTGTGTACCTATCCCATGTACAAGACACACATGCAGGCCCCCACCGTGCACACCACCCTGGCATGCTCTGTCTCTTACTTGGGCACTCTCCTGGACTTCAGCCTCGGAAGCTGCTGACCCACTTCCCCCAGGGGCTGCACCTTTCCGTGGGACACAGCTGGGCACTTGGGCGAGAGCCTTGCAAAGACGGGTGAGGACAAGCAGCCTCGCCTCAGAAACCGGCTGAAGCTCAGAGCCACACGGGCCTTGGAGGGGCCCCGAGCTCGGGGGCCTCCCACGGGGATGTCGCTGCCCTCACTGGCCTCTCCCTTCTGCTCCGAATCCTCCAAGGCTGCCCGGATGGGCGATGGACACACAGTGCTGCTAGGCCTCCGGATGAAACGCGCGGGCGAGGGGAAGGGCCTCCTCGGGGATCGGCAGGAAGGGGAGAGTGGAGAAGGCGAGGGGGGGCACGCAGGTGCCCGTGTATACCGTCAAATGGGGACTGGGTGCCGTGTGCTGGCCGGGCTGCAGAGAGGAGAGAACGGGTGTGAGGGGGCTGGGCACCTCAATAACGCCCCCCCCACCCAAGAGGCTGCCCAAATTCTCTGCATCACTCAGTGCTCAGAGGCCATCTGCACCCCAGTCTTGGACATGGTCACAATCGAGACAGGGGTCTCAAACTTGCGGCCCACGGGCCGTTTGAGGCCCTCCGTACAACATTTTGTGGCCCTGCCCTAGAGGAATCTTTTTTTGTTTTGTTTTGTTTTGTTTTAGTTGTTTGGGTCACACCCCCCAATGTTCAAAGCTTACTACTGACTTTGCACTCAAGGGTCATCCCGACTTTGCCTCCTGCGGCCCCCAGGTAAATTGAGTTTGAGACCCCTGGACCTGCTTGCAGACCCAGAATGCTGGGGTGGCAGAATATACCACCTATCTCCCCAACATTCATCCCTCCAGAGGCCCCTGCCCAGCCTCAGCCTCCCAACACTTTTGCATGGGACCGAGATGCGGCAGGAGGTCCCCTGGAGACCCAGATCCAACTGTATCCAAACTGACCAGGGCTGACCTCGAGATGGCCAAGCCCTGCCAGTGCCACCTCGTGTCGTGCATGGGCCAGATGTGGGCCTGGAGGTGCCGAGAAATGAGCTGAACACTGAGGTAAGGCAACATATGGAGCTTCCCCTGTTCCAATCCACCTTCCTTCCCTGTGGCCTCTGGAGCACTGGGGCAGGAGTTGAACCAAAGTCAGGACTCACAGCATAATCTGGGGTGGCCTGATAGGTCTTTTCTTCCTTCATGTCCTCCATAGACCTCAAGAACACAGCCACGGCCACCCGCAAGAACAGAGCAAAGGAGGACCTCCTGGAAAAGTGGCTGAGCCCGATCCCATCAGACAGACCCTACAATCAGAGTCTACATATCCGAGATCCAAGGCAAGATTGCAAAATAATGTTAGGGACTCATGGAGGGAGAAATTCTCCAGCATCCATTTGGAAGATAAGGAGCTGTAATTTAGGGAGCGTTTAGAAGTTGAAAGCAAGTCAAGACAATCATGAGACACTTGGTCCTACAGTGAGGAGCTGGGTGCTCTCCACAGCTTGAAGCTGGGAAGCAGATTGCTCCCAGGAAACGATCCAGGAATAGTGTGGAGACATTTTGAATGTGGGCCAATGAGCAGGGCTCCTCCCTCCAGCCAAATTTTACCTTGGCCATTGGAAGCACCTCAATGGTTATTTATACAGACTCAAGACAAGGCCAGGGACTTGCAAGAGTGACCAAGAAGGATGATGGTGTCATGTCTGAATTACCCAAAAGCCCTTCATTCTCTGATCAATGCTTCCATCCCATTGCCTGCAGGATTCAGCTAGGACTTGGGGTTCTAGAGAGTGGACTAAAACAACTAAGGTAGAAAATATAGTTTGTGAAGAGAGACATTCTTCTCCCTTAACAAACTGACCAAGAACACATACCCCCCACAATTCATGAACTTCAATGCTCCTTAGTATCTGAGAGAAATTCCTGTTCTAGTTCCCTCTTGAGAGACCAATCGAGGGCCATGGAGGCATGGCACCTTGACCAAAATCACACAAACAATGAGATCACAATCAAAACCTTACACCCCTCTAACCATCCTGAGCCCTCCTGCTCTCTGATTCTCTTCTCCCCTATATCCCCATTCTAGCATCTTCCCTTCTCTGGGATGAATCCCAGAATCATGAGAGAGGTGCTTCACTTACCTGGCCTGAGAAAAGTCTTGCTTGTGGGCAAACATCCACCACTAGCCTAATGGGCCCCAGAGCCTCTATGCAATATGTCTGCTTCCCCCTCCCTCAAGGCCCTTGGGGGGGGCAGCATACCGACCACTGGTGTGAGGAAGCAAAGCAGTGGCATGCATGACACATGGCAAAGAAATGAGACACGACAGAGACACGGTGACAACGAGCTTGGTTTGGTCTTTATTCTGCAGAAGGGCCAAGAAAAGAGAAGAACAGCATTAAATGAAACAAAAACACAGACATGAGATGATGGTCACGGGCAAAGCACCAGACACAGTGGGGAGCAGAAAGGTAGGGTCTAACATTTGGGTTCACGTGCAGGATGAGGAGTTCACAGTTCCCTCCTCCAGGACCTTCCCACTCTCCCTTTCCTGAGCACTGCCACCAAGCAGATGAGTACAATAGGCTTCATGGATCAATCAATACCCATGTGATTGGTAGAAAGGTGTCTCCAGGGGGCCGGAGAGACAGCATGGAGGTGGGGCATTTGCCTTGCATGCAGAAGGATGGTGGTTTGAATCCCAGCTTCCCATATGGTCCCCCAAGCCTGCCAGGATTGATTTCTGAGCATAGAGCCAGGAGTAATCCCTGAGCACTGCTGGGTGTGACCCAAAAACCAAAAAGAAAGAAAAGAAAGAAAAGAAAGAAAGAAAGAAAGAAAGAAAGAAAGAAGAAAGAAAGAAAGAAAGAAAGAAAGAAAGAAAGAAAGAAAGAAAGAAAGAAAGAAAGAAAGAAAGAAAGAAAGAAAGAAAGAAAGAAAGAAAGAAAGAAAGAAAGAAAGAAAGAAAGAAAGAAAGAAAGAAAGAAAGAGAAAGAAAGAAAAGAGAGAAAGAAAGAAAGAGAGGAAAAGAAAGAGAAAGAGAGAAAAAGAAAGAGAAAGAGAGAAAAAGAAAGGAAAGAAAGAAAGGAGAGAGAAAAGGAAAGGAAGGAGAAAAAAAGAAAAGAAAGAAAGAAAGAAAGAAAGAAAGAAAGAAAGAAAGAAAGAAAGAAAGAAAGAAAGAAAGAAAGAAAGAAAGAAAGAAAGAAAGAAAGAAAGAAAGAAAGAAAAAAGAAGGAAGAGAAAAAGGAAGGAAGGAAGGAAGGAAGGAAGGAAGGAAGGAAGGAAGGAAGGAAGGAAGGTAGGAAGGAAGGAAGGAAGGAAGGAGGGAAGGAGGGAGGGAGGGAGGGAAGGAAGGAAGGAAGGAAGGAAGGAAGGAAGGAAGGAAGGAAGGAAGGAAGGAAGGAAGGAAGGAAGGAAGGAAGGAAGGAAGGAAGGAAATGGAGTTTCTGGCCTTAGAGAGGATAATATAAGGAGTTAAAGAAGTTTGTAAAACTACCTGAATAAGCACTATTGTACGTTAAAGGACCGTAGCTATCCCCGCTGCTATCTTGCTCATCAGGACTCAGCTCTGACGGCGAGAGGAGGAGGCAGAATAACTCCCTGGTTTCACGCTTCTTCAACTTTCCCACAAAAGTAGGCCACACAGCGGGAGAGCCGGATAAACACTTGCTCTCTCTCCGGAGTTTGAGGGCAAAGCCTAGGCCTGCCGCCGCCAAGCATGAAATGGCTTTGATGTCTCCATTTTATCTTAAAACATTCATGGACATTTCACATTTGAATGCATCAGCTAATGTCTGATTCTTTGAGTGTGAAATCTGTTTAATTACCTAATATTCCTCCCATCCCAGATCTTCAAAAAAAAAAAAAGGGGGGGGGGTGGAGGATGTGGAGGAAGGGGGAAAGATGCTGATTCCCTCGGAGTTAAAATCTGATTTGAGAATCATGGCTTTGGTCTCAGTCCCTCAAGCCACAAACGGGAAAGCAGAGAAGTTAAGTGACAGGCTCCAGCCCACGGGGTGAGTTGCAGAAACAGAGCCAGAACCCATGGGGATTGCTTCAAACCCCAGAGTTTCTCCGTTCACTCATTCCTTAATTCACTCATCCATCAGTTCATCCATCCATCTGTCCAACTGTTGTAAAGTATGCAGAACTTTTCAGGCCTTGGTTATTAGGCTGTAAAAGTGAGTGAGAGTCTATTGACAAGGATTCCTTGCAGAGGAATACCCTGCCCTCTATAGGACTACCGTATGCTTCAAGAGTGATCATCCAAGCTTTTTTTCTGGTAGCTCATAGAACACAAGGCAGCCTGTGACTAGGGAAATGGGGACATAATGGGACCCCTTTGCTGATAGGAAAAATAGACATGAAGTCCTGAAAAGGTTCCAGAAAGTCCCAAAGACCTCACCTAGCCCAGTTTCTGTGTGTCCAACTCTCCCTTCTCCTCAGCTCCTCTGTCTTCTAATCTGCCCCATCTTCCTCTTGCAACTGTTGGGCCAGAACTTTGGGGTGCTGCGGATTGCTATGAGACTCCCAGTTCTTTTTTTTGGGGGGGGGGGGGGCCACACCCGGCATTGCTCAGGGGTTACTCCTTGGCTGTCTGCTCAGAAATAGCTCCTGGCAGACATGGGGGACCCTATGGGACACCGGAATTCGAACCAACCACCTTTGTTCCTGGATCGGCTGCTTGCAAGGCAAACGCCACTGTGCTATCTCTCCGGGCCCGAGACTCGCAGTTCTTTTCCTCTCCCTCTCTCCTGGCCTTTCATCCTCAGGCTTAAATTCTCTCTCTAAAGAGAGTATCTCTAACCTGATCCCTCCATTCCAGGCTGCATTTGCAACTGGCTTTAAACAAAAAAATCGAGCTGAAAGCAGAGTCCCAGATACATCTCAACAACTGAACCTGGGGGTCAGGGGTGCATCTTTAGGAGTCGGAGCACATGCCTGGCATGTAGGAGGTGATCCCCGAAAGCTGAGTTCCCATACTGAACCCTCATATAGCCCACACATAGCCAGAGGGATCCTGAGACTTCATTCCACTTGTCCCAGCTCCGGGCACTAATGTTAGTTCATCCAGGTAAATAGACTCACCAGGGATGATGCTACTGGCATGAGCAACAAGGCCTGACCATACTGCAGCAACAGCCTAAGAGAGTTGTGTCCACTCTATTGGGAAGGGACATATCTGTTTGATTCCCCAGTGCCCATAAGGTGCTCAGTGAGCTTGTCAAAAGAAGGGGGTCATCTTCCTGTGCAAAGGGGAATGCCTGTTCCCTGGCTTCTTGTCTTCCTGGCTTTGGTAAGTCATGTCCAGGGCAGACCAGACTCCTAGAACTCCCTGCATGGTCTCAAGGTCAGAGCAGAAACTCACCTCCCTGTACCCCTGACCATAGGGCCAGACAAGCTGGAGGGGGAAGACCAATGATGTAAGAATATTATAGAACATTCTAGAATGTTCCAGATTGTTCCCCTGGCTACTAAGCTTGCCAGTATCACCCAGAAAGGGGATCTTCAGAAGGTCATGTCATCATCCCTGAAAGTCACTGCCATGAGTCCTCCGCACACCCCAAGTATGAGGAGGGATGGGGGGACTACAAGGTGGCACCAGGCACTAAGGAACAGCTCAAGAGAAAAAGTGTGAACATGTGTCTCTTCATGTATCTATATGGGAGCCTAGAACCCCACTTCAGGGAGGGATTCCCCTAAGGGTTTAGACCTGAAGTTTCCATAGGAAAGATGAGGATACAGCTACAGGAAACAAAAGGTCCTGAAAGAAGTAGGCTTGAGGGAATCTCCTGAACCTTCCAAAGATCTAGTGGGAGCACAGAATCCAGTTCTAATGACAAGAAAACCCCACAACCACAAGAGACACTTGGCAGGACTAGGTGGGGCGATAGGAGTTCAGCACATAGGGACAATAGAACCTTCTAGAATGTTTCCCACCCTCTCTATCAAGGAGCATGCCCTGCCCAAACCCCAGGACTCTGCAGCCTTATTTTGGAGGCAGCTCTCTCTGGAGCTGGCTCCTACGGTCCAGCTTGCTCATGACCTGGGTGATGTCCACGGTGTTGGCAGCCTCACGGGCCCTGGCCTCCTCCTCCAGCTGCCGCAGGACCACGGGGCTCGGGCTGGAGCGTAGGTGGCGCCGCATGAATGGAAGACTGGAGCTGGAAGGAAGAAAGGACAGGGCAGCGGTTGGCAGTGGACATGTGGAATAACGTGGGGGAGTGGGCCAAGGTCAGGACCTGCTCTCTCCTTGTCTCTGACAAGCTGGTATGAGGACCCCAGAGTGGGGGGAAACTCAGCTCTCTTTACCCCCAAACATCAGGGAGCAAGGAAAAATGTTTGCCCACCACCATCAGATTGGGGAGGAGAGGCCACCACCAGGCCTTCCGTAGGGTTCAGGAGCCATCTTGTCACCAGAGGTACTAAAAGAAGGGAGCAAAGAGAGTTGGGGGTCTGTGCTAAGGATCCTCTGTGTCATAAAGCGTTGGCTCTGGAAACAAAGCACAGGTCTGGCCTGTCTTAGAGTTCTGAACTGGACACAGAAGGTGAGGAGAGAAGGGAATAAGGCAGACCCAGGATAGAGGCCAGAAGGGGCTCTAGGTAGGAGGAGGGATACGGGCACCCACCAGGCAAAACCCAACCAGACCCTCCATTCATGATCAGTATTATGATTGGGCAGGTTAACCCTCACAATTAGTAAGCAACACCCAAGTGCTTATAGAGCAGGCATTCTTCTGGGGATACAAGGGTTTCCATTAAGACCATCACCCCTACACGGGCATTTAGTGACTATCCTAATAACAGTCTTTGCTGGCAGAGAACTAGCTTCTTGGCATGGTCTGGCGGGGCCCAACCACTATAGCACTCACCTTCTCTTCGTGGTTTCCTGGGGCTCAATGGCTTTGGCCAGCATCTCCTTATAGATGGGGGATTTTAAATAGCGAGCATAAGAGTCCTGGGGGAGCGAGAGGAAAGCAGTTCTTAAGGGAGGGAATGAGTTTAATTAAGTGGGTTCCCTGGATGCTTTCAAGCCGTCCCTCGCAGGAGGGTGGAGAGGTAACCAGCATCAGTTTCCCTGAGCACAAGAACATATTGATGGATGTAAGGGCTTGGGACACAGTGGGAAAGTGTATGCTTGGCATACAGTTGACCTGAGTTCAATCCCCAACATCCTATATGGTCCCCCAAGCTCTAAGTGCAGAGCTAGGAGTAAGCACATCTGGTTGTGGCCCCCCAAAGAAAAATACAAAAATAAATTAAGTGGTGGTGCTCAGCTATGATTCCCAGGCTTTGGGGAAATCTGGGGAACCTCCCAAATATCTAGCAGGACCACAGTTGGCAGATGGCTTGAAAGTAGCAGGTAGGAGACAAATGACCTTGCCTGAGATCCAAAAAAAGCTGGAGCTATGTACTATGAGTTCTCCAGTCCTGCACCCCAAAAGTGACTCTATCTCCTTGGAAGAAGGGATTGGGGTGTCAAATAATGGTGTTACTGGTTTCAGATTACTTCACCCAAGACCCCTAACGTGCTCTTTTGTTTGTTTTGTTTTGGGGTCACACCCGGTGGTACTCAGGGGTTGCTCCTAGCTCTGTGCTCAAAACTCACTCCTGAAAGGCTCAGGGGACCACATGGGATGCCAGGGATCGAACCTGGGTTGGCCACATACCAGGCAAATGCCCTGCCCACTGTGCTGTCGCTCCAGTCCCCACCTCCCCTCGATATGGCTTTTGCTTGAGGAGGGTTAAGACCATTTTCTCGAGTCTGGGAGGCTTTTCGGGGAGCAGGGAAGGGAAAGGGCTTCTGGGTTCCCAGCTCAGCCCCCTTACCTTCTTCATGAGCATATAGATGTGAGTCTGAGCTGCATCCAGCACATAGCGGTGGGGGTGCCTCAGCCCCTTGACCGTGATGTCCATGGTCTTGCCATCAATGTTGATCCACCGCCGGGCTCCAGGGGCCAGGAAGAGCCTGCGTTGGAGGGTGGGGGCGACACATGAGCCAAAGAAACGTGAAACTGAGTCACTCGTGAACGTTCCCAGCTGCTTGGGAGGGACATGAGTGGGTGGGTCTGGCTCAGGTCCCCGGATGAAGGGGCCATGATTGTGCGAGCCACATCCTAGAAGCCAAGAAATAGTCTTACTGGGTCAGGATTGGGAATGTTTTATTTGGAAGTTCAGACCTCCAGGAGAGAGAGCCAAGGGTTGGAGGAAAAGGAAGCACAGTCGAATTAGGCATGACTCCACCCCCTGAGGGTCTAATCTAGTCTTCTGAGTGGGTACAATTCCAACACCACATAGTCCCTCCAAGCTTCACCTATTGTATTCCAGCACCATTGGGGGAAAGTCCAGATAACTTCAGCATGCATCTTCAGGCTCTCACATTGAAATTCTAGCCTAGTTGGCCAAGAACCCTTGGTGGAGCCCCCCCCACCCCCAGTCTCCTGAATACTGCTCGAGAGCACCCAGCATAAAGAAAAGAATTTGGGTCAGAGAGATAGCATGGAAGTAGGGTGTTTGCCTTGCATGCAGGATGGTGGTTTGAGTCCCGGCATCCCCTCTCCCCACCCCGTGCCTGCCAGGAGTGATTTCTGAGCATAGAGCCAGGAGTAACCCCTGAGCACTGCCAGGTGTGACCCAAAAACAAAAGCAAAACAAAAAGAAAATAATTTGGTTTTTGACTTAATACTACCTGCCCTATTTATTGGCAAACCAGGATCCTCTTAGAGCCATGTTGAGAAGCACCCAAACCGGTGCATTGGGGATCCCCTGCTGGCTTTTGAGCTCTGTGGGGATGTGAGCTCAGCCCCATTTCCTGAATCTGGGAGCTGTGCCATGAATTTGGGGTGCAGGAATATTTCCTAAGCACACCCACCCATCCAAGTGGGTGGGGAGTGAGAAAGGAAACGCTCACAGGAGACTTTTCCCACTGACCTTTTGAGCCTGCAGAGTCTGGAATTCAGGTGTTGGACCTATTTTGAGGGTCCAGTGAAGGGGGTGATAGGAAAGCACAGGAAATGGGGTTAAGTGCACATATGTATGGAATCAGGACAGGGTGTGTCGGATATGGCCACCTGTATAATATTCTAGGGAAAGCTGGCACAGGATCTTCCTGTACCCCTTAACCCCCTATTCTCACATCTGCTGAACAAGAACTCTGTGAGAGGGAGATGCGAAATTTTAAGAAAGCACAGGCACCCCTAAGCCTGTGGATTGAGCCTGCAAATCCTTCTCTTCCAGCACTGCTCTGAAAACTTGGGGGAATGGGGGCAGAAGAAAGCATGCAGTAAGCGCCCAATAATCCACATTTAAAAGAGAGGTCCCAGCTGATATGACCAGAGTTTAACCCAACATGTGGGCTGTAGCCAGCTCAAACCAGGCTTTGGGAATAATTCTCAGTAGTGGGAATAAAGATACTAGGCCCACCCACTGAATGGGAGAAACTATTCACCCCATACCCATCTGAAAGGGGCTAATATCTAAGATATGCAAGGTACTTGAAGAATTTAACAAGAAAAGAAACATATAACCCCATCAAAAAATGGGGAGAAGAAATCAATAGACATCTTCTCAAAGAAGAAATACATATGGCCAAAAGGCACATGAAAAAATATTCCACAGCACTAATCATCAAGGAGATGTAAATCAAAACAACAATGTGGTATTATTTCACACCACATCACAACAATAAGAACAATCAGTGCTGGTAGGAATATGTTGAGAAAGGAACTCTCATTCACTGCTGGTGGAAATGCTGTCTAGTCCAGCGTTATGGAAAACAATATGGACATTCCTCAAAAAAAAAATGGAAATTGAGCTCCCATACAATCCAGCTATACCACCTAGGATATACCCTAGGAACACAAAAACACAATACAAAAATGCCTTCTGCACATCTATATTCATTGCAGCATTATGCAATAGCCAGAATCTGGAAACAACCCAGATGCCCAGCAACAGATGAGCGACTAAAGAAACTTTGGTACATCTACACAATGGAATACTATGTAGCCATCAGGAGAAATGAAGTCATGAAATTTTCCTATACATGGACAGACATGTAAAATATTATGTTGAGTACAATAAATCAGAGGGAGAGAGATACACAGAGAATAGTCTCACTCATTTGTGGGATATAAAAAATAATAAAAGACAGAATGGTAATAATAACCAGAGATAATAGAGATGAGGGCCAGAAGGACCAGCCCATGATATGAAGCTTGCCACAAAGAATGAGTGCAGTTGGAGAAATAACTGCACTGACAACTACCATGACAATGATAGTGAGAGAAATAAAATGCCTGTCCTCAAGATAGGCAGGGGACAATTGAGGAGGGAAATGGGGGACATTAGTGTAAGGAAAGTTGCACTGCTGAAAGGTGGTGTTCATTCAATGGCTGAAACCCAACTACGGACATTTATTTAGCCATGGTCCTTAAAAAAAAATTATTAAACAAACTAACAAAAAGATGAGAGGCACTTAGGTCAGTGTGAGAATGAAGGGAGACCCATCAGGAGAATGAACCAGGCTAACCAGGAGGCCCCAAGCTAGGAGAAACACAGACCTCGGCCCTGCTCTCTGCTCACACCAGCAGCCTAACCCTATGTACCTGGGTGTTGTGCCCAGGGAAATTAGAAATGGTGGGTCCTGGGGGGTGAATAGCACAGTAAGGGATATGCAACAAATGGAAGCTTGGGCCAGGAAGAGAAAGTGAGAGATGGACTGTTTGTATCCAAACTGGGCCCCCCCCTTAGCAGTCATATGTGTGGAGTCTCCTGTTTTCCGGCGTTCACTTCTCTAAGGTGCCAGCAATCCTACTTTCCCATATCAAGAAATCTTTTTTGCTTCTTTGGGGGCATCCCAAGTATTTCTGGGTGGGTTGCAGCATGTGAGGGGCACTCGGTAAATTTTGTTCAATTGGGCAGAGGTCCAATACATATGATTGGGGTGCAGTTCTGCTTGGTCTTGGGGCATCAGGGACCACCAGGGATAGCATGGCTCTGTTAGGGAGTCTGCAGAGCTCCACCCGGCAATGCTCAGGAGGTCAAGTGGTACTGGGTTCAAACCCAGGTCAGGTGCATGCATGGAGTGTGTTTTATTGTCTGTGCTATATTTATTTTTCTTGAGGGGGCCACAACCAGCAGCACTCAGAGATTACTACTGGTTCTGCACTCAGGAATCATGCTTGGCTCAGAGACCATATGGCATGCTGGGGATTGAACCTGGATTGGCCATGTTCAAGGCAAACACCCTACCCAGTAGGGTATCACTCTGGGCCCTCACTTTTCTCTTTCTCCATGCATGTACATGTGCACATGAACACACACATACACATACAAACACACATCTCAATATCTGGGGTTTTGTCCAGCCCTTTGCACAGGAAGTCAACAACTCTTGAGACACTTGCACTCACCTATGGGGAGCCATAGGAGATGCCACAGGACTCCTCTAGCTAAGCTTCCCTTAGAGGAACCCCCTTAGAGGAACAGCCCTGTCATTGCCACAAGAAACCCACTTTCTCTTCCCCATGCACACGCAATGGATGGCAACCAGTCGTCAACCCCAACCCTGGCTCACTTGTAAATCTCCTCCGCCTTCTCCTTGACCTTGGATTGGTCTCCGTACTTCAGATCCTCACAGGCTTCCCAGAACCCCAGGTTCTCCCCTGCTCGGCAAGCCACGGGTCCCCACAGGCAGGAAGCAAAAGAGGAGAGGCAAGAAAAGGGATCAGGTGAGCTGGGCATGATCCTGTTCCGGATGCAGTGACCCTATTTCTCCTGTAAACTTGGCAGCCATGTCAACATTTCACAGCCAACCTGGTCACACGGTTACGCCCAATCCCTCTCTGGTCCTGGGAGTGTTAGCACCGGGTACATTCTTTGAAAGGAACAAGACAAACCCAAGGGGGCCAGATGATAGCCCAGCAAGGAGGGCGTTTGTCTTGCATGTGGCCGACCCGGGTTCGATCTCTGGCATCCTATATTATCCCGAGTCTGCCAAGAGTGACTTCTAAGTACTGAACTAGGAGTAAGACCTGAGCACTGCAAAATAAATAAATAAATAAATAAATAAATAAATAAATAAAGATGGGCCAAAGAGATAGCATGGAGGCAGGGTGTTTGCCTTGCATGCAGAAGGATGGTAGTTCAAATTCCAGCATCTCATATGGTCCTTTGAGCCTGCCAGAAGCAATTTCAGAGCATAGAGCCAGGAGTAACCCCTGAGCACTGCTGGGTGTGACCCAAAAACAAAACAAAAAAATATAAAAAAAAAAAATACAGGGCTGGAGTGACAGTGCTGCAGTAGGGCATTTGCCTTCCATGTGGCTGACCTAGGTCAGACCTGGGTTTGATCCCCAGCATCTCATATTGCCTGCAGAGTTTGCCAGGAGTGATTTCTGAGCACAGAGCCAGGAGTAATCCCTGAGCTCCATCAGGTATGGCCCCAAACTCCCCACCACCATCACCACCAAAAAAAAAAAAAAAAAAAAAGCAATAATAAAATAAAGGGCCAGAGAGATAGCACAGTGATAGGGTGTTTGCCTTGCACTCAGCCAATCCAGGAAGGATGATGGTTCATATCCCAGCATTCTAATTGGGACCCCATGCCTGCCAGGAGCAATTTCTGAGCACAAAGCCAGGAGTAACCTGAGTGCCACCGGGTGTGACCCCAAAAAATAAATAAAATAAAATAAAATAAAATAAACAAGCTAACAAAAAGACTTAGAGGTCTGCAGCCCAGAAAGCTCCATGCTCCTACCCCCCAGAACACACACATTGAGACTTGGCCCCACCCACAGAACTCTTCTTGCCCTGGTACTCGATGGAGTTTGCAAACTGCACTGCTAAGTCTCCTGGGAGACAGCCCCAGCTTTCTGGGGCCACACAACTTCTGCTTTCTCTGTGTAGATTCAAACCGAATCCCTGGGAGGACATCACAGGTATATTCAGCCAATGGGGCTGGCAGGCAAGTACAATGCAGACGGGAGGCTTGGCTGCCAAGGAAAGTCATGGAAGGTAATCCCAGCCCAGGAAATAGGGGAGAGGGAACAGATTTAAGGTCCCCTTAACCCTTCCTTTCTCACTACTTGCAGTTCTCTGACCAGCTCTCCATGGTATTCAGGGCTGGTGTGAAACTTGATACAGATGCACTCTGTGAAATTTTCTTTGAAAATAATAATAAGATTGTCACATCAGTACTGAGAAAATTTCTATCTGCAGGTATGTGTATGTATGTTAGTGTATATTTGTGAATACACACATCATGTGCATACATTTATGTTCATGTGTGTTTACAAAGGTCAGTGTGTGTTTGTGTGTGTGTGTGTGCAGATAACAGACTGCTGTGGTGTACTTAGATGGACAAGCACATCCCTATCCCTGCCTCTCCCCACAAAGTGCTCCCTAGAAAGCTCCCAAGTTTCTCAGACCAGAAAAGGCTGCACATTGTATAAACTTGAGAACTTTTGTCCCATAGTCCTTCACAGCCCTTCCTCTTCCACCAGGACTTCAGACCCTTCCAGCCTGTATGATCACAGGTATGAATAGGCCCGGGCACAAGCCTTGTCCATGAGTAGGAAGGGTCCATGGCATAGGATTGAAATACAACAAGCCATTTGTCACAAAATCCAATAGATGGACGATACCAGATGTCCCCCAAGGGTGAATGAATAAGCAAAAGGTACCCTCCGTGCTAGGAAAACCAAAAATTTTTTAAATTTTAAAAAAGCATAAAGGACCATTGCATGGAAAAAATGATGGAAAATGTTCAAGTAAAAAACATAGTTGTCTGTTATTAGAGTACACCCAAAACAAAGACATTTTCCCAACCTCCTCTTTCTTTTCACCAAGTCCTTTGACTTAAAAATGTTCACCTGGGGGCCTGAAGAGATAGCACAGCAATGTTTGCCTTGCAAGCAGCCGATCCAGGACCTAAGGTGGTTGGTTCAAATCCCGGTGTCCCATATGGTCCCCGTGCCTGCCAGGAGCTATTTCTGAGCATACAGCCAGGAGTAACCCCTAAGCACTGCCGGGTGTGATCCAAAAACCAAAAACCAAAAAAAAAAAAAAAAAAAAAAAAGCTCACCTGGATCTTTCTGAACCATCCTCCTCCTAGTTATTTGTACTGGTAGAATAAAAAGAGATTTCAGTTTGGCTTGGCATGGTGAAGTGAGACTATGAAGCTAGAAGCAAACTGACTCCATGATTCTCTCCTGACTAGCTTGTTTTATTAATTCTTCATGGGTACCCTGCTTCAAACTTGTTCACCAGAGTTTGGAAATAGAACATGTGGCAGGGTGATTTCACAGTCTGGGTTTGTGCCCAGAGATATCTGGAAAAGACTAGTTTATGAAGAAAGCACATTAATGGCCGCCCAGGGCAGGCCAGAAAGGGCAAAACACAGAGGAAGAAAGGTTACAGTGACCTCTGAGAACTAAAGGTTTTCTTTCTGAGGTGGTAAAATTGTCCTATAATGGCCACACATCTTTAAGAATAAAGTTCCTGAACTGTATACTTGAAAAAAGTAAACTGCATGGCATGTGATTTTTATCTTGGTCAGAAACATTTCAAACCAATTCATCCTGTTCATATATAAATCTTCAGGAGATCACTAGCAGTTCTATCATTATTATTATTTGTTGTTGTTGTTGTTTTATTCTGTTTTGGTTTGGGGGCCACATCCAGCAGCACTCAGGACTTACTCCTAGCTCAGAAATCACTACTGGCAGACTAAGAGACCCAGACAAGGAGGCCTGGGGCTGAACCCGAATTGGCCACATGCAAGGGAAATGCCCTACCCACTGTGTTGCCACTCCATCCCCTATATTATGTGTTTTTATATGATCTATTATATAAAAACGTTTTTCTAAATGGAACTTTTCAGTCAGGCGTGGGTGAGATAAATGGCAGTGCCATTTGCCATGATGCCACTAGATGGCACTCTCTCCCACTCATTTACTGGTGGCTTCCGGGGGGGTGGGGGGGGGGGGAGTGGGGGGAGGCCTAGCTCAGAGCTCTTGTCTTTCCGGTCTGTTCAGGGCTTTATTACAGGGAAGACCATTAGATTTGATTAGATAGAAGGATCTCCAGGAATCTCTATTGTAAAGTGAAGTGTTGCATTGAACAAACAGCTAATCTGTCCCATGGAGCCAACTTACAGTGAAGGAGCTCGAGGCCCTCTGAATCTCAGCCTCATAAAACTGATCCTACGTGAGTTTTTGGTTTTCCTAGCTGCTTCTTAATGTTGGATATTTCAGAAGTTGCTCGTTCAAGCACGGGGCTTGGGACACAAGCTTTAATGTGTGAGGACCCTGGATCTCTGCCAGTTCCACTGACAGCTGGAGAAAGGAGGCCAGAGCAGAGCTGGGGAGGCCCTTCATGGTATAACCAGATTACATGACCTCAGAAGCTTGCAGAACTCCAGTGATTTCATCCAAATCCGATTTAAAGGGCACCTCGGGATGGGATCCAGGTAGATGTGTTTTAAAGTAACCCCCAGATAAATGGCAGAGAAAACATGAGCTGAAGAAAAGCAGGCTAAGGAGCTGGAGAGAAATTACAGTGGGTAGGGGCCTTATCTTACATACAGCTGGACCCAAGTTAATACCTGGCACCCTGTAGGGGCCCCCGGGCCTTTCCAGGAGAGATCCCCGAGAGCAAAGCCAGAATTAAACTCTGAGTACTTCCAGGTTTGCTCCTATAAAAAAAAATAGAGAAGATGGAAAGAGAAGCAAGGAGAGGAGAGGAGAAAGGAAGGAAAGGAGGGGAGGAAAAGGAAAGGGAGAGAAGGGAGGGAAGGGGAGGACTGAGAGACAAAGGCAAACAACGTTTTATGAGATAATGCAATGACCCACCACTAAACTCTTTCTTGAGAAAGTACTGGAAGCTCTGCCGGCCCTTAGGGTCTCGGATCAACTCACTGAAGTTGAAGGCCCATCGCTCTACTCGCATCTTGGTTGGGATTTCTACCCTGCAAGGAGGAGGATTTGTCAGTGCATGAGGGACTGGCCAGGACCTAGGACTAGCAGAGTGGAAATATGTAAGTTTGGCCAGGAAAGACCAGAGAATGAGTGAGGGGTCGGTAGTGAGAGGTTTACCTCACTAAGGTAATATCCATTAGTCTTTCTAGTCCACCTACAGCCCAGACTTCCACCAAATTCTTCCTACCCACACCATCTTTCCCCCTAAACACACACACACACACACACACACACACACACACACACACACACAGCAGCCAAGTTCCAGAGGCCACACACTAAGACTCTGGCTTTCCTAAAGATGGGAAGATATTGCCCTACCTCCCTGACTTTTAGTCCTCAGGGTAAGAGAACCCCACTCCACCCTGAATCAAGAGAAAATTCCATTCCAGAACATCCTGATGACAGGTGTTGTGGCCACCCCAATTGCCTGCCCCATCCCTGAGGGAACATACCAGCACTTGTGAGAGAGGTTGTGCCACAGCCCTGAATGCCAGGTGCCCCAGGTCAAACCAATCATCACAGTACATGTATACACACATACACACACACACACACACACACACACACACACACACATTGAGCTTTCTCTAATGCCCCTTCCATCTCCATGTTTATAAAGGTCACCCTGATCTCAGGTAGACCCATCAAACAAATCTGAGGCCTAGCATTCCAGAAGACCAGAAGAATCAGTTGCTCTCCTAGAACCCTTTTAAGCTAACACAGTCCTCGGGAAACCAGATTTCCAAGTCCAGAAGCCAGCAGTAGAGAATGAGTGAATAAAGTTCATTCACATTAGCTCAGCAAAGTGAGCCTTCATAACAACAGCATCAAAGCAATGAAAATGCCAAGGAACTCTAATACAGATATAAGAACTCTCACAGAGATGCCTAAGAACCCTAACACTTAGCATCTAAGAATTTTCACAGAGAAATCTAAGAGTCCTGATACAAAACACCTAAGAACCCTAACACAGAACACCTAAGAACACCAATAGAGAAATCTAAGAACCCTCACACAGAACAGCCAAGAACCCTAACAGATATCTAAGAACCCTCAAATTTAACATCTAAGAACTTTAATGAAGAAATCTAAGAACCCTAACATAGAATACTTAAGAACCCTAAGAGAAAAATCTAAGAACTCTAACACAGAACACCTAAGAACTCTAACAGATATCTAAGAACACTCACACTTAATATCTAAGAACCATAGCCAAGTAAAGCCAGGAACCATAGGGCTGCTGGGGAACCTTTGCAAGAAACCTAAGAACTGTAACAGTGGCCATGAACATGAGCATCCCCCCTCACAAGTCTGTGCTAGAAAGACAACCCTCGGGTCCGGAGAGATAGCACAGCGGTGTTTGCCTTGCAAGCAGCCGATCCAGGACCAAAGGTGGTTGGTTCGAATCCCGGTGTCCCATATGGTCCCCCGTGCCTGCCAGGAGCTATTTCTGAGCAGACAGCCAGGAGTAACCCCTGAGCATTGCCGGGTATGGCCCAAAAACCAAATCCCTGCATTCCATATGGTCCCCCATGCCTGCCAGGGGCGATTTCTGAGCGTAGAGCCAGGAGTACCCCTGAGCACTGCCGGATGTGACACAAAAACCAAAAAAAAAAAAAAAAAAAAAAAAGAAAAGAAAGACAACCCTCCACTTCACACCACGCACTGCCCACACATCTTCGTTAGAAAGTCACACCCCTGAAATCATCATGGCCAGGCAAGTCTCAGGTCCTCAAGTCCAGGATCTTCCTTGTATACTCATCAGACAGCCAATATGCAAGGCCTATCAAGAGGACAGTCTGCTTCTTCAAAACAATATTTGTCCCCATCTGACCCAGCTGTACTGCTCCAGGAGAAATGGAAACACAAACACACACCCACACACCACTTCCCATGTAGCAACAGCATTGTAAGAATGAGCAGCAGAGCCTCAGTAAGCAAAAGCTGCAAAAAGCCCCCGCAAAATAGGATGAAAAGGGGGGTTGGGGAGAAAAAGCACAGCCGATAAGGTGTTTGCCTTACATGCTGCCAACCTAGGCTAAATCCCCAACAACCTATATGGTCCCCCGAACCTACCAGGAGTGATCCCTAAGTACAGAGCCAGGAGTAAGCCCTGAGTACAACCAAAACCAAAAAATAAACAAAAGAGACTGGGGGACTATAACAGAAGATGGCTCTAAGAGCAGAGCATATACCATGACACACAAGGCTTGGCACAACAAGGCCTCTGGAGCAACCTGGGGAGCCCTGATAGCACCCAGCATTACTGTGAGACCCACCACTCACTCAACAGAAAGGTCTGAGTTCTACTAGCAGTGGCAATATGAGCAAGCATAATATTGGGGCCAAAATCTCATAAAGAAGACACATCTGTTCTATATGTCCAAGACTTCTGGATTAGGCACATCCAGAGGGCCAGCCGGAGAGAAGTTGCACAAGACTGGAGAGCAGAGTAAAGATGAGGGGATAGGAACGGAGAGCAGGATCTCTTTGAAAGGTTATGGGGTTTCCCTATTGGGGTTACGAAAACCATATGGACTGGACTATGGAGAGGGTGGCCTAGCTCTACCAATACAGGAAGAACCTTGGAACGATGATTTGCATAGCAAATAATTTATATAGAAAAACCCCTTCCTCCCTCCACCAAAAAGAAATTCATAGAAAACATACAATTTGGCATTGAGGTCCCAGAACTGGGTGTCGTCTGTTATCCAGGGGTTGCTGGGAAGGCAGCCAGACATGATGGCGTCATTGGACGAGAACTGTTCACTGTATTTGATTATCCTAGAACAAAGGGGAAGATGGGTTCCTGAATTTTCAACACCCAAGAAGCAAAACCAACGCCAAGGTCATGGACTAACCTGGCACCCATTTCCTGCAGCATTTAGTACATATATGCTCATGGCCTCTGTCTCCATTGACCAACATCTTCTATGCTCTCTTAGGTGAACTGAGGGATGTGCCAGGCTCTGTCATAATCCTTGTCAAATGCTGTGTCTCCCTTGTCCCTTAGTGAGTCCCCTTTGCCCCCTTCACTCAAGCTCAAGCAATGTTTTATCATGCTGAGGCTAGAGATCGTTGGGCTGGGCATGTCTATGTGTCGAAGTCTTCCTGATGAAAGGAAACATAATTTGCTGTGGACTCACTGAAAGTCTGGCCCATTGTCAGAACCATGATTAGTTCGGGTCACAGAGCCCCATTTTTCTATAGAGAACACCACCCTCCCAAACATAAACATGAGTTGATCTTTGCAAAGAAGTCTTCTGAGTCACCCACTTCCTGGTCTAGGTGGCTGGGGAACCTGGAGAAGGAATCCACACACCCATGGTGTAGATATACAGCACCACAAGACAGCTACAGACTAGAACCCACCCCAAGCAGATGGCCCTGCATACTGGGTTTGCCTTTTGTACCAAATTAAACCACTACCACCACCCCAGGATGCTGTCTACCACCCCAAAGCCTCTTCTCCTTCCATCACAGCTTCACAGTGAAAAGCAGAAAGGGAGTGAAAAAAAATCAGCCCACAGGCCAAGTCCTGACAATAACAAAGCATGGTGACAGGTAGGTACAGGAGACATTTCTAAACATTTCTAGAGACCATGGAGTGAGCACAGTGGTCAAAGGCACATGACTCGTATGCACAAAGCTCGAGTTCAGCCTCCAGAGCCACCTAACTCTCCCACTAGCACCCTCATATGTGGCCCTAGTGACCCCAACACCATAGCACCTGGCCTGAGCATTGAACTGTCCCATCTGCATGGTCAAGTATGGCCAGGAGTGTCCCTCAGGCACCCTGAATACTACTTGGGAGGTTTCCCAAAAAAAACTTGGCAAGTAACTCTAAGACAAGTCCAATAGCTTTGGAAGTCTGCCAACATCTTCTTGGGTAAAATTGGGCTTCTGGAATATCAGGTTTTTCCTTTATTGCCAAGCACTGTACAGTGGGCACCCACAGTTGAGAGGCTACATGTCCCTAGGTCCCACCTCCTCTGGGATCAGGGCTCACGGGTACATTGAAGAACGTGGAAGATGCCTGGCACATCTTCTTGGGCTGCCAGTAATTTTGCCAACCAGGACTTTGGGAAGGAATAGAAGAATATCAGAAGATCCTTTCCTGAGGCTCCCCCACAAACAACAGTGGAGACTCCTAGGTCTCTCAGGTCTCCGGAGGTCACATCCAGACTCTTAGGCTGAAGAAACTGCCCTCACCTGGGACCCCCAAAATTCTCCAAGGCAGAAAGAGCATCCTAAAATATATCCCACACTTCCAAAAGATAACACAAATGGGATGAAGAGCTGGACACTTTTATGTCTGAATGTTTAATCCATCAAACATAAATCCAACATCATCTGAACTGAATTTGATTTTCACTGGGGGTTGGCATGGTTTGGGCCATGTCCTGCAGAGCTCAGGGGCTGTGGTTCTGTGGTTCTTGCTTGAGGGAGAGTGGGGTATGGATGAGGACTTATATGTGGTTCTAAAGTTTAAGCCAGAGCCAGACACATGCCAGGCAAGTGTTTGCCCTCCTATGCCATCACCTCAGGCTCCCAACTGGACATTTAAACAGAGATTGCCAATAGAGATTCCAAAGTGTGTTGAACCTGCAAACATCACCCAATACACTTCCACAGTGGCTGAATTTGCAAAATATCCCCAATATCCCTAAGAAAAGGGATGAGGGTAATTTTGGATACATATGGGGCCTAGTCTATGAACTTCTCTACCTCCTCCCACCTTTCTATCTACCTATTAATGGATTTCAAGAAAAAGGATAGATAAAGAACCCCATGTTCCCCAGCTTTGGCTCAAACCTCACCTACTCTGCTCTAGCCTGGCCCAAGGGAAAGTCTGTAAACATTCAATGGATGAAGAAGAGGTACCTCATCTCTGAAAGACTGAGTTTGTCCCTTGAGTCCTTCAAGCTCTGAAATCAGTTCATGAAAATGAAGCTGATCTGAAGGTAGATATCCCATTTCTTATCCTCTAGCGCTCAAACCTCATCAAGACTAACAGAGCAGACACTTACCCTCCCAGGGATACAGAGGACTTGACTGTAGACCTCATCAGGGCCTGCTGGTAATACATGATCTGGAAAAGACATGACTGTGAGCACACACCAAACCTGCCCGCAGGGATTCCTGACAAGGAAGCCTTTGACCTGGAACTAAATGCTGGATATCAACTCCCTACCCCTATTTTCACTCCCTCAAGTCAACTATATTAGTATCAGTGGGGCTCAGGCCCACCAGAGCGGACTGGTGACTTCGACCTCTAAATTAGAGCAGCTCATTATTGGTGCATTGGGGATAAAGTATCAACTGAAAAAGACGGGTTTTGTAAAGCACTGAACCCACAGACAGAGATTCTTAGCTTTTCTCTCCCCAGCCATCATGCCCCAGAACTCCATCTGCAATCCTGGATTCAAGATTTGCCAAATGAGGTAATGTGTCCACTGGCCATGACAGGAGCAGACTTCAGCTGGGGTATAGACCTCGTGAAGTGAACCTTTCCCAACCTACCCCAATCCTGTAGCTGTGCTCCCTGAATCCCAGCTCTCAGGTGTCACTATACACTTTACTCTTGTCTTATGAAAGCAGCTTTCTCTTCTGGGCTTTCCATGAGCTCAGGAAAGACTGAATATTACACACTGTTGATTTTTTTACAAACAACAGAGAATCAAGTCAAAGCATCCACTCTGTATTCAAGGATCTAATATCCAACTTCTGCTTTGACTGAGGCTCAGTGACAAAGTGCCTTGAAGGCAAGAGACATAAATTCAATCCCTGGCAAAGCAAGAAAGAATAAATACACACATATAAATGAATCAATTGAATGTCCCTAAAGCTGGGAAGCTAATTACCTCTTTCTTAACAGCAGTAATGGTTTGTTTCTGTAAAAACAAAGAAACAACAAAAAAAAATTACCATTGAAAATCATGACAGTTCAAATAAACATTTGAAAAAAATAAAATCTTTCCTTGGGAGAAAACTGTCCATTTCTTTTTATTTACAATTTCTCCTTCTTTCTCAGCTCTGCCCTTTCTCACCTCTACACAACCACTGGAGGATCCAGTCAGCTAAGAAGTCTGATGAGGAAAGGGGTGTGATTTGGTGTCTAACTTTATCTGACACTGTGAAAAATCCAGGTTCATGAAAAACTGTATTTGGGATGGGTTCCAGTTAACCATTTCTGCTTAAAAATCATTTTTTTAAATGAAGCAAGATAGTTTTTATTAACCCAAAACCTGCTTAGAAAGACATGAGAGGAAAGGTAGGTGAAATTTGTGCTCAAGAAAAAACACAAGGGCTAGAAAGATTGTACAATGGGTAGAGCACTTGCCTAGCACACAACTGACCTAGATTCAATCCCTGACCTAAGCACCGCAAGGAGTAATTCCTGAGTGCAAAACCCAGGAATAAACCCTGAGCACTATCCAGAGTAATTCTGAGTTCAGAGCCCATGAGTAAACCTTGAATATCATGAGGTGTAGCTCACACACACACACACACACACACACACACACACACACACACACACACACACACACACATCTCCAGAATGGGGCCTGGAAAGATAGCACAGCGGCGTTTGCCTTGCAAGCAGCCGATCCAGGACCAAAGGTGGTTGGTTCAAATCCCGGTGTCCCATAGGGTCCCCCGTGCCTGCCAGGAGCTATTTCTGAGCAGACAGCCAGGAGTGAACCCTGAGCACTGCCGGGTGTGGCCCAAAAAACAAAAAAACAAAAACAAAAAAACAAAAAAACTCCAGAATGGAAATATAAGCTAGCAAAGAACAGACAAGCAAACAAGATATGTGTTCCAGGGAGAATGATCTTAAAAGGGCAGAAAGAGGTACATGAAGGGAAAAACTTTGGGGTCTCCCTATAGGAGAACTCTATATGGACAATGATATGGGGTCCTCAGTTAACAACTCAATGTCACAAGTTGGGGAAAACCTCCCCTTGCCACACATACAGCTCACAATGACAAGACTGAAGATCTGTCTCATGGAATGCCCAGAATGGATCTATCTCTGGAAGATTCTATCAGAATCTCCACCCTCTCTCTGAAACTGCAAGACCATGTGCAGGTAAGTTGCTTCTCTTTCTGGACTGAGTTTTGAAGGGGATGCTTCGAAGAGAGGCCTGATGCTTAGACATCTGGAAACCATTCAGACTTGGTTCCTTCTAGAATCTTCTATCTGACTTGCCCCTTTGAATGCCTCTTTGGGCCCCATGCAGCCTTAGGAAGAAACAGGACAGAATGACAGGATGCATTTCCTCATTTGGGTCCCATCCTGGACTGCCTACGTGCTTTATCTTCCAGCAGGACTTCTTGACCTCCTAACTGTTCATATCCACAACTTCTTTGGTACCACCGAGTCTTCATGCCAGAAGACAGAATTTCCCTTTGCTGGTTTTCAAATCAGGCCTGGCTCAGGGCCACAGACAAGAAATGAAGGAAGTGTCCAAATAGGATCACAAATTGGACAAAAGCCCTTAGAATCCAAGCTAGTTTCATTTCTTTTGTGAGATGGCTTTGTGACCATTGCATTTGAAATCTCATTTCCTGGGTGGGGCAGTGGTTATCTCAGACAGGTAAAGCTCAGGTAAGAATCTCTGGGACTCTCCCAAGTCTGACTTCCTCTTTTCATGATGCTCATCATAATGGTAATGACATATTTGTCAGGGAGACTGCTTATGCCACCCACAAAGACCATTAAGGGCAAGAAGACCCTATCTCCTTTCTCTAGAACAATTTCTGGGACCAGGGAGTCACTCAACAAATGTGAGGACAGCTGATGGCCTAGATGTTCTTTGGGACTTAGAATAAAAAAATAAATAAAACAGGAGCTGCATTCTAATCTCAATAGAATATGCTTCTGTCAGAACACTGGACAAACATTTCATTTCTCAAAAGAATCAGATATTTTGGCCATCACAGTGGTTCTTTGTACCCCATATAAGGCAGTTTTTAAGATCACCCATTTCAGGCAGAAAAGGAGGCTGGAGTCAGAGTGGATTTGCATTGAAACCTGAGAGACTCCAGGAAGAATCCTGCAGATATGGCTCAACTACTGATATGTCTTGGGTCGAAGTGGAAGCCAGACTTCCCTGCAGTGAAAACCATCCAAGGGGCCAGAGAGATAGTACAGTAGGTAGAGCATTTGCCTTGCAGGCGTGTGACCCGGGTTTGAGGCCAGGCATTCCCTGAGACCTCCAGGAGTAATTTCTGAGTGTAGTCAGGAGTAACCCCTGAGCACAGCTGGCTGTGGCAAAAGAAAAAAAAACACACACACCCACTGGGTCACACCATTCACACCTCTCTGAGCCCTCCCAAAATTTAAGGAGATTTTATGGTTCTGATTTTCATCCAAGGAAACGGAGGCTTTGAGAGGTGATGGGCAAGTCCTGGTTGGCAGTTGACTGAAGCAGGATTTGGTTTGAAGTCCACCCTTTGGGGAGACCTGAGGGGTGATCATGAGAAACAGACAAGAGCCCCTCCTTTCCTTCCTTCCCTGCCCTGAAGCTGAAGGTGCCATCCAATAGGGTATCTCTGTCCAGACACTTAATTTCAAAATCCACCAAAACAGAGAGCTCCAGTTGCTATCACGAGATAAGAACATCCGTACAGGCTACGCCCTTTAATTAACACACATGATGGCAAAGCAACCTTCTGACTCTTAAGATAAACATGATTTATGGAGGCCACACAGAGAAAGGAGGAGATGGCTAACAACACCAGATTACAGACTTACCTGAGAGCTAGTCAGAGAACAGATCTTAAATGTGATCACATGCACAAAAACACAATAACTAGGTGAGAGAACTGAAGTGCTAACAGACCTTCCAGGGTCATTTGACAAAGGACACACACCCCTAATCATCACATTGTACAGCTGAAACTCAGTTGTCACATGTCATAATATAGCAATAAAACTAGGGAACCACTAATGACAATAAGATTGTCTCAGCAGGCAACATGGTGAACACCCCTCCGTGTACTCTGGGCCCTGATTCTGGAAGATGTAACTTCGGGGAGTGGTGGGAATCGCTGCATTTGTTCATGGCTCCTGACAGAGAGACCCAGGAAATAAGACAAATTCTCAGCCTGCCCTTCTGTTCTCTGAGCCCCTGGAATTTTCTTTCAAGTCAGCCACACACACACACATATATATATACACACACACATACTCACCTACACATTCACGTTCTCACAGATTCTTAAACTCACTCACAAACACACACATATTCTCACACTCATTCATATATTCCTAGACTTCCTCACTCACACATATACGGCCGACCTAGGACAGATGGTGTTTTAAATCCCGGCATCCCATATGGTCCCCCGTGCCTGCCAGGGGTGATTTCTGAGTGCAGAGCCAGGAGTAACCCCTGAGTGCTGCCGGGTGTGACCCAACCCCCCCCCTCACCAAAATTGTGGTCCATATTTCTGGGACCGCAAAGAAAGACTTTCTCTTAGGCTTCATTCTAGGATCTGTGCAAAAACCAAGATCTCCAATTACAGAAGACTGATTTTGACAACACAACTGAGCAGAACTTTTTCTGGCACCATAAAGAGACCTTGGGGTTGGACAACCAACATGTCCAGAGCCTGTAGTCAGTCTTTTGACAGTATGTTTTATGGGTGGAGACACCCTGTATCTCTTATGTCAATAAAATTTTCTTTCTAATTTCCCCAACATTTGTTGTGCCTATACAAAAAAAAAAAAAAAAAAGCCACATCTGTTCCTTTCCCTCCTTTTGTTTTCTTTCCTTAGTTTAATTTTTTTAATATTCTAGATAGGGGCTCCCGCCTTTTTCATAGAACCTTAGAACTTGAATCATTTTGTTCTGCCTCATATTTCTTCTTGTCTTCCTACAAATTGAGAAAAGAAAAAAAAAAGTGAATGGGGTCCAGAAGCCAAGTGGTCTCAAGAGCATTGAGTGAAAAAAAAAATGGTCAGATCTAAATACCCAAACCAAAGTCAATGACAATATAATTAAAAGACCCAGATTATAATAAGCAAAACACAAAATGGACCTGTTATACTAGTAGTCCTAGGGGTTAGTGGTGGAAGTATGGGATGCATGTTGGAAACTCCAATGAAGGGAAGTCAACATTGGTGGTGGGAATGGCACTAATTCTCTGTCACTAAATGCCTGAAATACAACTATGAAAGACTTGTAACTCACAATGGTGTCAATAAAAAAAAATTTTTTTAAGTGGTCCAAAATTCAGCATTTTCCAGATGGACAGACTGAATATCTCTGGCTTTGGAGCTGGAGAAGGGGGAGTGTTGGATGATATGGCAGAAGATTCTAGACTCTTATAAAAGAGAGGGTAAATTTTCTCCTGGAAGATAGAGACAAGAGGTGGCAGTGACTTGGGAAATGCAGTAAGGGGTCAGAACAAGATCAAAATGCTGGCGCTATTATTAAACGCATTTGTGAACATCTCAAAGCCTCTTTCCTTGTTTTATCAAAGGGGACGAAAACAAAGGCACATTCAGTGAGCTAGAGAGCCTAGAGGCTGTCATGCATTTGCAGCTAGTGGCTAGTAAAGAAGCACAACCCTGCATCCCCTGACCACCAAATGAGACCTGGGGTGCCTCTCATTGTTGATAAAGTTACTCACTGTTTATCTGAAACTCAGGTAGAACTGGGCGTCCTCTATTTCTGCTAAAACCCCACAAACCTACTCAATATCTTTATGATTCAGCCCAAGACCTGAGATACTTAAATATTTAAAAAAAAAAAAAAAAAGTGAGGTTATTTTTAAACATAAACAACTCACATTTCTAAGTGATTCTCCTTAGGACAAGCAAAGCAGGAAGTGCTTTTTGACCCTAGAGCTCAGGCACAAACCCCGGATCCTGGGGCCCTGCTTCCTCCCTGTGACAGTGATATCATTCCTGTGCACCGATCTCGGGGACCCGCTTGGCTACAGTCAGAATTCTTGGCCTCAGGAGTCCTCAAATGCTCCACATTCCTGGAATTCTCAGTCACTATTTTTTCCCCTTGCAGAGCTGTCCAAATAGGGTTACATGGAGGATGTGTGGACAATAGTATCTGGCCAGCTTGCTGGACCTCAAATCTAGACACAGCTGCAGCCAGGGCTAGGGGTGTGGTCCAGACCACTGGGGGTCTCAAACCATTGCAGACAGGAATGTGGGGACATCCAACAGAGGGAGGTCAGGAGCTTGCCCTTAAACCACCAGGCTGGAGCCAGTACAGAGAGACAGAGATGAGGGAGGGTCAGGCAAGCCATGGACTGAGATGCAAAATGAGAGACGTGATGAAAATTTGAGGGAGACCATGAGAATCAAGAGATTCAAAGAGATAGGACAGTGGGGAAGGCATTTGTCTTGTATGCAGCTGACTCTAGTTAAATTCATGGTGCCACCTATGGTTCCCCCAAGAACTTCTTGGGTTCACTCCTGAGGATAGAGCCAAGAGTAAGTTCTGAACACCACTGGGTGTGGACCCTAAACTGAAAAAACTGATCATTTTTGTGGTTGTTTTCTTTTGGGCCACACCCAACAGTGCTCAGAGGTTATTGCTGGCTCTGCACTCAGGAACCACTTCTGGCTGTCTCAGAGAACCTATGGGAAGCCAAAGATTGAACCCTGAGTTGGCCATGTGTAAGGCTGGTGCTCTATCCACTGTGCTATCTCTCAGGCCCCAATAATAATAAATTAAGAGGATGAAGTCAGAACCTTAGAGCAAATGCAAGATGCACTGCCTAGCTGGACAATGGGCCTCCAATTGGTCTAACAGCAAAGATATGAATGAGGTTGGAAGCCTAGAAAGGGGCAACCTGTATCCTGCCAGCAGGGACCAGGTATTCTCTCTCTGTCTCTTCACGTCTATCTTTCTGTCTGCCTGGCTGCCTGCCTGCCTGTCAGCCTGTCTGTCTCTATCACTTTGCCTGGATTAGATGCAAGCCACCCCACTCTCTTCCCCAGGCTGCATGGAAGACCAGAGTACTCTAGCCACCAGCTTCTAGAAGGCTCTAAGCAGACAGCAGACATTTGAACAGGCCAGGAGATGGGCTGAAGTCTTCTCTCCTGGGCCCCCAGGTTCCAAGTTTCTGGGCTGCATGTCTCCACTACACCATCTGACACTTCCCTCTGAAGCTGCTGAGTCTTAACTGGGCTCCCTTGGGAGCTCTAGACCCCAAAATGACAATTGTGACCCTGTCAGGATTGGGGAGCAATGGCTTTGCTGCCACCACACTGTCAATGATATCCTATCACCTATCACAAGCGTCTCCTCCCTCAGAGCCAAACTGTCTCTCAAAAAGGGAAGGGGTGCCATGGGATTCCCCTACACTGATCTAGCATTGGGGTTACTTTCTCTGTATAAAAGAAAACATGGGGAGTCTGGCAAGGCAGATGCCTTTCTTCCAAGCTGCTTCAGAGGCTCCTGATTGGGGGGGGGGGGGGTGCCTGGAAGCCTTGGAGACCCTCAGGGTCCCACCTTCCCCACCCCACCCATCAGGCAGACCAGCAAGGAAGGTCCCCGGGTCTGAGTGTAGGAACTCCAGTAAGCCTGAAATTTAGTTCTCCCAGCCCCCCACAGAGGATCTGAGAGGTGCCCCCCAGGCTCAGCGGACACTGGTTGTTCCTGGATCTTCTCAGTCAGCCACAGGCAGGAAAAAGAGAGCTGGAGAGAAAGACAGAGACACCGATCAGGGTAATGAGAGGGAACACTCACCTGCCTGCCCCTCTGTCTGCCTCACATGTACAAGGTAGCCAGCCTGCACCAGCTAGAAATGGCAAAAGCACATCCCCATCAATATGACCTCCAAGACTCTGGGTTCATGATCCAATTTCTGCAAAAAGCTGACTGCACACCTCAGGGGTGACCCCAATATAGCATGGGGGAGGGCAGGAGTGGCTACCTATTCTTGCGCCCTTAATTCTCCATCAACACACACAGAAATGAGCCAAGTCCCTGAGGGGCTGGTGAAATTAAAGGGTGCATGTTCCCTCCCCATCCCCCATACCTTGCCCACCCACCAGAAAGACTCTGGAGCTGCCAGTTCTTAAAGAAAACCAAGAAAGTGGCTTCCGTCGGGTTCCTGACATTGTGTTTCCACAGCAACCAAGTCTGCACGCCCGGAAGGAAGGCTGATGATGGCTGAGGGGGAGGCATGAAGTCCTGTGGGCACATGGGTTTGGGGTATGTGGCGTGTGTGTGTGTGTGTGTGTGTGTGTGTGTGTGTGTGTATTGTGGGTGTCTGTGTGTCTGGTGTGTGTATTTATAGCATGCAGCATACATATGTTTTATGTGTATGGCGTAAGTGTGTAGGGGTATGTATACATATGTGTGGTTTGTCTATGTAGGGTTTATGTGTCTATGTGTGTGCTTGTTTGTGTGCAGAGACCTTACACATCACCCCAGACACTGCCTCCTGGGACCCAGCTTCCTCCCAACAGAACACCCTCTCTCAACCTGTGGTCCCAGTCCCATGAACAGGTATGCAACAATCTTTTCCCACCTCCCTGTGCCCCTAACACTTTTCACTACTTCCTCACTCTCTCCCTTCCTCCTCCTTCCTGACATTCCTCCTCTCAGGCCATCAGGCTATTAGAGACCCTCTAGGTTGCATTTCTTTCCCTGGGCCACATGGGATATTCCATGGGGATATGGGGAACCATGGTATGAGACTAGGGAGCCAAGCAGTAGGTGGGGGGGGGGGGAGGTTTCCACAGGAAGGAAACAGGGTCAGGATGGGGCCACCAAGGAACAGAGGTCAGTGAATTAAGTTAAGGAGACCCCTGGGGCTGTTATGGGGAAGCAGAGACCGGAAGCAGCAACCATGCCAGGCTTGCTTAGTGAGATTTAGGCTTCCGGGGGACAGAGGGCCCCAAAAGGGTTGCCTCTTTCCCCAGGGTATGCATATGGCCACCACTACCAGGATAGACAAAGACACTACTGGCATCATAGGGCCGAGGGCTGGGATGCTGTCAGACAGACCAGCCTGTGTCCCCCTCCAAGGACAAGTTCCCGTCTATAGAATCATTCGGCTCCAGGATCACTAGTGCTGCCACAGATCCCCCTGATGTGGATGTTCACTGTCTCCACCACACAGGGATTGTGACAAGACAAGCCTTGCCAGCCAGCATGAACGGTGGCCCATCTGAAGGGAAAGGGTCCTTCTCAAACAGATACCAGAGGCCCAGAGAGTTAGAAAAGCAGGGGTGAGTGATCCCTGAGCACAGAGCCAGGAGGACTCCCTGAGTACAAGTGGGATGCTATCACACACAAAAACAACAAATTACAGAAAACTAAGAGCCCAGGAGAATCTCAGCAAATTTAAAGCCAAAGCTGACTAGAGGGTTTAAAATCTGGGGTAGGGTGGAGGGTAGCTAGAGACACCAGGGAGTCAGGAATTGGGTGAAATTGCATGTAGATTGCAAAGTGTGGTGGAACCAGTTCGTCATTATCATCAGATTCCAAAATCTAAAAGCAGCCATCCATACCCCCTTGACCTTCAACTTGCCATTCTTGACCCAGCACCCTTGGCACAACCTTCCCTATGTCTCTTCTCTGACCCTGATGCCATAGAGCCTATGGTCTTCTCTCTTAGACAATATCCACAGAAAGAAATGATTGTTCTGACAGACACATATAAACCATGGAGACTTTCTTGACTATGAGCCTGATCTGGGTCTGTTCAAGGTATGAATCAGAAACCTACCTGGTTTACCTGAACTTCGTTTGGGTTTGTCACTCGATCCAGTCCATAGTCCAGCACATTATTCATTCCTGGCTGAATGGTAAATAAAATAAAAATCACTACAGGGGATGACACCATTTTTAACAACTTTGGGTTTTGGCCAAGATGTTAATTATTAAAGGTTTGTGGTCTAGAACATAAGGCACTATGAAAGTGTGTTATGCTCTCTGAATAAGATGATAAGTTTCACAGGATCAAGTGAGCTTCTAGGGGCATTCCAATAATTTAAAATGAGATAATGGATGAGTGCAAGGATGGGGTAGGTGGATGAATTGATAGAAGGCTGACAAGGATGGATGGATGGATGGATGGATGGACAGATGAATGGATGGATAAAGGGGGTGGGGTGGATGAATGGGGAGGGAAGTAGATGGATAGATGGATAGATGAATGGATGGTGGATAGATGGATGGATGGGTGGGTGGGTGGATGGATAGATGGGTTAATAGGTAAACATATAAATGGAGGGAATGGGTAGATAAGTGTGGGTCAATGGGTGGGTGGATAGATGAATGGACAATAGATGAATGGGTAGATAAATAAATGCACAGATGGACTGTAACAAGCTAACCACAAAATGGACCTATTATACTGGTAGACCAGGGAGCTAAAGGTGGAGTTATAGGATGCATGCTGGGAACTCTGGTGGAGGGAGGTCAGCACTGGTAGTGGAATGACTCTAACTTACTGTCACTATATGTCTGAAATACAGCTATAAAAAAACTTGTCATTCACAATGGTCTCAATAAACATTAAAACAAAGATGCACAGATGGAGAGGCAAGTAGATGGATGGATAAATGGATAAGTTGGGTGAATGGATGGGTCAATAGATGGATGGATGCTGAATAAGCCAATGGAGTGAATGGATAAATGGGCAGGTGAGTAGATGAGTTGTGGGTCAATTGGTGGGTGGGTATATGGATGGAGGATGGATGGATTGGTGGAATGGTAGGTGAATGTATGGGTAAAGAGTGAATGAAGGATGAATGAGTAAATGGACAGTGGTAGGTGGATGAATAGATAATATGAGGTCCAGATAGCTTGCTGAGATTAGGACACAGAAATCTCAATCCTACTCTAGGGTGCCTTCCCTACCCTACAATGCAGTGCTGTGGGGAGTCTCAATTAGGCCTCAATCAGGCAACCCAGGAATACAATCCTGAGGAGGTTCCCTCCTGTGAAGAATATTTTGGAAACTCCTCCTCTTCCTTCCTTCTCTATACTGACTACACCTTCTGAGAAATGGAGATGATCCTTACACACACACCTTGTGAGGTTCTTATGAGGATTTAACAAAAGGGGCTGTGCAACTCACAACAGAGGGTATCTATCTATTCCAGAGCCAAGGAATGGCATTCACTCTAATATTAGGTAAAACTGGTCCAAAATTGGGTCTTAGTCCTTAGCAGTTCCCTTTTGTGTCAGAGAGCCCAACTCTCCAACCCATCTTTCTTGGTCTCTCTCAATTCCATGAGGCAGCAATTTGGGTCTTCCACTGGTCTCTCTGTGACTCTGGATCCAAGAACCCAGCAAAAACTCAACACAAGTGATGAATCAAAGTAGAGAAAGGAACAACAGGGCTCCCCACCTCAACCCATCAGATCCTGTGTGAGGGAAACACCACATTTTTAGCTCAGAGGGGTTAGGCTGTCAAATAAATTATAGCATTCCCAGTTAGATTTGACTTCCAAATGAACAAATAATTTCAGTATAGAATTTGACAGGAAAAAATAGATCCCATATGTCTTTATCATAAACACACAATCAACATAAAAACATTGGAACATGAATCATTTGCTGTTTACCTAAAGTTCACTTTTATCTTGGCATCGTCTTTGATTGGCTAAATATGGCAATCTAGCTCTGTGGGCCCCCATGAAGGCAAATACTGGGCATGTCACTCAGCAAAAAAGGGGAGAAAGAACAGGGAAATAAGACAGGAGGAAGGAAGCACTATCCAATACCTCACTGTCAAAACTTTGACAAACACTATCAGGAATGTCTTATAGTGGTCATTGTGTTCAGCTCAGGTTCCTTCCTGCCTGTATGCCTGTCTACCCATCAGTCACTTTCAGAACCTTGGAGGAGAGACACAGAAGAGAAATCACACCTGGGACAGTGCAATTTTAGTTGTGAGATTGTGTGGTTGGGGAGTGGAGAGGGATTTTGATGGGCTAGAGCTCATGCTTCGTTTATGTAAGTTCTGAGTGTGATCCATAACAAGGTATGGACCCCTCTCCTGGAGCAAACTCAAGCACAGAGCCAGGAATAGTCCAACAATGCCATGTGTGGCTGTAAAACAAAAACAACAACAACAAACCTTCAATGGGATGTCACTGAGTACAGGGTTGGAGAGCACTGGAGAATCAGTGTTTTGACCTAAATGAAGGCTCAAATAATGAATGGCTCATTTAGCTTGTAGAAAGAAAACCCTCTGTTTTTTTTTTTCTCAAATTGTTTCTTCAATTGAAGAAACAGAAACATTCCCGAGCAGTTTCTATGAAAATTACATCACCCTGATACCAAAACTGACAGACATCACAAAAATAATTATAAGCCAATATTCTTTTTTTTTTCCAGCCCATTTGATGCTCAGGGGTTACTCCTGGCTAAGCGCTCAGAAATTGCCCCTGGCTTGGAGGGACCATATGGGACGCCGGGGGATTGAACCGCAGTCCTTCCTTGGCTAGGGCTTGCGAGGCAGACACCTTACCTCTAGTGCCACCTCACCGGCCCCAAGCCAATATTCTTAATTAACACAGATACAAAGATCCTCGACAGGGGCCAGAGAGATAGCATGGAGGTAAGGCGTTTGCCCTTCATGCAGGAGATCATCGGTTCGAATCCCGGCACCCCATATGGTCCCCTGTGCCTGCCAGGAGCAATTTCTGAGCATGGAGCCAGGAATAACCCCTGAGCACTGCCGGGTGTGACCCAAAAACCACACACACACACACACACACACACACACACACACACACACACACACACAAAAGATCCTCGACAAAATACTAGCAGGGGCCAGAGCTATAGCACAGCAGGAAGGACGTTTGCCTTGTATGTGGCCAACCTGGGACAGACCCAGGTTCGATCCCCAGATCCCATATGGTCCTCCAAGCCTGACAGGAGCTATTTCTGAACACAGAGCCAGGAGTAACCCCTGAGTACTGCTGTGTGTGGTCCAAAACAAAATGAGACTAAACAAAAAAAAAAAAGGCAAAACAAAATACTAGCAAATAGAACCCAAAAAGTTATCAAATAGGACCGCAAGAATCAGTGCCTTCTAGCTTGCCTGGAGCCTAGAGTTGGTCTTGTGCCAGGAAACTTCAGGGGTCGGGTCTCTTTGTATTTAGGCCAAGGTTATTTCTTTCCATGTCCCTCATATTTTTGGTGGGCCTATGCAAACAACAATTGCCACTCTAACACCATTTTTATTGTGCTCCTTTGACTCTAATCCTTAAACTCACTTAAAATTTGAGGTTAACTTAAGCTAATATGCATGTATATGGAAATGTAAGAAAATACTATGCCTGTAATGTTTAAGGAGTTACGTAAGTTTTATGGCTTTGGATTGCCTTGTGTGCTGTTAAGAAATATTATAATGTGTTATAATCTGGGGACTTGAGGGACAAAGTAATTGTACATGGATTCTGTCTTATTTATCTTAATGTTCTTTGGCTGAAATTTCAAAGTTAAGATATCAGCAAGGGGACTTCTGAGAATTATGTTATGGGTGATTGTCCTTCCACTGTAACTTTACCTTGTCCTCTTTCTTTGCATCCTTGTTCTCATAATTAAAAATAAAAATTAAAAAAAAAAAAGAATCAGTGCCTATCTGCTCAAGATGGGCCCATGCTGCTGGAGTCCACTGGGCCTTGCAAATGAGACTCTGACAAATATCACAGTATTATTTATTAGAGAAGCCCAGTGACCTCTGACAAACCCCAAGGCCAGGAGAGAGATAAAGAAGGAAAGAGAGCTAGGTTTGGGACCATTCAATTGTCTCCTCCAACTGCCAACAAACTCTCCAACTGTCTCCTCCAACTGCCTTCAACTCTCCTCTTGTTTTTCCAACTGCCACCAAACTCTGTTTCTTCTAACTACCATCCAATCTCTCAACTATCTCTCCTTCAACTGCCAACCAACTCTCCAACTGTATCTCCTAACTGTCAACCCTGGGGAGGGTTTTATAGAGTCAGCAGCCAATCACGATTAGAGTCTTATTCAAAGGGGTAGTGTCTTATCTAAAGAGGTGGACCCCTCTTATGGCTGGCTGGTGCTAGACCTTACAACTAGCTAGACCCATTGACAACCTCCCCGCCAGCCTGGGGGCTGTGGTGTCAAGGAGCAACTTGCACTAGAGACACTTGGCTAAGTTCTTAAAATTCAGATTTTGGTTTTGTTTGTTTGTTTTTGCTCTTCTTGTTTTTGTTTTGGGGACCACACATGGTGGTGTTCAGGGGTTACTTTTGTCTCTGCATTCAGAAATTATTCCTGGTAGTGCTCTGGGGATCATATGGGATGCTGGAGATCGAACCCAGATAAATGCAAGGCAAATGCCCTACTCGCTGTGCTATCACTCCAGCCCCTGAAATCCTGAATCTTTGGACAAAACTAATCAGAGAGGAGAGAGGGAAGTGGACTCAGCATGCTGCATTCAGAGGCTCAGAGCTCTGACAATCCCAAACAGATCCAATGTGTCCTCCAGGTGGTAAGCTCATAGGTTTCGCCCATCCCTCCAGGTCATGCCAAATCCCCAAGTCAGAAAAGCCAGGCCAGATGCCTATGCACTGAGCCTGCTTTCTCTTCTGCCTGGAGTGACCTGGAAGAGAAAATGTTCATGGGCTAGGAGGTTTCTTCTCTCCAGAACTTTGCTTTTCAGGAGTTCTGGTGGTTTCCTGGGAGGTCATTTCTAAGGTATCCATGGGCCAGAAAATATCTATGTAAAAGTCCCAAGCCCTCCTACAAGACAACACTTTTGGGTCAGATAGCACAGCAGGTAGGGTGTTTGCCTTGGATGCAGGTGACCCAGGTTTGATCTTCAGCATCCCATATGAATGATTCGTGAGCCCACCAGGAATGATTCGTGAGCACAGAGCTAGGAGTAACCCCTGAGTACTGCTGAGTATGTCCCAGAAACAAACAAGCAAACAAAAAAGATAAACTATCCTTAAGTGATTTCATCAAGCCCCAATTCTATAGAGCAGTAAAGTCCCAAAAAGCTACCTCTTTTCCTTTACCCAAGAGATGCTTCCCACTCCCCATAAGGCTCCTGGGTTCTTGCTATTGATGGGGGCCCCTGACAGGGAGGAGGTGCAGGAGAACAGGAAGTGGGAAGTCATGCTTACTCACAGGGCAGCGGTGCACCAGCCAGTATGCCTTCTCTTGGCAATCCAGTGCATACCTGTCTGCCTTGGGCCTTTCTTTTCCAGTCCTGCAAAGAAAAAGTGATGGGAAAGAGTGCTGAGATTCCGCATCCTTAGCAACACAGAGTATGATGGACCCCATTCCTAAAGACCCAGATCTCTCCCACAACTGACCAAATGTTGTGCGTTAACCTTAAAAAAAAAATAACAAAAATGGGAGCCAGAGTGATAGTACAGTGGGTAGGGCATTTGCCTTGCACATAGCCAACTCAGATTTGATCACCAGCATCCCATATGGTCCCTTAAGCCTGCCAGCAGTAATTTCTGAGTGTAGAGCCAGGACTAACTCCTAAGTGCCACTGGGTGTGACCCAAACACAAAAATAAATATAATGAGGACAGACATGCTATCCACAATGTATTTTCAAACTGTATGCAACCCATATACCCTGCCAGGTGCAAGCCCTCAAGGCCCCCAAGCATGGCCAGGGTAGTCTGAGTCATCCTTATATTTCTAACCTAGAGCTGTTAGCCTATTTGGCCAGAATCACTGGAAGAGGACCCAGATCTCCTGAGCACTGCTTGGAAATGACCACTTACCCACCCAAAAAAGAACCAATACTAACATCACCCAGATGTTCAAGGTCAACCCATGCTCAAAAAACTCAAGAACAAAGGGAAACTAAGCATGTCCTTCCCACCAACTCTCCACATTCATCAAATGGCCAAAATGGCACCTGAGATTGAAGGGAGCCCAGCGTTCAGCATCCAGCTTTTCTGGGCCACAGACGAGGGGAGTTCAGCAGTGCTCCGTAGGATTAGCCTCAGAGTATTTGTTCTGGATGGGGGGTTGGAGCTGACATTTGGACATTTGGGGCCTTTGTTTTTCTCTGCCTCCAACCCACAATCCCAGTCATAAATCCTATTGAAATGAGTTTGGACCCAAAAAAAATAATGCAGAAATGCCCTCTGCATGTCTATGTTCATCACAACACTATATGCAATAGACAGAATCTGGAAACTACCCAAATGCCTGAGAACAGATGAGTGGATAAAGAAATTGTGGTACATCTACACAATGGAATATTATACAGCTATTAGGAAATTTGGAATCATGAAATTTGCTTATACAAGTATTAATATAAAAAGTATTATGCTGGGCCCCGAGAGATAGCACAGCGGCGTTTGCCTTGCAAGCAGCCGATCCAGGACCAAAGGTGATTAGTTCGAATCCCAGTGTCCCATATGGTCCCCCATGCCTGCCAGGAGCTATTTCTGAGCAGACAGCCAGGAATAACCCCTGAGCACCACCGGGTGTGACCCAAAATCCAAAAAAAAAAAAAGGTATTATGCTGAGAAAAATGAAAGGGAGAGGGATAGAGATAGAATAATTATAGTCATTTGTGGGATATTAAAAATAAGATAATATGGTAATAATATCCAAAGACAATAGAGAGCAAGGCCAGGAGGACCAGTCCATGGTGTAAAGTTTTCCACAGAGAACAGGGGAAGGTAATTAGGACAGAGAAGGGACCACTATAACAACTAGAGTTGGAAATGCTCACTCTGAACAAGAATTTGGTTCTGAAAGGAGGTATAATTATGTATGATACCCCTTCAGTAATAATATTGCAAATTATGATGGTTAGAAGGGAAGAAAGGAAGAAGAAGAAAAAGAAGATGATGATGATGATGATGATGATGATGGAGAGGGAGAAAGAGAAAAGAAGGATGAGGAGGAGAGGAGAAAATGAGGAGGGGAAGAATGAGGAGGAAAAGAGGAGAAAAAAGAAAAAAAGAAAAGAGAAAAGAGGAGGAAGAAGAAAGATGAAGAGAGGAAAAGAAGAGAAGAGGAAGGAGAAGAAAGAGGAGGAGAAGAGGAAAGAGAAGAAGAGAAAAAAGGAGAAGAGGAGGAAGAAGGAAGAAGAAAAGAAGAAAAGAAGAAAGAAGAAAAGAAAAGAAGAAGGATGAAAGAAGAAGAAGAAGAGGAAGAAGAAGAAGAAGAAGAAGAAGAAGAAGAAGAAGAAGAAGAAGAAGAAGAAGAAGAAGAAGAAGAAGAAGAAGAAGAAGAAGAAGAAGAAGAAGAAGAAGAAGAAGAAGAAACTGGACATTGGTGGTGGCAAATGTGCACTGCTAGAGGGTGTTGTAAATTGACTGACTGAAACTCAACCATGAACAGCTTTGGATCTGTGAGAAAAAAAAACACAACAACCATCATAAACAACCTTGTAACCATGGTGCTTAAATGAAGTCATTTTAAAAAATGACATTGGAGATCTCGAGAGAGCTACACATATCTGCAGAACCCCAGTTGCAGTGGAAGTTCCAGGCTCACCAAAATGGGAAGCCTCCAGCAGTTCTGAGGGGTTGCTTTGAGCCTGGGAAAGTTCAAGTGGGTCTCAGGAAGATCTTGCATTATCACACACACACACACACACACACACACACACACACACACACACACACACACACACACACACACCCTTTTCTGTGTTTGCAATCTTGCAATCCACCCCCTTTTTCTGGTTGGAAAAATGGGGTGCTTTAGTTTGAGGCCCACAGCAAACAGTTCTGGACAAAACCTGACAGCAGGCAAGACCTTAACAGGTGACTGGGAGAGGCAGGCCCAGGGAGAAGGGGCAGGAAGGGGCCCTTTGTCCCTCGCATCACATCCATTCTGTCTTTTGTAAACTGAGCTCCATCACAGCCTGGTCTCCCGCACTTTCCTTCCTGACAGAGGAAATGAGGGGGCGCTTCGGAGCAGGGAACAAGGTACCCTTCATTATCCTGCCCGACGCCACAAAGCCCTATTACCAGGGTGACCTGCACTCACGCCACTAATGACTGTTTCCCACAGTGACGCACATGACACAAAGCCCTCAGCAAGACCGCCTGCCTGGCATATCTCTACCCCGTAATGTAATGGAATAACATCCCAGCAGCCTGGGGAGGGGGGAACAGAGCTACACCATCTGCCCCTGGAAATGCAACAGAACTGGCTGTTGGCCCAATGTCCAGGGCTACCAAAGCAGGTCTTCTAGCAATTCACTTAGTTCGAGGTTTAGAGAGGGCAGGCTGGACGGGGCTTGAGGGCAGGTACTATGTCCAGCAGGCCTTGGTGTGGAGTCCACAACTCAGTTTGGGTTATTGTGTTGCTTTCTGCTTGTTTGGGGGCCACACCCAACAATTCTCAGGGATTACTCCTGGCTCTGCACTCAGAAATCACTCCTGGAAGGCTTGAGGGACCCTATGAGATGCTGGGGATGGAACCTGGGTCGGCTGCATGCAAAACAAAAGCCCTCCCCTCTGTGCTAGCGCTCCAGCCCCCAAGACCCCAAAGAACCATCCTGGCTTTGCTCTGCTCTTTTTTGGGGGGCGGGGGAATCACACCCGGCAGCACTCAGGGGTTACTCCTGGCTCTACACTCAGAAATTGCTCCTGGCAGGCTCGGGGGGGCTATATGGGATGCTGGGATTCGAACCATCGACCTTCTGCGTGCAAGGCAAAGGCCTTATCTCTGTGCTATCTCTTCAGCCCCTTTGCTCTGCTCTTGACTGAGAAGCCTGACTGGAGGCAAGTCAAGCTGAAAGGCTTTTGAGAGACAGGTACTCGCTTGTGTCCTGGGATGGTTTTTTGGTCCATAAGCCTTTTCTCATTTGTTTTGCATATTCATTCATTTACCCACTTCTTTATCTCCCCTGCTGTGCTCTAACTCCAAGATAATAGGGCCAGAGAGATAGCATGGAGGTAGGGCATTTGCCTTGCATGCAGAAGGATGGTGGTTCGAATCCCAGCATCCGACATGGTCCCCTGAGCCTGCCAGGGTCGATTTCTGAGTGTAGAGCCAGGAGGAACCCCTGAGCGCTGCCGGGTGTGACCCTAAATAAATAAATTAAATAAATAAATAAATAAAACCAACAAATAACACTAGGATAATGAACTAGTTTAAGCACCAGGACTAAGCAGTATAGATAGTCCCTTCATATTCCCTCCAATGACTACATTGAAGCTGATTCCAGCTACCAGGAACTCTCTTCTGCCTCCCCCCAACCCTGACTCTATTTCTGTCTTCTTTTATTTGGGTCACACCCGGTGTCTTTCAGGGGTTACTCCTGGCTCTGCACTCAGAAATCACTCCTGGCAGGCTTAGGGGACCATATGGGATGCCAGGAATCAAACCCTAGTCTGTCCAAGGTTGGCAGAGAGCAAGGCAAATGCCCAACCACTGTGCTATCACTTCAGCTGTCTTCTTAGAATATCCTTCCTGACTTCTCTCCTGGCCCTGGGCAAACTTCAGCCCAGCATCTCTCCTCCAGCTTCTGCTGCAAATTCCAGATGCAATTCCTACTGTACTGCCCCCTCTTAGCTGTCCTGTCCCCTCTTAGCTGTCCTGTCCAGCTGATCTGGCCCACCAGACTGGGACTTCCTCTCCCCTAGACCCATCCCAATGTTGGCCACATGCATGCCCAATAAATGTTTCTTTTACTAAGAGGAGAAAAGGAAGGAAGTGGGGAATGGATGGGCTCCAGAAAACCAAGGGCAGTTCACACTTACCTGTATTGTTCCTTGGCCTGCATGATGACAAAGTCCCACTTGTAGTTAATCTTTTTGTTCAGGAAATCGTAATTTTCCTAGAGGAGGAAATTAAAATGTGAGCACTGAGTCCCCGAGACAGGGGCTTAGAGCAGAGAGTGCTAACTCAAAGAGGGTTGATATATCCCTGGCTCTGTGGCAGCTGAAGGCCCAGCAAAAAGATTTGTCTCCCAGACCGGCAAAGCTAGGCTTTTCCATTGTACTGAATTCTCCCAAAGCCCAGGCAACAGAGCTGTAATTTGGATTGGATCATTTTAATAAGCCATATCCTGAATCTGATTAGAACAAGGGCATGTGGTAATACAAAACTGAACAGCACAGAACATCAAAAATTCATAAAGAGAAACCCTTAACCTTCTCAAAATATGTTTTTTAAGAACAATAACAAACACACAAAGAAAAAACCAGCAGAGCCATTTGCATCAATCTAGAAATGTAGCCTTTTGAGAGTTAGGGTGAGTTCTTTGAGAATGATGACTCATCTAGCCGCTTAGGAAAGTCTATACTATTGTTTTTCCATCACAAATTCAAGTTCAAGTGTTAAATAGGAAATATCTATGATCATTAAGATAAATTAATTAGTTGTTTTGGAACAACAAAAGGAAATTGATAACCACGATGCCTCCAAAAGGGACTGGGGCAAAGGTTTATGGTAGAGCTGGAGAAACTAAGGCTTGACTTGGGGAAAAGAATTTACATGAGAGCTGCTTCTTGGATGGATGGATGGAGGGAGGAAGGGAGGCAAAGAGGGAAGGAGGGAGGGAAGAAAGGAGGGAGAGAGAAAGGAAAGAAGGTAGGAAGGGAGGAGTAAAAGAATGAATAGATAGATGAATGAATGGAAAGAGGGATGGAGGAATGGATAAGTGGATGACTAGATAGAAGAATAAATGAATGGATGGAGGAATGGAGGAAGAGATATAGATATGGAGGAAGGCAAGAAAGGAGGGAGTGCTAGAAGGAGGGGGGAGGGAAAGCTGGGTGAGTGGATAGAGGGAGGGATGGAGGGAGGAATTAATGGGTGATAAGTAGTGGATAGATGAATTAAGGAATGGGTGGAAGGCTGGAGAGATAGCACAGAAGTAGGGCATTTGCCTTGCAGCTGACCCAGAAGGAAGCCAGTTCCAATTCCTGGCATCTCATATGGTCCACCAGCCTACCAGGGGCAATTTCTGAGTGCAGAACCAGGAGGACCCCTGAGCTCTGTGACCCAAAAACCAATCAATAAATCAATAAATTAATCAAAAAATTTTAAAGAAAGAAATGGGTAGATAGAGGTATGGGTAATGGTTGAATTGATGAATGAATGGGTAGAGAGATGAACAGATGATGGACAGGTAGATGGGCAGGTGGATGCTATAGTTCAGTGGGTGGGAAATAAAAAATGGGTGATTTGAAGGATGGGAACTTGATGGGTAATTGAATGGTAAAGGTAGTGATGGGGAATTCTTTTTTGCTCTGTTTTGGGGCCACACCCAGCAGTGCTCAGGGCTGACTCCTGGCTCTGCACTCAGGAATTATTCCTGGTGGGCTCAGGGAACTATTTGGAATGCTGGGATCAACCCCTACCCACTGTTCTATAACTCTGGTCCTGGAACAAGTATTTTATTGTTTTGTTTTGTTTTATTTTAAAAAGCTCATGACTACATTCCACTCAATTCTAGCCCAGAAATCCTCTCTGTACCTTTTCATAATCTTCCAAAATGCCTTTCTTCTTGATATTCCGCTTGGCTAGATAGATGGCTGGAAAAGAAAAAAAAACAATATTTTCCACCATCATCATATTTTAAGACCATATTCATTCAGACCATGCTTCTGTTGACGCATGAGGCTGCTGTTCAGGCCTTTATGGGGCGAGTCATCAGCAGAGTCTGCCACTTCCCCCAGCATCACTCCCCACACAGAGGTGATCCATCAGAAAGGTCACAGTGACAGCAAGACAAATGTCACCCACATTATCGGGTAAACAAGCATGTTAAGCACAAAAGGCATGAGGACAGGAATGTTACCATAGTCTGTGTCTTCAGCAGGCCACTGCTGGGTGGGCCAAAAATAGGGTGTCTGCAAAGAAACCAAAAACCAGGCTAAGACAAAGGGCTGGAACACCCAGGTCCTATGACCCCATGACTTAAAGAGAATGTCATGGGGTCTCTTAAAGGTCCCCTTGGTCTTCTTCTCTGTCTCTAAACCTTGATGTGGACACATATGAAAACAACAACTGGAAGCCAGAGTGATGTCACAGCTGTAAGGCTTTTGCCTTGCATGCAGCCGACCTGAGATGGACCTGAGTTTAAAACCCCAGCATCCCATATGGCCCCTGGAGGCTGCAGGAGTGATTTCTGAACACACAGTCAAGAGTAAACCCTGAGCACCACTGGGTGTGCTCCCCCAACATAAAACTCACAACTTTGTTTTCAGATGACAGGAAAATCCCACAGGAACCCCCGCGCCCTCCCCCCCCATCAGGCCCATGCTCACCTGGAATCGGTAGAGGCTGTTATCAGGCTTCAGGATGAGATTCTTGGGGTCCTGAAGTGGGTAAATGTAGCCATACTTGACAATGAAGTTGCCCAAGTTCTGGGCCTCTGGGAAGAAGAGGGTGAGATGAGAGAATTAAAGGCAGAGCTCTTGGGAAGAAGCTCTGTTTGGTCTCTAGCACTGCACCCCAAAAGTGCAAGAGTGGTGGGGCCGGGCGGTGGCGCTAAAGGTAAGGTGCCTGCCTTGCCTGCGCTAGCCTTGGACGGACTGCGGTTCGATCCCCCGGTGTCCCATATGGTCCCCCAAGCCAGGAGCAACTTCTGAGCACATAGCCAGGAGTAACCCCTGAGCGTTACCGGGTGTGGCCCAAAAACCAAAAAAAAAAAAAATAAAGTGCAAGAGTGGTGCCTCCATCCTAGCAGTGTTTCACCCAGCATGATAGGACAGTGGACAAGTATTGGGAGATAAGCATGCTGCAAGGGTTTCCAGCCTGACCATTGACATAACAAAACAAGTACCACCTCCTGTAGAAAGCCACTTTTTTTTTTTTTGGTTTTTGGGCCACACCCATTTGATGCTCAGGGGTTACTCCTGTCTTTGCACTCAGAAATCGCTCCTGGCTTGGGGGGACCATATGGGACGCCGGGGGATGGAAGCGTGTTCCGTCCTACGCTAGCGCTTGCAAGGCAGACACCTTACCTCTAGCGCCACCTCTCCAGCCCAGAAAGCCACTCTTGACTGACTCCTTCCCAGTGAACCATCAGTGACAGGTATTCAATATTTAAGATGAGACAACACAAAGGATTCTGTCCCCCCAATTGTCCTGCCTTCCAATTAGATGCATATTACATAGGGAAACTTTGTCTCCTGGTTTAAAGGTCAGATTCTCAGAGACATAGGCTGTGTCCCTCTGTTTCAGGCCTTTCAGAGCATTCTGTGGAATGGCTGCAGAGCTGTGCTCAGTGACAGGGGCTGGAGGAGGACTCACCGAGGTTGGAGACCCAAAGCCTCTGAACGATCCATTGCAGAACATCGCTCCCTGCAAGGAGAAGGTCTTTGTGAGTCTCCCAACACCTCCATTCCCCTCCATGTGGTTACCCAACTATTCAACTGTGACTTCATCCTCTTCTGGCCAAAATTTTCAGGCCCCTCCCCAACCACCACAAAATTCAATCCCAACTTTATAGCTCAGGACCATCCTTATCATGGCCAAATTTCTTTCTTACCCTCCCCGTCCCCAATAATACAGTATTTCCCCCAGCAATATCTCCAGGGAGATATGTAACAGTTATTTGAAATTGACCTTTGTTGATCTAAGCTCTGGGAATTCTATTTGCCTTTGTACCATAACAAATATTATGAGGCAAAATTTTTGTGCCTGCAGGGGAGCAAGCTAGAGTGGTGGGTGGGAGATTAGGGACACTGGTGGTGGGATGGGTGTTGGAACATTCAATATCTGAAATGACTGTAGTATGAACAATTTGGCAAATCATGGTATTATAATGTAACATTTTTTTTAATTAGAACACTATTTGAGTGTTTTTTTAATGCAGTGGCAGCCAGGGGGAATAGCAGAGTTGGAGAGAGAAATGTACTATTTCCAATTCATGTTCCAGGGATGTTGATGACCCAAGAATTAAGGCAACCCAAGACCCAAACACAGAATTGAGAGTCACTGCAGGACCCCCTGCACCTGTCCAATAAATTGGTGTCCCTCCTCTCTCCAGCCCTCCAACCTGTGTCCCTCAGTCCCAGACACAGAAGGAAGAAGAGGACAACATATCAGAAGGAAGGCAAGTTGTTCTGGAACCAAGACGCCACCTCCACAGGTACCCCCAACTCAAACACCACATCCTATAAGAATCCTAACTCTGACAGCACCAACTATATGTATAGATAGATAGATAGATAGATAGATAGATAGATTTCATCTCCAAATATCCAGCTCAGACACCACCTTGCAATGCCCACAGCCATGTCTCTTGGTTTGGTTTCAGTGCCACACCCAGCATTGTTAAGGACTTAGTCCTTGCACCTTGCTTAGGAATTATTCCTGGCAGGGTCCAGAGGACCAACTAGGGTGCCAGGGATTGAATCAGGGTCACCTGCTACATGCAAAGCAAGCTCCTTCCCCCAATATACTGTCTCTCCAGTCCCCCAACAGCCAATTTCAAAACCACTTTAGCCTGATTTACAAAGGCGGAGCTGGGTGTTCTGCCTCCAGGGGCACAGATCATAAAAAGCAGCCATTGGGGGGAGAATCAGGGTCTAAGTCAAGATTGTCTTAAAATGGGGCCAGAGCAATGGCACAGCAGTAGGGCATTTGCCTCGAAAGCAGCTGACCTAGGACAGACCATGGTTTGATCCCTTGGTATCCCATATGGTCCCCCAAGCCAGGAGCGATTTCTGAGCGCATAGCTAGGAGTAACTCCTGAGCGTCACTGGGTGTGGCCCATAAACAAACAAACGAAGAGATTGTCTTAAGACCTTTGAACTCTCAAGGACACTCCAAGGAGGACCATCATGAGGGCGCTTCTCCTGTTGGCCTATAGGGGGAGCCCTTCAGACCCACTCACACTATCTTGGGCCTTAACCAACTATTCCCCACACCCAGGAGTCAAGGGCTTTCTCCTGCCCTCTGCTGCTTCCAGAAATAGACCAAATGAGATTACCCGCCTGCCAGCCTCCTCACCATATGGTCTGTGCTGACGCCTGGACCCTGCTCAGGATTCCCATTAGCCCCCTCAGTCTCCAGAAATTCTGGGTCTGAGAAATAACCCAATTAGCTGTCCTGAGCGCCAGTGCCATGGAGTTGGGCCACTCCCAGCTTCTGATTCCTGGTCACTCCTATGCCAACCCACCTCTGCACTGGAGGAACAAGGGGGAAATGGCAGTGGGGGGCAGCCTTACCCCCACCCACACGCAAGTACACCACCTGTTCAAGCAAAGAAAGTTCATACTCAGGATAGTGAACTAGGCTGTGACTACCAGATTCACAAGTGGTTGGACCCCAAAAGGCCACACAAGAAAGAACTCCTGAAGGTTTGGGGGTGCTGGTAGCCCTGGATCAACTCAGGAACCTGCTGCTGTCTCTTCTCGTCTGCACAGAGAGGGTGCACATGGGATCCCAGCTCTCCTGGGGGTGCTCTCTGACAGTGCTCCCTGCATGTTGACCATAGGTCCAGTGTGAATGCACTTTATCCTGGCCATTAACTGCATGAACAGAAAATGCTTGTCCTGTTTGTTCAGATTTTGGTTTGGTTTTTGGGGGTCACACGGGGCAGTGCCCTGGGATGACTCCTGGCTCTGTGCTCAGAGATCTCTGCTGGCAGGGCTCAGGGAATGCAAAAGCTTTCAGGCCTGCGTTTAATAAAGAAACTAAATCTAGAGGCCGGAGAGATAGCATAGAGGTAAGGTGTTTGCCTTGCATGCAGAAGGTTGGTGGTTCAAATCCCAGCATCCCTTATGGTCCCCTGAGCCTGCCAGGGGTGATTTCTGAGCATAGAGCCAAGAGTAGCCCCTAAGTGCTGTCGGGTGTGACCCAAAAAAAAAAAAAGGAAACTAAATCTAGATCCTCCAACATGAGCCCCCACCCCTTCCTGTTACTGATTGACCATTTGAAGCCCTGGACATGGCACCAGACCAAGACTGGCTCACATGGTCCATGAACATATATGGCCCCTTGCCTGTCTCCACAGCTCTGCTAAGCAATAGGGGTGAGTCAGAGGAGGCTGAAGAGAGGTCTCCCTGACGGGATAGCCGACCCAGTAAAAATTCAGGCCTGGTGGCACAGCGGGAGAGCATTTGTCTTGCATGCTGCCAACTTGGGTTCAATCCCTGGCATACCATAGGGTCCCCTGAGACTGCCAGGAGTAATTTCTGAGCCCAGAACTAGGAGTAATCCCTGAGCATCACTGGATGCTCCCCCAAAAAATGTTTTCAGGCTAGAATAACTGTGGGGGCAAGAGAGACAATACAGTGGGTGCAGGGTTTGCCTTGCACCCAGCCAACCAGGGTTTGACCTCCAGCATCTCATAAGCTCCCTTGAACTTCACCAGGAATAATTCCTGAGTGCAGAACCAGAGCTAAATCCTGAGCACTGCCAGGTGGGGCCCCAAAACCAAAAAAGATAACATATGTTTTACCTTTTAATAAGTAATTTATTTATTAAAAAAATAAAATAGTGGGGCCGGAGAGATAGCACAGCGGTAGGGCTTTTTTTTTTGTGTGTGTGTGTGGTTTTTGGGTCACACCCGGCAGTGCTCAGGGGTTATTCCTGGCTCCAGGCTCAGAAATTGCTCCTGGCAGGCACGGGGGGGGGGGGGGGGGGGGGCCCATATGGGGCGCCGGGATTCGAACCGATGACCTCCTGCATGAAAGGCAAACGCCTTACCTCCATGCTATCTCTCCGGCCCCCACAGGGGTAGGGCTTTTGCCTTGCACATGGCCAACCCAAGATAGGTCTGGGTTTGATCCTCAGCATCCCATATGATCCCCAGAGCCTTCCAGGAGTGATTTCTGAGTGCAGAGCCTAGAGTAACCCCTGAGCACTGCCAGATGTAGCCCCAAAACAAAACAAAACCAAAAAAGAATTAAATGAATGTCAACCTAGAGATGTGGGGTCAGGGGAAGAGAGATGTCCCTGCTGTTCCTCCCTGCCTCTTGGGAGGCACTGGCTTCCGGAAGCTGCCCTGGACCATTCCAGCAATTCTGCTTTTGCTCCAAGTAGGAAATAGGGCTCCTAGTTTGTATGCCAACTCCCTGAGACCTGAGAGGCACATACCTTTCTCCTTCAAGAAGTGGGGAGGGAGACAGCCAGCCTGCCTCTGCAAAGTCAGGGCGCCCTGCGTGGGAAATGGAGTGGGTGTAGTCAAAAATAAGGCTCCCTAGGTGCAGAGCAGAGGCAGCCCGAGGCACCAGCATGGAGAAGCTGTCTGCTCTACAAGTCAAAGCTTAGTCTTGAAAACAAAGATGAGGGATCGCATCTGTGTTTACTAAAACTCATTCTGGGGTCTCCATCATCCAGGTCCTCCAAAAACTGTTTGCAAGCTCTTTGCCCATGCCCAAGATGGGTGGTTTTGAGGGTCTGAGTTTTCAGAATTAGAAGGTCAGGAAGAGTCTGGCAGACAAAAGTCAATTTTTTTTCTTCCAAATAGTATCTTTTTATTTTTTTTTTTTAATTTGAGTCATACCCTGTGGTGCTCAGGAGTTACTCCTGGTTTTGAGCTCAGAAATCACTCTTGGCATGGGGGACCGTAGGGGATGCTGCGATTAAAACCACCGTCCGTACTGGATCTGCTGCACGCAAGGCAAATGCCTACCACTGTGCTATCTCTCTGGCCCCAAATAGTATCTTTTCACGGAATCTAATGCTTTTAAAATAAAAACAAGACTCCTGAAAAGAAGCAAAGTGATATGTATGATACCCTTTCAATAACACTATTGCAAACCACAGTGCCTAAAAGGAGAGAGAGAGAGAGAGAGAGAGAGAGAGAGAGAGAGAGAGAGAGAGAGAGAGAGAGAGAGAGAGAGAGAGAGAGAAAGAGAGAAGTATCCACCATAGTGGCAGGCTGTAGAAAAGGAAAGGAAACTGGGGATATCAGAGGTGGAATATATGCACTGGCGAAGTTGGAACATTGTATGACTGACATTCAACTATGAATAACTTTGTAATTTCAGTGATTCAATAAAGATTATAATAATAATAATTAAGTAATAAATAAAATAACATAAAAGCAAACAAATACAAAAAGGACAGCAGTTTTTGAAAGAACCGTGGGAGAAATGGCTTCACCAAGTGACCTAGTTCTTTTTCCTTTATTTATTTTTGTTTTCATTGGGAGCCATCCCCGGCAGTGCTCAGGCCTTATTCTTGGCTCTGTGATCAGGATTCACTCCTGCTGGTACTCAGGGGGTCACAATTTGATACCAGGGATTAACCATTGTACTATCTCTCCCTTCCTTTCTGATCTCAGAAGGAGCCTATAGTCCTAGGATCACTAAATTGAGTCTTCAAACGACAAGAACACCAACAGCTTCAGCTTTAAGTGCCCAGAACAATCTTGGAACGAGGCTGGGCTGAAAGAACCAGAAGTAGCTCCTTCATAGACACCTGGCTTTTCAACCACACTTCACTTGGCAATAGAGGCTATAGGCCAAACTGCATTTGACATTTGTCACTCATCACACATAGCGGGCTCTGGATCATGACTCGGTCTTGTGCTCCAATACCTGTAATGGCATGAGGGACGCTGGTGACCAGGACCTTCTGATTCTGCATTCGGACACCCGAGTCTGGGTTCTGCATGTCCTTCACCAGAGCTTCAATCTGAAAGACAGAACCAAGAAAGCTGCTGGACAGAAGCCCATAAAACACTGCTAAAACATGAGGGAGCATGTTCATGGAGAAAGAAATACCAGGAACAGTTGATAGCCTCTGCTTGAGCTAAGAGGTCATAGCTCTCAGCCAGCTGCAGGGAGCCTACTGGAGATTCTGCAGAGATTGAAGGACAACAGGAAGCTCCATTTGCAGGGGCTTTGCAGGACAAGAAAAAGCAAAGAAGGGCACCGGGACCCCCAGTGAGAGGGGACAGGCAGAAAGAGCAATCAAAGCCAGTTCCCCCAAGGATCTCAAATATCACTGCCAGAGACTGGGGCTGGTTTCAGCACCTCTTTCCAGAGTCCTATTTTGCAATGAGGCCCAATACAGAGACTAGAGAGCAGGCTGAAGAAGGAAGTTGGTCCCCAGAGCCATAGCACAGCAGGTGGGGCATTTTGCCTTGCATGCAGCTGACCCAGGTTCGATTCCTCACATCCCATATGGTCCCCCTCACCTGCTAGGAACAATTTCTGAACGTAGAGCTAGGAATAACCCCTGAGAGCCACCGGGTATGACCCAAAAACTAAAAAAGAAGAAAATTGGCCCCACCTAGGAAAAAGTTGGGGAGACCCTTTAAAGCTCTTGCAATGAACAAGGCCAGAAAGAACAAGGTTTCCACACTGGTATCAATAGCCCCATGACTCAGCCCAGTAGATATTCATTGTCTACTCCTGAGGTCCAGACAGATGTGAGACCCTCAGAGAGAAGGGGTCCCTCAAGTTCCACCTCCCAGCCACTGCAACAGCCCACCCATGTTCCCTCACTTGTCTCACTGCTGATCTCCTCCCTGGCCTGGCCCTCTCCAGTCTACAAAGTCCTTGTATCATGAGCACATGTTTAGGGGCCAAAGGAAAAGAACCCCAGATTCTCAGCCCTCAGTTGGGGTGTCCTTGCTCCACCAAAAGTTGGAACTGGGGTGTGCTTCACTTTACCCTTTATTAAAAAAATTTTTTTATTGATTGTTTTTTGGGCCACACACGGTGGTGCCCAGAGGTTACTCCTGGCTCTGCACTCAGAAATTACCCCTGGCAGGCTGGAGGACCATATGGGATGCCAGGAATCGAACCAGGTTCCTCCTGGGTTGACCTCATGCAAGGCAAACGTCCCACTGCTGTACTAATCTATCTGGCCCCCACTTTACCTGTGGGGGTCCCCACTTTACCTGCATGAGGACAAGAAGAGGGTTGACCATCCAAAAGGATCTGCTTCTATAATCTCTTAGAAGCACAGAGGTTTTAAGGCTAGTTTCATGTGCTAGATGCACAGAGAAAGAAGAAAGGAACAAAATATCTGCTGAGATCTTGGAGGAAAAAAGATTCATTTCATAGAATTGGACCCTCAGGGGACACCAGTGCAAGAGATATTTATAAGGAAGCCTCTCCAGGGAGGATTTCATAAGTAGAAAGCATGCCTCTGTGGAAGTGACTTTGCTCTCCATGAAAACCTCCCTACCCAAACCTCTGTTGCCTTCCTTTGGTCCTCTGAGTTAGGGAAGTTATTTAAAGGTGACAGCTGAGACAGCATAGAGACTCCACTTTAGCTGGGTCTCTCCAGGCCTGTTATGAATAAGCCCCCTCCCCATTTGCCTCATTCTTGTTTGGTAATTTGTCCAACCTCTGCAGCACCCAGAGGTACCATATGATTCATTATGATCTCAACAATAAATAAGTATTAAAATACATGCTTTAGGGGCCAGAGCAATAGCACAGTGGATAGAGCATTTGTCTTGCATGCAGCTTATCCAAAGTTGATCCCTGGCATTCCATATGAGCTCCTGAGACTGCCAGAAGTGATCTCTAAGTACAGAGCCAGGAGTAAGCCCTGAGCAGCACTGGGTGTGAAGTAAAAAGGCCAAAACAGGGGCCAAAACAGTGGCGCAAGTGTTAAGGCATCTGCCTTGCCTGTGCTTGCCTAGGACTGATGGCGGTTCAATCCCCTGGCGTCCCATATGGTTCCTCAAGCCAGGAGCAATTTCTGAGCACATAGCCAGTAGTAACCCCTGAGTGTCATCGGGTGTGGCCCAAAAACCAAAAACAAACAAACAAAAAGCCAAAACAACAACTTCTTTTTTTTTTTTTTTTTTTTTTTTTGGTTTTTGGGCCACACCCAGCAGTGCTCAGGGGTTACTCCTGGCTGTCTGCTCAGAAGTAGCTCCTGGCAGGCACGGGGGATCATATGGGACATGGGATTCGAACCAACTACCTTTAGTCCTGGATCGGCTGTTTGCAAGGCAAACACCGCTGTGCTATATCTCCGGGCCCAAAACAACAACTTCTAAGGAGAGATGTCATGGATCTGATGGAGTCATTAATACTGGCCCAGGTCACTTCTATACAATCAGTGAATCTTCTAAACCAGGGGTCTCAAACTCAACTTACCTGGGGGTCGCAGAAGGCAAAGTTGGGGTGATCCTTGAGTGCAAAGTCAGTAGTAAGCCTTGAACATTGGGGGTGTGTGACCCAAACAACTAAAACAAAACAAAACAAAAAAGATTCCTCTAGGGCAGGGCCACAAAATGTTGTACGGAGGGCCACTTTGCATGCCAGGCTGAGTGGAGAGTCCAAGGAACAAAAAACTCACTCAACCAAATACAAGAAGTTCCTGAACCCAGAGGAAGTGCTAGGCACAATGGAAGATATGAGTTTGGTTTGGTTCAATTTGTGCATGGGGCCATGGCCAGCAGTGCTCAAAGCTAACTCCTAGGCTCTGTATTTAGGGATAACTCCTGGAGGTGCTAGAGGAACTGCCTAGGATTCTGGGGAGCAAACTTGAGCCTGCCGTGTACAAGGCAAGATCATACCCACTGCAAGTAAATCAGGAGATTAAGGAACAAAGGGCCCTTTCTTTTATGCTGATCCCAAGCACTGGGGACATGAAAAGTGGCTTATAGAGGCTGGGGGCACAGGGAAATGCTGAAAACAGGCAAGAAATTGTCCCTAAGCAGGATGAGGAAATGCTACCACTCTGCTTCAACCCAGGTGTGTGGAAAACATTTCTTTTTACACCCATACAGCACTAAGAGATAAGTTCTAGTGTGAAACAACAATAGCCAAGTTTTGGGGGGACTGGAGGAATAGCATAGTAGTAGGGCATTTGCCTTGCTTGCGACCAACATGGGACAGACCTGGGTTTGATCCCCAGCATCCCATATGGTCCTCTGCACCTGCCAGGAGCAATTTCTGAGTACAGAGCCAGGAGTAACCCCTGTGTGCTGCTGAGTATGGCTCAAAAAAAATTTTTTTTGATAGAAACCCCAGCTGCATTTGAGGTGAGGGGATCACCAGGAGGGGGACAGTTCCACCTGTTTCTCCTGGTTCCAACAGCTGGAAATCTCCACCTGGCCCAGAAGTAGACGGAGAAGAGGGAACTGCTTCCTAAATCAATGCCCAGGGCAGGGATGTCCAATTTCGGCATTGGCAGCAGAACCAGTCTGGAGAAATAGGCCCCTCAAGTGTGTGGGTGGTGCCACTGTGAGCACTGCTGGGCATTGGGCCAGCACACAGGAGCATCTGAGGCCCAGACAGTGGCCGGGGCGTCTGGGCACCACTGACTCGGAGCTTTATCTACAGTGACAGTTTCCTGGCTCACACGTTGCTCAGGATCAGATCTGACGCACCTCGGCTCCTCTCTGGCCTAGGCATATCAGCCCCTAGAGTGAGTCAGGGGTGATTGGGGAGTTGGGAGGTGCCCCCATTCTCCTGAGCAACCTCAGATTGCAGAGCTGCTCAGAGGGAATGTGAGCTGCAGGCTCTGTCCCACTCCAAGCAGAACCGACCTGATCACAGATGAAGCCAGGGCTCCCCAATCCCCAGGTGTCCCTAAAATTTCCTTCCTTCACACAGCAGCGTTTCATGGCAACTGGGGGCCCAGAAAGCGGACACGAAGCAGAAACCCACCCACGTCCCAAGTCAGAGACCTGAGCAGATCTGATGCCTTCTCGCATGAAAAATGAAGGGCGGGGGGAGTTCTAAAGAATTTGAAAATAACCTTCCGAGGAGGAATAATGAGGGTTATTTTTGAAACACAATGAGGAGTCATGGAGCTTTCGAGGAGAGAAGGTGAAGTCCCGGGGGGCTAGGGGGGCTTTGGAGCCTCACACAGACCTCACATAGCAATGTGGGGGTCCAGTCCCGGGGGTTCCCATTCACTTAACCCAGTGCTTTCCTCATTTCCGTTTCTTCTAGGGTTTCTCCCAGCCCCCCAACAAGGAGAGACTTGAGGGATGCTTGGGGACTGAGCTAAGTAAGCCTCACCACCCGCAAAACAGAAACCAAGTCCAGACCCCAGTCCTTTGGGATCTTTCAAGAGGCCATGGAATTGGTGTCCTAAGTGATAGCACAGCGGGGAGGGTGGTGGACAACCCAGGTTCAATTCTCAGCATCCCATATGGTACCCGGGAGCCTGCCAGGAATGACTTTTGAGGGCAGAGCCAGGAGGAACCCCTGATCGCCACCATGTTTGACCCCAAAATCAAAATTTTAAAAAAAGAGGTCATGGAGTTAAAGTGAGGGGAGTGGACCAGTCCCCAACCCAGCAAAATTGGGGCTCTCTCCAGAAGCAACCCAAGACACTTAGCACGGAGAGGGAAGGCAGAAGGGGATGGAGAGTTATCTGCACCCTCCAGATAGAGGCCTCAGGACATGCCCCCCATGAGCACACATACAGGAAATCAGAAACCTCAGAAATGTTGCCTCATAAATCAAATAGGGCTTATGTCTTTCCCTCAGAACCGGATAGAGGACTGACTAGGCCCCAGATCCCCAAGTTCTGTGAGGAGCCAGAGCCCCTGCCTTTCTGCTGCTAATGGCCAATCCTCCTCCACTCACACCAGCCTCCTCCAGTCCATCCCCACCCACAAATGTCATCACCCACCAGCCACTACCTTCCTGCTACCCAGACAACAGAAGCCTGAGCCCCCCTGACCCAGTGCTGGGGAGAAGGGGGCAGAGATAGGGCACCGCAGCATGACTGTGGGTGTCTCAGGGAACCCGACATGGGAAAATAGAGATAACACCCCCCAGCCTACGCTGCACACCCACCCACCCCACCAGTGCTGTCATTCCTTCCCTGCCTCCCTCATTCCTCCACTCCCTCATTCACTCACTCCCCAAGGCTTATCTGGAGGGTGGAATTTTCCTTGAGGTCTAGAAGCTCCCCCCAAGGGATGATAACCTCCAGCCCTGCTCTATCCAAATCTGGGTGACAAGGCCCGGTGTGACCTTGGTACAGCCAAGAAGAGGTTCCTGAAACAGGAAGCACCTCTTCCCCATGGCCCCCTCACACCCAAGCTCTGTGCTGTCCTTCCCTCCCAAAACCTGGGAAAAAGTCCTGAGATCTTCTAAATGACCCCAATCCTGGGGTCTTCACTTTATTTTTTGTTTGTTTGTTTTGGGACCATACCTGGCAGTGCTCAGGGGTTCCTCCTGGCTCTATGCTCAGGAAGAATTCCTGGCAGTGCTCAGGGGTCCACATAGGATACCAGGTATCAAACCCTGGTCTGCCATGTGCAAGACAAATGTCCTGCCAGCTGTGCTATTGCTTGGCTCCCACTTTATTTTTATGTCTCCCCTCCTCTCTGCCCACAGTCAATTCAGGGGGCCCTTTGACCCCCTTCCTGTGCCTGCAGGGCTCAGCTTCCCTGGCTGCTACCTATCCCTCAGAAGTCCTGCAGCTTCAGGCTCCCTCGAGCCCAGGTTTCTCCACCAGAGATATTTCGGGGCACAGTCACAACTGAGTAAAGGGCAGGAGAGCTGTCCAGTGCACTGCCAGAGGCCTAGATAGCAATACTTCTGTTCTACTGACTCAAGAATGGGTTACCCCAGACCTCACCATAACAGCCTTGAACCTCTAATACTTTGCCCAAACCTTCCAGGGCCTCTCATCCGGGTTATGCATTGGGAGCAGCTGGAAGCTTTTGCAAGAACTCACAGCACACATAAGCACCCCCACGTAATTACTTAATTGCCTCTTAGGGAACCCAGAAAGTGCAGAGATGATTGATACCGACAGTTTTCAAGGTACAGCAGAGGTAGAGATGCACCCGACCCTCTCCCCCGACCCAACCCACACCCCAGCCTCTGCTCTGACCCACTTTTCCAGCAGGAAAGTCGCCCCATTTCTTCATCCCCACCTAAAAACACCAAATGCACCCAGCATTGAGCAGACTACATCGAAGCCCCCATTTCTGGAAACTTCTGCTCATGACCATCAACCAACCAGCCTGCCTGCTCCAGGTCACCTGGCCCACCCCCTAACAAGTCCCCCCACACCCTGCTTTTCACACATCCGATTTGTCCATGCTGGAAATAACCCGCCTCTTCCCACCCTCTGGGCCAAAGGAATAGGGGATTTTTTTTTTTAATCCCTGCTTGTGGCTGTGAACCTCAGGCCCTGAGAAATGGGAAGGCCTTGCCAGCCAGGAAGAATAAATTCACCCCAAAACAACACACCCAAACTTCTCTGGGGCTGAGAGCCCATCTCTCTCTCTCTCTCTCTCTCTCTCTCTCTCTCTCTCTCTCTCTCTCTCTCTCTCTCTCTCTCTCTCAAGTTGGGGTGGGTGGGTGGGGAGCCTGTGATTTATTCCCACAGGCACCACCTCCACACAGTGCCTGCAAGTCCAGTGGATGAAAGGCACAATGGAATCTACCAATGTCCACCTGACCTTCTCCTATCTGCATTTTTTTGCCCTTTGCAAGCCCAGGAAAATACCAGAAGCCACCACTGGGAAAGCAGAGGTCGACCAGAAGGCTTCTGAATGTGGTTCGCACTAATGTCAGTCCTGGGGAGAAAGTCAAGAGTAGTGGTCATGGGAAAAAATGGTGAATAACCTAGAACTGATGGAGCAGGGTGGACATTAAGTGTGGAGATTAATCACAGGGGGTTCAATCATGCCATCAGCAGACCCCTATACCCTACTAAATCAGCCTCTGGTAGGCAAACTCTCCAACCTACCAACATACTTGACAAGCCCAGGCAAGGTGGGTAAAATGGCTGCTCAACTAGGGACTGTCTCAGGGGTGTAATGAAGACCAGACTGGGTTCTTTCTTAACCATAGGAAAGCCCAGAGCCAGCCCTGCAGGTGGCTGGGTTTCTGAGCACAAGAAAATTCTGGAGCACTATTATCCATTACCCTCATACCAGTACTTCTTTTAGTTTAGTTTAGTTTAGTTTAGTTTAGTTTAGTTTTGCTTAGGGGTGACATCCAGCGAGTAAAATCACCCCACACACCATATTTCCAACCCCAGGAGAATGGTTCTGAAGTAGATAGCTGCGAAGAATTAATTAATAAGTCAAACCAGTCAGAAGAGAATCACGGAGTCAGTGGCTTCTTGCCTCATGGTCTCTCTTTGCACACTAAGCCAAACTGATCTTTCTTTATTAAACCAGTACAAATGCACCAAGAGACAGAGGATCCGAGTAAGAAACAAAAGGACCTATCCAGGTGGACAAGTCAAAGGGCTTGGTAAAAAGAAAAAAGAAATTGGGGGAATGTCTTTGTTTTGGGTAATAACTGGGTGTCAACTAACATGAGAAGCAAACTGACTCCATGTTTCTCTCCTGACTGGCTTGGTTTATTAATTCTTTGTGACTACCCTTCTTCAGATTTGTCCACCTGGGATTGGAAATATGGTGAGTGGGGTGATTTTACAAAGTGGAGAGTTATTTTAAAATTGGTGTTCAGAAGGAACTCCTGGCTCTGTGCTCATAATTCCTAGCAAAAGTTAAGAGACCTATGGGATACCGGGTATCTACCCAGGTTAGCCACATGCAAGGCAAGCACCTTCCTTGCTGTGCTATCACTCCGGCCCTCCTGTGCTCTTTTTAATCTGTAAATCTTTAGTGACACACAGTTATTCCAAAAGAATCAGCAACTCTCTAGGAATACTATCAAACCACTGCAAAGGTTTCCAAGAGTCTGAGGATCCAGCCACCACCCCCAGCCTCTGCTTGAAAGCACTTCAAACACCATCTTTACTGATGCTGCCCCAGGCCTTTCCCTCTGTCTTGCATATCTGTCTTTCCTCTGAGCCTTGAGCCCCCATTTATCCTTCCATTTGGGGGCCCTAGACCCATAGAACAAACCTTCCCAAACCCCTGGCCCATTCTGAATCACAAGTTCCCAGAGAGTAGAACTACACTAAAAGAAAGTGGTGAGTCTCCTGGTTTTCTGCTGTTGCCACACAGAGGCTGTGTGATGGGGGGCAGGTGACATGACCTCTTTGGGCTTCACCCAGACATGGCCACATGTACCTCTGCTATGTGGAACAGGTGAGCTCGAGCTGCCTGTACCATGGGACATATAATCCTTCATGAATAAATATCCTGGGATATACTTAATATTGGGGGAAGGAGGAACAGGCACCCTGGCCATATTCCTTTGGTGGGGCACTCCACCACTAGACAGAAGGCTCTAAGGACTCACCAGAAAGGTCCTCAAGATTCTACACTTATTCCTGCCCCTTTGTGGCTTGAGTAAAGGCCTGGATATGCAAGGGGGACCGCACCAGGATAGGGGAGGCATCACTTGGGGTACAGGAAGGTAACTGCTGCATCACAGAGCTAAGGGAGTATGCTTGGGGGTGATGGGCAGGCTTTCTGCTAAGGGGATTTAGAAGAGGACAGCATCCCCGCCCAGCTCCAAGCAGATCACCTCATGGGTTTTCCTGGGGTCATATATGAAAGGTGTGGGGTGATCAGGGGAGATGGGCTGGTCTTGGGGCCCTTTGTGAAGGCAGTATCTAATCCTGGGGGAAAGAGGTACCAGAGGAGGGACTCAGAGGAGAACCTCCACCCTAGGTTCATAACAGGAGCCCCATTTTTTTTTTTTGGTTTTTGGGCCACACCCGGCGGTGCTCAGAGGTTACTTCTGGCTGTGTGCTCAGAAATAGCTCCTGGCAGGCATGGGGGACCATATGGGACACCGGGATTCGAACCAACCACCTTTGGTCCTGGATCAGCTGCTTGCAAGGCAAACGCGCTGTGCTATCTCTCCGGGCCCAGCCCCATTTCTTTATTAAGGATTTTGTGGAACACAGAATTGGGGAAGAACAGATAGCATGGGAAGAGGACACTGAGTTACAGAAGGGGACATTGGGGTGATGGGAGATTCTGAGGTGATGGGGATTCTGGAGTGACAGGAATTCTGGGGTGATGAAGATTCTGGGGTTATGAGGGATTATAAAGTTACAGGAGATTCTGGGGTGATGGGGGACTCTGGAATGACGGGGATTCTGGTGTGACAGGATTCTGGGCTGGTGGGGATTCTGGTTTGATGAGGAATTCAGGGCTGATGGGGATTCTGGAGTGATGGGAGATTATGAGCTATGGAGATTCTGGGGTGATGGGGGATTCTGGTTTAATAAGGAATTCTGGAATAATGGGGGATTCTATGGCAATGAGGATTCTGAGGTGACAGGAATTCTGGGGGTGATGAGGATTCTGGGGTGACAGGGTTTCTGGGGTGATGAGGATTCTGGATGACAGGGATTCTGGAATGATGGAGATTTGGGGGTAAAAGGGACTCTGGGGTGATGGGGCATTCTAGGGTGACCAGGGATTCTGGGGTGATGAGGGATTTGAGGATTATGGGATATTCTGGGGTAACAAGGATGCTAAAGGAAGATCAAGAAGGGGTGAGGAGGAGAGTGGGCCCTAGCCCCTATCCATATAGCAAAACAGGGGGAATGTCTCAGCAGAAGAGATGGGCCGAGCTTCTGAAGTGAATGTCGGGAGACAGGACAGGGGGCTTCGTGTTGGGCTTTTTGGCCTCATGGGGGACAAGAGTCTGCTTCTGGACACCAAGACTTTCTGAGCAGGACAATGCCCCTTGCTGATGCCCCTGGTGCCCCTCAGACTGCTGTCTGGTCCAGGAGATCAAATTCCAGGTCAGTAGACAGCGGAGGGCCACCATTCCCTCTTAGTCTGGGAATGCCCAGTGTAACTTGGGGACAACATGAGCTTGTGGGGCTCGGGCCTGCCACTGGGCATTCAGCTAATTCTCTGAACCCTGTGCTGGAAAAGGAGACTGAGAAAAGGGGGGACACAGGGGAACCGAGGAGGACGGAGTACCAGGACCCAATCCCCACCCTCCATCCACACTGCTCAGCTTAGACCCCAGAACAGAAGAAACCGCTTTCTCTGCGCCCCCTCCCCACAAATTCTCTGCCGCCCACCTGTGCACAGGGGGGGTCCCACCCCCACAAAGGGAGGAAGCTTCTGCTTCTGCTCCAGAAAGAAGAGGTTCTACCCAGCTGCCAGCAGACAAGAGCCATAAACAGACATAAATATGAACAAGTATAGGCGCGCTGGACCAGGGGCTCCTTTTTATCCTCGGGATGACATTATCTTCAGGGCGGTCTTTGCATACAAGCTCAGCCACACACCCACTTACTTTAAAATACTGGAGTTTGGGCCCAGGGCTGAAAAAAAATTGAACATCTGGGCGCTGGAGAGCGACATCAGGCGAGTGTGTCCCTGTCGGGGGTGGGGGGGGAGGCAGACGGGAAGGGGGCGCCTCCCCACTCCATCCTCCCCATTCCATCCTCCCGCTCCCTCCTAGTTACAGGTTGTTCTCAGCCTCCAGCCAACGGGTGGCCCTGGAGCTCTGGTCCCCGCCGAGCTAGGAACAGGTGTCATGGAAACCCTGTCATTGTTATCTTTGCAAAAGAAGAGAAAAACACGCACAGCCTAAAGTCTCCATGGAGCGGCTCTTGGGGGTCCCCCTCCTGCTCACACAAGCCCCCCAGCATCTCTTCCAACACTTGCCAGAGTTGGGGGCCCTGCACGCCTCCCAGGGCCCAGATCCAGAGACACCCCTCTATTCCCTCCTAACCCCCCGAACCCGCAGCTCACCTTCTGCAGAAATGCCATCCTGGGCCTGTACTGCTGCCCTTGGTGCCGGATAGTCATCTTGGATCCTGGATGAATTCAGCACCCGAGCTCAGAAACCCGCCAGCGCGGCCCGCACACGCCCTGGCGTGCAGAAGGAGGCGCGGGGACCGGTCCGGCTCTGCTGCCTGCGGGGCCCTTTACTCGAGCCCGGTACCCGCCCCTAGGAAAGCCGCCGGATCCGCGCCGGCCAATCAGCGAGCCGCATCCCGGCCTCGAGAGCATCCTTGCGCTGGCGCCCAGCTGCCGTTAGGAGGCGGCATCGGGCTCCTTGGGTACCACCAAGGATAGCCGGGCGAGATCCACGAAGGGGCAGGCCCATCACCGGCTGGAAGCCCGGAACCCCACGATGGGTTTAGGGACCGTAGTGAGCCCCAACAGCCTGCCAAGGCAGGTTTTCCAACTGCCAGCTTGCCAGCTGGGACATCTTAAAACCTCTACGCCTCGATTTCTTTTTTTTTATTTTTAAGCTACAAGAGGGAAAAATAAAAAGAAAGTAAAAAATATCCAACAGGGGTTGGAGCTATAGTATAGCAGGTAGGGCGCTCGTGTAAGCTTGGATCTCCCCCGGCATCCCATATGGTTCCTCAAACACTGCCAGGACTGATTCCTGAGAGCAGAGCCAGGAGGACCCTCTGAGCACCACCACCAGGTGTGCATCTAAAAACAAACAAAGAAACATAGCAAAAACAAACCAACATAAGTATTGCTCTACCATTTGGAGCAGAAATGTGGGACACAATTTTGGTCCACAATAAGTTATATGAGGTGTTGTTAATAACAACAAGTGGAATTGGTGAGGTGTTTCAAAGAACCTGGAAGGAAAGGGGGCAGTCTGGATAACCTGCTTGCTATTTCTCTCGTTCTCAGCATTTCCATGGCTTAGGAAATGAGCCTAAGTTGTGGTCAGGACAAGTTTTTCTACAGCTGGTTGGTTTGGAATTGCAGCAGATAAATGCTTTGGGAGAAAACAAAGAGGAGGTTTCTCTGGCTGAAGCACAGTCAAGCCATGTCCCTTCCAAGCAGCAGCTGCAGCCAGAGGGGTTGATCGCACTGAGTTGTAAGAATAGTATGAACAGGAAACTGAGAGATAGTAGAATAGGGAGGGCATTTACCTTTTATGTGACTGACCCAGGTTCAATCCGCGGGCATCCCATATGGTCCCCAGAGCACAAGAGTGATTTTTTTTTCAGAGTGCAGAACTAGGAGAAACACCTAAGCACTGCTGGGTATGGCCCTCTCCACCAACAAATAGAAAAAAAAATCTGATAAGTCACCATGTCTACACCTAGACAGCTTTATAGACTCACTGTTCTCTAAAAAGATGTAAATCAGGGGCTGGAAAGAGAGCACAGTGGTAGGGCACTTGCCTAGCAAGCGGCTGATTCAGGATGGATGGTGATTCGAATCCTGGCATCCCATATGGTCCCCCATGCCTACCTGGAGCAATTTCTGAGCACAGAGCCAGGAGTAACACCCCCCCCAAAAAAAAAGAGAGTGAGAGAAAGAGATGTGTAAATGAAGTCATGGAAAAATTGCAGCTGAATGCTGACAATTTCAGCAGAAGGCAGGCCAAATCCTCACACTGCAGAAACCACAGCAGCGGAACCCATCACCCACAAGTGTCGCTTTACCAATGGTCCAGCTTCACCACTCACTATGGCTCTCTGCAGAAACATCAATCTGACCAGAACTCCACGTATGTCAATATTTGGGCTAACATGACCAAGACATTTTTGGAGAGGGTGCGGGCACCCCTCCCTTATCAACTTCTTATACTTCCGGAAGTCTTGGCAGCCAAAAGCATGCCCCACAAAAGCCTCGGTATCAGCATTGGTGTTAGGAATTCCTGGACCACATAGCAGCCTTCATTAGCTATGTGACAATTTCAATGTTTTTAATACTGCAGGAACACACAGAAAAAAAATACTGTAGGAACACACCAATTTAAATGCCATTGTGTATCTAAAGCCACCTAATACCCAGAAACAAAAGAAGTAAAAAAATGATCAACTAGCAGAGGCGTTTACAAATAACTTGACAATGAGTTAATGGCCTTGTTGAGAGATACAATAATTTTCACTAATTTTCTTTATTTTTCCTTTCCTGTCTTTTTGTTTCTCTTTTTTAATAAGTCACTCCCACTTACCTGGAAACAAATGTATTATGTCAACTAATGTGATACATGGTCTTTAAGTAATTTATACATCTGACAAATGCTATGGTTTCTCTTTCTTTGGGACAGTGGAGGTGATACATCAATGGGCTGAGTGTATGCTTGGCATGCAGAAGCTCTGGGTTGATACCCTTCAAGAACAGTCCCCAGAACACCTGTGAGTGATGCCTCAGCACAGAGCCAGGAGCACCTGAGCACCCAGGGTATGAGCAAAAATGGACAAGAAAAGGACATATGCTTTTGTGTGCACACACAGAGAGAGACATACAGACATTCCAACACTGGTGCAGGTCTACTGTTCCAAAGGGTATGTAGCTAATTCATCCAAAGCCTTTCTCAGAAGTGTGGCTCAGAGCAACAACCCCCCAAATACCCCACTTTTTTGAGAGGGTCTTACAGAAAACCACCTTCTAAGCAAAGAGGCTACAGTAGAAGTACAGGTCCCCTGTGAGCTGAGTCCAAACAAAGGGCTAAGATCTTCTAAACTTATCTTTCCTGGTTTATCTTTCAGAGCCTGTGTTACACAGAACACATTCTGGAACATTCATGAAGATGAACTATGCTTTTCCATCAAACTTCAACACTCCTTCATGCTAACAACCCTCAACGGAGAGACAGTGACTGTCCTAAGATAAAGAATGACAAAACAAATTAAAATCATAAGAAGGGGCCAAAGAGATAACACAGCAGTCAGGAGTTTGCCTTGCTTGCAGCCGACCCAAGATAGACCTGGATTCAATCCCCGGCATCCCATATGGTCCCTTGAGCCTGCCAGGAGTGATTTCTGAGTGCAGAGGAGGAGTAACCCCTGAGCGCCACCGGGTGTGGCGGAAAAAAAAGGAATGAGAGAGGGAGATCCACATGGGTGGTTGCTTGGTTACATACACACACACACACACACACACACACACACACACATTCATTGGAGCCAGATGAAGACCCAGATGCCCATGAGATCAGAAAGTTTAAATGAACTGTGTAGGTTATGTAGGTTATTACCTTTATGAATGTCAATGGGAGACAGTAGGAAGTAAAGCAAGTGAAGCTGAGGCCATAAGCAGGTTGGGGCTTGGAGGAAGAAGATATTAAAGGCCCTGAGAGCCCAGTAGAGACCAAGCAAACAGCCACACAGTCAGACTACAGGAGGCGCCAGAGCCCAGAGGAGCCCCCTGGTAAACCCATACTCTCTTCCAAAGACACCAAGCCTGGCTCCTTTGCATATCCTCCATTTAGCTTGTCTTTATTTCTTGCACACCAAAGGGACTGGCATTTATTTCATCTTTCATTTACTTATCTTCATAGATATCTCATGGGGCAAGGCTAGAGGGCCACCAGGATTACAGCTAAAGGTACTTGTATATGATGAGAGGAAGGAACAGAGCATGTCTAGGTACTAAACTGAGAGCTTCACATGTGCTAGCCTTGTGCTCTGCCACTTAAACTATATATCTCCAGCTCAGGGCCTGGCTTCTGTAATCAAGTAGTGTTACAAGTTTAGCATGATGAGATTCACCCACCCATCTAAACAACCACCACTGCATGCTGGGTATTGTACTAGCCAGGAGTTCAAAGTCAGAAATGACATAGTCCCTGCCTCAAGGAGCTTCCAAGTTAGAATGAAAAATAAAATAAAAATATGGGCCAGAGCAATCATACAGTTGGTTGATAAGGCACTTGCCTTGCATACAGCTGACCTAGGTTCAATCCTTGGCATCCCACATGGTGCCTTAGCCCACCAGGATTGATTCCTGAACTCAGAGTCAAGACTAGACCTTGGGGCCGGGCGGTGGCGCTGGAGGTAAGGTGCCTGCCTTGCCTGCGCTAGCCTAGGACGGACCACGGTTCGATCCCCCGGCGTCCCATATGGTCCCCATATGTTGCCAGGAGCAACTTCTGAGTGCATAGCCAGGAGTAACCCCTGAGCGTCACAGGGTGTGGCCCAAAAACCAAAAAAAAAAAAAAAAAAAAAAAAAGACTAGACCTTACGAATCACTGGATATGGCCCAAAACCAAAAGAGGAGAGAGAGAAACCTGAGGAAGAAATTTTATATTATGGGCCCAGAGAGATAGCACAGAGGTGTTTGCCTTGCAAGCAGCCGATTCAGGACCAAAGGTGGTTGGTTTGAATCCTGGTGTCCCATAGGGTCCCCCGTGCCTGCCAGGAGCTATTTCTGAGCAGACAGCCAGAAGTAACCCCTGAGCACCACCAGGTGTGGCCCAAAAACCAAAAAAAAAAAATTTATATTGGCAAAAATGCTATATTGATATAGATATAGTGGGACTCAATCACCACAGTACAGAACTTTGTAAAAGTGTACCTTATGGACCCAGAGAGATAGTACAGTGGTAGGGTGTTTGCCTTGCATGCAGCCAATCCAGGACAGTCAATAGTTCTAATGCTGGCATCCCATATGGCACCCCGTGTCTGCTAGGAGTGATTTCTCAGTGCAGAGCCAGGAGTGCCATCATGTGCAAGCCAAAAATCAAAAAAAAAAAAGTGCCTTACCCAGCCTTTATGAAAGAAAAGATGAAGGCAACTTCCTGGAGAATTATTTTGCTTGTTTGTTTTCGGGTTTGGGACAACCCCGGAAGTTCTCAGAGTTTATTTTGGCTCTATACTCTTGGTGGTGCTCAGGGAATCATATGGGATGCCGAGGATTAAACTTGGGTCCGCTGCATGCAAGCCAAATGTCTTTCCCACAGTATTATTTCTTTAGCCCTGAGAAGTAATTATTTTAAGCAACAAATAAATCCCATCACCCTTTCTTACATTCTTTTACATTCTTGTGGCCTTTTTGACCACTCCACAGTCTTTCTCTCTGGTAAAGGCCTCTCTCCGCCCTTTTGTGTAGAGAGGAGTGAAATTATGCAACATTTGTCTTTTTCCTTATGGCTCATTTTATTTCACTTCATCTCCTTGAGTTCCTTTCATTTCTCTGCACATGGCAAAATTCTCTCTTAGTTCCTGAGTGGTGTTCTATTGTATGATCACAGGTCCAGCATCCCGTCATTGATCCACAGGTATTCTAGTTCATGCCATAACTCCACAGCTGCAAATAATGCTCAATACACATTAAGTGGAGAGAGCTTTTCATGATAATGTTTTCATGTCTTCAAGCTGGAAGTGGGATTGCCATTCCTTCCATGGGCGTGTTCACACCTGCCTGAAGATGCCACATGCTTTCTTTCAAGAATGCTGTACCAGTACACATCCCTCTCCCCAATATTTATGTTCCCTTTTTTCTCCATTATAGACAGCATTTATCTTGCCTTTGGATAGAAGCCCTTCTCCTGGTGTGAGGTGGAAATCTCAGTGTAACTTGGATTTGCATTTCCTTGATAATAAATGATACCAAAATTTTTTCATGAATCTATTGGGCATTGTTTGGTCCTCTTTGGAGTAGTGACCATTTAAGAATACTACCCCTTTGTTGTTGTTGTGGTGGTGGTGGTGGTGGTGGTGGTGGTAGTTTGGTCATACCCAGCTGTGTTTACTCCTGGATGTATCTATATTCAGGTATCAGCCCTGGAAGGGCTCAGGAGAATCATCTGGGGTATCATAAACTGCATGTAAGGCAAGTGCTCTACTGTACTATCTCTCTGAGCCTCCATTGTCCATTTTTCATTGGGATAATTGGTTTGTTGCTATTGAATTTTGTGCAATCTTTATCAATCTTGGGGATTAAATCTTTATCACAGGTATGATATACAAATCTCTTCTCCCATTCATTAGGCTGTCTTTTCATTCTATTTGAATTTTCTTTTGCCTACCAAAGTTTTTCAAGTTTTATGTAGTCCCTGATAGCTTATCTTTTGGCAAAGTCCTAAAGGAACTTCAATGGAGTCAAGAAATGAAAGCAGGCATGTCATAGAGAACAGAGCAAGTTTTGACTTAGAATAAGGATCATTATAAGAGTGGTTACAAGGAATTTCCAGGACACAAGGTCATGAGAGATTAGAGAGGTTGGAAGGATCAACCACCAGTTGTCCTTTATGCTAGAGTGGTTTTTAGAGTTCAGATTAGAGACTTAGTGGGAAAAAAGGCACAAGAAAGCTTTTTGAGGTGATAAAAATGTCCCAAAACATGAAGGAGATGGTGGTCATATAGATAGCTAAGCTCTTTCTTATCCTAAATTCTTGGACATTCATGTCAAAAGCCATCCAACTTTACTTTTATTTTATAATTTCTAGGGAAGTCTCATAAGCATTGCTCAAGTCATTCCAAGGACCACTCCTTATGGCACTTAACCTGATGATTCTGAGATAAGAAATGTTGGGGACCATGGGACTCATGAAATACTAGGGTACCAGGAGTCAATTCTGGGATTCTGATTGTGATACAAGCACTCCAGTCCTTTGGACCATCTACCCTGGCTGCCAGCTATAAATCCAAATTAGAGCACCACAATTTATATAAAGTATATCTCAACAGAAGTATCATTAATTCTTAGGCAGTATGACAAGACATTGTTGTAAAAAGAAATTGGGTAAATAGATATTCAGCATTGTCTCCATCTTCACTACATTCATCCAAAAAGGGCATGTTCCAGGCTCTCAGTTGGGGGTCAGGCTACCCAGAGAAACAGTCACTATGATCTTCAAAGGCTTGGAGCTTCTCTCCTACAGGATCAGCTTCATCTGGGCATATAAATAGAACCAATGCACAGCAGTGCCCTTTATAGCCTAGTTTTAAGTCTCAGCTTAATTACAGTGATATGACCCAATATGTCTGGGTAAATCAACAAATTCCATTCAGTCTCTGTGTGAAGAGCTGAGGAGATAAAGTAAAACAAGACAAGTTCAGCCCCAGGTATCTGCCTTTCACATGAGAATGATACTGGAGTCCCCAGCAGCTCCGTCCAACAAGATAGGTAGATCAGACTTCCCACCGGCACAGAGTTAGGGATGGCATCTTTTTAGAAGTGAAGCAGAGCAAAGGAAACAACTTAAGAAAGTAGAAATGGGCCCGGAGAGATAGTACAGCGGTTTTTGCCTTGCAAGCAGCTGATCCAGGACCTAAGGTGGTTGGTTCGAATCCCGGTGTCCCATATGGTCCCCCGTGCCTGCCGGGAGCTATTTCTGAGCAGACAGCCAGGAGTAACTCCTGAGCACTGCCGGGTGTGGCCCAAAAACCAAAAAAAAAAAAAAAAAAAAAAAAGAAAAGAAAAGAAAGTAGAAATGAGGGGCCGGGCGGTGGCGCTAGAGGTAAGGTGCCTGCCTTGCCTGCGCTAGCCTAGGACGGACCGCGGTTCGATCCCCCGGCGTCCCATATGGTCCCCCAAGCCAGGAGCGACTTCTTAGCGCATAGCCAGGAGTAACCCCTGAGCATCACCGGGTGTGGCCCAAAAACCAAAAAAAAAAAAAAAAAAAAAAAAAAAAAAGAAAGTAGAAATGGAACCTGGCCAATAGTACAGTGAGTAGGGCATTTGCTAGCCCATGTTTGATCACTGGCATCCCATATGGTTCCCGAGCGTGCCAGGAGTTATTTTTGAGCACAGAGCCAAGAGCATCATCAGCTGTGACCCAATCCCCCCCCCAAATGTGGAAGTGCCCAGAAGACTGCATTCACCAGAAGCCCAGGGTCCAAAGGGGTGGAAAGCCACAGTCTTGATTGAGAGATGACATTGCAGGAAAATCGCCATTGCTGGGAAGGAAAGGATAACAGAGAATATACACCCAACTCTCTGCTCTTTGTCCTTTCTTTTTTGGTTTTTGGGTCACACCCGGCAGTGCTCACTTAGAAATCATTCCTGGCAGGCTCAGAGGACCATATGGAATGCCGGGATTCGAACCACTGTCCTTCTGCATGCATGGCAAACACCCTACTTCCATGCTATCTCTCCGGCCCCTGCTCTTTGTCTCTTTTTAGTCATTCACATGCTTCAATCCTACCGCAAGCCAGAGGGCATAGCCTCCTAGAGCAGAAACTGGGCAAAAGGGAAAGGATTCAGGGTGGGAGGGACGGGGGCAGGACACAGAGCAGACAGGAGCAGCACAATAAGCTCTTTGTCCCAAACAGCGCGAATGTCCAGAAAGATGGTATCAGAGTTGATACTGCGACCATAAGAGCTTCAGACTTCCCCTCACTTCCCATGCTCTGTGCACCGTCTGCATTTGCTATGATTCTATCTTGTCTGCCTATGTGGCAGGGTTACATTTGCAGTTCTGAGCAAAACTACAGTTTTGGTCTATTTTTGGGGGGTGGGTACACTTGGCAGTACTCAGGGATTACTCCTGGCTCTATGCTCAGAAATTGCTCCTGTCAGGTTCTGGGGACCATATGGTTTGCCAAGATTCAAACCACCATCCTTCTGCATCTAAGGCAAACGCCCTACCACTGTGCTATCTCTCCAGCCCCAAAACTACAGTTTTGAGGGGGAAATCAACTTGGCGGCACTAGCTCCTGTTCCAAGACAAACATGTATTTTAGTTGGGAAAAGCTATTGGCCAGGCAGGGAATTAATTTCTCCTTCATCAGCATCAAGTCAACTGGAAGGAATATGAAATAAAGCTTACATCCTATCACCCTGGACTTTCATCTTCTCCACAAAGACTCAACAGACCTCTACAGGGAAGAAGCCTGTCTGACTAGGGAGAGCAGAAGCAAACAAAGTACAAGTTTATTATTAAAAATCCCATCCTTGGGCCCGGGCGGTGGCGCTAAAGGTAAGGTGCCTGCCTTGCCTGCGCTAGCCTTGGACGGACTGCGGTTCGATCCCCCGGTGTCCCATATGGTCCCCCAAGCCAGGAGCAACTTCTGAGCACATAGCCAGGAGTAACCCCTGAGCGTTACCGGGTGTGGCCCAAAAACCAAAAAAAAAAAAAAAAAAAAAAAAAAAAATCCCATCCTTGGGGCCAGAATGATAGCACAATGTGTAGGGCATTTGCCTTCCATCTGGCCAACCCTGGTACTCTATGTGGTACCCCTAGTCTGTTAGGAGTAATTTTTGAGTGTAGAGCCAGAAGTAACCCCTGAGCATTGCCAGATGTGTCCTACCCCCAAAAAGTTCTTTTTTTCTTATCCTAAGTTCCTTGGACATCAAGGATGATCTTGTCACAAGCATGGCCAGAGATAAACACCAGGAAACAAACAAAACAGTGTTTTCTCAGTCCATCCCTTCCCTCCCTCCAGCCCCACAGGGGGGTGGGGGTAGGCAAGTCTATTTTCTTTTTTTTTTTTCCTTTTTTTGGTTTTTGGGCCACACCCGACGTTGCTCAGGGGTTACTCCTGGCTGTCTGCTCAGAAATAGCTCCTGGCAGGCACGGGGGACCACATGGGACACCAGGATTCGAACCAACCACCTTCAGTCCTGGATCGGCTGCTTGCAAGGCAAACGCCTCCGTGCTATCTCTCCGGGCCCAAGTCTTTTTCAGACCAGATCAAACTGAAACTGTCAATGTCCCCTATCATTTCTTAAGGGAGTTATTATATTTTATCATGTAAATGTTAGACTGCAGAGTTTAAATGGCATAATGGGAAAAGGCATTTTAGGGCTTGAAATAGTCTTTGGTTGAAAAAGAGTAGAGGATTCTAGATGTTTTCTTTCTTCTTTACTCTGCCTCTAACTTTTTTTAAATATCTTCATGATAGGTAAGTCCATTACTAAGTAGCATATATTGGATGGATATAGTTTAGTAAGTTTTTGCTCTTTTATACCCAAGATAGAACACTGATGATCAAAATAGGGAATCCACCATTCTTTGCCCCCCCCCCATGTGTCCTCATGCGCACTAAGATGTCTCCCTTTAAAGTCCCTGGACCAGTACTGATCAGCATTGTCACTGTGCATTAGTGCAGAGACAAGAGAGTAATTTAATCAAAAATCTTTAAAAAAATTTTTTTTTGGTTTTTGGGTCACATCTGGCAATGTTCAGTGGTTACTCCTGGCTCTACACTCAGAAATTGCTCCTGGTAAGCTCAGGGGACTATATGGGATGCCAGGATTCGAACCACTATCCTTGCAGAACGCATGCAAGGTAAACACCCTATCTCCATGCTATCTTTCTAGCCCTTTTTTTTTTTTTAATTTTTTGGGGCCACACCGATTTGATCTCAGGGGTTACTCCTGGCTAAGCACTCAGAAATCGCCCCTGGCTTGGGGGGACCATATGGGAGGCCAGGGGATCGAACCTCGGTCCTTCCTTGGCTAGCGCTTGCAAGGCAGACACCTTACCTCTAGGACCACCTCGCTGGCAATTTTTAAACTTGATTGATTGATTGATTGATTGGCTTCCAGGCCACACCCAGTAGAGCTTAGGGATCACTCCTAGCTCTGCACTCAGAAATCGCCCCTGGCAGGCTGGGGCCCATATGGGATGCCAGAAATCAAACCTTCCTAGGTTGGCTGCATGCAAGGCAAACACCAAGTTTCCTCATGCCCTTTGCTATCCTTCCAGCCCTAATCAAAAACCTTAATCTCTCTGATTCTCTAGTTTTTCAATTGTAGTAAGAAGACATCAGACTTGATACAACTTCAGTCAAAACTCTGCTTCCATTTTGTTGTTATTTGTGGTCCATACCTGGTGATGCTTAGGGGTTAATCCTGCACATCGGGATCACTTCTGGTGGTGCTCTGGGGACCATATGGAATGCCAGGGATCAAACCTGGGTCAGCCACATGCAAGGCAAATACCCTACCACTGTGTCATGGCTCTGGCCCCCAATTCAATTTTAAAATCACATGACTTTGGGCCAGAGAGAAAATACCCAGGGCTGAACACATACTTCTCACTGTGGAGGTCCTGGTTCTAACCCTAGCACTACACAGTCTCCTGAGCATTGCCAGGAGGAAACCCTGAGCATAGAACCAAAAGAAGCATCTGGATGTGCTAAATGCACCCCCTTCCAAAAAAAATAATAAAAAAGCACTGGCATATGGGACAATGAGAAATGAGACAATGAAACACTCTAAATGCTGAAGGTACACCTTGCATACAAGACCCCAGTTTAGGATTCTCCAGTGATAATTAGTCACCCCTCTTTAACTGTATAGGGTTCCCCAACACCTCCTTTGGCTTCCAGCCATGCCCTTTACTCTTTATGCGAAGCCCATGAGACAACAAAAGCAAGAGTCTTGATAAAGGCTTAGAGGCCAGAACAATAGCATAGTGAGTAGGCTAATTGCTTTGTACACAGCCAGCCCAGGTTCAACCCCAGGTATCCTCTATGGTTTCCAGAGCCTTCCAGGAGTATTTTCTGGGTGCAGAGACAGGAGTAATCCCTGAGCACTGACAAACTAAAACCCAAACTAAAACCAAGAAAGAAAAAGTCTTGCACTTCTCTTTCTTTGTTCCCCTGGAGTTCCCCAGAAATGTCTGGGAGGGTACAGAAAGTTGATGGGTAAAGAAGATGCAAAGGAAAGAATGCATTGAGCCCTACAAGAGTTCATCTGTAACCCCCCTTGACTTTCTCTGCACCCATGCACCCATCTATACTGGCACTGGCTGTGCCCACGTTCCACAGCAGCTGATTCAACCAACTGCCAGTCAAACCCACCTACAGCAGGTCCTCGAATAACGCTGCATTTCTTTCGGTGTCATTCCCTTATAACAGTGATGAGCAAAAATATCCCAGTCTACAATTGAATAAGACGGTGCTAATCAAGAACATGCTTTCTGAGGGAGTCATTTTGCTGCAAGTCTGTTTCCAAGATTTGATTGAGTCCTGAGGAAAGGAATAATTCAGAGGGAGAAGGAGAAACATAGAATAATCTCACTCATCTGTGGGATATAAGAAAATGAAAGACAGTATGGTGATAATATCCAGAGACAATAGAGATGAGGATCATGAGGACTAGTCCATGGTGGAAGCTTACCACACAGAGCGGTGAGTGTAGTTTAAGGTAGTGAACGGTCCAAGGTGACATCGATAGTTGGAACTGATCAGTCTGAACAAGAACTGGGTGCTGATAAAGGGATAAAATGACATGCATGGCACCTCTTCATGAAAAATAGTGCAAACCACAGTGTCGAAAAAGGTGAGAGAGAGAGAGAGAGAGAGAGAGAGAGAGAGAGAGAGAGAGAGAGAGAGAGTAAAATGTCTGCCCCAGAGGCAGGCAGGAGAGGGTGAATGGGAGGGAAACTGAGAACATTAGTGGCAGGAAATATGCACTGTACTGCAAAGCAAAGTGTCTAAAATGGGGAGCGGGGTGGAAGAGAAAGAGAGATAGAAAGAAGACAAATGTATGCCCCAGAGACAAGAAGGGGAGAGGGCATCAGGGAGAGTGACAGAGAAACTGGGGACATTGGTGGTGGGAAATGTGCACTGGTGAAGGGTGTTGGTCATTGTATGACTAACTCAATCAGGAACAACTTTATCTGTGAAAAAGATTATTATGAACAACCTTTTGTTTGTGGTTGTTTTCCTTGTTGTTGTTTGGATCATACCTGGTGATGCCCGGTGGTTACTCCTGGCTCTGTGCTCAGAAATCACTCCTGGCAGGCTCTGGGGACCATATGAGATGCCGGGGATGAAACCCAAATCAGTCCCACTTGCAAGGCAAATGCCCTACCACTGTGCTGTTGTTCTGGCCCCATGAACAACCTTTTAACCATGGTGTTTACATAAGAGAGAGAGAGAGAGAGAGAGAGAGAGAGAGAGAGAGGACTAATTGACTAATTTACTGTCCTTAAACTTATTCCTTTGGCAGTGGTTTCTACATTGAGCATGCGTATATACCCTCTTCTCTTCCTATTCCCTAAACGATCCAGGATAAACATCACTAAATCACATTCACATTGTTTTCGGTATTACAAATAGTCTGGAGATGATATAAAGCAGGGCTTCTTGAACTTCTTTCACTCTTGATCCCCTTGGGCCTGAGAAATTTGGGGCCACCCCAGTATGCAAATATGGGAGCTATATAAACCAAATATTAGCTTCTCATAAGTCATAAAGGATTTATTTTTAATTTTGGAGAGTTGTGAAAATTTATTACAGTAGCAGCCCAAGCGGGAGGAAGAGAAAGAAGTAACAACCAAGTGTCTTGTTATTCATGCCTGAAGTTTGAAGCCTGCCACTGCCCAGGGGATTTTTTGAGAAAGAGAGAGGTAGAAATTCACTGGCCAGAAGGGGAGGCCTGTAGATCTGGGTTTGAGAGAGACAAGAAAAGAAAAGGTAGACAGACAGGCAACATCTCGTTGATGGTTTATCTCCAGCCTCCCATGGATTGGCTGACACTGCTCTGGTCACTAATTTGGGCCAACCCACCCTCAATTGTCCAAGTTTTTATTTTTATACCCAGTGTGACATGAAGAATGTCCAAAGGGGTGTATCCAAGTTCAACTGTCATTACATCAACATATTACTACTGTGCTTTCGTCATCAAAACTTAGAATCTTAGGAGCAGAAGTGATAACACAACAGGCTCATCTTGCCTTGCATGCAGCCGACCTGGGTTTGATTCCCAGCAACCCATATGGTCCCCAGATTCCCCAGGAGTGATTCCTGAGAGTGATTCCTAAGTCACAAGTAAGCCCTGCGTGCTGGGTGTGGCCTTAAAACAAACTAAAAGAATTTAGGATGTTGGTCTTTCCTTCATGCCTTTGTACAAGATCAAAAGATACATTGGCTACTTTGACAACCTTAATGAGGGCTGTAGAAATGTCACCAACAGCATGCCCTTTGCAACCAAATCCAGCAACCCAAACATCATTGTTTTCCTCAACAAAGCTGTAATTTGTGAGGGGCACTTCTGATCAGCTGAACTCAGACACATTTCCTCTGAGCAGAATTTGGCTGTTCAGCCTAATCTCCAATTTTCTCCTAGTGTCCTTTGTGTAGGATGTGCCTCTGAAAACGTTTGCCTCCAGGTCAATCCGAATGCACTTTCTTTCTTTTATGTTTTTGATTTTTATTTTTTAGTCACTGTCAAAGTATCAAGTTATTTGTTTTTGGGTTTCAGGAATACAATGTCTCAACACCTATCCCTTCACTTGTGTCCACTTCCCTCCACAATGCCTGCGACCCCCATTTCTCTCTTTGTCTTTCTCACTTTCTCCCCCATCTCTCTCTCTCGTTTTAGGCACTGTGGTTTGCAAAACTGTTACTGCATATAACTTTTCTTCCTTTCAAGTCAAATGTACTTTTCTGTATTGTTTATCAAGCCATTTTTTATCTCAATGGTGACTGTGGGCACTAGGAAGGTCATATCACCTACTCATTCTGCTGGTAGTATGGACCTGAGCAAAAAAAAATTTTTTTTCAACTTTAAATATTTTTTAATGATCTCTGCATTCAGTTTCATGATTCCCCACATATGAGTTCATGACCCCAATTTAAGAAGCCCGGATGTAAGATCTATACAGAGATACTCAAATACTTTAGTCTTATATAAAGCAACCAAGACTTTGGTATTAGGGGGTGGGTATGGATCCCATATACATGTTCTATGGAGACCAAATGACAGCTATATTGCTTTCATTTCTCCTCTCCTCTCCTCTTCCTCCCTCCCTCTTCCCATGTCCTCTGTCCTCTCTCCTGTTTTTTGTTTTGAGTACCCTATTCAAACCTTGAAAAATCCAGTTCTTCCTCTTTCACAGTCCTTTCACAGTCTTCTGGGTCCCAAGTTCTAAGCATATAATTTGCCTACAAAACATTCCATGCGGGCTGGAGAGATGGCAAAGCGGTAGGGCATTTGCCTTACATGTAGCCAGTCCAGGATGGACGATGATTCTAATCCTGGCATCCCACATGGTCCCTTGTGCCTGTCAGGAGCGATTTCTGAGCACAAAGCCAGGAGTTAACCCCTGAGCACTGCCGGGTATGACCCCCCCCCCCCCGAAAAAAAATATTCAATGTGGAGTTTCATGAAAGAACCAAGCCTTATGCACACAAAGAATGCTATAGAGTAGAAGGGTGATGAAGAAGTTCTAGAGCCTGATGATTTTTCAACCTGGTGATATTTGTCTGACTCCCATATCAACCCCTATTTCCAGATCAGTATTAGTAGTCCCTCGGCATGTCAGTGCAAGTTCTTAGCCACTTTTGTGCTAACTTTTCCTTCTTTGAGGTTCCAACACCATCTTGACCAGCCTCATTGAGGTCCATTTATCTTTAATCCAAATTTTATTCCTTTTAGCTCCATCCCAGAACTTGAGCATCTATCCATCCTCTCTTACCATCAATGTGGACAATTTCAGGTTTCTAGTATCTTATATGTCCTTGACCCCTACTCTTTCAGTGACCTTTGCTCCTACTTTCATTTATCTGTCCACTTCCATGGCCACATTTCTGTTGTTACCTAAATGGGACCGTCTTTAAAAACGTGCCCACCTCTGTCTAACCCTTTTAAGTGCAGTGTATTATAAGCTAAAAATTTTTAAATAAATACATTCTTGACTTGAATCATGGTGAGCTAGTTACAAAGTTGTTCATGATTGAGTTTCAGCTTTCCAATATCCAACATCCATTCCTTCACCAGTGTACATTTCCTGCCACCAATGTCCCTAGTTTTCTTCCACCCTCCCCACTATCCTCCTTCCTGCCTGCCTCTGTGGCAGATAAAATAAAGTTATCAAAATGTTTTAAAACTAAAAACCTCCAAAAAATGCACATGCTATTTCAAGCAAAACTATAATTATCTTACATTTTCATGCAAGAAGTAATGCATATAGTAACTATAACAAAATTTAAATTAGGAATTGGAGAGCTAAAACAGCCTTGCACACAGCCACACCCTGGTTCTATCCCGGTTATCTCATATGGTATCTGGAGCACCACTAAGAGTAATTTTGGGGTGCAGGGCCAGGAAAATCACCGTGTGCAGCCCCCAAACCAAAAAATGGTAATTAAAAAATAAAGGGTTAAGAGGACTTTTAAAAGAAGACTATACAAAAATTGGTTAAAATGTGAGTCCAATGGGGCCGGGTAGGTGGCGCTGGAGGTAAGGTGTCTGCCTTGCAAGCGCTAGCCAAGGAAGGACCGCGGTTCGATCCCCCGGCGTCCCATATGGTCCCCCCCAAGCCAGGGGCGATTTCTGAGCACATAGCCAGGAGTAACCCCTGAGCATCAAACGGGTGTGGCCCAAAAACCAAAAAAAAAAAAAAAAAAAAAATGTGAGTCCAGGGGCGGTGGCGCTAAAGGTAAGGTCCCTGCCTTGCCTGCGCTAGCCTTGGACGGACCGCGGTTCGATTCCCCGGTGTCCCATATGGTCCCCCAAGCCAGGAGCAACTTCTGAGCACATAGCCAGGAGTAACCCCTGAGCGTTACCGGGTGTGGCCCAAAAACCAAAAAAAAAAAAAAAAAAGTGAGTCCAGAGAGAGGTGAAGGACAAAGCGATATTCACCTGTGCAGTATATGAAGGGTCAAAAAGCTAAGTCTGTAATAAGACTTAAAGGCGGTAGATTCAGCTCAGCCTGGTCTAGTTCAAATGAAACCTAATTCAAATGTAAACTTTGCCATTTTAATTAAATGACTTCTAATCTAGGGTCACTTCAGTTGTTAATGTGTTAAATCCCATCTCAAAAAATTAAAAGGTATGTGCACAGTCAGTAATAAAAGAACATCTGCGAAAATACTGGAATTTTAGGATGCCTGTTGCTTTCCAGCACATTTCACTTCTTTCTATGGAGCCCTCCGAGCTGCCAAGTGCTGCCAGGTAGGAAAGGGACCGGAAGCGGTCAGCGGACGCTCTAGGCCGTCCGACCGCCGACGCCTCCTTTCCTTCTCTCCTTGTTTCTTTGAACAGACCATGGAGGTGCAAATACCTCCAAATTCCTAGAGAAGAAACCTGGGAGGCCAACTTCCGCCAGGCCACTTCCGGTCTCCCGCCTCAGGCATCAGGGCGCGGGAATTTTACGTCTCTGAGTGCTCAACCCACTCTTTGGGATTAGGGGTGTGGGTAAACTCACCCCAAAGCCTGATCAGGCGGCAAGTGACGCCTTCACGCCGCAGAGTTGCAGGGCGGGGAAGAAAACTTACCAAGGGACCACTTGGAAGCCTTGACACCTGGGTCCATTTCCCTATAGTGTTTAAAGTTTTATTTTTAGATATAAAAGTAAATATTAATCACAAGCTCTAAAACTTAGAGAGCCCAGTGTCTTCTGGTTCCGTCCCCCCTTTCTCAGAGAACTCTTTTTCATATGTGTGTGTATGTATGTATATACATATATAAAATCTTTATTTAAGCAGCATGATTACAAACATGTTTGTAGTTGGGTGTCAGTTACAGAAAAGAACACCCTCCCTTCACCAGTGCAACTTTCCCATCACCAATGCCCCCCATTTCCCTCCTCCCTCATCCCCTGCCTATACTCGAGACATTCTATTTCTCTCACTATCATTGTCATGGTAATTGTCAGTGTAGTCATTTCTCTAACTGAACTCACCACTCTTTGTGGTAAGCTTCATCTTGTAGGCAGGTCCTTCCAGCCCTCATCTCTATTGTCTCTGGGTATTATTACAATACTGTCTTTTCACAAAATAGTCCCACCTAGGGGTTTTAAGAAAAATTAAAGACATTATTGTAATAAGATTCAGAGACAATAGAATTAAGGGCTGGAAGGACCAACTCACAATATGAAGCTCACCACAAAGAGTGGTGAATGCTGTTAGGGAAATAACTACACTAACAACTGGGTTGACAATGTTAATGAATGAGAGAAGTAGAATGCCTATCTCGAATATTTGCAGGGGTGGAGGAGGAGGGTAGTGGGCATTGGTGGTGGGAAGATTGCACTGGTGAAGGGCAGTGTCCTATTTATGACTGAATCCCAAGTACAATCATGCTTGTAATTATGGTGCTTAAATAAAATTTTATAAAAGAAAAATAAACCAATACTTTCTGTCTTTTCTTTTTCTTAAATCCCACAGATGAGTGAGACTATTCTGTGTCTCTCTCCCTCTGACATTTCATTCGGCATAATAGTTTCCATGTTCATCCATGTATAGGAAAATTTCATGACTTCATTTTTCCAGACAGCTGCATAGTACGTGATACAGTTTCTTTAGCCACTCATCTTTGTAGAGCATCTGGGTTGTTTTCAGATTCTGGCTATTGTAAATAGCACTGCAATGACTGTAAGTGTGCAGAGGTCATTTTTGTATTATGGTTTTGTGTTCTTAGGATACATCCCTAGGAGTGGTATAATTGGATCATTTGGAAGCTCAATTTCCAGTGTTTTCAGGAATCTCCATATTGTTTCTCATAAAGGATGGACTAGACTGCATTTCCACTAGCAGTGAATAAGTGCTCTTTTCTCTCACATCCCCGCCAGCACTGATTGTTCTTGGTTTTTTGTGATGTGTGTCAGTCTCTGTGGCATGAGATAGTACTTCATTGTTTTGATTTGCATCTTGGTGATGATTAGTGATGTGGAAAATTTTTTCATGTGCCTTTTGGCCATTTGTATTTCTTCTTTGAGGAAGTGTCTATTCATATCTTCTCCCTATTTTTTTATTGGGTTAGATGTGTTTTCTTGTTAAGTTCTGTCAGTACTGGGGCCAGAGAGATAGCATGGAGGTAAGGTGTTTGCCTTTCATGCAGGAGGTCATCGGTTCGAATCCCAGTGTCCCATATGGTCCCCCGTGTCTGCCAGGGCAATTTCTGAACCTGGAGCCAGGAATAACCCCTGAGTACTGCCGGGTGTGACCCAAAACCACACATAAAAAAAAAAGTTCTGTCAGTACTTTGTAGATCATAGATATTAGCCTCTTCTCTGATGGGTATTGGGTGAATAATTTCTCCCATTCTGTGAATTTGTTTGCTAGTCTTTTTTCTTTTAGGTACAGAAGCTTCTCAGCTTAATATAGTCCCATTTGTTTATCTCTGCTTCCACATTTTTGGAGAGTGCTGTTTCCTCTTTAAAGATTCATTTCATCTCAATGTCATGGAGTGTTTTACCTATATACCTTATGGTTCTGGGTCTATATCAAGGTTTTTAATCCATTTGGGTTTGACCTCTGTGCATGGTATTAGATGGAGGGTCCAAAAGTTCACTTTTTTATATGTGGTTGACCAGTTGTCCCAACACCATTTGTTTAAGAGGATTTCCTTGCTTCATTTTGCATTTATTGCCCCTTTATCAAAGATTAATTGTTTGTATTTCTAGGAGTGTTAAAAGTTTTGACATTTATCAACCACTCCAGTAAGTCAAGCTGGACTCTGAATTTAAAGTAATGCCATCTTAGAGTTTATTCTCATGCATCTTGTTATTTCTTTTTTTTCCCACTGAACATCTTGTTATTTCTTGACAGCCAGAAAGGGGAGAGGAACAAGGGTAGATGGATAGGAGCCACAGCATGAAGCGTGGGAGGACCCTAGGTGCAATGCCCCCTCTATTGAAGAGAAGGGTGAAGGCTTTGAGTCTGGTTCCTACTGAGGAGGAAACTTTCACGACTTTAGATAACTATAAAAAATTTAACCTGAACCAAAAAAAAAAAAAAAGAAATTTTAACCTGGACAGCACGTGGCACAGGCACTCACTGGCTAAACCCAGTGACCACAATTGCCCATTACTTCCCACAGAAGATAACATTTTCCCTGTCTGTTAAAAACAAAAAAAGTAGTCTGGCCCAGTGAAAAGGACTCCCCATCGCTAAGTGTCCAAACCTTTTGCCAGTAAGAGAACTTTTGCTACAATGGGTTGGGGTGGGGATAGAGGGAGGAGAGAAAATGGATTAGATAGAGATTGGGCAGTTATTTTTTCAGATCTGAACCAAAGTCTCTCAATACAGTTAACTGTTAAATTGTTAACTTGTTCGGACAGTTATATTGTTCACAGAGGGGGCCAGAGAGATAGCACAGCGGTAAGGCATTTGCGTTGCATGCAGCTGACCCAGGGTGGACCCGAGTTCGATTCCCAGCATCCCATATGGCCCCCCAGCCTGCCAAGAGAGATTTCTGAGTTCAGAACCAGGAGTAACCCCTGAGCGCCACTGGGTGTAGCCCAAAAACCAAGAAAGAAAAGAAAGGAAGGAAGGAAGGAAGGAAGGAAGGAAGGAAGGAAGGAAGGAAGGAAGGAAGGAAGGAAGAAGGAAGGAAGGAAGGAAGGAAGGAAGGAAGGAAGGAGTAGGAAGGAAAGAAGAAGAAGAAGAGAGAGAAAGAAAGAAAAGAAAAGAAAGAAAGAAAGAAAGAAAGAAAGAAAGAAAGAAAGAAAGAAGAAAGAAAGAAAGAAAGAAAGAAAGAGAAGAAGAAGGAAAGGAAGGAAGGAAGGAAGGAAGGAAGGAAGGAAGGAAGGAAAGGAAGGAAGGAAGAAGAGAGGAAAGAAAGGAAGAAGAAAAGAAAGAAAGAAAGAAAGAAGAAAGAAAGAAAGAAAGAAAGAAAGAAAAGAAAGAAAGAAAGAAAGAAAGAAAGAAAAGAAAGAAAAGAAAGAAAGAAAGAAAGAAAGAAAGAAAGCAAGAAAGAAAGAAAGAAAGAAAGAAAGAAAGAAAGCGGGGTTGGAGAGTAGCACAGTGCCGTTTGCCACATGCAGCCGACCTAGGACCTAAGGTGGTTGGTTCGAATCCCGGCGTCCCATATGGTCCCCGGTGTCTGCCAGGAACTATTTCTGAGCAGATAGCCAGGAGTGACCCCTGAGCGCCACTGGGTGTGACCTAAACACCAAAAAAAAAAAAAGAAAGAAAGAAAGAAAAGGAAGGAAGGAAGGAAGGAAGGAAGGAAGGAAGGAAGGAAGGAAGGAAGGAAGGAAGGAAGGAGGGAGGGAAGGAGGGAGAGGGAGGGAGGGAGGGAGGGAGGGAGGGAGGGAGGGAGGGAGGGAGGGGAGGGAGGGAAGGAGGGAGGGAGGGAGGGAGGGAGGGAGGGGTGGGAGGGAGGGAGGGAGGAAGGAAGGAAGGAAGGAAGGAAGGAAGGAAGGAAGGAAGGAAGGAAGGAAGGAAGGAAGGAAGGAAGGAAGGAAGTTAAAAACTAGGAGCCGGAGGGCCCGGAGAGATAGCACAGCGGCATTTGCCTTGCAAGCAGCCGATCCAAGACCAAAGGTGGTTTGGTTAGAATCCCGGTGTCCCATATGGTCCCCCGTGCCTGCCAAGAGCTATTTCTGAGCAAACAGCCAGGAGTAACCCCTGAGCACTGCCGGGTGTGGCCCAAAAACCAAAAAAAAAAAAAAAAAAAAAAAAAAAGGAGCCGGAGAGATAGCATGGAGGTAGGGCATTTGCGTTACATGCAGAAGGATGGTGGTTCAAATCCCGGCATCCCATATGTCTCCCATGCCTGCCAGGGGTGATTTCTGAGTGCAGAGCCAGGAGTAACCCCTGAGCACTGCTGGGTGTGACCTAAAAACCAAAATATAAAATAAAATAAAGTAAAATGTTCACAGAAACCCTGCTGTAATATTGTATCTTAAGCACAGAAACTTTTGGAGTGATAACCTATTACTATCTCTCCAGTTCGATGTTTTCCCTGAGCACGTGCTGGTAAGTGCTGACAGTCACCTGGGCACAGGTCAGCTCTATTGATATTCTCCTCAAAGACAGTACAGGGGTGAAGGGGACCCTCGAGCCATAGAACAACAGCTAAGGTGCTTTCCCTACTCACAGCACAACAAGGTTCCATCCCAACACCCCATATGGTCCAACCTGCCCTCCAGGAGTGATATCTGAGTGCTTAGCCAGTAGTATGCTCTGAACACCATTGGGTGTGATCCCATAACAAAAAGACACTTGCAGAACCAGTAAAAGAGATAGTAATGTAGGCCACAGAACCAACCTAAGTTCCATCCAGAACCACATTTTGGTTCCCTGAGTCTCTGCCAGGAGTGATTTTTGATCATAAGTAAATCCTATGCATCACTCTGTGTGGCCCCAAAACAAACAAAAACCACTTGCAGAACTTCTTTTATTTGGAGGGGGAGTCACACCCTGAAGCGCTCAGGGGTTATTCCTGGCTCTACACTCAGAAATCTCTCCTGGCAGGCTCAGGGGACCATATGGGATGCCGGGATTCGAGCCACCATTCTTCTGCATGCAAGGCAAACACCCTACCTCTATGCTATCTCTCTGGCCCCTCACTGCAGAACTTCTTTCTGAAAACTGTCTCACTGGATTCCAGTATCAGTTTTTTAAGCGTTTGAGAAAATTTTTCATGTGAATGAACAGTGTGGAACATTTGGAAAAATAAGTGAAACCTGTCCTTCCTCCTGTATACTTAATAGGTGATTAGTAGCATCTTAAAGTTTTCAAGAGCGAAAATGATCCATTTGATTTCTTTCTAAAACAGTTATTTGGGAAAATATGACTGGTTTCTAGTGGAATTTCTGTCATTCAGGGGTGATTCATGAGTAAACTAGGAAATTTGCTTAAGGATTCCTGGAAGGATCTACTTTAATAAGATACCATTGCTCCTTTATTTTCTCTAGTGAATACTGTGTAGCTCTTTGTGAGATGAAGTGTGATGGATGTGTGTTTTCGCAGGAATCGCTCCCCTATGGGATGAATAAAATTTACTACTGGGACCAGAACAATAATGCAGTGAGTAGGGGATCTGCCTTGCACATGACTAATAGGGGTTCAATCTTTGGCATTCCATATAGTCCCTTAAGCATCACAGAAGTAATTTCTGAGTGTAGAGCCAGAAATAACCCCTGAGCACCATCAGTTGTGACTTAAAAAATAATTAGTGTTCAAAGGATGCCTTGAACTTTAGGGTATCACCAAGTCAAGAAACAGGAGAAGTTCTTGATGGTAATGCCAGAAGTTGGGTACAAATATTCATCAAAAAAAGCTTTATTCTGCCTTCCATTATTTGTTACTAAACTTGCAGTTTCAAGCAGGACCTGCATGTTACTGACTGTAACAAAATCTTGTTCTAGTGTCTGGGCTTTCACTATATAGGGCCTGAAACTTAGATTCATTCATTCACACAGAGGACAAATGGCTCCAGAATATAGTCGTCAAACTCAAGGGAATGAGTTCATTTCTCCAAGAATAGCAGTCACTAGAATAGGTCAGTCACTGCTGATCACTGTGTTTACCAATGGTGTGTTCCTTCTAGAAGACTCTGAAGGGTTATATTAGAGTCACAGAGCACAGAATCAGATAAAGAAAATCATTGCCAAACTCAAAGGCATTCAATGACTCCTTTCTGTAATCTACTCGATCAGGTAGCTAGACTCTCCTAATCCTGGGATAAAATTCTCTTGGGCTGGAAAGATAGCTCAGGGGGCTGAGTCCATCCTTCAATCTCTGGTATTGGGCGATAGCCATAGCACAGAGCCAGGAGTAGCATCTGAGTCCCTCCAGCAGTACCTCTTGGCTCCATAGTCAACATCCCATTCTTTCATGTAGAATCATGGGAGTTATTTTGGTAACCTGGTTTCTATATCTAGCAGCAATGTCCATTGATGACTGGCTTGGTGTATCTTGTACATGCTCCTAACATCCATTGTCATTTATATCAGTAATCATTTACCTTGCTTAAAGAATGAGCTTGCAAAAGGCATCACCAGAAAGGCATCACCAGAAATTCAAAATGCTGGGGGGGGGGGGGTGTGAATGATAGCACAGCTGGTAGAGCATATGGCTTACACACAGCCAACCTAGGTTCAATCCCTGGCATCCCATATGGTCCCTCGAAACTGCCAAGAGCAATTTCTGAACACAGAGCCAGGAGTAAACCCTGAGCACCACCAAGTGTTACCCCCTAAAATTATTTGTTAATGCTCCTAGGGCCTAGATCCCCCTGTGATGACTGAATCCTTGAAAGGTCCAAAAACCTAGGAACAGAGTTCTTCCCATGCTCCATCTGAGCAATAGGAGCCCAGGATTGAGAAGGCAGAAAAAGAAGACAACCGAGGGCAGAAAGGCAGCCAAGCAAAAATCACCAGCCAAGAGCTCAGCGCTTGAGGAATTTTCACACCCAGCAATGCCAACCACCGGGGAGATTTTGAGTTGCCTCCAAGAGCTTGTCCTGAAAGGCGGAGTTCAGACACTTAGACTAAAAAGCCAGATAGTGTAGATACTCACACAGTTGTGGCTGCCTACAGTTCTGCCAGAGGTGGCCAGGATATCATTTAGCAAAATCAGAGGAGGGTGTGACTGAGTTGGAATCTTAAGATGCTGGAGGATGCAGGAGATGGGGCGGGGAGCAGGGAAGGTAGGAGTGGGGAGAGGTGGGCATATGTAGCTTTTGGAGCATATGCAGAGTTGTGAGGAGGGAAGACTGTGGGTGTTACCTATCAAGCTAGAGCTAAGGCCAGAGTCTTAAGGGTAGGAGGGAAAATGCTAAAACTGGTCTTCTCTGGGCTGGCCTGAAAATATCCTCTCTGCTCTAACTCCCCCAGAGCTTGCTTCACATTCTGTGTTCTCAGAAGCGAAAGGAGACCCCATCTTCATTTTCTCTTCTCAAAGCTCCATGGAGAGACTCTTCTTTCAAGGTTTTCTCTACATCTCCTCATAAGTTCTTTTATTTTTTTTGGGGGGGGGGGAGTCACACCCGGCAGTGCTCAAGGGTTACTCCTGGCTCCACACTCAGAAATCGCTCCTGGCAGACACGGGGGACCATATGGAATGCCGGGATTTAAACCAATGACCTTCTGTATGAAAGGCAAACACCTTACCTCCATGCTATCTCTCCGGCCTCCTTCATGAGTTCTTTTACCAGCCCAGCATCCCCTGTACTTACAGACCCTCTTGTGTATGGACAAAGAAGCTGTAAATTGGAGCAGGAGGAAGAGGACTGGAGATATTGGTGGCAGGAAATGTGCACTGGTGAAGGATGTTGTCCATCGTATAACTGAAAATCAATCATGAACAACTTTGTAACTGAAGAAAAACCCACAACTGTATTATGAACAACCTTGTAACTATGGTATTTAAACAAAGTAAAAATTTATTTTAAAAGAAGTTGTAGCAAAAGAAGGAGGAGGAGGAGGAAGAAGAAAATAACAAAAAAGAAGAAAAGAAGAAAAAGAAGAAGAGAAAAAGAAAAAGAGAAGAAGAAGTAGGAAGAAGAAGAAGAAGAAGGAAGAAGAAGAAGAAGAAGAAGGAAGAAGAAGAAGAAGAAGAAAAAGAAGAAGAGAAAAAGAAAAAGAGAAGAAGAAGTAGGAAGAAGAAGAAGAAGAAGAAGAAGAAGAAGAAGAAGAAGAAGAAGAAGAAGAAGAAGAAGAAGAAGAAGAAGAAGAAGAAGAAGTTGTAGTTTGGGGGCCAGTAATAGAACAGCGGTAGGGTGTTTGCTTTGCAGACAGCCAACAGCCAAGCTGGGATGGACCTGGGTTCGATCCCTGACATCTCATATGGTCCCCCGAGCCTGCCAGGAGTGATTTCTGAGCACAGAGCCAAGAGTAACCCCTAAGTGCTGCCAGGTGTGGCTCAAACAAAACAAAACAAAAATAAAAGAAATTGTAGCTTGTGGAAAAGTTTGATTCATCACCCAAGTGCGTGTCCCAAGCCAGTGGAAATAGGAATTTTGGTCCTGAAATTTCTCTACGTCTATCTAAACTCTTCAGATCAGAAGCAGATACAGCTGTGAGAGGAGAGGAAAGGTAATAAGTCCTGCATCTGGGGCCAGAGCAGTGACGCAAGCAGTAGGGCATTTGCCTTGCAGTGCACATCTAACCTAGGACAGACTGTGTTTCGATCTCCTGTTGTCCCATATGGTCCCTCCAAGCCAGGAGTAATTTCTGAGTGCACAACCAGGAGTAACCAACCCCTGAACATCACCAGGTGTGGCTTACTTCCAGAAGCCCTAGCAGCCGAAAACATACCCCACAAAAGCCACAGTATCAGCAGTAGTACTTGGAATTCAGGACCATGATAACCTCATTTTTGTTTGGTAGTGTCATCTCCATAGGAACACACCAATTTAAACACCACTGTGTATCTAAAGCTACCTAATATTTAGAAATAAATGAAACAACAAATGGTTAACTAGCAACCAGAGCTTACTGAACCTGAGAATGACTAAATGACCTCATTAGAAAAACAATAGTTTTCACAAATTTTCTTGTTACCGTATTTTTCCCCTTTTCCTTCTTTTTATTTCTCTCTCTCTCTCTCTCTCTCTCTCTCTCTCTCTCTCTCTCTCTCTCTCTCTCTCTCTCTCTCTCTTTGGCTTTTGGTTTTGAGGCCACACCCATTGATGCTCAGGGGTTATTCCTGGCTCTGCACTCAGCAACTGCTCCTGGCAGGCTCAGGGGACCATATGGGATGCCAGGGATCGAACCCAGGTCTGCCCTGGGTCAGCATCATGCAAGGCAAATGCCCTACTACTATGCTATCGCCCTGGCCCTTCCTTTCTTTTTAAAATAATTTTGCTCTCATTTACCTGGAAACAAGTGTATTATGATCAACTATGTCAACTATGATATATGTTCTTTAAATAAAGTAAATTAAAATTTAAAAATAAATTAATTTGGGGCCAGAGAGATGGCATGGAGGTAAGGCATTTGCCTTGCATGCAAAAGGACCATGGTTCGAACCCTGGCATCCCCTATGGTCCTCCGAGCTTGCCAGAAGCGATTTCTGAGTGTAGAGCCAGGAGTAACCCCTGAGCACTGCCGAGTGTGACCCAAAAAACAAAATTAATTAATTAATTAAAAATACTTCGAGTAGCAGGAGCAATAGTACAGAGGTAAGGCATTTGCCTTGCATGCTGCCAATTAGGGATGTACTCGGGTTCAATTCCTGGCATCCCATATAATCCCCCAAGCCCAGAGCCAGGAATAACCCCTGAGCGCTGCCGGATGTGGCCAGAAAAACAAAAAAAGAAAAATACTTCGAGGACAGGAGCAATAGCACAGCACAGAAGGCATTTGCCTTGCACGCAGCCTACCTGGAACAGAGTGTGTGGGAGCGCTGGGTGGTGGCCCCACTTCTCCTGGGTGTGGCCAGAGTATGGAAGTCACAAGCTTTGAGAGTCATTCCAGGTGGCAGCCAGCTGTCTGTTCTTCCTCAACACCCCAACACACACACACACACTCACATATACACATATACACAGATATATGCATACACAAACACACACCTACATCCTATCTTCTAGACCAGTGGTCGGCAACCTTTTTTTCAACTGAGCCAAGTCTTGCCAAAACCACGATTGAAATTTATTTTGAGAGCCACACAGGGCACGCACTGACAGAGGCTAGGAGCAGAGTCCTGACTCCTGGAGCAGCGCTGGCACACAGAAGAGCCAAATTAAAAGTGTAAAGTGTCACATGTGGCTCGCGAGCCGCAGGTTGCCGACCACTGTTCTACACTATTCTCTGATGACAGGGCTTAAAGCTTTTGCATTGCATTCACAACTGCCAGGTTATAACGAACTTCTACTGAAAACCTGTCTTTCACAAGCTTTACCTATAGCTTCCTCCTGGAGAGTCAAGGAACCCAATAGTGAATGGAGACAATCTAGTACCGCCAGTTAAAAATATATAAATATCAATATATATATGTGTATATATATATATATATATATTCAGTTCTCGGCATCCCATATAGTCTCCTAAACCTGCCAGGAGCGATATCTGAGTGAAGAGCCAGGTGTAACCCCTGAGTGCCTCCGAGTATGGGCCGAAGCCCCCAACCCACAAAAAGAAAAGAAATAAAGACTTCTGGAAATCCTACAGCGAGAATTCACAGAATCTATGAGTAAGTGCACATCAGGCCACAGGGTGTGGGGGTCTCAATCTCATCCATTGCTCCTCCAACATTTGCCAGAGTCAGGGTTCCACACCATTCTCTTGAAGTCAGGTGCAGGGACCACCTCCCCGTTCTCGTGTCTCCCGTTTTGCAGAAATGCCCAGCTGGGCCAGTAACTGATGTTCATGGTACTCAGTAACCATCCTAGACCCTGGATGAATTGAGCACTGAAAACACAGACTTGGGAAGGAAAGGCAAGCGTCTCCATGCCACACCCCTAGGGAGAGAAGTCCCTTGGTGCAAAGTAGTGCTTCTCAATTATTCTGTCATGGCCCCCTAGGAAGAAGAAAACATTTTTCGCACCCCCGTGCGACTGTAAATAGTATCTTCATTTAAAAGAACTTTTAGGGCCCGGAGAGATAGCACAGCGTTGTTTACCTTGCAAGCAGCTGATCCAGGACCAAAGGTGGTTGGTTCGAATCCCAGTGTCCCACATGGTCCCCCGTTCCTGCCAGGAGCTATTTCTGAGCAGACAGCCAGGAGTAACCCCTGATCACCGCCGGATGTGGCCCAAAAACAAAAAAAATAAATAAAGAAAAGAAAAGAAAAGAACTTTAACCTGCAAAACAAAAATATATAAAATAATTTGAGCTGATTTTTTTTTTTTTTTTTGGTTTTTGGGCCACACCTGTTTGACGCTCAGGGGTTACTCCTGGCTAGGCGCTCAGAAATCACCCCTGGCTTGGGGGGGACCATATGGGACGCCTAGCGCTTGCAAGGCAGACACCTTACCTCTAGCGCCACCTTCCCGGCCCGGAGCTGATTTTTTAATCAGAGGTGCTGTCTGTATTAGTGGTTCCAATGAGCACGTTTTGCAATGCATAGCTTTTCGAAGCGGGGTTTGAAGCAGGACACAGCGACTCTCAGCTCCAGAGATATACAGAGACATAGACACGGGGCTTAGCTTGTTAAGACAGTGTTTGCCGAGGTCCAACGCGAGAAGCACTGGTGCAAAGCAAGGTGCGCGGGGGCCAGCAGCCCATTGACTCGCTCTTGACTCGCGCATCCTTAGGAAAGAAAGCCCCTGCATCCGCGTCGACCAATCAGAGAGCTGCGTTGCGAGTTTGGGAGCTTGCTCTGCTCTGGCTCCCTCTGACCGCCAGGGGGCGATGTGGCGGTGTCCGGCTCCCGGGATCCGAACACGCAGCAGGAGGGATCCCTGCACCCTGTTATTGGGCCCCTGAGTCAGTGGGTGGGTCTGTTGGAGCTGAGTTTGGCACCGCAGCGCAGCAATCTGCGGGATAGAACGGGTTGAAACCTCAGACTTAGTGTCCCTGCTTAGCCTGCTACTGAGTCACTGGCAGAATCTTAGCAAGTTCCTGCAACTTTCTTTTTTTTGTTTGTTTTTTGTTTTGGTTTTGGTTTTTTTTTTTTTTTTTGGTCACACCCAGTGATGCTCAGGAGTTACTCATGGCTCTGCGCTCAGAAATCGCTCCTGACTTGGGGGGACTATATGGGACGCCGGGGGATCGAACCCCTGTCTGTCCTAGGTCAGTATGTGCAAGGCAAACGCCCTACCACTTGTGCCACCACTCCGGCCCCATCCTGCAACTTTTTTTTTTTTTTTTTTTTTGTGGTTTTTGGGTCAAACCCGGCAGCACTCAGGGGCCATTCCTGGCTCCAGGCTCAGAAATTGCTCCTGGCAGGCACGGGGGACCATATGGGGCACCAGGATTTGAACAGATGACCTCCTGCATGAAAGGCAAACGCCTTACCTCCATGCTATCTCTCCGGCCCCCCCCATCCTGCAACTTTCTAAGCATTGGTTTCCTGATCTTCGCGGAGACACGCCCTGGAATGCTTAGGAAATGACACTTGTCAGGGGCCCTGAGCTCGGAATGATGCAGGTGGGAAGCTCTCAACTCCCTAGTTACCATTTGTTGCAGCATCTCAGTGAGTGACAAAACCTCTCTGGTCTGTTCTCCATCCAAGAGGATCCCCCACTTTTCTTGTGTATAATTGTCAGTTGTGGGTGGTCGAACTGGGCACTGTTGGGAACTTTTATTGTTGTTGTTAATAATAATTGTTAATAATAATGTTTTTGAGCCAGTGGCACTCAGGGATTACTTCTGGCTCTGCACTCAAGAATTACTCCTGGGGCCAGAGAGATAGCATGGAGATAGAGTGTTTGCCTTGCATGCAGAGGACGGTGGTTTGAATCCCGGCATCCCATATGGTCCCCCCCGAGCCTGCCAGGAGCGATTTCTGAGCTTAGAGCCAGTAGGAACCCCAAAGCGCTGCCGGGTGTGACCCAAAAACCAAAAAAAGAAAGAAAGAATTACCCCTGGGGCCAGAATGAGAGTACAGTAGTAAGGCTTGCACGTGGCCAACCCAGACAGACTTAGGTTCGATTTCCGGTGTCCCATATAGTCCCCAAGCCTGCCATGAGCGATTTCAGTGCACAGAGCCAGGAATAACCCCTTAATGTTGCCAGGTGTGGGCCAAAAACAAGCAAACAAAACCAAAAAAATAATAATTTCTTCTGATGGGCTGGGAAGACTATATGGGAGGCCAGAGATTGAACCTGAGTGGGTCAGTTTATGCAAGGCAAACGCCCTACATGCTGTGCTATCACTCTTGCCCCTGTTGGGATTTTGGTTGCTAAGATTACAGAGTTAACACATGTAAAAGCACTCAGGGCTGTGACATGGGTCAAAGTTGAGTAAAATGTAGTTGTACACATCTCTTGGGACTCTCTTTAGAATAGCCAGCTATGATCAGAGAGATGAGGCAGGAACATGGCACTTGTCTTGCAAGAGGTAGACCCTGGTTGGATCCCAGGCACCACATAGGGTCCCCAAAACATGGTCAGGAGTGATCTCAGAGCGCAAAGCCAGGAGTAAGCCCTGAGTACCTCTGAATGTAGTCCTCCAAACCAATTTTCTTTTCTGCCTCTCTCTCTCTCTCTCTCTCTCTCTCTCTCTCTCTCTCTCTCTCTCTCTCTCTCTCTCTCTCTTCCTCCCTCCTTCCCATCTTCTCTGTCTCTCTGTCTCTCACTACAAACCTAAAAGAAAATAGCCAGGCCAACTGACTCCAGCCTGGACACAGTTTAATAGACACATAGAATCTCAGAAGAAGGGCCAGAGTGATAGCACAGCGGTAGGGTATTTGCCTTGCACACAGACCATCTGGGACAGACCCAGGTTCGATCCCCAGCATTCCATATGGTCCCCCGAGTCTGTCAGGAGCAATTTCTGAGCATCTGAGTGTAGAGCTAAGAGTAACCCCCGAGTGCCTGTGGCCCCAAAACAAAACAAACAAAAAATCTCAGAAGAAGATAAGAATTTAGGGCTGGGGCCCGAAGAGATAGCATAGAGGTGTTTGCCTTGAAAGCAGCCGATCCAGGACCAAAGGTGGTTGGTTCAAATCCCGGTGTCCCATATGGTCCCCCCTGCCTGCCAGGAGATATTTCTGAGCAGACAGCCAGGAGTAACCCTTGAGCACCACCGGGTGTGACCCAAAAAAAAAAAAAAAAAAGTATTTAGGGCTTTGCCATCAGGCTGCTTAGGGCTGCAGTGTGTATCTTACCATCTAGCTGTGTGACTTTATGCAAGTGACTGTGCTTCCATTACTGTAAAATGGGGTGATGTTATGACTCCCTGCTTCCTAGGCTGCTTCAGGAAGGACTGGATTAAAAAATTCTGGACACACCAGAGGCTGTTGCCTAATTCCAATTAAGGTCGTTAAAGAGAGTGTAATTCAAAGAATATCATTACTCAAATTAGAGTCATTAAAGAGAATAGTAACACAAAGACGATGCAAACTGCTATTTAGCCTCTCACTCCCTGAAAGAGGTGGGAGGCAAAAAAAAAAAAAACAAAAAAAAAAACCCCACCTGCTTGTAGCCACAATGTTTAAATAAAGTACTGTTTTTTTTTTTTTGGGGGGGGGTCACACTCAGCAGTGCTCAGGGGTTACTCCTGGCTCTAGGCTCAGAAATCGCCCCTGGCAAGCTTGGAGGACCATATGGGATACCAGATTCAAACCACCCTCCTTCTGTATGCAAGGCAAATGCCTTACCTCCATACTATCTCTCCTGCCCCTAAATAAAGTACTGTATTTTTTGTACCATAAGACACACCTGTACCCCACACACACAAAAGATGAGGGAAAATGTCTGTGCATCTTATGGAGTGAATAGCTATTTGATCGCTGCTGCGACTTTTTTTTTTATTAATGAAAAAGTATTTAGGGCCCGGAGAGATAGCACAGCGGCGTTTGCCTTGCAAGCAGCCGATCCAGAACCTAAGGTGGTTGGTTCAAATCCCGGTGTCCCATATGATCCTCCGTGCCTGCCAGGAGCTATTTCTTTTTTTTTTTTTTTTTTTTTTTTGGTTTTTGGGCCACACCCGGTAACGCTCAGGGGTTACTCCTGGCTATGCGCTCAGAAGTCGCTCCTGGCTTGGGGGACCATATGGGACGCCGGGGGATCGAACCGCGGTCCGTCTCCTAGGCTAGCGCAGGTAAGGCAGGCACCTTACCTCCAGCGCCACCGCCCGGCCCCAGGAGCTATTTCTGAGCAGACAGACAGGAGTAATCCCTGAGCACCGCTGGGTGTGGCCCAAAAACAAACAAAAAAAAAAGTATTTAAAAAAAATTTTTCTGATGTAAAGAAAAAAATCAGGTAAATGTGTTTAACCAGCTGTGGACGGTGTATTGTAAATATACTTCAGCCTCGTAGGCTGGTTGTTCCCAACTGCTGTCTCTTGAAGTCTCTTATTTTCCTCATCTAAAACATATGTGCATCTTATGGTCAGGTGCATCTTATAGAGTGAGAAATACCGTAATTTTTTTTTAACAAAAGAAGAAATACTTGCTGCAAGTTAAGTCTTCCCAAGTCCCTCCAGGCTCTCAGGATCATTCAGGCTCCTTTGTGGTTACTAAAGCCATCTGATGACCAGAGCAGAGCTGATTTGTGCTGATGTCACAGGGGCAGCTGGGTTTTTGAACTTCCCAATAAGGACCGTGGCTACCAGCTCCTGGGCAATCTGGTCCCTGTCCTGAAGCAAGTCTTGTCCCTCCTCACTGTGAGTTAAAATCCTGAACTACAGTTTCAGAAACTCAACTGTGCATCTGGGTGACTCAGAGGGAAGTGACTTGGAAGAAAGCCCTGACCTTGGACCTGCCAAGCTGCGACCAGGATTCTGCCCATGGGGAAACCGCTCATTTCTCTCTGGCTTTCAGCCTTCAGGATGGGATGCACAAACTCCTTTTCTCTTCTGTTATCTTTCATACTCCCCCTTCTCCTGTGGATTTGGCTTTCTGCCTCTCTCTCTCTCTCTTTCTCTCGATTAGGTCAGACAGTGACTTATTTATTATCAGAATGTGTTTCATGTACTTGAGAGCTCTTTTTTTATTTAAAAATGAGAACTTCGAGACCAGAGGGACTGGAGAGAGAGAGAAAGTACAGAGATAGTAGGGCACTTGCCTTCCATGTTTTTCACCTTTTTTTTTTCTTTTTGGGCCACACCCTGTGACGCTCAGGGTTTACTCCTTGCTATGCTCTCAGATATGGCTCCTGGCTTGGGGGATTATATGGGTGCCAGGGTTCAAATCCAGGTTCTTCTTGGATCAGCCACGCGCAAGACAAATAAATGCCCTACCATTGTGCTATTGCTCCGGCCCACTTGCCTTGCATGTGTTGGACCTGGGATCCACCCAGCATCTCATTTGGTCTTCTGAGCACAGCCAGGAGTAATTACTGAGTGCAGAGCTAAAGCATAAGCCCGAGCATAGTCAGATTGTGGGGGGAAAAAAGAAAGAGACGGGGGGAAGGAAGGAAGGAAGGAAGGAAGGAAGGAAGGAAGGAAGGAAGGAAGGAAGGAAGGAAGGAAGGAAGGAAGGAAGGAAGGAAGGAAGGAAGGAGGGAGGGAGGGAGGGAGGAAGGGGTGAGGGAGAAAGGGGTGAGGGAGGGTGGGAGGGAGGGAGGAAGGAAGGAAGGAAGGAAGGAAGGAAGGAAGGAAGGAAGGAAGGAGGGAGGGAGGGAGGGAGGGAGGGAAGGAGGGGAGGAGGGAGGGAGGAAACAAAACTAAACTAAACTTTGGGACTAAAGAGAAAACTCAATAAAGCAAATGTTTACATGTAAGGGTCTTGGGTTCAATTCCAGTATTGGCAGGAACAACATCCAAACTGCAAAATCCCCTAAGAAGCAGCTAGTATGGCCCAGACACCACTCCCAAATTAGTGAGAATGTTCTGGAAAGAGGAAACAGCCCGAGGTGTAGAAGAATAACCATAGCCACCCATTTGCCATGATACCCATTTCTCTGAAGTAGTTGCAGCACCCAGGGCTAACTCCTAGCTGTGTGTTCAGAATGACTCCTGGCAGGCTCGGGAGACCAAACAGGATGCCAGGGATCAAACCCAGGTTGACTGTGTGCAAGGTAATTGCCCTACCCACTGTTTTATTGCTCAGGGCCCTGTTAAGGAGCTTCTTACATACCCCAAAGTGATTGCTCAATCCTTGTTTACCTAATCACTTATTAATTTACTGCTATAAATAATCTAATCACTGCCCCCCTCAAAGACGGGAGCAACTCTGAGGTGGGGGATCAATGAAGATTAGAGCTGGAGACTGTAGATATCTGCCTGACCAGGTTGCCCACATTCAAGCCTGTGGACCACTTCTCACTCACCTGCCCCCGGGCCTCTTATTTAAATGTTTATTCTGGTCCAAAGTGATAGTACAGGGCTAGAATGATAGCATGGTGATAGAGTGTTTGCTGTGCACTTGACCGACCTGGGATGAACCCGGGTTTGGTTCCCAGCATCCCACATGGTTCCCCAAGCCTGCCAGGACCGATTTCTGAGTGCAGAGCTACGAGTAACCTCTGAGTACCGCCAGGTGAGTCCCCAAAACCAACCAAACAAACAAACAAACAAAATGAGAGTACAGCAGAGCCAGACACAAGTCCAGTGTCCCACTAGCTGTGGTCCCCAAACACAAAACAAACAAATACAAATCAGCATTGCTCATTCTGATGGGGAGGGGCCCCACAACTACTGATCTGAGGATGCAAAATTCTCAGGAGCTACTCCTGGCTCTTTGCCCAAGGATCACTCCTGATGGTTCAGGAATGAAAGCTAGTTGGCCATATAAAGGTATGCACCGTCCCTGCTGTGCTATTTCTCCAGCCCCTCTAAAGTGCTTTTCCACAGAGTCAATGGGACATGTTGCTTTTTGTTTTTTTTGTTTTTGTTTTTATTTTTGGGCCACACCCAGTGGTGCTCAGGGGTTACTCCTGGCTGTCTGCTCAGAAATAGCTCCTGGCAGGCACGGGGGACCCTATGGGACACCGGGATTGAACCAACCACCTTTGGTCCTGGATAGGCTGCTTGCAAGGCAAACGCCGCTGTGCTATCTCTCCAGGCCCTTGTTATTTTTCTTAAGGGAAGATAAAATTCTGAAATACATTCAGAAATTCACTTTTTTTTTGTTTGTTTATGGACCACACCCGGTGATGCCCATAGCCACACCTTGACTATGCACTAAGAAATCACTCCTGGCTTGGGAGACCATATGGGATGCAGGGGGATCGAACTGTGGTCTGTCTTAGATCAGAACATGCAAGGCAAATGCCCTACTGCTTGTGCCACCACTCTGGCCCCAGAGGTTCACTTTTTTGTGTCTTATTTATGTTGATGTTTAGGCACATCAGCAACATTCTCAGAGATCACTCCTGAAGTGCTTAGGGGAGCAACCAAATGGGGTGTCAAAGTTCCAACCTGGGTCAGCTGTGGGCAAGGGAAGCACAGACCCATGGTACTATCATTCTGGTCCAATTTGGAATACATAAAAGGGTCATTGCTGTTGTTGCTGCTGTGGTTTTGTTTTTGTCTTTTGCTGCAGGCCTTTTTGTTTGATTGGTTGGTTTTTGGGTTTTTTTTTTGGGGGGGGGGTGCCACACCCGGCAGCATTCAAGGGTTACTCCTGGCTCTGCACTCAGAAATCACTCCTGGGCCCGAAGAGATAGCACAGCGGCGTTTGCCTTGCAAGCAGCCGATCCAGGACCAAAGGTAGTTGGTTCGAATCCCGGTGTCCCATATGGTCCCCTGTGCCTGCCAGGAGCTATTTCTAAGCAGACAGCCAGGAGTAACCCCTGAGCATCGCCCAGTGCGGCCCAAAAAAAAAAAAAATCACTCCTGGCAGGCACTCAGGGGAGGGATCAAATGGGATGCCTGGATTCGAACCACTGTCTGTCCTGGATCGGCTGCGTGCAAGGCAAATACCCTACTGCTGTGCTATATCTTCTGCCCCTTGCTGCAGTTCTTTCTAAAATCAGGAAGCTTGCCATGAAAATTATGTGAATAACTTTCAGAAAGAGTTTTTTGATAAAAGACCATGTCAGCAGGGCAGTTGGCATTCCCACATTCCTGCTCAGTCACTGTCCCCAAAGAAAAGGCTAGTCTAAGGGCCGGGAAGATGGCGCTAGAGGTAAGGTGTCTACCTTGCAAGCGCTAGCGTAGGACAGACCTCGGTTCGATCCCCTGGCGTCCCATATGGTCCCCCCAAGCCAGGAGCGATTTCTGAGCACATAGCCAGGAGTAACCCCTGAGCGTCAAACAGGTGTGGCCCAAAAACCAAAAAGAAAAAAAAAAGAAAAGGCTAGTCTAGGGGCAGGAGAGACATGCCTGCCAGGAGCAATTTCTGAGCACGGAGCCAGGAATAACCCCTGAGCACTGCCGGGTGTGACCCAGAAACCACAAAGAAAAGAAAAGAAAAGAAAAGAAAAGAAAAGAAAAGAAAAGAAAAGAAAAGAAAAGAAAAGAAAAGAAAAGAAAAGAAAAGAAAAGAAAAGAAAAGAAAAGAAAAGAAAAGAAAAGAAAAGAAAAGAAAAGAAAAGAAAAGGCTAGTCTAGCATGACTGACCTGAAGGAACCCTCCATGCAAGAAAATACAGTTGGGTAGAAGACTGGTTGCTTGGCCTAGCTCACCAGTTCATGAAGGGGCTAACAACCATTTTCACAGGGCCACCCCCAACCCCCTGCAAAAGAGTGAACTGGCAAAGTCAGCCATCATTAGCATCTTAGAGGTAGCTCCTGAGCTGGCTAGAGAGGTGGTCAGACCTGAGAAGGCCCCAGCTAGGCAAGGGCTGGCCCAGGAGGTGAGAAATCTGTAGGTGGGGATCAACTCCAAAACCCTGGGTTGAGTTTAGCAAGCAATGTAGAGATGAACCAGAGACAGTACAGAGATAAACTGAGAGACAGTGCAGAGATAGATGGAGATGCAGAGATAACCCAACAGACAATACAGAGGTGACCCAAGATATAATGCAGAGATAATCCTAGAATAGGGCAGAGATAATACAGAGATAATACAAGAGCTAATACAGAGATAGATGCAGAGAAACCCATGAGATAATATAGAGATAACTGAGATGCCCTTAGAAATTCCAAGTGGAGTGCCTGAGCATAACAGGCAGGACATTTACTTTGCATACAGCCAACCCAAGCTCAATTTTTGGTATTTCATATTGTTCACCCAAGCACCACCAGCAGTGATTTCTGAGTGAAGAGCTGTGAGTAACCCCTGAGCATCACCAAGTGTGACCCAAAAGCTAAAAAAGAGGGGCTAGAGAGGTAGCACAGCTGTAGGGCATTTGCCTTGCAAGCGGCCAACGCAAGACCAATGGTGGTTTGAATCCCAGCATCCCATATGTCCCTTGTGCCTGCCAGGAACGATTTCTGAGCAGAGAGCCAGGAGCAACCTCTGAGCACTGCCAGGTGTGGCTCAAAAAACAAAAACAAGAAACAAAAACAAAAAAAGAAAGGAAAAAAACTAAAAAATAAAAGAAATAAAACAAAATGGCCAGAGCAGTGGCACAAGTGGTAGGGCATTTACCTTGCACACACTGACTTAAAACAGACTGTGGTTCAATCTCCTGGCATCCCATATGGTCCTCTAAGCCAGGAGCAATTTCTGAGCGCATAGCCAGGAGTAACCCTTGAGTGTCACTGGGTGTGGCCCAAAAATGAAAAGAAAAAAGAGAAAAAGAAAAGAAATTCTTGGGTCACTCAAGTGAGTTGGATCCCCTTTCGGTTATGCTTCCTTGTTGGGAATGTGTCCCAGATGAAGGGATGGATGAGAACAAGGTAGAATACATTTTAATAAGCCCATGTGTGGAAAGAGGGGAGAGTGTAAACTTGGCCTCCTCTCTTCCAAGAAGTCCAAAATAAATTGGCAACAGAGGACTCAACAGCCCTTATCTCTACATTCTCTCCAATCTCTTCCCATACCCATTCTGGACTCCTTCAGTATTTTTCCTTGTCCTGATTTTTTTACATGGGTAGAAGTTGTTGAGCCACACCCAAAAGTGTCTCAAGAGTGACTCTTATGTCTTGCCCATGGTGGACTACATGCAAGACAAGAACCCTGAACTATCTTTCCAGCTCTAGCCCTGACCTGTTTCTCCAGCCTTAGCCCAGAGCGACCTTTCCAGCCCCTACCTCTGTTTTAGTTTGGTTTGGGGACCATACCCAGCGGTGATCGGGGGTTACTCCTCGTTCTGCTCTCAGAAATTGCTCCTGGCAGGCTCAAGGAATTATATGGGATACTGGGAATGGAACTCGGGTTCACCCTGGGTCGACCATGTATAAGACAAATGCCCTACTGCTGTGCTATCACTCCAGCCCCTTACTTGTTTATTTTTTTTCTGTGTACTTTATTGTTCTACAACAGACACTACTTATGTGCTGCATTAATTCAATTATGGAAAGAAATGCTTCTACATACATACTCAGATATGAAGTACTCATGACTCAGTATTCACATTTTTTGGGGGGGGTTGTTTGTTTGTTGGTTTGGTTTTTGGGCCACATCTGGTGATGCTCAGGGGTTACTCCTGGCATACACTCAGAAATCGTCCTGGCTTGGGGAACCATATGGGATGCTGGGAGATCGAACCGCGGTTCATCTTAGGCTAGCACGTGCAAGGCAAATGCCTTATGCCCTGCGCCACCACTCTGGCCCCAATATTGACAGTTTTTAAATAAATTAATTTATTTGTTAGTTTGGTGCTCAGCAGCACTCAGGTTTTACTCCTGCTTCAGCATTAAAAAATCACTCCTGAAGAGCTCTAGGGACCATATGAGATGCTGGGGATTAAACCCCAGTCAGCTATATGCCAGATAAATGCCCTATTCACTGTATTATCACTCTGGCCCCCAGAAATCATATTTCTTTCTAATAGACAACATCTGTCATCCCATGTTTTATTCAAAATTGGATTCTGCTTGGCAAAAAAACATGATGTGGGCCCAAGAGACAGTATAGCAAATAAGTTTGTCTTGCATGAGATCAACCCAGGTTTAATCCCCAGCATCCCTTATGATTCCCTGAGTCCCACCAGGAGCCAGAATTAAGCCCTGAACATCGATGGGTATCTCACACACACACACACACACACACACACACACACACACACACACACACACACACACACACACACCATGATGCATGGTGGGCTGGCATATTGTGTCATCCAGCTCAGTTGATTATCAGGATGAATAATCCCTATGCACTGCTTGGAACACCCCCTCCAAGAAAACCCCTAACTGTTTGGATGATAACATGGATGACTCTGGGGTTACCTTTCCAAATATAGATGCCAAATGAAGGAGTGACTCATACACTCAAAAATAGCACTTGTGTCCACAACTTCTCAGCAGTCAGAAGTTGTCCCGGTGTCCTTTCTAGCACTGATTTAGTCTCCACCAAAGCAGCATCTCCAGGCGAATCTTGACATCAGGTTTCTAATGAGACCCAAAGTCACAACTAGAACAGACACATCCATTTCTTTGGGGATCTAGGTAATAATGTACTTGAGTCCAAAAGCTATTATCATTCTATCTCTCCACTTTGTATCTCCGGAGACATAGATATTTCTTTCAAAGTTCACTAGCATAAGATGCCTGGTATCTCACTAACAAACAAAATAAAGCAAAATAAACATGCGAAACCAAAGACAAAGCTTCCCTTTTCCTGTGAAGAGATGTGTATCCTATCTCCACTTGCAGCCAGACCTAAGACACGTTCAAATCTGGTATTTGATTTTGTGGACCAGCTTGAAGAACTATTTGGCTTCTCACTTTTTCTTCACACTATCTTGTTATTTGAACTCAGTTATTTTTTTTTCATCTTTGAACAAATATGGGCATGAATTAAGGTAAACATAGAACCTAATTGGCGGGTGGGGTGGGAGAGGCTGCATGAAAGAACAGAGGTGGGAGATGAAAAGTTCCAATGAACAGTGTCAAGTAGATAAGTCTGGGGCCTGAGCACAGCAGGTAGGACATGGGCCTTGCATGTGACCCAGGTTTGATCCCCAGGATCCCATATGGTCCCCCAACCTTGCCAGAAATGATTCCTGAGTGCTGAGTCTGGAGTAATCCCTGAGCATTGCTGGGTGTGGCCCCAAAACAAAACAAAACAAAAAAAAGTAGATAAGTAGGTTTATCAAAACAAATGTTTGAGTTTATTTATTTTCATCCAGGCTGCCTGCCAGAGGGTGAGTACATATTTGAATTTGATGAAAATCTCCTTCTCAGACAATGATTTGAGTATCCCTGTCCACCCAGAGAAGTGGCTCACGCAGAAATGAAAAGAATGTCTCCTCTTCCTAGCTGCCCCATCATTTTTATATGGGATGGGTGAAGGAAGATGAAGAAAGGTTGAAGTGGGAGTGGGGGGAGGGATTGTGTGGGTGTTTCCCATAGAATGAGCTGACCTAATGGGGGAAATCAGGTGGCCTCTTGTCATCCACAGTATGGCACCCTTAAGAATGAATATTCCCAGGTCAGAGAGCATAGTAGGTAAGATGCTTCCTGGGTTTGATTCCCAGCATCCCCATGTACCACCAAGAGTGACTCCTGAATGAAGAGTTAGAAGTAACTTCTGAGCATCACCAGCTGTGGCCCCCAAATAAAAGAATGATCTCCTCAACCCTTTCCACCTTAATAACTGGTATTCTCGAGCACTAAGGCCTGGTGAAAACTTACTGAACCTCATCAAAGACCTTCATGAACCAAACTATCTTATCTTCTGCCCCATCAGTGGCCTCTCTTAAGTGGTTCCTCCTTATTAATGCTCATGGCTTTGTTTTATTTTTAATTCATTTATTCTTTGTTTCATGGCTTGAACCCAAGACCCCATACATGCAAAGCATGTGCCCAGTGAACCGCATCCCCGGTCACATATTTGTTCTCACAATACAGAGGCCAACTCCAAAAAGTTAAAGGCTTTTTTTGTTAATTGTTAAGAACAAGGAGTCGGGGCCGGAGAGATAGCATGGAGGTAAGGCGTTTGCCTTTCATGCAGGAGGTCATCGGTTCGAATCCCGGCATCCCATATGGTCCCCCGTGCCTGCCAGGAACAATTTCTGAGCCTGGAGCCAGGAATAATCCCTGAGCACTGCCGGGTGTGACCCAAAAACCACAAAACAAAAAAAAAAAAAAAAAAGAAGAAGAAGAAGAAGAAGAAGAACAAGGAGTCTAAGACCGGAAGTTGGAACATGTTGAAATTGACCACCTGCAGGACAGGTTCCATCTCGGATTTGGTTCCCAGCTGGGCTCTAAGTAACAGCCAAGGAACAAGTCTGGGTTTGGGGACATATCTTAGAAGATCTTTTTGTCATTGTCACTGGAAAAGGTGGGTGAGGCTACCCCTTACCCCTGCCTGAGCCCACATTTCGGAAGTGTGGCTCCCCTAACTGGACTTTGCCCTTTCACCTGGAAATGTTTCACCTTTACTTTTCACCCTTCACCTTTTTTTTTTTTTTTTTTTTTTGGGTTTTTTTGGGCCACACCCGTTCGACGCTCAGGGGTTACTCCTGGCTATGTGCTCAGAAATCGCCCCTGGCTTGGGGGGACCATATGGGACGCCGGGGGATCGAACCGCGGTCCTGATCCTTGGCTAGCGCTTGCAAGGCAGACACCTTACCTCCAGCGCCACCTACCCGGCCCCTCACCCTTCACCTTTTACCTGTAGAGAGTGCCTCCCTGTGCTGATGAGTCTGAGATTGTGGCTCCACTCAGCCCACCTACCTTCCAGTCATCTCTCAGGGCACCTAAGTCCCATGTCCTGTCACTAAATCTCCCCATGGTCTTTCAGTTCCTAACCTGGTCATCACATCCCAAAGGAAGCCAGTCTTCTCTTAGCATCTCTGGCTTCTTCTGCCTGCATTGGTTCCTGCCACAACAAGGAATTCAGCCGGCCTCACACCTTGCCAGACTTTCTCCGGACTTTTGTCACAAAATGGGTCATGGGGTTCTGTGAACTCCAGCTGCTCCAGGATTATTTCAGAAACCTATTTCTCACACCTCTGTTACACCAGCTCCACACTTACTTCTTGGCAACCACAGTGGTGCCAAATGGGGTACCACTGCCCTCACCACAATCCAGAGTACAAAGCCTTTCTCCCATTGGTGGAAAGAGTAATGTTCAAACTCTTTGGACCCTTCACTTCCCTGCTCAGCCTTCTTCAGTCCATCAAACGTTCCCCTGAACAATCCAGGGGCAATAAATCCCACAGGGTCATCACGGACCTCAATTTCTCTTCATCTTCATATAATACCCCCCCACACACACACACCAATCACAGGGCCCCCTTTTCATTCTTTAAAGAGAAATCCTATGCGGCCAAACCTATTCTTCACTTCCTTTGTACTCAGTTGACTTCTTGACCTTTCCTGCCCACCCATATGTCTCTTATGCAGGTGGCAATTGTACCCCCTAGACCCTCTTTTCTGGCTGGGTTTGCTCCATATGTTATACCTTCTCCGGGTCATTTAACCTCCTTCCACCTCTCCAGGCCTCTCAGATTCTTATCAGGGTCAGACAATGATCAACACTAGGCCATCAGCCTGGTCTGAGCAGGGTCTGCAGGAAGTATCAGACAAGCCACCAAGTCCCCACTTTTCAGATGGGAGTTGGGGGGGGCCCTGGTACATTGCAGGGAACCAGGAATAGCAGTTTATCATCTAATCCTGGCAGGCATCCAGCCCTAGATTGGGGCTGCTGAGTATCCCTTATCTGAGCCCCTCATGAGCATCTGGGGAGTAAAGGTCTTGATGGGGAAGGTTCACTGGGTCCCCTTGAGATGCTTACTCTAGGAGCCTGCTCCTCCTCACCCCTGCCTCTCCTGCTGTTACCCCTCCAAGTTGGCTCAGCCCTTAACTTTCGAGGTCCTGGGGGAGGTGAGTGACTTGGCAGATGAAGAAGAACTATAACCTCCTTTTTCTTGCGCATTCCTCTTCCTGCAGCATTTTTCAGTGCTCAGTCCTCAATGTGTGTCTTTGTTCATTTGTCCCGGTGTTTCCAACCAAAGGCTGATGATGCAGTTGCAAATCTTTAGTTCAACAATGATCTGATATATAAACATCTGAAATTTTGAAATTCACACGATTTCCCATCCATGTTTTAAATACCGAGCTAAAACAGCCCTCTTCCTGACCAATTATTAGGTTTCCTGTTTATTCCCCTTTACATCCAAACTTTCGTTTTCTTATATTTTGTTTCTGTGCCACACACACACCCAGGTGCTCAGGGATTATTTCTGGTTCTGCATTCAGGGCGTTATTCTTGGCTTGCTCGGGGGATCCCCCATAAGGAATCTAAAATTGAACCTGAGGGTGATTGCATGCAACTGCCCTACTGACTGTTTTATCACTCCAGCTCTTGTACATCCAAACTTTAAAAAAAATTACTGTGGAGTGGTGGCACAAGCGGTAAGGCATCTACCTTGCCTGTGCTAGCCTAGGATGGATCCTGGTTCTATCCCCCGGCGTCCCATATGGTCCCCTGAGCCAGGAGTGATTTCTGAGTGCATAGCCAGGAGTAACCCCTGAGCATCACCTATGTGGCCCAAAAAGCAAACAAAAAAAAATTACTATGGAGGGGACAGCCTTGCACATGGCTGGCCCAGGACAGACCCAGGTTTGATGCCTGGCATCCCATATGATCCCCCAAGCCTGCCAGGAGTGATTTCTGAGTGCAGAGCCAGGAGTGACCCCTGAGCGCTGCCAGATTTGGCCCCAAAACAAAAATACTATAGAGTGGGTCAAATGTTGAGCAGGAATTAATGCACTTGCCTTGCAGTTGCTTACCTCAGTTTGGTCCCCAGCACCACACAGAGTCCCCAAGTTCTGCTAGGAGTGATCCCTTGAGCACAGAGCCCGGAGTAAGCCTTAAGCACAGCAGGGTGTGGCCCAAGAGTGAAATAATGAACAGAATATTACATAGAAGGGATACATTGAGATTTAAAAGCCTGGAGGGGTTTGAAGAAATACATACTACAGTAAAAATAAACATTTACCATGCACACAGCTGACCAGGATTTCGATCCTAGCATCCTATATTGTCCCCTGTGTACAACCAGGAATGATTCCTGAGCACAGAGCCAGGGGTTGTTGTTCAAACCAAGCAAACAAATGACAAGTCTGGAGGAGTCAGATCCCCAAATGTTGCACTCAGCAGAGAAGATCTCAGCTGAGGGGAAGACAGACGTGCCTGCGTTGCCCCACTTGGATGACCTGTGACCTAATGGGAAATCCCAGGCGGAATTTCCCGGGGGCTCCCCATGCAGACAGTGGCCCCAGCTGCACCCCCCTCCTGATCATATGCAGTGGGGTACAGACCAGGAAGTGCCTCATTCTTCACCTCCCAGCTGCCTGCTGCCACTGTACCCCCTTCTCTCTGCATTTTAAGACAGAGCTAGGACTGGAGAGATAACACAGCAAGAAAGACATTTACCTTGCACATGGATGATCAGGGTTCTATCCCCTGCATCCCCTAGGGTACCCTGAGCTCACCAGGAGTGATTCCTGAGTGCAAAGCCAGGAGAAAGCCTTTAGTATTGCTGGGTGTGAGCTAACCCACCACCACCCCACAATACTAAAACAGAAACTCTGTCTTTCTTAAGAGTTCTGGGGTGCTTACCTCCTCATCTTTCTTTTTTTTTTTCTACCCCGCCCATCACCTCCTCATCTTTCAATGCATATCACCTTCACATGACTTGGGGTATCAATGGTTATGATCCCCTTAGCTAGTCTTTCCAGGTTGTGCATGTGACCTTGCCTGATAAGTGGCAGAGATGGGCCTTCATGCCAACAGCTGCTGGAGCAAGTCTGTCCTCTGTTGCTTTGCTACCAGCCCAAGGGGACAGAGCCTCTGCTAGTGGATTAATGGGGGGCATCCATGAGGTTCTAACATGGAGCACCCATAAGATTCTAACTCACAGGTGTGTCTTCGTCTCTTGGTCCATCCCAATTCCCCCACTTGACTCTCTTGGTTCCCTCCCGGCTTCCCCCTACTTAGTAGTAGGGCCTACTACATCAATATCATGGCAGAAAGATCAATCTCTGGCAGAAATAAAGAGAAAGGAAGGAAGGAGGGAAGGGAAGAAGAAAAGAAGGAAGAAAGGAAGGCAAGAAGGAAGGAAGAAAGGAAGGAAGGAAGGAAGGAAGGAAGGAAGGAAGGAAGGAAGGAAGGAAAAAAAGGAAGAAAGAGAGGGAGGAAGGAAGGATGGGAGGGAGAGAAGAAGGAAGGAAAAGAAGAAGGAAGGATGAATGGGAGGGAGGAGGAAAGGATGGGAGGAAGAGATGGAGGGATGGATGAAGGATGGGAGGGAGGGCGGGGAAGGAAGGAAGGAAAGGAGGGAAGAAGGTAGGAAGGATGGATGGAAGGGAGGAAGAAAGGATTGGAGGGAGGGAGGAAGGATGGGAGAGAGGGAGGATAAGAGAAGGGAGGGAAGGAGGAAGGATGGGAGGAAGGAAGGAAAGAAGAAAGAAAGGAGAGAAGGGGGCCGGGCGGTGGCGCTAGAGGTAAGGTGCCTGCCTTGCCTGCGCTAGCCTAGGACGGACCGCGGTTCGATCCCCCGGTGTCCCATATGGTCCCCCAAGCCAGGAGCGACTTCTGAGCTCATAGCCAGGAGTAACCCCTGAGCGTCACCGGGTGTGGCCCAAGAAAACCAAAAAAAAAAAAAAAAAAAAGAAAGGAGAGAAGGAAGGATGCGAAGGAGGAAGGAAGGGAGGGAGGGAAGGAGGAATGAAGGGAGGGAGAGAGAGGGAGGAAGGAAGGAAGGAAGGAAGGAAGGAAGGAAGGAAGGAAGGAAGGAAGGAAGGAAGGAAGGGAGGAAGGAAGGGAGGGAGGGAGGGAGGAAGAGAAGGAGGGAGGAAGGAGGGAGGGAGGAAGGAAGGAAGGAAGGAAGGAAGGAAGGAAGAAGGGAGGAAGGAAGAAGGGAGGGAGGGAGGAAGGAAGGAGGGAGGGAGGAAGGAAGGAAGGGAGGGAGAGAGAGAGGAGGGAGGAAGGAAGGAAGGAAGGAAGGAAGGAAGGAGGAAGGAAGGAAGGAAGGAAGGAAGGAAGGAAGGAAGGAAGGAAGGAAGGAAGGAAGGAAAAGAGGGAAGGGAGGGAGGGAGAGAGGGAGAGAAGATGAACAAGCTGTTTCCAGAGACTTGGCTGTGTTCTCTCCCCCCTCTATGACTCACTCGAATGCAGGTGTGTTTTGGGATTTTTGTTTGTTGTTTGTTTGTTTGTTTTGGCCACACCCAGCAGCACTCAGGGGTTTCTCCTGGCTCTGTGCTCAGAAATTGCTTCTGGCAGACTCCGGGGACCATATGAGATGTCAGGAATGAAACCTGGAACCTTCTGGGGTTGGTTGTGTGCAAGGCAAACACCCTACAGCTGTGTTATTGCTCCGGGCCCCCTGCAGGTATGTTGATACTGACCTCAGTTTCATCCCCTCACAATCAGTGGAATGGCAGGGTGGTGCTTAAGTGTCCTCACAGTATGCCACCTCTGGGAACGAAGAGATAGCATGGAGGTAAGATGTTTCCCTTTCATGCAGAAGGACAGTGGTTCAAATCCTGGCATCCCATATGGACCCCTGTGCCTGCCGGGGGCGTTTCTTTTTTTTTTTTTTTTTGGTTTTTGGGCCACACCCGGTAACACTCAGGGGTTACTCCTGGCTATGCGCTCAGAAGTTGCTCCTGGCTTGGGGGACCATATGGGACACCGGGGGATTGAACCGCGGTCCATCCAAGGCTAGCGCAGGCAAGGCAGGTGCACCTTACCTTTAGCGCCACTGCCCGGCCCCAGGGGCGATTTCTGAGCATAGATCTGGGTGTGACCTAAAAAACAAAAAACAAAAAACAATAAAAAAAAAAAAAACAATATGGCCACCTCTTCTCCACACCAAGTCACTTAAGAGTGTAGAGCTAAATGTTACAATGGTAGGCATCCTGAATGTTGGCAACAAGTGCCAACCAAGAGGTTGATATTCTGAGTTTCATGGGAGTTCAGAGAAAGAAACATAGGGAAGGTTAAGCCAGAACAAGGAATGTCTAGGTTTGTGTGTGTGAATGTTTTAGATAAAGCCTGATGTATGTCCCTCACTCTCCCTATTTCCTCATCCCTTACTTCCGTAGTACTTGGAAAGAGAGAAGGGAAGATTTTCACAACCAAAATAGCAAGCAGGAAGCAGGAAGAATATGAGATAATGTATAGAAGTGAGAAGAATAGGGCCGGAGAGATAGTGTGGAGGTAGGGCGTTTGCCTTGCATGCAGAAGGACGATGGTTCGAATCCCGGCATCCCATATGGTTCCCCTGAGCCTGCCATGAGCAATTTCTGAGTGGAGAGCTAGGAGTAACCCTTGAGCGCTTCTGGGTGTGATCCAAAAAAAACAAAAACAAAAAAAGAAGTGAGAAGAATACGTCTGAAAGATGGTAGAGGAGAGACCGAAAGAGGAAGGAAAGAAAAGTCTAGAAATAGGAGTAAGAGGAGGCTTGGGCCTTCTCAAGGAGACACCTTCCCCTCACATACATCCAGTCAAGCTTAAATCTCTTGAAACCCCTGGAGTAGACAGAAAAGTTTGAGGGAACGAAGCTTTGGCTAAACACATTTTCAACGTTCCCTCAAGCTTCTGGGGTTTGCGACTGGACAACTATTTTTTTTTTTTTTTTTTTTTGCAGGGAGGTGGAAAAGATTCTCCTCTGAGGAGAATCTGCCTCCTCTGCCTCCCACACAAGCCTGTCCTGGAGGTCAAGGCAAACGTCAGGAAGCGAACTTTAATAGCTTCCTTATATCAGGGTAGGAAGCCAAGTTGATAAGAAAGTTGGAATCGAGGATCCCAGTTGGAGGAGGGCCCTCCCCAGAGGAAACACTGGAAGGGGAGATAGGCGGTGTTTACACAGCGAGCTGAAGATGGCCACAGTTTACACACACTACATCCTTGCCACAGACCTGGAAAAGCCCATGACTGGTGCCCAGCCAGCTCTGAGAAGAAGCGTCTGCCTAGGCCCACCCTGCCAGGGCATTCTGAGCTGCTGAAACGTGTATGCTGCTACCATGACACTAGGTACAGGCTACAGCAGTCATGTAGTTGTCCCCTTCACATCCTGCCTTGCACCAGTCTTTGGACTTTTCTAGTTATCTCGAGTAGACCTCAGAATGCCCTTTGGTCCACTCATTCTATGACAACATCATATTTCAAGATTAGCTTGGAGTCCCCATGATCTCCTTGCAGGACATGGGTCTTGCAGACCCCCAGAGTGCTTTGCTCTATGCTGCTGAGAGGAAAAACAGAAGTCAGGGATTTCTGACTTTGCTCAGCACCATCCCTGAAAGTGACCTTGGCAAGAGCTTTCACTTTTTCTCCCTAAAAAATGGGGAGAAGGCTAGCATTGAGCAGCCCAGGTGTCATATGAAGCACATAGTCATCTCAAATCATGATCATCTCATTAATCATTCCATGCCTCTGAGTCTTCTTCTGGATAGAAACTCCCTCCCTGGGACCAGAGTAGTGGTACAAGTGGTAGGGCGTTTGCCTTGCACCCGGCTGACCTAGGACCGTGGTTTGATCCTCTGGCATCCCATATGGCCTCCAAGCCAGGAGCAATTTCTGAGTGCATAGGCAGGAGTAATCCCTGAGGGTCACCGGGTGTGGCTCAAAAAAAAATAAAATAAAAAAATAAAGAAAAAAAAAAGAAAAGAAGAAGAAACCCCCTCCCTGAATGGTCCACACTTTCCCATTTTGCCTCATGCCCTTTTGCCTTTCAACACTCCTCTCTAACCCTTGGACTCCGGCTTTGAGGGAACCTCCGCCCCACCTGTCTCTGCCTGGGGAATTCCCAGGCTAAGTACGAGTTTAACTGTCCAGCTTCCAAACTCTAGCACAGAACTCTTGGCACAGACATAAGCTGGTTGACCAGTTGGCCCACTGTCAAACCCTCCCCCCCTCCACACTCATTCCCCTTTGCACTTTACAACATGTGGCTCAGTGCCCCACCCGAACTGACACTCCCCACACATGCAGACAAAGCAGTTATGAATTGGTTTCAGAGTCCATAGGTCCAGAAGGGGTGCAGGAAGTCCCAGGAGGTTTTGCATTTCACCTGGACTGTCTGTATATACAGATTAGAGATTATCATGACCTATGCTACTGCAGGCTCAGGGGAGCCAGGAAGGAAAAAGGGGGTGTCTCTTGCAGCAAAGTTCTCCCCTTCCATCACAGTCAAGCCTAAATTGATATTAGAAGTAATGATTTTCCCAGGAGTTAAAGGCATTAGAAAGCTAGCGAGGGAACAGGGGGACTTCAGGACACACTTCTTCCACTTTGGAAACATCCTTAAAAGGGGCTCCGGCTGGATCTAGTGCTTTGAGGAGTTCTGTGGGAGCTTATAAGTAAGGAGTGTCTGTCTCACAATCTAGGAACTCAGAGCAAAGTCCAGGGTCACTGAGTGATTCAGAGGGCAGAGCCGGTGTTATAAATTATACATTTGCTTTTTTTTTTTTTTAATCTATTCTAGAAACAATCTTCAGGGCCTGGACTTGACTCTCTGAAGGAAGTTGAGTTGTAGAAGCACCTGGTTCCTCAAAGTTTCCTGTGTCAACTGTTCCCCTCTAACCCAGGACACACAGCTCTGCGCCTCATGGCCCCTCGCCTCACTTTCCAGGACCTCACCACTTTCTAAGTTTGGTATTGGAAAGCCTGGAAGGTTCTCTTTGTTGTCTGTCTAGCCAGGGGTTATCACTGCAGCTGTCTCCACACTGCTTTCCTGGTGACTGTCTCTCCTCCCTCCTTCCTTCCACTCCAGCAGATAAGAAGTCTTAAAACTGCGCCCTGTGTCACCCATCCTCTGCTCGCAAACAGGCCAGTGCCTCCTATTTGGCAACAGAAGCCAAAGCTCCACATCTTACTAAGGAAACAAACTCCTCTTATTCTGATCCCACTTGCATCCTCACTCTCAAATAGAAAATTCTGGTGAAGCCACAGTTAGGGACACACACCAGAAGCATGATCTCCTATTTCTCAGATTTCTCCCCCTTCCCGCAAGGCCCTCACTCCATTCCTCTGACCAGACTTTTAAGGCTTCTGTTTGCTTCCCATGGATGACCCAGGAATCAATGGCTCCTAAAACACCTGAAATGGGATGAGGAACATGGAAGAGCTTAATATTTATTTGGGGGTCACACCTGACTGTGCTCAGGGCTCTCTCTTGGTGGGGCTCAGAGGACTCTATGCATTGGTGGGGATCAAACTGGGGCTGGTTGTGTGTAAGGCAAGAGTCTTAAACTCTATTTCTCCAGTCCCCAAATGAACTTGGTGATTGCACTTATCTTGGATTCATTTAAACAGACTTATTTTCCACTCAATTGGCAAACATTTGAATGGGTGTGCAATCATTTGAACTGGTGAATCTGTCCTTTTGACTATACATTTTATGGATTCTAAAACTATAGACACAAGACCTTTCTGAAATTTTCAGCATCTGAACCAAGGGGGTCACACATATAAAACAAGCAGTGAATCGTGAAGATTTAGTACCTAAAACAGAGAAGAATTAAAGAGATCTCTTTAATAATTTTTGACATGAGGAAATAATCATTTGGCTATATCGGGTTAAGTCATTTCATTTAAAGGAATTGTTTTTCAGTTGCCTATGTGAAGAATAAATAATTTCCCTGTTTACTTTTTTTCACACAGCAATTAGAAAACCTGAAATCTCATGTGTGACTTGGATTAGATTCTGATTAGAGGTATTCTGGCCTCTAGATTTCCAAGGCTTTACCAGAAAATTTGAAATTATACATGTTGTCTGTATTAGATTTCTACTAGACAGTGGCATGTTTGTGTGTGTGTGTGTGTTCATTATCTGCCTATTTTATTTTATTTTATTTTTGGGTGGAGGGGTTTGGGCCACACTGGCATCACTCATCGGTTACTCCTATCTCTATGCTAAGAAATCTTCCCTGGCAGACTTAGGGGACCATATGGGATGCAGGGAATCGAACCCACGTCCTTCTCAGATCAGCCATGTGCAAGGCAAACCTCCTTCTGCTGTGCTATCGCTTTGGCCCCTGAAAAAAAAATTTAATTTAAACACCCTGGTTACAAGGTTGTTCATAATACAGATGATTTTTCCCCCACAGATAAAGTTGTTCATGATTGTGTTACAGTCTTACAATCTACAACAGCCTTCACCAGTACACATTTCCCACCACCAATGCCCCAGTTTCCCTCTCACCCTGCCTGATACTCTCTCCCCTTAGACAGTGGTATGTTAGCCTTGACATTCCTAAAGCAGTTATCAGCCTGTTCCTTTCCAATTTAGCACATGCCACTTTGTGGGGAATTTTATTTTAATCTTTGTATGTCTCTAACATCATCTGAGCCATTTTTTTAAGTCTAAAACTTATACTTTATTTTATTTGGAGGGTTTGGGACCAGATCCAACAGTGTTCAGGGGCTATTCTAGGCTCTGCTCAGGAATCACTTCCAGTGATATTCGGGGGACTATATGCAAAACCCAGAATCAAACTGAGATTGGCAAATGCCTTGTCCACCATATTCACTCTTGAGCATGGTCTAAGCACTTTTACCTCTCTGCCGCAGCAGCAAATGTCCTGCTTCCAACATCTATCCTGGACATACAAGTTCTCACAATTCATCCTCAAAAACAACTCAGGGGAGAGTGAACATCATTACAGGCATAATTCAGACAAAATAAATAAAGAAAGGCCAAAGAATTTGAGTTGCTTTATTGGGGGATGTGAAGGGTAGGTATGGTAGGAATATTCTCTCTCTCTCCCTCTCTCTCTCTCTCTCTCTCTCTCTCTCTCTCTCTCTCTCTCTCTCTCTCTCTCTCTGTCTCTGTCTCTGTCTCTGTCTCTCTCTTCTCTCTCTCTCTCTCTCTCTCTCTCTCTCTCTCTCTCTCACACACACACACACACACACACACACACACATACACACAAACACAGTGCCTGCCACTGAGGATGGTTGCAGGCCTTTGTGACTTGAAGATCCATTAGCTGATGTGATCTCCAGCATCCCACATGATCCTCAAGCCTGCCAGGAGTAATTCCTGAGTGCAGAGCCAGGATCCCTGGACTGACTCTGTTCTGCACTCATCTTCTGCACTCATGGTATCTTTAAAACACGTGAAGATCCAAGGTGGGAAGGTGAGTGGTTCCCTGATCCTCCCTGGGCCCACATTCTAGCAAAGCTGAAAGAGGAGACATGGCTATCTATTGATGTTGGGCTAGAGATGAAAAGGGGACTGTGACAAAAAAGCATGGGAGGTGAGATAAGAAAGAGATGGGGGAGAGAAGACTATCCAGGAGCCCCACGAGCAAGAAGAATCACCGAGAGGGGCTGGAACGATAGCACAACAGAGAGAGTATTAGCCATGCACACAGATGACCAGTTTTGATCTCTGGAATTCTATGTGGTCCCCCAAACACTGCAGGAGTGATTCTTGGGGTATGTATCTGCAATACTTTCATTCAGAGTATCATCAAACATGGTTCCTCAATAAGAATAAAAATTGGGGGTCTGCAGCAGAGCGCACATGCCAGGAAAGCCGTCCCTCTTTTTTCTGGTATGTCAGGGTCTCTGGTCAGACAGCGGGCCACAGATCTCCTGGACTGAACATTTGGTCCAGGAGACTGAGACCCCCCCCCCCCACGCCAGGTGGGTCTTTATGGCCAGCCCTGGCAACTCGGGCCCTGGGGGGCGGGCGGAGGAGGGAAACCCCCCCTATGTATACTGGACCCCCTGTATTGTTTGCTACTAATACTATTTTTCAAAACCCCGCGGGCACAAATGCACCTGCACGACAAATATACTTTTTAAGCATTATCCAAAAACATTTTTGATCCTAGACTGTTCCTAGGAATGGAATCAGGATGCCCAAGATTTGGATAAAACACTCAAATAGACCTTTATTCTCTAGTCTTTTATGTATTACCTCTCCCCTCACCCTTGTGTCTCTCCTACATCCTCATCCCCCAACCCTGAACCATTATCTTCCCCTTATTCAACCCTCTTTATCCTCAGATCCTAACTAGGTAGACACCAAAACTGACCTTCTGCCCCAACAGACCATCATCCAACTCATCATTGAAAGACACCCTCTCGGTCCCCATCTCATGCCTCTACAAAGAACTACAACCAACACGCCTTTTGACCCATGCTTGGTGGCCCCTTTTGCCCCCATCAAACTATGGACTGTTGCATGATACCGGAATCAGCTTCAGCAAAACCCCTAGTTCAAGGACAGTATAGGGTTCTGTAATGCCGCAAAACATGTCTCAAACTCAACTATCACCTGTTGTCTTCAAATACCCTCGTTTTCTTTCTTTCTTTTTTTTCTTTTTAAACACAGGTTTATTTATCTGTTCTATTTTAATGTATTCATATTTTTGCTATCATTATCATTTTTGGTGCTGCTTGGTACTAAAGCCTTGCCTGGGATAAAATGGCAGATGAAAAACGGACCACAGAAAGTGTGAGTATAACTAGTCATCCTTACCCAGAATAGCACCAGCAATCCAATATGAAACCATACGTTTTTATATGGGCACAGTAAACAAGGGGGAAACCATAGACACAGAAATAAGATCTAGGGGCCGGGCGGTGACGCTAGAGGTAAGGTGCCTGTCTTGCCTTCACTAGCCTTGGATGGACTGCGGTTCGATCCCCCCGTGTCCCATATGGTCCCCCAAGCCAGGAGTGACTTCTGAGCACATAGCCAGGAGTAACCCCTGAGCATCACTTGGTGTGGCCCAAAAACCAAAAAAAAAAAAAAAAGAAATAAGATCTTATCTTCTAAGGATAAGACCTTACACTTTTTGTAACACTAGGGTGCCTCCCATCCCATATAGTCCTCTACAAGCTGCCAGGAGTGATTCCTAAGTGAAGAGCCAGGAGTAACACCTGATCATCACTGGGTATGCCACCCAAATAAAAAAAAAAAACTGCACCTAAATTGTGGTGTGGTAACATTACACCCCTAAAATCTACTTGTTCTCGTAAACTAGTATCTTTCTCCATAAAAACTTTCTCCATTGGGGCCAGAGCAATAGCACAGCAGCAGGGCATTTGCCTTGCACGAGGCCAACACAGGATGGACACAGGTACGAATCCCAGCATTCCATATGGTCCCCTGGGCCTGCCAGCAGAGATTTCTGAGCGCAGAGCCAGGAGTAATCCCTGAGCACCGCCCTCCCTCCCCCAAAACAAACTTTCTCTATAGAAGGAAAACCCTTTAAGATTCTTGCAAACAACCCTACACATCCAGCTCCTTCAGTCCTCCTCAGTTGAACCTGGCTCCTACTTACACAGACAGCTAGAGGCTTTCAGCCATGCCTCAGGTGAACAGTGTGCAAGGCCATCAACCTTCTCTAACAGTTGGGTTTCACCCCTGCAGAGAAACTTCCTGTCTCACAGGTGCTTAGAAACCCAGGGTAAGGAAGGGACTAGCTGAAGCTGTTCTGCTCTTCTTCAAAGCTCTTCCCTCACATGTTACCCCCAAAGTCCCTAGAAGGAGTCTCTCCCCAAAGGGCAATAAAGCTCCCATGAAGGGGCCAAAGGATGAATTTGAATTAAAGGTGCTAGTTCAAAAAAATACTGGATTTTCCAGAGCCTGGAATCACTTTCTTTGAGATATGGTTGAAGTCTTAGATCTCTAACATAGGGGCTATCTAAAAGACATATTAGGGTCTGGGGTGATAATACAGTGGGGAGGGCTCTTGCCTTGCACAAGGCCAAGCGAGGTTCAATTCCCTAACATTCCAGATCCCCCAGGCCTTGTCACGAGTGATTCCTGAGCTCAGAGCTAGGAGTAACCACTGAACACTGCCAGGTTGCCCCTAAAAGCAAAAGCAAAAGCAAAAACAAACAAAAACAAAAAAAAGAAAAAACCCAAAACCAAACAAACAAAAGAATGCAATTAAAGTCATGGCATTCTCTCCCAGTTAGCACTAGCTTTGCTCCAGGTGAGCGCCCTCATTCTCCCGAAGTTGTCCCTCTTTTTTTTTTTTTTTTTTTTTGTGGTTTTTGGGTCACACCCGGCAGTGCTCAGGATTATTCCTGGCTCCAGGTTCAGAAATTGTTCCTGGCAGGCACGGGGGACCATATGGGACACCGGGATTCGAACCGATGACCTGCATGAAAGGCAAACGCCTTACCTCCATGCTCTCTCTCCAGCCCAGTTGTCCCTCTTTTTTTTTTTTTTGTTTTGGTTTTGGTTTTTGGGTCTCACCCGGCAGAAATTGTTCCTGGCAGGCACGGGGGACCATATGGGACGTCGGGATTCGAACCGATGACCTTCTGCATGAAAGGCAAACGCCTTACCTTCATGCTATCTCTCTGGCCCCTCCAGTTGTCCCTCTTTCTACCAGGCAAGGCCAAGGTGTGAACCATCTCCCACCCCACCCCCACCCCCACCCTAAAAAAAAAAAAAGAAACGAAAGAGATCACATCCTTGGAACAGACCAATATCCTGATCCTCCAAACAGGAGGGAGGATCCTTTTTAGAGAGTTTGGGTACTCCTCAGGGGTTACTCCTGGCTATGTGCTCAGAAATTGCTCCTGGCTTGGGGGACCATATGGAATGCTGGGGGATCCAACAAAGATCTGTCCTAGGTCAGCCAGGTGCAAGGCAAACGCGCCCTAAGGCTGCGTCACCAGCCCATTGAAGGTCTTTTAAAAGAGCCCCTCAGGCAGGAAGGATAGTACTGGGGTTAAGACCCCTGCTTTGCTTGCAGCTGGTCCTACTTCCTATACTGCGAAGCATCACCAGGACTAATCACCAAGCACAGAAACAACACACCGCAGAGTGTGGCCCCATCCCCCCCCCCAAAAAAAAGAACAGAGACCAACTTAATTTGTCCTGATATTTTTGATGGGGTGGGGATTTTGGGTCACACCCAGTTGTACTTAGGGACTATAAATTCCTGATTCTGGGCTCAGGGGTGACCCCAGGAGGTGTTTAGGGGTGCCCAGATTAGAACCAGGACTGACTATATCCAAGACAGAGTTCTCCCAGGACCTGGACACAGCTACTAACTCCTTCAGTAAGTGGAAATTAAGGCAGTGAAAGAGTTTGGCTGGGACCTCAGGGCCCAGGCCCCTGGGTTTTTTGGGGGTTCTTGGGTTTCTACTCCTCAACAGTTGTTCCTCTTTGAATTCTCAGCTGGTCAGCCATTCCCTGAGCAGCTGACATGGGAGTTGGTGACAGATGGGAGTGGTGTGGTGTGTGTGTGTGTGTGTGTGTGTGTGTGTGTGTGTGTGTGTGTGTGTGTGGTGTCCATGAGTGCTCTGTACTATTAATCACTCTGGGAATCAGGCCACATGGTCTTGGCTGGGGTTCTAGACCCTGCCCTGTGCATCTTCCTGGCCTGCCAGCCAGACGAGACTATAGTTCCTGGAAGCAACTGGTCCCAGCCTACTAATTCAGTATGTGTGTGTGTATAATGGGGGTGGTGGTGAGGGGGGGTATCCCCACTGCAACAGCTGAAGGATCAAAAAGGGGTGTGGGGAGCAAAGAAGTCTAAGAGGCAGGAATACAGGGACACTGAAGATTGCCAATTCCCTGGACAAACAACTTGCTTATTTAAATATGGATTTCTGACCATCACTCTTTGCAGGCATGCCAACATTAAAAGCATGCTCCTGGAGCGATAGCACAGCAGTAGGGAGTTTGCCTTGTATGCAGCTTACTCAGAACGAACCTGCGTTCCATCCCGGGCATCCCATGTGGTCCCCCAAACCAGGAGCAATTTCTGAGCGCAGAGTCAGGAGTAATCCCTGAGTGTCACCAGGTGTGGCCCAAAAACAAACAAACAAACAAACAAACAAACAAACAAAGCATGCTCCCTCATTCAGGAATACTCAGGGGTTACTCTTGGCTCGGCACTCAAAAATTACTCTGGTGGAGCTCCAGGGACCAAACGGGATGCTGTGGATCAAAGCCAGTTTGGTTGCATGCAAAGAAAGCGAGACCTCTACCCACTGCACATCTCTCTAGCCCTAGAATGCTCTCTCTTTAAAAGCTCTAAGGGGACCCCCGAGGAGAGGATACTAAGCAGGATGTTTGGAGTTTCCCAGATGGAACCTTAGAATAACAAGCCAAGCCTGGTGTTTAGAGTCACGCAAACCCACTACCCAGAACCGCTTTGACCTCCCAGGAGCCTTCAAGGTGGAAGCAAGTGTCTGGGGTGGGTGGCCGTGTGCCTTTAAGATGCGGGTGCTGGGGCTTGACTGGTTTTGGATTTGCTGAGCCAGATCACAGCTGTGTAACAGCAGCTTTTTGGGAGACTGAAGAAAAAAGCAACCAGTAATTAAAGTCCTGTTTTCCATCAATAACAAAAACAAAGCGGCCCCACCAACAATGCGCCCTACCACATGGCTCGTTTCTGAGGAAACTTTTCCACACAGGAGGTTTTTTCAGCCCTGGGGACTGGACATTTGACTTTATCCCAAAGTGGCCTTTGGGGCTCTAAACTGACCCCTAGCCTGCCTCGGGGTAGACCCTGGAGCTTAGACATCAGATAAAACAACTGCCCAGAAGCTTGACTCCTCTTCTTTTCCACCTAGAAAGTTTCACAAACCAGTGATAGAGCTCAAAGCCGACTGTACAGAACTGGCCTAAGAGCTGGTAATCAGTGGCCTTCTGTCTCAAAGGCACTGGGGGACAAACATCTAGGCAGGCTGGTGGGTAATTTGCCTTTGAGCCTGGCAAAGGACTCCTAGCTTCTCCAGCTGGAATTTCTTCTGGCCTGGGAGATTGGGGACTCTGCTGTTATTCTGAGTCCAAAGAAGTGTGTATGTGTGTGTGTGTGTGGGGGGGGGAATTTCAGGTTCCAAGCTCTGCAAACAGTTCCCACTGTGAGACGCTAGCAGCCAGCTCCTTTAACTCTTCTCTCCCAGCCCCCTTTTTTTCTCTCCCCTCCCAGTGCTTCTCCCCAGGCTATTGTGAGCTGAAGAAAGAGATAAAGTAGGTCAAAGTGCTTTGGGGCCTTTTCAAATGAGACACTAGTGTAAAGAGTTTTGTTACTCCGAAGGGGTAGGGAATTCCCTTCCTTTACTTGAGGAGGGAAGGATGGGGAGGGCTGTTTGAGCGGTTAGGATGATCTGGAATCCACCTCTTCAATGCAGATAAGGAGACAAAGAGGGAGTTGTGATTGTAGAAGGGCCCACTTGCCCATCCTCCTTATTAGAAAATGTACAGGGATGGGGCCGGGCGGTGGCGCTGGAGGTAAGGTGCCTGCCTTGCCTGCGCTAGCCTAGGACGGACCGCGGTTCGATCCCCCGGTGTCCCATATGGTCCCCCAAGAAGCCAGGAGCAACTTCTGAGCGCATAGCCAGGAGTAACCCCTGAGCGTCACAGGGTGTGGCCCAAAAACAAAAACAAAAAAAAAAAAAAAAAGAAAATGTACAGGGTTTAGCCACCAGTAAGGAGAAGGTTCTTTAAATCAACAGATCTAAGGGGGTGCGGCCCTGGCCCTAGCTGCCAGCACTCACCTTGGCAGGCAAAACATTTGCTTAAATGGTAGTTCCTATCACTCAAACACAAAAAGGGAGCGATGTTTTTAAGTCCTCTTTTGGAACTTTTCCTAGAGCCTCCGGCACATTCTTTTTGAATATGTCTGTGGGTGACAAATTTTTGTCCTTTGTGAATACTCATTTTTGCAAACAGCCCAAAGTTATTTGGCAAATGAGTTGAATAATACTATTTTTTTTTATAAAAACGGATGGATACCAACACACTCTCACACACACACACACACACACACACACACACACACACACACACACACACACACTCATTTCTCTAAGACAGTGCTTCTCAATTATTTTCTGTCATGCCCCCCATAGAAAGAAGAAAACATTTTTTGCGCCTCCCCCCGCATGACTGTAAATAATATCTTTATTAAAAAAAAAACTTGAGGGGCCAGAGACATAGTATGGAGGTAAGGTGTTTGCCTTGCATGCAGAAGGGTGGTGGTTCGAAACTCAGCATCTCATATGGTCCCCCGAGCCTGCCAGGAGCGATTTCTGAGTGCAGAGCCAGGAGTAACCCCTGAGTGCCACTGGGTGTGACCCAAAACCAGAATTAAAAAAAAAACAAAAAAACTTTAACCTGCAAGACAAAAATATAAAAAATAATTTGAGCTGTCTGGATGAATGGCTCCAATGAGCACATTTTGCAATGATTAGCTTTTCGAAGCAGGGTTTGAAGCAGGACACAGCAACTCTCAGCTCCAGAGACATACAGAGACATAAACACGGGCGGGGCTTAGCTTGTTATGATAGTGTTTGCCAAGGTCAAGCGTGGCCCCCTTTAGGGAGCATCGCACCCCCACTGGGGGGTGTGCCCCACTATTTAAGAATCACTGCTCTAAGAGAAAGCTTTTAGTTGTAATAGAGCTCTAATAGATTTGTTTTGGGGTTATATCTGGCAATGCTTAGGTGTTACTCCTAGCTCTGTGCTCAGAAATCGCTCCTGCCATGGCACAGGGAACCATATGGGATGCTGGGATTCGTTTTTGTTTGTTTGTTTTTTTTGTTTTGTTTTGTTTTTGGGCCACACCCGGTGGTGCTCAGGGGTTACTCCGGGCTGTCTGCTCAGAAATAGCTCCTGGCAGGCACGGGGGACCATATGGAACACCGGGACTTGAACCAACCACCTTTGGTCCTGGATCGGCTTCTTGCAAGGCAAACGCCGCTGTGCTATCTCTCCGGGCCCGGGATGCTGGGATTCGAACCACTGTCCTCCTGGATTGGCAAACGCCCTACCGCTATGCTGCCCTAATAGTACTTTTTTTTTTTTTTTTGGTTTCTGGGTCACACCTGGCAGCGCTCAGCGGTTCCTCCTGCATCTATGCTCAGAAATCGCCCCTGGCAGGCTCGGGGGACCATATGGGATATGCCGGGATTTGAACCACTGTCCTTCTGCATGAAAGGCAAACGCCTTACCTCCATGCTATCTCTCCAGCCCCATGTCTTGTGAACCCCATGTCTTGTATCTTCACTCAGGTAGAGAACTCATTTGGAAATGTATTTCTACAGTTTGATTGTGGCAAATTTCCTTACCTCACAAAATTGTTTGCTTTGAGTTTGAAACTTTGAGTTTCCAGAAAGAAAAAAGCCTTTCAATTCATCAGCCAATCAGTATAGTTTCTTTTTTCCCCCTTCAGTCTCTTGGGGAATCTGAAACTCTCATTTTGCACATTGATGAACTGGCTCGCAACAATACAGATGTTTCCAATGAATTAACATCTGGGCTTACTGGTAATACAGTGCCCAAGCAGATTCAAATCTAACCACTCAGCCCTATAGTTCCTTAAAAATTTTCTACATGGTGAACTGAGCCTGGCTGGGTGAAGGAACTCTTGTGTTGCCCACCTGAGACCTCGAGTTCCATCCGCAGATCAGTTCACATGCTGCTGGTTTGGGATTCCCTGGTGCCATAGCAATTTCCAGAGCAACATAGACAAGAGTGCGTAAACCCCAAGTACACCCCAAGTACCATAACAGAGGGAACAGAGGTGGTGGTGGTGGTTGGAGAAGTTTAGATTTTCTTTCTTAGTTATTAAACAGTCTACCTGATAGTGAAAATACCTCTTTTATCATAACAAAGAACAATCCTTCAGCAATTGCTAGAGTTTTTATTTCTTTTCTTTGTTTTTGTTTTTTTTTTCTTTTGGTTTCGGGGTCACACCCAGCAGCGCTCATGGGTTACTCCTGGCTCTATGCTCAGGAATCGCTCCTGGCAGGCTCAGGGGATCATATGGGGTACTGGGGATTGAACCTGGATCAGTCCCGGGTCAGCCACATGCAAGGCAAACATCCTACCACTGTGCTATTACTTCGGCCCCAAGCAGTTTTTATTTCTTGTGCAAATAATTTCAACCTTTAGTGTTCCTTTGGGGTGGGGCAAGGCACACTTGATAGTGCTTAGGACTTATTCCTGGTGCAGTGTTCAGGGTTATGAAGGGCTCAGGACACTGGATTTGGTGCCAGGAACTGAACTGGGATCAGCCTCATACAAGGCAAGCTACACTTGAGCTGCTACACTGTCTCTTTGGTCCATTACAATTACTTTAAAATAAATACCGCAAAGGTACAGAGATACTACAGCTGGTAGGGCTTTTGCCTTGCATGTGGCCAACCTGATCCCTTGAGCCTTCAAGGAGTGATTAATTGAGAGCAGAGCCAGGCACAATCCCTGATCATGGTCCAGTGTGGCCCCCAAGCCCAAACCAAACCAACAAACAAAAATACCAGAAGAGGCCAGGAGTATAGGTCAATGGTAGAACACTTATCTTGCATATGTGAGGCCCTGAGTTCAATCCTCAGCACCTCCCAAATAAGATACAATAAAAGAAATACTGGAGCTTGGAAGGTAGCTCAAAGGCAAGTTTTACATGCAAGAGGCCCCAAGTTCAAGCCCCAGCAAAGACACTGCATATCCCTGCCCCTCCTACCCCCCAGCTGCCATGACTGTGGTCCTGGTGGTACCACAGCACCGCTGGGCCCAGCAGAAAGACCCCAACACTGAGCCATCAGGCCTATTATGCTGAGCACCACAAGGAGTGGTCTGTGGGCTCCCCAAAATGCATCAGGAAGGGTCCCAAAACATAAAACCTTTGAACTTTCATTCATCAAATACAGCATCACAAAACACGTGAATGCCAAGCCTACGCTTTAAGTGTGTGGGCTTGGGGCCACACCCAGCGGTGCTCAGAGCTTCCTCCTGGTTCTAAACTTGGGGATCACTCCCAATGGCGCGTAGGGGACCCTCAATGGTGCCAGAGATCAAAGTTGGTCTTATGCAAAGCAAATATTTCCCACCCTGTGACCACACTGGTGCCCCTCCCTATTTGTATATTTTTAATTTTGCTAAAATGTACCTGTCATCAGTCATCCAAGATATATTAGTGGCATTTAGGCTCTTAGGACGTCTATAACCAGTCCCCTACACCAACCCCACTCCACCTAGATCCAGAACCTTCCCGACCTTCCAAAAGAAATCCTGGAGAGACAGTGGCTGCCTAATCTCCTTTCCCTGTCCCTGGTGACCACCACTCCACCTTCTGCATCTTCCATAGAGATGGAGCCCAGCAAGATGAGGTCCTTTGATGCCTGACCGCTGGCACCAAGCTCTATGTGTTCAGGGGGCTTCCATGCTGCAGTCCAAGTCTCTGCTTCATATCTCTTCATGGCTGAAGAATTCTATTGTGCTCCCAGATGGTGTGCTGGTCATCTGTTTATCCGTCCGTGCGGAGATGGGTTGTTACTTCATCTGTCCATTCAGCAGAGTCAACATGAACATAACATAGGGGTACAAGATTTTCTAGCAACACGATTTCCATTCTTCTATTTTGGGGGATGGGAATGGTGGTGGCATTGCTGGATCACACAGCAACAATGCTTATGTTGAATCTTCTGCGGTCAGACCAAACCTCTATTTTTTTCTCTTTCTTAAAAAGATTTGGGGGAGTTGGACCCCACCCAATTGTGCTCAAATTGAGCCCAGTTGGTGCATAGGGGATCACTGGGGCTGCCAGAAGCAAACCCAGGTGGACTGAGATCCCTTGAGCACTACTAACTGCCATCCCTGTGCTAATGTGTGTGTGTGTGTGTGTGTGTGTGTGTGTGTGTGTGTGTGTGTGTGTGTGTTTCTCAAAAAACTGAGATTCAAGCAGGGAGGCTGCTTTGGAGCCCAGTGAAAGCTGAGGCAAGTTTCTCATACTGGGAGGCCCTGAGGAGCTCTAGCTGCTGTTAGATAGACATGTCACAACAGGAACTGGCTGGGCAGGAATGCCTCCTGCTCTACTCTCTGGGCCCTCTTGTTTCTCTACCAAGTTGGGAAAAAGGGGACTGAGCAGAAGGAAAAAGATGTTAAGAACCCAATTTAGGCGGAGAGATAACATGGAGAGAAAGTATTTGCCTTGTGTCCAGAAGGACAGTGGTTCGAATCCTGGCATCCCATATGGTCTCCTGTGCCTGCCAGGGTAATTCCTAAGCGTAGAGCCAGGAGTGACCCCTGAGTGCTGCCGGGTGTGACCCCCCAAAAAACAAACAAAAACCCCGCAAATTTAGAGACAGTCCTGTGCCACCTCTGCAGAAGAGTTGAGCTCAACAGCTGGTTGAGATGCATCCAGGGAAATCATTGATCCATTTACCTTCCTATCCAGAGGTAAAGTGAGTTTTTCCCTTGCCTGGGAGCAGCTGGACCTCCTCAAATCCTAGTTAAGACTAGAGAGAGAGCTGCCAGGCATTGGCCTGCAGGCACCACCCAAGGATCCTACCACTATCAGTCAACAGATACAGGAAGGAGCTGGACCTGCCCTGCTTTGTCTATCACAGATTGTCCAACCCTGGGCTGGGCCAGGACTACAGGAGATAGTTCCTCCTGCAGGCTTTGTTACTACTAAGTCATGGGACTCTTGAACCATGGGGCTCAACTCTACAGTAACCTGATCAGCACTGATTTTTTTTTAACAACTTAAAAAAAAAAAAAACAACACAGGGTGCTAACCTACTATTTCCGTTCCCTAGCAAGTGCCTGTTCATTTCTAAACTCAGACTAGCCCAAATCCAGCCTTACAATCTTACCAGAATCTGGTAAGATAGTCCAGAGTTTTTCTTCCCCTTGAAACTAAACACTAAAAACAAAGAAGTCAGTCTCCAGATCGCCTCTTCAGGTGTCCTGGGCCTGAAACTGGTGGTGAAGCCCAAAGAGAAAAAGTCCCTTGGCTGGTCATATCCTCTGTGCTCTGGCAGGAAACCTAAATTTTGCCTGCGCCGCCCGTCCTAGTCTGTTTGCTTATCTGCTTCCTTGTAGGGAAGAGTCCGCAGCAGCACAGTGTCCGGTTGGGGAAGGGAAGGGGGGGGTCGCCATGACCTCACCCTCCACCACTCTGCTACCATCCAAGGCTTTCTGCCTGCTGATCGACTGATCTAGCAGAGCTGAAGTCAGAAGGCAACTCGCAAAAATGGGGTATTGCTACCCTTTGGCCTCAGAATGGTTGGAGAGCAAGCTACCTTCAAGTAGAAATATAATAAAATAAAATACGAATTAAAAATAAAATGACATAAATGAAAATAAAATAGAAATAATAAAATAAGAATAAGAATAAAATGAAATGAAAAAGAAAGCAGAAAATAAAATGAAAATAAAAGTAAAATAAAATAAATGAAAATAAAAAGTAAAATAAAAATAAAAATTAAGTTAAAATAAAATAAAAATAAAAATAAATGCACCTAAATCCACTTTGCAGCCAAAGATCTCGAAATACATCCCAGCACCTAGCTAGCAGGCGATGGGGGGGGGGGGGGATGGAACAGCCCAAAACTTGATCCCTGGCCTGCAGGCTTACAGGAAAAGGCTCTAGTCTAGGCCCATCCCAGAGGCGGGTGCAGGTCCCGAAAAGGGAAACAGAAAGTTGGGCAGGGCAGGCGCCCGCCCGCCCGACTTCCAGGCCTGGGACCACGTGACCGCTCCCCGCCTCCCTCCCACCACCCTGCCCCTCCTCGCGCGCGTGCGCGCCAGAGTCTCTCCCTAGCTCGGGGCCGAGTCCCTCCCGGACAACCGCGTGCGTGCGTGCGCGCGCGCTCCCGCGAGCCTCGGCAGCGCGCACGCAGAGCCGCCGCCGCCCCTCCCAGACCCCCCGTGGGGCGAAGTCAGTGGACTCGGGGCTGAGTTCCGCCCCGAGTCCCCGACCCCCGCGTGCGTGCGTGCGTGCGTGCGCGCGCTCCCGCGAGCCTCGGCGGCGCGCACGCGCAGCCGCCGCCCCTCGCAGACCCGCCCCTTCCCTCCGCCCCGCGGGGCGCAGTCCGTCATTCGGCCGCTTCCCTCCGTCCCGCCCTCGACGCTCCACGTTCGCGCGCGTGCGCGGGGCTCGGCTCGGCTCGGCTCGGCTCGGCTCGGCTCCCCGCCCTCGAGCGCTCCCGGGGCCGGCGGGGCCGAGGAGGCCGAGCGGGGCGGCGGCGGGCGGCAGCGGCGGGCGGCGGCGGGCGGGCGGCGGCAAGATGGCGGACTTCCTGCCGTCGCGCTCGGTGCTGTCGGCGTGCTTCCCGGGCTGCGTGCTGACGAGCGGCGAGGCCGAGCAGCAGCGCAAGTCCAAGGAGATCGACAAGTGCCTGTCGCGCGAGAAGACCTACGTGAAGCGCCTCGTCAAGATCCTGCTGCTGGGCGCCGGCGAGAGCGGCAAGTCCACCTTCCTCAAGCAGATGCGCATCATCCACGGCCAGGACTTCGACCAGCGCGCGCGCGAGGAGTTCCGCCCCACCATCTACAGCAACGTCATCAAAGGTGCCCGCTCGCTCGGGGGGCGCCCCGGGGCGATCGGGGGCTCCCCGCGGGGCTCTGCGGGGCCCTGGGCCGCCGCCCCACCGTCCCGGGCCTCGCAGCAGAAAGGCGGAGGAAAAGGAACAAAAAGGGGGCGCGCCCCGGCTCTCCCCCACTCTGATCCTCTCTCTGCGCTCTGCTGCTCTTTCTTTTGCTTCCTGCACCCCCAAACTCGTCGCTGAACTCCCCTCACCCGCCCCATTTGCTCCCTACACCCCTCAATACCTTTGCCTTCTGGCCCTGGGCCTCGCCCCCTCCCCATTCTTTTTGGATTTGGGGGTCACACCCGGCAGCAAGGCTCAAGGGGTTGCACACTTTTCCTGGCTCTGCACTCAGAGATTGATCCTGGCAAGCTCGCTCCAGGAGGGATTCTATTTTTGGGGGGGGGGGTCCCCACTAGCAGCGCCCAGGGGTTCCAAGCTCGCCTGGCTTTGCATTCTGAGATTGATGCTGGCAGGCAGGCAGGCTTATGGTTTTGGGGATCCCACCCGGCAAGCGCTCAGGGTTGACTCCTGGCTCTTCTACGCTCAGAAATGGATCCTGGCAGGCTCGCTCGAGGGGGACCCTATGGTTTTTGGGGCTCACACCTCGCAGCACTCAGGGGTTCCACACTTTTCCTGGCTCTGCACTCAGAGATTGATCCTGGCAAGCTCGCTCCAGGAGGGACCCTATTTTTTTTTTAGGGGGGGGTCCCACTAGCAGCACCCAGGGGTTCCAAGCTCTCCTGGCTTTGCACTCTGAGATTGATGCTGGCAGGCAGGCAGGCTTATGGTTTTGGGGATCCCACCTGGCAGCGCTCAGAGTTGACTCCTGGCAGGCTCGCTCGAGGGGCACCCTATGGTTTTGGGGCTCACACCTGGCTCAAAACTCGCTCCCGGTAGGCTCGTTCAGGGGTGGGGGGACCACATAGGATGCCATAAGGGATTCAAACTACTGTCCTTCTTTTTGCATGCAAGGCGATCAATCGCCCTACCTCCTCCGTGCTACATCTTCGGCCCCTCGCCCCCCTCCCTTTTAAAGGGGAAGCCGAGCCACAGAGCAAGCTTTGGTGGTGGGGTGCTTGCTCTCTCAGGATGAGATCGGGGAGAGCCACCCCACCCACCCACCATCAGCCTGCATGGGACCTTCTTCCACTCCACCCCTATTTTGACTCTCCTATCCCCCCACCACACACAACACACACATACCCATTCGGCACCCCTGTTTGGCCTGACTTGGCGCCCCCCCCCCCAATTCCTTCTCTGGGGGACCCGAGTCACATGGAGGCTAGGGGATCTTGGCCCGGATCTCCCCGCTCCCAAGAGGGCCTGCTGCAAAGCAAAAGGGAGCCGGGAAACTTGGGCCCCGGACGCCGGTCAAGTCAGTCAAGGGCGAAGGGTGACTGGCCCCTGAACCTTGGCGGGCCCGGGATTTGGAATTGGAACTGGACTGTGGCTTCGGGTCAGAGCCCCAGACTGAGATTGGGGGTGGGGGTTCCCTCAATTCCTGTACTCTAGGAGCCTCCAGTGGTTGTTTTTTTTGCCCCAGTGGCAAGGGCGGATCTATCTTGCCTCTATCCTCACTTCCCCGAGTCCTTGCTTGCTTTGCTTTTCTGGGGCACCCTGGGAGCTTGGGGCAGGGCTGCCAGGTGCAGGGGGGGAAGCGGGGCTACCCCTGGGCTGTCACCCCACACCCACACCCTTGCTCGCTCAGATGAAATCCTGCCTTGATGTCAAGAGGCTCTGACCTCAGCTTGACGTGCAACCCTCACCCCACCCCCGCACCCCAAGTAGGTTGTGTCCCCTGGCTTGCGCCAGGGTGCTGGGTGCTTGAGCTCTCTCTGGGCTTGCATTTTTTGACAAGTGCTTTGCAAAAGGAACTTGGTTAAGTGGGTGGGAAAATGTAAAAGATGCTTATCCCTGGGTGATCCAAGAGTGAGAGAAGGTTATTATTATTATTATTTTTTTTATCTTTTAATTTTGTCCAACACTCTTGACTCCAGTCACAAAATACTTTCTACATAAAAGGTCCTGAGGTGGTGGTGATTGCCCAGGACTTGGTTGCTGAGCTCAGGGTTTTTCGTGCCCTGTGTGTGTCTGACAGTGGAATTTGGGTTCAGCAATTGTTTGAACAGGCTCCCTTGTCTCCTGCCACCCACCCTCCCCTGTTATTTCTCTCTATCTCAGATTTTGAGTAGAGGCTGACTGCTTTGTGGGAGACCTAAGGGAGGGAGCCATAGGCCCCCTAGCATGGACCACACCCCTAAGTAGCCTGATTTTAAGCCCTATGGCAGGGGTCTCAAACTCGCGGCCCGCTGTTTGCTGCCGTCGTACAACATTTTGTGGCCCGTGGCCAGCCTTCAAATATCGCAGTATTCACGATTATTTGCTTACCGAATAATCGCAATAAAAATCGCATTGGTAAGAAAAAAATCGCATTAAACATTCGCATACCCCGAGCAGTTCTGTTTTTTTTCTTACTAATGCGATTTTTTTATTGCAAATATTCGGTAAGCAAAATCCCTTATGCGGCCCTGCCTCACCCCGACTTTGCCTCCTGAGGCCCCAGGTAAATTGAGTTTGAGACCCCTGCCCTATGGTAATGTTTAGCATGAAACTAACTCAGCTCTCCTTCAAGGCCACAGACCCGCCTGGCCATCCCTAATTGAAGGGACCTTTGTATCCGGATGCAACTGAATTTAAGGAATTTTATGCCAGTGATAGAGTTACCTGAGTGTCAGCTGATGCTGAGCCAGGTAAACAAACCCCCAGATTGGAATGGACACCGGTTCTTGAGCACCACTTGGTTGTGCATTGATTCCAAGATAAATCACCCAGTTTTTTTTTTGGGGGGGGGGGGAGGGAATAGACATGATCAGAAAATTCACAGCAAAAAGTTGTTTTTTTTCCCCCAGTTATCTAGATAGCTCTTTCGAGTAGTGCAGTTATGTTTGATGATGCATCAGAGACAGCAGCTGTTCAAGTGACAGACAAACCCGGTTCCTTTCATCTCATCACAGCCCGATTTGAAGAACTTGGTTTTCAGATTGGTTTTGTGACAACCTCCTACCTCGTTATTTTCTAAATTAGAATATGTTCAGATCTTTCATAAAAGAACGGTATTTATTATGAATACCCGCTTTTTAAAGGTTCAGATTTTATTATGATAGTGAACAACTTACCTTTTTTAAATTTTTGTTAAACTTTGAAAAGTTACAGGTGGTTTGATCCTAGAGTTCTTTTTGGAGTTGGTACTCCTGGAGTAATTCCATGATTTAAGACTGCAATACTGGACTAGAATCTGCAGGATTATCTAATGACTATGCTTGTACTCCCCCCCCCCCTTTTTTTTTTTCTCTTTCTTTTTAAACAAAGGTATGAGAGTGCTGGTAGATGCCCGGGAGAAGCTTCATATTCCTTGGGGAGATACCTCGAACCAACTCAACGGGGACAAGATGATGGCATTTGACACCCGGGCCCCCATGGCGGCCCAAGGAATGGTAGAAACGCAACTTTTTTTACAATATCTTCCTGCTATCCGAGCATTATGGGCAGATAGTGGCATCCAGAATGCCTATGACCGGCGCCGGGAATTTCAGCTGGTAAGAGATTTGTTCTTTTAAAATGTTGGGATTTTATTTGAATGGCTTTGATGACTCCTCGATTCTAACATAACTTCTTTTCCACTAACCTACACAAAACGTGTCCAGAATTTTAGCTGCAGACATTGTTAGGTGGGCTTTTTGTAAGTAAAGTAAAGTAAAATAAACCCCTAGATTGGTTGATGTCATTACAATACTTAATTGGTCAATTTTTCTTTTTGAAAGTAAGGTCATATGATGGTCGTTCCTTTGATTTTCTTCTTTTTCCGAAAACACTTTCTCTTATTTTTATTTATTTATTTTTTTTGGTTTGGTTTTTGTGAGCCACACCCGGCGTTGCTCAGGGTTACTCTGGGCTGTCTGCTCAGAAATAGCTCCTGGCAGGCACGGGGGACCATATTGGACACCGGGATTCGAACCAACCACCTTTGGTCCTGGATCAGCTGCTTGCAAGGCAAATGCCGCTGTGCTATCTCTCCGGGCCGGAAAACACTTTCTTTCCAGTTACAGCAACAGTTTTTATCTTTCAAATAAGGGGGACCTTTGGCTTTTGTAGTGAGAGTTCAATAACTGAACCTCATTCTTCAGATATGTAATTGGTAGAGGTGCTCTTTTCCCGAGATAGGACTATTTTTAACGATTGTAGGCATTAAAATCTTTACCTGGCAAGGTGCCTTTCTTATATTTGCATTTTGTGGTTGGTTTGTTTTATGTTGTTTTGGTTTGGTTTATGGGCCCCACCCAGCAGTACTCAAGGGCTGACTCCTGGCTCTGCTCTTAGTGATCATTCCTGGCAGGCTTGAGGGAACCATATGGTATGATCAAACCTGGTGGGCTTCAAACAAGGCAAGCAGCTTGTCCTCACCTCTGACCCTGAATTTTGTGGGGTTTTTTTTTTGTTTGTTTGTTTGTTTGTTTTTTGTTTTTGGGGGGTCACACCCGGCAGCGCTCAGGGGTTACTCCTGGCTCTACGCTCAGAAATCGATCCTGGCAGGCAGGGAACCATATGGGATGTTGGGATTCAAACCACCATCCTTCTACATGCAAGGCAAACACCCTACCTCCATGCTATCTCTGGCCCCATTTTGTGTTTTTTTATGCTCATGAACGCATTCTACAAAATGTTCTTTCTGAAAATACCAAATAACCTTTTGTTTTATTTCTTTAACTTGAGGCAACACTAGAATTTCAAGTAAAACTATAACTGTTACAAAGTATAGAAAGACTGGGTAGAAAAGCCAGGATAAGCCTAGGTTTAAAAAGATACAGAAACAATACTTGAAATAGATTTTTTTAACAAGTTTTTTTAATTTAATGGAGAATGCTTTGATTGGTTTTTTTGAGTTTTATGATTGGTATTCTGAGTTTTATTTGCCCAAAGACCGGATAGATCCCAGGAATGATAGCAATCTAGACTGTGCAATTTGGAGGGAGTTTCAGATCTGATGTGCTTTACTGTAAACCCAAAATAAAGTGACAGTTAGAAATGAGGCTGCTTAGGAAGTTGATGATTGCACCGAGCATTGAAGAGAATCCACAGTCATGGGTGTGGAGCTACAAAATGTTGTTACAATGTGTACTTGGGACACTGGCTTGACTATTTGAACTTGTAGAAAAGTCTCCAGATAGTAGTTTAGTTTATTTTGTTTAAAAAAATAATTTTAGCCACACCCAGGACTGTATTTCTGGCTCTGCACCTTTGAATCACTCCTGGAAGTATTCCGGAGACCACATGGGATGTTGGAGATTGAACCCGGGTCAGCGCCATCTTACCTGGGCAAATGCCCAACCCTCTGTGCTGTCTCCCTGGCTCAGTCATGATGGCTTTTGCTAAAACTGATTCCTGAATCTTTACTTCATCTCAATTTGGGTCCTCGTGTTATATGTAACACAGCCGTTAACATATACTCTCGTGCGGTCCTCTTATGGGTGTCTTGTCTTAGGGAATAATTTGTAGTGTAATGAAAGATCAGTGAGTAGCTGACAGCATAATATATTAGAATTAATAATTTAACCTGACAAATGAACTCTGTCCAAGTCTCCATTACACTTGTGGTTAGGTTTTGTGCTTTGGCCAGCACTTGATCTTTTACTTGTGCTGTTGCTTGCATCAACATAAACAAATGACAACAAACAGCAATGCTCTTTGTGGGAAAATTTTATGACTCTGTTTAGTTGAAATTAGGCTTCATCAATATACTTTGAATCTTGATGTATGCATTTCCATCTTATATCAAGAGTGTCCCATTATAATTGTTAAGAAAATGTTCCTGATGCTGGAGTGATAGCACAGCGGGTAGAGTTTTTTACCTTGTATTCAGACAACCTGAGTTCAGTCTCTGGCGTCCCAGATAGTCCCCCAAGCCTGTCATGAGTAATTTTAGATCATAGAACCAAGAGTCACCTCTGAGCACCTCCCGGTGTGGCCCATAAAAGGAAGAAAGTATTCCTTGAGGTTTTTGTTCGTTTGCCTGTAAGAACAAGTGTGGGCCAGTTGACAGTACAGCAAGTAGGGCCTTATACACAGCCAACCTGACTGAGTTCAAGCTCTGCCACCCATCTGCTCCCCCAAGAACCACCAAAAGTAACCCCTGAGTACAGAACCAGAATACAGCGGGTTGTGGCCCTTAAAAACCAAACTAATCCACATCACTCACCAGTTAGGTAAGGGAAAGGCTATCATCCATGTAGATCACCTTTCACATGGATGCGGCCCTAGGTTTGGTCCCTAATACCAAACATTTGACCACAAGATAAGTAAAACAACTGGGGGTACAGATGTGAATGTTCTTGAGTTTACTGAGGCTTCAGGGGTACAAGAGGACAGTTCCAGAAATAAGTTTTTCTGTTAAGAAGCGGAGACACAGGACTGGGATAGTTAGAGCAGGTAAGATGCTTGCCCAGCCCTACCAGGTATGATTCCTGAGAGTTCAGAGCCTGGAGTAATTCTGGCTCACCAAGCTCAAAAATGGTGGGGGACGGGGACAGTGACAGGATTACTTTAACTTCCAAGAGAACGGGGGTATTTCTCCCTTGTTTTGTATTTATTCCTCAGTGTTGTTTAGTAGTGCCTGCTCCTAGAGCCAGATTAGTTATCTAATGCTTTCGTATCCTCAGTTATGCTTGGCAACCTGGTGGGCAAGCACTTGGGTTAATTTACATTTCTTTTTCTTGGTCATCTTCAGTTCTTTGTCTGTATACAATCACCACCCTACCCCATACCTGCCCCTGTCTTTTTCTACCACTGAAAGTCCTGTTCATATCATTCAGTTCATTTCCTCTTTCCCCCATTTCACCTTGTATCCTCTCTAACTCCTTCCTTGAACTCCCAGGTAATCTGGATCAATACAACATGGGTTTGCTCCGGACACCTGTGGTCATTGCCTGCCTCTCCCCGGGGGTCAGGGCTAGTGAGGTTCCTCCAACCCATACTCAACCTTTTAACTTTGTGGACTTAAGGGACACATGGCACCTGTGCCTTTGACTTCCAAAAATCCTCTCTAGGGGCCAGAGATAGCATGGAGGTAGGGCATTTACCTTGCATGCAGAATGACGGTAGTTCTAATCCCGGCATCCCATATGGTCCCTTGAGTCTGCCAGGATTGATTTCTGAGCGTAGAGCCAGGAGTAACCCGAGTGCTGCCGGTGTGGACCAAAAACTAACAAAAAACAAAACAGACAAAAAATCCTCTCTAGGTGATTGGCTGCAATTGCCGAGAGAAGCCTTCAGTAGCAACCCTCGAGATAGCACTCTCTTTTGTAGTTATTTGCTTTTGAAGTGGAAGTCACCATGGGTGAAGGGAAAGGCCTGTGTCCCCATGTTGAGAAGAGTTGATTTTGCTGGCTTGGTGAGGGAGTATGTACGTTAGGGGAAATAGACCAGAATTCTGTCGGCCGTGTTTGCCTTGCCATGCCTGGGTGGTACCATATCCTTTCTTGCAGTAGCTTTTGTCTCCGCGCCCCGATCAGAGAAGGGTCCGTGTTGTGTATGACTTGGCATAGCGGAGTCCCACTGCACTGGCTGCTGAATGCCAGTTGGATTTGCACTGTGCTGTTTCCGCCTCACCCACACTCTGGCACTGCTTCAGTGCTGCTTCTCTCCCTGGAATTCTCTACTGATCCTTTCCTGGGATTGTTGCCTCCACACTTAGAAGTGGATCACACAGGACAAACTGGTGTTATGTTTGTTCAAGGCTATGAGAGCATAATGTGTGTGGTCGTTCCCCCCCCCCCACCAAGCCTCCAGATCCCCTCACACCTTAATGTTCTATTTCCGCTGACTCTCTTTACAAAATCTTTAGTGCCACATCAGTCCATTGGGTTTCACCTTTTTCATTTGAATGAAATGTGGTTCAGAGACCCATTGCTTAGCTTGACCTGGAAGAATGTTTAGAACAAAGTAGAATTCTCAGGGTCTAATCATTGAGGGTCCTTGATAAGGAATCTTGGGGTGGGGTACAGTGATCTGCATTTGGAGTCCCTACCTGAATGATTGACCTCATACACAGCTCTTGGGACTCTTGCTTCCTCCTTTGCTCGGCCTCTCCTCCCCCATCTTTCTCTCCCTTCACAGGTCTGATGTGGAGTCAGTTCCCTTTGCACTTGCTTCTCCTGCTCTGACAGCAGTTCTTGGGGTAGAGTTTGATCTGCCCTGTTTTGTCTTTCTGTGTCTCAGCAACACAGGGCCTGGCACTTCCTCCCTGTTCTCAGTCTGAATGACAAGGTTCTTCTGGAAAGGAGAAACATTTTTTTTTAGGAGAAACATTTTTGAATGTTGATTTGTTCATTTTCTCGGAAACAAAAGCCTTCCTAGAAAAATTTTAATTTTTATAATTTTTCGATATATTTAATAATGCCGTCTCATAAAAAAATGTCTAAATTACTCAATCCCCCAACTCATTGAATTTAAAGAAGTCTACTTCCTCTTCCTTTAAAACAGATAGAGATGACTTCTATTTTGTACCCTAAGTTCATTTTTCTTTTCTTTTCTTTTCTTTGGTATTTGGGCCACACCCAGCAATTCTCATGGTTTACTCCTGGTTCTGTGCTCAGAAATAACTCCTGGCAGGCTTGGGTGACTGTATGGCTTGCTGGGAATTGAACGTCCTACCAGCTGTACTATCTTTCTAGCTTCATCCTAATGCCATATTTATTTTTGGTTTTGTTTGTTTTTGTTTTTGGGCCATACCTGTTGACACTCAGGGGTTACTCCTGGCTATTCACTCAGAAATCTCTCCTGGATTGGGGGGAACGTATGGGATGCCGGGGGATTGAATCGCAGTCCATCCTAGGCTAGCATTTGCAAGATAGATGCTTTACCTCTAGCACCACTGCTCCGGCCCCCTAATGCCGTATTTCTAAAGATTTTTTTTTTTTGGTTTTTGGGCCACACCCAGCCGTGCTCAGGGGTTACTCCTGGCTATCTGCTCAGAAATAGCTCCTGGCAGACACAGGGGACCATATGGGACACCGGGACTCGAACCAACCACCTTAGGTCCTGGATCGGCTGCTTGCAAGGCAAACACCGCTGTGCTATCTCTCCGGGCCCTAAAGGATTATTTTTTTTTAAAATTTTGAATAAAATAGGTAAATGTCGGGAAATGAGAGGTGCTCACAGATAAATAACTAAAATCAGCCTCTTTTGTTTCAGCCAGCTATTAGTAAGCCTATGACCAGTTGAAATGCGGAGAGTGGGGCATTTGTTTGCCTCTGTGGCTTCCCCTGTTTGGGCCATTGGGACTTAGCCTTTGGGACAAGGGAGAGGCTGGTGGCCATTCAGCTTGTGTTTTTCACGACCATCCATTTGTTTAGTAATAACTTAGGGTACAAACATGAACATTTGTTTTTCCAGGTTCCTGAAGGCAAATATTGCCTTTTCTGGTCACTTTCATATTATGGGGAATGGAATAGCTTATTGTGGAAAACAGAAAAATCGAAGATTGATGGTATAACTTAGGGCAGTGTTTCCTAGCCAGGGTTTATTGGGCCCTTTGTGGGCCTTCAGGATTTTTGAGAAGGGGAGATACAGATGAAAAATCACATACATTGAGGCCATCGTAGGAGTCTAGAGAGAGGTAGCCTCTAGGATAGGGAGAAGAGGGTTATAGGAAGGAACCAGGGTTAGGAAAGGTGGGTAAACGCAGGTACCCTTTTTTGTTTTCTGTTTGGTTTTGGTTTTGGTTTTGGTTTTTGGGTCACACTTGGCAGCATTGAGGGGTTACTCCTGGCAGGCTCGGGACCATGTAGGATGCCAGGGAACAAACCCGGTTCGGCTGTGTGTGAGGCAAACTTTTTACCTTCTGTGCTCTTGCTCCAGCCCCCCTTCTTGTTCTAGACTGACACACCTAGGATAGTTTGTCCTAGGTCATTTTGTTTGTTTTGTTTTTGGGTCACACTTGGCTATGCACAGAGGTTTCTCCTGGTGGTCGGCTCAGGAGTCCATATGGAATGTCAGATATCGAACCCAGATCAGTTGCATGCAAGGCATGTCTTTTTTTTTTCTTTATCTTTATCTTTATTTAAACACCGTGATTACAAACATGATTATAGTTGTATGATTACAGTCATGTAAAGAGCACCCCCCTTCACCGGTGCAACATTCCCACCACCAGTTTCCCAGATCTCCCTCCTCCCCACCCCCCTACACCTGTACTCGAGACAGGCTTTCTACTTCCCTCATTCATTCACATTGTTATGATAGTTTTCAGTGTAGTCATCTCTGCAACTGCACTCATCACTCTATGTGATGAGCTACATGTCCTGAGCTGCACCTGCCAGCCCTCATCTCTCTTGTCTCTGAGATACTGTTAAAAATGTCCTTCATTTTTCTTAAAGCCCATAGATGAGTGAAACCATTCTGCGTCTTTCTCTCTCCCTCTGACTTACTTCACTCAGCATAATAGATTCCATGTACATCCATGTATAGGAAAATTTCATGACTTCATCTCTCCTGATGGCTGCATAGTATTCCATTGTGTATATGTACCACAGTTTCTTCAGCCACTCATCTGTTGAAGGGCATCTTGGTTGTTTCCAGAGTCTGGCTATTGTAAATAGCGCTGCAATGAATATAGGAGTAAGGAATGGATTTTTGTATTGTATTTTTGTGTTTCTTGGGTATATTCCTAGGAGTGGTATAGCTGGATCGTATGGAAGCTCAATTTCCAGTTTGTGAAGGAATCTCCATATCGCTTTCCATAAAGGTTGTACTAGACGGCATTCCCACCAGCAGTGAAAGAGTTCCTTTCTCTCCACATCCCCGCCAGCACTGCTTGTTTTCCTTTTTTGTGATGTGTGCCAATCTCAGTGGCGTGAGGTGGTACCTCATAGTAGTTTTGATTTGCATCTCCCTGACGATTAGTGATGTTGAACATCTTTTCATGTGCCTTTTGGCCATTTGCCTTTCTTCTTTTTCAAAGTGTCTGTTCATTTCTTCTCCCCATTTTTTGGTGGGGTTAGTTGTTTTTTTCTTGTATAGTTCTGGCAAGGCATGTCTTAACCACAGTACTATCGCTCTGGTCCCCATTTATTTGAAGCCTAAACAAAACTTCTAGGGCTGGTTATATAGTATAGGAAAGTGTGTGACACAGGGAGGGACGCCCTGACTTCCTAGTTTCTCTTAGCACTTCACTGTTGTCAGCAATAATACAACTTCCTGTAATGAGCAGACTTTCTTTATGGTGTCTAAAACCAAAACTCTTTTATCTTTGTTTTCATGGTACTTTGGGTGTAAATTTTCTTAACTGAGATAATGAAGTTTGTACTTATTATTTGGGGGGGGGGGTCCACACCCGGTGATGCTCAGTGGTTACTTCTGGCTCTGTGCTCAGAAATTGCACCTAGCTTGCCCCGGAGACCATATGGGATGTCAGGGGATGGAACCCAGGTCTGTCCTAGGTCAGCCCCTTGCAAGGCAAACGCCCTACCGCAATGCCATCACTCCGGCCCCAAGGAGTTTGTATTTTTGACAGTCACACCTGTTGAAACTGAAGAGGTAGTTGAATCATCAGGACTTGGGAATGGTGTGACTGTCTTTTCAGGCATTGGTCTGCTGAGTTCTTAGTGAAATAGGAACTGCAGTTTGGGCTAAAATATTTGTTTATAATGCAGCATGAATTTGCAGTGCCAGACATCAGAGGTTCCCAGACTCTGGCCGATGGCAGTCCCTTTTCAGAAAGATATTTTCTCTCAGTTGTACCCAAGACCCATGGGGCTGGAGGTGGGCCATAGAGCCCCACAGTGCTGTATAAGCAGGTTTACGCTTTTTTTTTGGGGGGGTGCATACCCAGCAGTGATCAGAGCTTATTCCTGGCTTTGCTCATGGGACCATATGGAATTCTGGGAATAGAACTTGGGTCAGCCAAATGCAAGGCTTTTCTGCTGTACTATGGCTTTGGCCCAGAGACTTGTTTATGGTTTTATTCCAGTTGTCATGAGATCTGTCTGTGCTTACACATACACACATACATAAGTATGCCTCTTGGGGTGCTGGATTATACCGATGTGTTCATAACAAATAATTGAGAGGGGACAGTGCTTGGAGATAGTAGATAGTCAGGGTGTATGTGGGCTTGGCCTGGCTTGATTCTCGGTACCATGAGCATCTCTGAGTGTAGCCTAAAGGGCCTGAGCTGTGCCGGGGTGAAGTCCTGGTATCTCCTGTCACTATGGGGTCCTGTCAAGTTGACTCATCAGGGCTGGAAGGGCCCTTGGACCTCCTGAGCACAGCATAGGAGGCTCCCCTGGGTAGTTATTTGCTTTCGGATGGAAGTTTCACCAGCCTGGGATGTGATATTTGAACTCTCCTGTGCCAATGCTACTCTGAAATTCATGTTTACTAAACTACTCGGGGATGGAGCAAGGAAGTCATTTTCATCATTCTCATCGTTTAGCTTTGGAAAGTAGACTTTAGTTTCTGAGTTTGATTACAGTATACTCCCTGCCCGATGAGGAAGGTTTGAGCATCCTGCAAACAGTGCAGTGGCCAAGGACCCCCTGAATTTAATCATCTCTGTTAGTATTTCACAGACAGGCACCCATTTAAATGTTGTGGGGGTGGGGCCTTCCCGTCAGTGCTTGGGGAACCTGGGGTGACTCTAGGTGGTGCTCTGCTGTCTGGGTTGCGTGGCTCAGTGCTTGGACAGACCCAGTGGTGTTGGGACTACTTGGGCGGTATATACCCAGGTGCCCTGCACATACATGGCTTAAACAGACACCCGATTCTTTTTCTAGAAGACCAGTTTCAATGCAGATAATCCTATGACTTTTTTTTTCTTATTTGGGCCACACCCTGTGACACTCAGGGGTTACTCCTGGCTATGTGCTTAGAAATCACTCCAGATGCCTTACCGCTGTACTGTTGCGGCCTATGATTTTGTTTAAAAAAAGAATTGCCTGGGGCCCGGAGAGATAGCGCAGTGGTGTTTGCCTTATAAGCAGCCGATCCAGGACCAAAGGTGGTTGGTTGGAATCCGGGTGTCCCATATGGTCCCCCGTGCCTGCCAGGAGCTATTTCTGAGCAGACAGCCAGGAGTAACCCCTGAGCACTGCCGGGTGTGGCCCAGAAAACCAAAAAAAAAAAAAAAAATTGCCCTGGTGCTTTTTTTTTTTCCTAAACTGCCAAATTTGTCGTTTAAATGCTTTAAAAAAAAAAACAGCTGCAGTGCTGTTGTCAAACCATTGAGATGCTTCACATCTTAATTTGAGGCTTTTTTTTTAGGGGGGGGTCACATCCGGCAACACTCAGGGGCTACTCTGGGCTCTATACTCAGAAATCACTCCTGGCAAGCTCTGGGACCATATGGGATGCTGGGATTCGAACCACCAACCTACTGCACACAAGGCAAACGCCTTACCTCCATGGTATCTCTCCGGCCCCAATTTGAAGCTTTTTGATGCTTCACATCATGGGGGTGAGGGGATTGGCACTAGAATAGACTTCAGGGCCTCCCTGTTCGAGTCTTCTTGCTGGCCAGCCGAGCGTGGAGCAAACACTCCAGCTGTACATCTGGAACATTCTTTTCTCTCCTTTCCAGCCTCTTCTGACCGGCACTCACCAAACAAATAATTAACACCCCCTGTTAACTTCTGGCCCATTGCTTTTGGTGTGTATCAGAATTCATTAAGAACAACATTTACATAGTTGCTTTTGTTTTCTGAACTTTTTACTTTATGAACTTATGGTACAGGTGTAGACATAAGTAGTCTTATATGCTATTAATAATAAATTTACTTAGAATGTTATATATAGTTCATGGCAGTCTTTCATCATGGGAAAGGCTGAATCTGTACCTTGAAAAACAAGCTGTCCTTGTGATCCTCAGTTGACTTTCATCTTCCTGTTTGCTTGCTTTTGTTATTTGTGCAGAGCAGGGAATTGAACCTGGGGGCATATGCTTGTCTGGGCCACCTCTCTGACCCGAATGTGGTTTTTCACATCATGCTGTAGAGTGCGTGCTGGCCCTGAGTCCTAGCCCTGAGTTCAGTCCCTGGCCTGCATGCCCTGCTCGCTGCCGTGCACCACCAGGAGTAGGCCCAGAACACCCTTGAGCCTGAGCGCCAAGCTGTCAGGCCTGCACTGCCAGACTGAGCTTTGCAGTTGGTGGCACTGTTATTGCTATCAGCTGTTTGAAAGGCAGCCTCCATGTATTTTTCCAGGAAAGTGTGGTTTGGAAATTGGCACTTACCTGGTATCTTGTCCACATTTGTTCTGGGCTTGGAGACGAGGCCATCAGAACACTGACTCTGGGTCAGTGTTTGCTTTGTTTACTTATTTTTTTTTTTTTTTTTTTTTTTTTTTTTTTTTTTTTTTTTTTTTTGTGATTTTTGGGTCACACCCGGCAGTGCTCAGGGGTTATTCCTGGCTCCAGGCTCAGAAATTGCTCCTGGCAGGCACGGGGGACCATATGGGACGCCGGGATTCGAACCGATGACCTCCTGCATGAAAGGCAAACGCTTTACCTCCATGCTATCTCTCCGGCCCCTTGTTTACTTATTTTTGGTGTCACACCCAGCAATGCTCAGAGCTTAGTCCTGGCTCTTCCTGTAGGATTACTCCTTGTAATTTGGGAACCATGTGGGGTACAGGTGATTAGACCTGAGTCAGCTGTGCAAGGCAAGCACCTTCCCCCACCCCACCATCTCTCTGGTCCCATGGTTTTGTTATTATTATTTTTTTTTTTTGTCTTTTTTTAACCACACCCAGCTATGCTCAGGAGCTATTCCTAGCTTTGCTCAGGACGCCTTTCTGGCATGCTCGGGGGACCATGTGGGATGCTGGTGACCGAACTCAGGTCGAGCGCGTGCAAGGCAAGCGCCCTACCCGCTGCTCTATTGCTCCGGCCCCGGTTTTGTTATTTTTATGTACTCCTTTGCATTGTTTCTCTTGCCCTTGTCAGTTCTCATACTACTTATGCACCTTTCCCCTTGTAGTTGGTTGCAAATTCTGATTAGAAACTACCTATTTGGGGAGTGCAGGAGATGCTTCAAAGGACTGGAGCTCATATTTTGCTTGTAGCCTGGCCCAGCACTTCTTTGTCTTCAGCACTATTGGGGGAGTGGGGTGACCCCTGAGCACATGTGTGTGTGTGTGTGTGTGTGTGTGTGTGTGTGTGTGTGTGTGTGTGTGTGTGTTTACAACACACTCCATATTTTTTAAATTAAAATTTCTGGAAATTAACTGCATGTCACAGTTGAATTTGGTCTCGTGATCAGACTTTGCTACAAGTTGCTTTCTTCCAGCCCACAATTTGTCACAGCCCCATTAGCAGTTATTGGAACGACTGAAGTGGCCACAGGAATGAGATTTGTGTCAGGCAGATTGAGACCTGATTGAGTCTGCTAGAGCTGCATCTGTGACTAGAGTTGTTGCTTATCCAAATCTTTCTATTGTAATCTCCCTTTGTCAAAGGAGTCAAGATTTTAAAATCAGTAGAGGGAGAACCCCTTCCTTCCTTTCCTTCCTTCCTTCCTTCCTTCCTTCCTTCCTTCCTTCTTCCTTCCTTCCTTCCTTCCTTCCTTCCTTCCTTCCTTCCTTCCTTCCTTCCTCCCACCCTTCCTTCCTTCCTCCCTCCCTCCCTCCCTTCCTTCCTCCCACCCTTCCTTCCTTCCTCCCTCCCTCCCTTCCTTCCTTCCTTCCTTCCTTCCTTCCTTCCTTCCTTCCTTCCTTCCTCTCCTTCCTTCCTTCCTTCCTTCCTCCACCCTTCCTTCCTCCCTCCCTCCCTTCCTTCCTTCCTTCCTTCCTTCCTTCCTTCCTTCCTTCCTTCCTTCCTTCCTTCCTTCCTTCCTTCCTCCCACCCTTCCTCCCACCCTTCCTCCCACCCTTCCTCCCACCCTTCCTCCCACCCTTCCTCCCACCCTTCCTCCCACCCTTCCTTCCTTCCTTCCTTCCTTCCTTCCTTCCTTCCTTCCTTCCTTCCTTCCTTCCTTCCTTCCTTCCTTCCTTCCTTCCTTCCTCCTCTCCTCCTCTCCTCCCTTCCTTCCTTCCTTCCTTCCTTCCTTCCTTCCTTCCTTCCTTCCTTCCTTCCTTCCTTCCTTCCTTCCTTCCTTCCTTCCTTCCTTCCTTCCTTTCCTTCCTTTCCTTCCCTCTCATCCCCTCCCTCCTTTCCTTCCTTGATCAATCATTTACTTAGAAAAATGTAAATAAAAACATACTCCATGACCTGTTGCTAACAGGGTGGCTGTTATTAATGTTGATTTGTTTAGTGTTAGCTTTGGTGAGGCAGTAAACCAAAACAAACTAGCATTATCCAAATTCTATGAATTCTTGAATGGAATTACCGTGAGGTATACAGTTACGAAGTTGTTCATGATTGTGTTGCATTCATACAATTTCCAACACCCTTCACTAGTGCATATTTTCCGCCATCAGTGTCCCCAGTTTCCTTCCTACCCTCCCCCCACTGCATTTTTGCCTCTGGGGCAGGCATTTTTCTTCTCTCTCTTTCTTCCTTTAAGACATTGTGGTTTGCAATATTATTACTGGAGGGTTATTATGTCTATCACTTTATCCCCTTTCAGCATTCAGTTCTTGGCCAAAGTGATCATTTCTAACTATCATTGTCATAGTGGTCCTTTCTCTGCTCTAACTGAGCTCCCTCGCTATTGGTGGTAAACTTCCTACCATGGACTGGTCCTCTTGGCCCTTGCCTCTAGTATGGCCCTTGCCTCTAATATCTCTGGTTATTATTATACTATCCTTTTTATATCCCACAAATGAGTGTAATCATTCTGTGTCTATCCCCTGAGGGTGAACTTTTCCATCCTCAACTTTTCTGCAGTAGGTACAGAACATATTTGTAGAACCATTGTTTATGGAATGTGTTTTGGCTTTTGGCTTAAATTTGTAGGACTTGCAGATTGGTTTTGGTCTGTTGAACTTTACTTTGTATCTTCCAAATAGATGAAAAAAAAAAAACCCCACCATGCTCAAATTCATTGATGTGTTTTACATAATGTAAAACATTTTAACAGATGTTTTAGTATTATGGCCTTGAAGTTTTACAAATGTCTTGAAGTACAACCTGGACATTGGATGGGGTTTCCTGATTTGCTGTGGGATGCATCTCATGAGCGAGTCTTCCAGTCTCTCAGAATTTCTATTTCTGCAACAGTGGGATGGGTGTGATACAAGGACCTACCAATTATTCATTGTTTTAAGAATTACACAAAATAATCCCTGTGAATTGAAACCTTTGGAGCAGTGCCTGACATGAATTAACCATATTAGTAACATCTGTTGAGACTCCTAATATACTTTATGCACAGAAATATGTTCTTGTTAAATCATTGTAAGCTTTGATTTGATTCATTTGCTGAACTATTTTTTGTTTGTTTGAGGGACCACACCCAGTGGTGCTCAGGGTTTACTCCTGATTCTGTGCTCACAGATCACTACTGGCAGGCCCAGGGCATGGGGGATTGAACTCAGGTGGCGGCATGCAAGGCAAGTGCCCCACCTGCTGTACAATCTCTCCTGCCCCTCATTCCCTGAACTTGATTACCAAAATCTAAATTCTGAATTTTATTGTTTTTTTTTTTTTTTTTTTTTGGTTTTTGGGCCACACCCAGTAACGCTCAGGGGTTACTCCTGGCTATGTGCTCAGAAGTTGCTCCTGGCTTGGGGGACCATATGGGACACCGGGGGATCGAACCGCGGTCCGTCCAAGGCTAGCGCAGGCAAGGCAGGCACCTTACCTTTAGCGCCACCACCCGGCCCTAAATTCTGAATTTTAAATAGCATAAATTATGATTGACATTCTTGTTAAGCCATGCTATTTCTATATAGGTAACATATCAAAGGTAGAGATTTAGGTTTTCATTGATGTGTTGGTTCTTGTTGCCTTCTAATACCATTTTGCTTGATTTTCAGATTGAAAATTTACCATGAGAATCTTCATTTCTACCCACTAGTTTATTAATATTTTGAGAAAATGAGACTTTTTTTTCTGAATTTTGTTTTGTTTTGTTTTGGGGCCACACCAGCAGCACTTGGGTTACTCTTTTTTGTTTTTTGGGTCACATCCAGCAGCACTCAGGGGTTACTCCTGGCTCTATGCTCAGAAATTGCTCCTGGCCAGCTCAAGGGACCATATGGGATGCTGGGATTCGAACCACCATCCTTCTCCATGCAAGGCAAACGCCTTACCTCCATGCTAATTCTCCAGCCCCCAGCACTTGGGTTACTCTTGGTAGGCTTGGCATGCCAGAGATCAAGCCCCGCTGTGCTATTATTCTGGCACCTGAATTTTTAGTATTTGAAACAAAAGATGTCCAGAATACTACTCAAGCCTAGTATTCATTTGAGAATTAGTTTTGTGCTAGACTCATTTTCTTGCATAAATTATTATGCTCAGATGAACACATTTTATCTTTGCTTTTAACTATATTGACTCAAAATTTCCATGTCTTGAGTAATATGTAAACTTTTAATCTGTATAAAAGTTAGTTTCTTCTAGGGGGCAGAGGGATAAGTGGATAAGGTGCTTGCATGTGGCAGATCCTGGTTTGATCCCTGAAACCCCTAAGAATGGTTTATTTATTTATTTATTTATTTTTACTTTTCTTTTTACACTTTATTTTTTATTAAAAACTCTGTGATTTAGGGCCTGGAGAGATAGCACAGCGGCGTTTGCCTTGCAAGCAGCCGATCCAGGACCAAAGGTGGTTGGTTCGAATCCCGGTGTCCCATATGGTCCCCCGTGCCTGCCAGGAGCTATTTCTGAGCAGACAGCCAGGAGTAACCCCTGAGCACCGCCGGGTGTGACCCAAAAACTAAAAAAAAGAAAAAAAAAACTCTGTGATTCACCTCAAAATGATTCTTTTTTTTTTTTTTTTTTTTTTTTTTGGGTTTAAGAATCAAAATGATTCTTAAGCACAGAAATAGGAGTAAGCAGTGGACACAGTCAAGTGTGGCCCAAAAGTCAGACAAAAGAAAAAGAAGGGGGCTGGAGAGATGGCATGGAGGTAAAGTGTTTGCCTTGCATGCAGAAGGATGGTGGTTTGAATCCCGGCATCCCATATGGTCCTGAGCCTGCCAGGGGTGATTTCTGAGCGTAGAGCCAGGAGTAACCCCTGAATGCTGCTGGGTGTGACTCAAAAACCAAAAGAAAAAAGAAAAAGAAGCAGGGACAAAAACTTGCTCATTTTGTTTTTCTGGTAACCTGAGGTTATTTCTGAAACATTTGCAACATACAACAATGTTTTATGCACCTATATCTTTATGGTTAGTTAGTACTTTCATCTGTTTGGGGGTTCTTTGGTTTGTCATAAATTTGGACCACACCCGGCAGTGCGAAACCCGGCAGTGTTGGTTGAGCTTTCCTACTTTCTCTATGAGAATGCGGCCAAAATGATTTCATTGTTAGAGAGCTTGTTACTGGAACACTCTGGAAGGCAGGTTGAAGTAACCGAGCCTATGTTTTCCCACTAGAGGCAGTGGAAAGGCCATGGCATTAAGTTTAGGGGTGCTCTGCAACCCCCTTCTCCCTTTCTTTTAAGGCTTCCTTGGGCTCTGCTCATCTTTGCCCAAGAGAGCGGAGATGTTGGCATTACTCAGGTTAAACAGGGTGTTTTTCAAGACAGACAGACACACAGAGTCATAAAATACATAAAGATCTTTTGAAGGAAGACTTCATGTTTTTGTGAATGTTTAAAACCATATTTAGACCATATTATTATCAAAATATATCAGGCTTTCTACCTTTTCTTGTGAGGCAAAATAGACAAATTTCAGATTCGTTCCCCTTTAAAAAAAGAAAAGGCATTTTCTTGACTTTGGTCTTAAAAACATGTTGGGAATAGACAAAACCTTTTTATTACCCGGAAGTAACAGTGTCCTTTGGCTCTTTGAGTCAAGGCAGCTGCAATCCTCTTTTTAAAAAGAAACTTCTTTTGTTAACTCTTAGGAAAGCTAAAGAAGAAAAGGGTTGGGGGTTAGAGTGAAGTCCATCCTGTCTTTGACCCTAGGACCACAGAGCCTCCTTGATTTAGCCCAGGAGGCCACAGCTCTATTAGGCAGGCCCTTCTCCCGGCACTGGCCTGAGCAGCGCCTCACCTATAGGCTTTAGCATTGAACCACCTGCCTCAGTGGCCAAATATCAACAGAGAAAGCATCAAAAGGATGACAAAACTTTGACTTTCTGATACCCTGTTTACTGCTTTTCTATTTTGTGATATTTTAAATATTTAAAAAATTAAGTTATTTAGGGCCAGAGTGATAGCACAGCAGTAGGGTGTTTGCCTTGCACGCGGCCAACCCAGGCCTGGGTTCGATCCCCAGCATCCCATATGGTCCCTGACCCTGCCAGGAGCAGTTTCTGAGTGTAGAACCAGGAGTAATCCCTGAGCACTGCTGGGTGTGGCCCCCTCATATTAAGATATTTTAAAAAAGGAATTTCTCAGGACTGGAGTGGTGGCACAAGCGGTAGGGCATTTGCCTTGCATGTACTAGGCTATAATGGATTGTGGTTTGATCCCCTGGCGTTCCATATGGTCCCCCAAGCCAGGAGCAATTTCTGAACGCATAGCCAGGAGTAACTCCTGAGTGTCACTGGGTGTGGCCCAAAAACCAAAAAAAAAAAAAAAAGAATTTCTACAATCAAAGGTTAACCTAAAGTGGTAGAGAAATAGAAGAATGATAAAGGCTCTTGCCTTCTGCACAGGCTGACATGGATTTGATCCTAGGCACCTGCCAGGAGTGATCCTTGAGCTCAGCCAGGATCAAGCCCTGAGCACTGCCAAGTGTGGCCCCCAAACTAAAAAACTTACATAGAAAACCTGTCTTTTATCTAGTGATTTTTATTTTCAAGCTCTGTGGTATGAAATACGGTCTGATGCTTATCTATTGATAGTAAGAAAGAGAAAAATGCAGGGGAGCTCTGAGCAGTAAGCAACGGCTTTAGGTTTTCTAAGTTGCTGTTAAGCCACCCACAAGTTATTACTGCTCTGCCAGTTCCACAACACAAGGCAGGGCGTAACCACCAAGATTCAAGTGGTGTCCTCAAGAAAAATAAATTGCTATTCAAATGTAAGATCGATTCATTTTTATTGATTTTAGAAACCTAAATAATTGAATGCCAAATATACACAAAAAGCCACTGTCCATTACCGTCAGAAGTATTGAAAGGACTATGCTGTGATGGAGTCACTGCCAGTCTTGCAGTGAAGGGAGCCGGAGAGTCAGTCCATATAGGGGTTAAGGCACTCACCTTGCATATAGCTGGCACCACTAGAAGTGGCCCAACCACTCAAATTAAAAGAAGTGGAAAAGTTAAATACCTTTAGATAAACATCAGTGCTGTTTTTAACTTGCTTATGCAGCAAAAATGAGCCTTATTAACTGTACCTTCAAAATAAAAGGAACTTTCCAATTTTTACAAATAAATATTTATATTTTTAAACTGCCGGGCATGGCCCCGATTCTCTTCTCCTCCACTCTATTGTGGGAAGACTAGTAAAGATAGAATTGTACGTTTTTTAAGAATAATTCTCTTTTAAAGGTATACTTTTATTAAGTATCATAACTGGTTTAAAGGTTGGTGTTGTAATGCAGTGAGAAAACTTATTTCAACCTAATTGTGTAAGGCAAGCACCTTACCTGTAGTATTAGTGCTTTAGCCCTATTTTATACATATGTCTCTAATGTGAGATATATTTTGTGGGAAACTCCTTTAAAAAAAAGCTTTCATCCTGGGTCCAAAGTGGTGTCTGAGCGGTAGGGTGTTTGCCTTGCATGTGGCAGATCTTGGACGGACCTTGGTTCGATGCCCCAACGTTTCATATGGTCCCCCAAGTCAGGAGTGATCACTTTTTTTTTTTAAATTTTGGTGTTTTAGCCACACCTCAGGGGTTACTCCTGGCTATGTGCTCAGAAATCGCTCCTGGGGCCTGGAGAGATAGCACAGCGGTGCAGTGGATCCAGGACCAAAGGTGGTTGGTTTGAATCCCGGTGTCCCATATGGTCCCCCATGCCTGCCAGGAGCTATTTCTGAGCAGACAGCCAGGAGTAACCCCTGAGTATGGCCGGGTGTGACCCAAAAACCAAAACAACAACAACAAAAAAGAAATCGCTCCTGGCTTGGGGGACCATATGGGACGCCGGGAGATCGAACCAAGGTCTGTCCTAAGCTAGCACAAGCTCAAGGCAGACATCTTACCGCTTAGCGCCACCGCTTCGGCCCTTTTATTTTTATTTTATTTTGGTTTTTCTTGGGTCACACCTGGCAGGGCTCAGGGGTTACTCCTGGCTCTACTCTCAGAAATCGCTCCTGGCAGGCTCGGGGGACCGTATGGGATGCCGGGATTTGAACCATCGCCCTTCTACATTCAAGGCAAATGCTCTACCTCCATGCTATCTCTCTGGCCCCATCTGTCTGATATTTTTATATGTAACTATAACTTGAGTTATATGGAAGTGTTATGGTTTTGAACATAACTATAAAGAGTTTTATTATGATCTGAGTTCTTTTCTCCAGTGTGCAAAGTCAATAACAAATATCAAAGGCATAGAGGGCAAAAAAAACCCTTCTGTAGCAGATTTCAGGAGCTCTGTTATTCCTGAACCGGTCTGGCTGCAGTTAACTGGTAGCTCTCAGCTCTCAGCAGCATTTAATGACATGCTACTGGCACCTGTTAATGGACCTGGCATATTTTTGCAGGCTTTATGAACTAAATGAAAGTCATCTGTTTTTACTGATCTTAGTTAGATGCTATTTAGGGGAACCTCCATTAAAATCAGCCAGTGGAATTATCCTGTTGCTTTGAAGGAAAAGAATAGTAAGCAGTGAGGGAACAGGAGGATGGTGTGAGTATGTAAAGATTTAGGCTGAGGCCCCACAGGAAAGGAGATATTAGGCAGGAGGGCCAAGAGAAGAGGTTTTCTGGAGGCCCACAGAAGACCACACGTACAGAGACTGTGATAGGGACATTTGTTGAATCTCTGATGGAGCAGAGTCCCATCGGTTATGGATAGCATTGTCTGGAGGGCCAGAGACTCGTGTAGAACCTCAAAAAAAAAAAAAAATTGCGGGAAAGACCATTAGGATTCTGGTGTTGGAAATAAGATGAAAGGGGGAGCTTGATGTTGAGATTGAGTCTCAGGGTCCTCCCTTCCTACTGTGGTGGGCAGCAGTGTGTTTGGGTAAAATAGAGGCAAAGGTGATGTGGATGAGGGATTTGAAAGGGAAGAGTAAAAGATGTGAGAAAATTCAAATAGAATAAAGATCGTTTTGTACAGTTGACATGGACAGAATGCAGGCAATTACTTGGGGCAAGGGTGGAAAGAGTGGGGCCCCATGTAGTTTGGAGGGACTCCAACCAGACCTTTTGTGAATGTTCAGAGAAGAGCATAAATGGCTGGGGAAAATAATGGTAGAAATTTGGAGACATTTTAATGTAGTGGAAAGTGTACTTTCTCACAGGAAAGTATTTCAAAGTAGACAGCTATATGGTCAGGGTGTCATGTCTGCCTCTAGTGAGCTGATTGTCACTTTTTGGTTTTGGGCAACTGGAAGGATGTTGCTGACGATGGCAGGTGACAAGTGAGTGACGTGGGGAGAGAAGCCAGGCTGAAAGGGCCTAAAGAGGGAAGAGAGGCGAGGAAGTGGGGAAGATAAATTCGAAATCAAGCTGACTGGTCTCATTTCCTTTTTGTGGTACTCGTGACCACCTGTAGGTTGAGCTTTTTTTTTTCCAAGCCTTATTATATAGTTCAAGAGGACATTGCATACATCTCAATCATTTTTCTTGAGTCCCAGAGGAGTTGACAGGTAATAGTGTCTGCCTGTGAAACTCTCAAAGCCAAGAAGAGCTTTTCACTTTGTACTTGGTGGCTCTTCCTATTTCTTGTTAATGTGGGCCTCTATGGATTGTACACTTGACTTTCTCTGCTTTCTTCCTTGAGAAAGCATGTTTTGAATACTAGCCCCCACTGTATTCGGGACTGAGGACACCCTTGGGAATTAAGCTATGGCATGTCCAGTTGCCTTTATGGGAAATACCAATCTAATAGTGGTGCAAAAGCTGATACTGAGGGCTGTGTTTACTGCATTGGCGGCCTTTCTGCCCCAGCAGTTCAGAATAGACAGAATCCCTAAGTAACCTGGAAAAGACCTCCGAGCACAGAGTTCAGTCACTTTGGTTTGTATATGAAACAGGTCCAGAAAGGTTAAGGTCATGCCTAGTTTAAGTGAGAGAGTCACAATTGAGACTTACATTCCATCGACCATGTCTAGTACTAGTTACTGTGCTTTCCTGCTTGTCTTAACGGGATTGACCAAATAGCGAATTGGAAACAGGAACTAATATGCCAATATAGATTTTCTGTTTCCCACATTTGTCTGTATTTGGCAACATTCAGAGACAGAAAACATGTGCGTTGTCATCTGATGGGGAGGGGAAGGGCATGAATTGCTGTATAAAGTGGGTGGCATATGCTTTTTCTGTTGGGAGAGATTTGGGGGTGATGGATTGAACACTAATAAGATGACCTGGGTTTACCTCTCACCTGCTGTGCTGTTTTAGGTAGAGCATTACTTTAGAAAAACTAAGATTGACTGTTAGTGTTCTGATTATTGTGCAATGTTTAGTCGTGGGATTTCAAGACGCCTTCAAGCACATTCTCACAGAGCAGAACTTTCCACAGTGTGTGTGTGCTCATGAAGACTCATGAGGATAAGGAAATGATCAGATTGACCCCTGTTTAGATTGTAGGGGAATTGAAACTATGTTTGGGAAGTATGTCTTTAATTGGAAAACTGTATATTACTTTTTTATTTTTAACAATTAAGGTCTCTTTGAGAATCAAAAACAAAAACTGGGTAGGCTCTAGTTCTGGTAAAGGTAAACTTTATGTCCTGTTGGGGTTATAAAAATGATGGGGCCTTCAACAAGTTATAATTTCAAAGACTTTCACAGAGTTCAGAAGCCAAGACTTTTCTTTTTTCTTTTTTCTCCCCTAGTTGTTAGCTCATACCCGGCAGCACTCAGGGGTTAATCCTCGCTCTATGCTCAGAAATTGCTCCTGGTAGGCATAGGGGACCCTATGGGATGCCCAGATTCGAACCACTGTCCTTCTGCATGCAAGGCAAATGCCTTACCTCCATGCTATCTCTCTGGTCCCAGAGATTACTTGTGTGTGTGTGTGTGTGTGTGTGTGTGTGTGTGTGTGTGTGTGTGTGTGTGTGTGGTTTTTGGGTCACACCCGGCAGTGCTCAGGGGTTTTTCCTGGCTCCGTGCTCAGAAATTGCTCCTGGCAGGCACGGGGGACCATATGGGACGCTGGGATTCGAACCAATGACCTTCTGCATGAAAGGTAAACGCCTTACCTCCATGCTATCTCTCCGGCCCCAGAGATTACATTTTTAAATATGAAGATTGAAGTGTAGAAAAATTATTTTGTTTTTAGAGAATTACATCTTCTAGAATCCAAAAGACCAAAATAACTTTAGTGGGGGATCATACCTATCAGTGCTCAGAAGTTACTCATGGCACTGTGCTCAGAAATCACTCAAGGGAAAAAGCTCAAGGGACCATATAGAATGCTAGAGAATGAAGCCAGGGTCGGCCACGTGCAAAACTAATGCCCTACACACTGTGCTGTCACTCTGGCTCCATAACTTTTTTTTTAAGTTTGATATTCATTGTAGAAAATTAGTTTGTTATATGCCACACTCCCAAGTCATATCTTGGTTGGCATTTCCTTTTGGCTTTTTTGGACCTGTATTGGATATTAAGATAAGCATTTCTGTACTTTTATATGCTGTTCATTTCATTGGGACCTGAACATTTCTTGGAGGAGATGATTTTCTCTGAGGCAGGGTGGGTGTTTTAGAAAGGGATGGCAGTTTTCTCTGAAGCAAGAGTTGAAGCGAGAGTTCTAAATAGCAAAGCTGATGGTGCTAATGGTAAGAGAATAAATAGGGACTGAATCTTGACATATCATGACCCTATTGAGAAGATTCTTGTGTCAGAGCTAGTCCCTCTCTAATATTAAGTTCCTTTCTCCAATTTAAATTGGTATTTAATTTGGCCCATGGGCTTAGCAATGCTCAGGGGATTCCGTGGTGCTGGGGATTAAGCCAGGTCTGCCCGCCTCATACAAAACTTGTGCCTTAACTTCTGACCATCTGTAGTCCCTGTATGTTAGCAGAAATGCCTATCTCCATGCTGAAACCTCTGTGTGCGGTTTTGGGGTTCTCGTGGAGGGCTGGGGGTGGGAAAGAGATTTCTTCCCAAATGCTAAGGACCCTGGATCACACACAATGACTGATACTCAGCCAGACTGAAGCGTTAATGCAAGGACTCTGCTGTGTGCTGTGCAGCCTCAGCGTTGCTGGGGCAACCAGGACAGACCTGGTGGTACTGGGGGCCAAACCCAAGGCATGCAGTCCAGCCCCGTCAGCTCCCCTTTCCTGACCAGAAAGAGAGGTCGGAGCCAGAGTACAGTGGGAAGGGAACTTGCCCTGCACCTGTCAAACCAGGATGCAGTCTCTAGCATCCCATATGGTTCTCTGAGCCAAGCCAGGAGTAAATCCTAAGTGTCCCCACAAACCAAGGAAAGAAGGGTGTATAAATTCTTACATAGGGTTTCCAGGAATAATTGATACGTCATGATGATCAAGTTGAACAGTTTTAATATGCAGACATATTCGATACATATGCATCTATAAATGCTCATTGGACACATGACTCAGTCTTTTTCTCTCACCTTTACGCCAATGCTGGCCCTTTTTGCGACCTCTGTAGTAAAATTAACTACTAAGCTGTGGTTTGTGTTATGTATAGACTGGGATTTGGTGGGACAACAACAAAGCTCAGAGCATTTGAGATTGTTAACCTTAAACTTGTTGACGCCAGTACTGTTATTGTGCTAATTAAGCCATATTCACATGTGGTACATATAGCCACCAGTGGTACATATAGTGTCATCAACATGGTGAAATTATTTCAGTTATAAATTAATGGGAAAACTTAACGTAATTTATTTTGTGAACAAGTGGCAAGGAGAGGGCTATTTATAGGATGACCAGTGTAACAGGTTACCCCTCCCCCCAAAACTGCATTTCTGATGTATACTAACTTGTTTTTGTAATTTATATACAAGGGAAAAAAGGAAATCAGTTGCTTGTAAATTAAAGGTAATACCTTTTGCAAATTCCAGGCTATTTACAAACTGTCATTAGTGTAGAAAAGTAGATAATTTGAGAAGCCATGGCTATATCTCAGTAGGCTAGAGTTCTGGGCCTTCCTAGCACTGTTTGGGAGATAACTCTCAAATGAAAAAGAAAAGTATTTCATTGGAAAACCGTCTTTTGAATGTTGAGTGGTTTATAATGCTGTCACTAGATTGGACCCTTTTTGGACATTTTAAATGAGGCATGTAGAAAATTCAATAAATTTAGAATTGTACTTAATTGGAATCCATTTAATTTTGACTAATTTACAAAACAAAGCAAGATTGCTCCAGTTTTTTTGACTATAAGAAATATATTATTTGCTTTTTTTTTTTTTTTTTTTTTGGGGGTGGTTTTTTTTTTTTTTTTGGTGACACCCAGCAGTGCTCAGAAATTGCTCCTGGCAGGCACGGGGGAAATATATTATTTGACTATAAGAAATATATAGTACAGCATCTAGGGCATTTTCCTTACATGCGGCCAACCGGGCTCCAATCTTTGGCATCCCCCAAGCCTGCCAGGAGTGATTTCTGAGTGTAGAGCCAGGAATAACCCCTGAGCATCATTGGGTGTGTCCCCAAAACAAAAACAAAAATATGTTTGCAGAACCAGATGATAGTACAGCCTTAATATGCAGCTGACCAGACACGATCCCCAGTATCCTATTAGGTCCCCCAGCCATTGTCAGGAGTGATTCTTAGTGCATAGCCATGAGTAACATCTGAGAACTGCTGGGTATGACCCAAAGCCCCCCTTTCCCTCAATTGTTGTCTTGCTTTTATTTGTTTTTGTTTTGAGGCCATACCCAGCAGCTCTCAGGGCTTACTCTTGGTTCTGCACTCAGAAATCACTCCTGGCAGGCTCTGGGGATACTGTGGGATCGAATCCAGGTCTGCCATATGCAAGGCAAATGCCCTATCCTCTGGCCCCTGTTTTGCTTTTCATGACCCAAACTGAAAAGCATGAATGACTCTCCTTTCAAGTATTTGATAGACAACTGTATTCCCTATCGTCCCCAGTACAAACACGTGCTGTGTGTCACATCAACACTTTTAGAATATTTTTCCCCAGAGAAAAATGATTTGAGAAAGTCCTTTGAGAGTCATCTCAAGAGAAGAAGTAGGTCATTTGTTCGGCTGGTCCCAGAGAGAAGCGGGAACAGATCTACAAGCAAAGTGGGTGGCTCCTTCTCTGTGTGACACTCGCCTTTGAGTCTGAAGTGAAAAACCAAGGGTGGAAAGACGGGCACCCGTTATGGAAGTGGCATTCTTCAGCGTGGGTGGTTTAAAGGTCCATTCTCAGACTTGGAAATAGAAGGATTTGATATGCATGGGAAACGGGCTAAACTTCTTTAAACAGCTCAGCTGTTTGAGGACACACATTTCCTCCAGGAAATTTTTGTTTGTTTCTGGGCTACATTCTGTAGCACTCGGGTTACTCCTGGCTCTGTCATCAGAAATCACTCCTGGCAGGCTCAGGGGACCACGTGGGATACTGGGGATCGAGCCCAGGTCGGCCACGTGCAAGACAAGCACCCTACCCACTGTGCTATTGCTGCAGCTCCATTCAGGAAATGTTTTGCTGTCTTGTAGCACGTGGCGTGTTCTCTGTATTTTGGGGATGGGGGGCACACCCAGTAGTGCTCGAGGATAACTCCTGGCTCTGCTCTTAGAGGTCATTCCTGGCAGTGTTTAGGTATCCATATGGGATGCCAGAGATTGAACCTAGGCCAGCCATGAGCAAGGCAAGTACCCTACCTGTTTTGCTATCGCCCCAATATCAATAATTTTTAACTACACACATCTTGGGTAGTTAGCTTAAAGACTTGGGGGTAGGCATCTGAAAACAGGCTATAGGTATAGGCAAAGATGTCTGACTACATCTGTATCCGGGTATACCTAAATTCTGTCTTACTGGTTTGGTGACAAGTTAGGTTTGCTTGTGGGTTGAGTTTGTTTTTGTTGGAGTTTGGATGATATTTGGAGGTATTTGTGAGGACTGAACCCAGGAGCCCTGCATACAAGCTAGTCAGCTATCAGAGGAAAATCCTGTTGGTTTTTCTTGTACAACCTCGTTGAACATAAATGTCTCTTGAAATCAATTTTGACAGTATGAGAAAAGTAGATAAGATTCCCCCCACCTTTTTTTCTATTTGACAAGGTTGCTGTGGTCTAATCCATGGATTTTACAGCTGTGTTATAGGGAATCTCTGTTCTTGACGAGCACATTAGATAGTTCTTATGCTGCTAGACTTTTCTAGAAAGGCAGAAACCATTTCTCTAAAGGGCCACATTATGTCTTAGACTTAGCAAGGGTCTCAAACTTGCGGCCCTCCGTACATTTTGTGGCCCTGCCCTAGAGGAATCTTTTTTTGTTTTGTTTTAGTTGTTTGGGTCACATCCCCCAATGTTCAAGACTTACTACTGACTTTGCACTCAAGGATCACCCCGACTTTGCCTTCTGCGGCCCCCAGGTAAAATGAGTTTGAGACCCCTGACTTAGTGTGTCCAGAGACAACCAAGGATTTTATTCGTGACAAGAGAGGACATAAATATTCAGACATTTTTATTGAATAAATTAAAATTATAACTGCATATGGTGTTTTGTGATTGAGATTTACTAATGAGAAGAACTCTTCCCTTAGAGGAGAAAACATTTTACTCAGTTAGGGCTCCAGCCTTTCATATTCCTTATCAAAATCTGTTGCAAATGTTAATTCATTACTGCTTCTTTGTAGTGAGACTTCACACATTTCATCCTTAAAATGTCTGTTGGCCAGAATGGTTACTGCCAAATGAGCGTATAATGTTAAGTGAACAGAGTCATTGCTTAGTAGATGTTGTAGAGTTGTCACTTTTCTTTTGGCTTTGGTGTTTGTTTACATGGCAGATTAATCGTTTTCAATTGGACATTAGGTGGAAGCTTCCCGTGACCTGCTTGATAGATTTTGAAATATGGAAAGTTTCTTTGCCTTGGGATCTGTTGGTGAAAGGTGTTGCTGGAACTGGCCTTTGAATTTGGAAATACATACCTGATACCCATTTATTTGAAAGAAAGGGAAGGGAGGCTGTCATCCCACCCAATGCTAATTTTTCCTGATGGTCAGACCTGCCCACATCTGGGAGAGGTCTATGGAAGGTAACAAAAGGGTTGCCTCAGAGGTGTAGAGGAGGCAGCAAGAAGGCTCTGCAGAAGTAGGCAGCATGAGAGAAGTCAGATTCGGGATTAATTCAGGGCAGCTTCAGGGGCTACTTAAAAGGTTAGCCTAGAAGCCACACATGGTGGTTAAGGCCTTTTATTAATAAAGCTTCATGTCTCCTGAAACTTCATGACTACTGTGGATCATTTCCTCGCTGCTACTCTGAACCTTCGAAGAGACCCGCTGGCTGGAAGTGGTTGCAGGCGCCTGGCCCGAGCCAGCTGAGAAAGGCCTCACCATCCATCCATCACCATCCAGGACTCTATAATTAATATGTAATTCTATAGGAGGCCTCAAAAAAACTTTTTTTTTTTGTTTTTTTTTTTGGCCACACCTGATGACATTTAGGGTTACTCCTGGCTATCACTCAAAAATTGCTCCTGGCTCATATGAAACATTTGGGATGAACCGAGGTTCGTCCTGGGTTAGCTGCTTGCCAGGCAAATGCCATATCGCTGCACTATTGCTCTGATGGGAGGCCTTAATTTTTATTTGTTTGTTTGTTTGTTTGTTTATTGGGTCACACCAGCAGTGCTCAGGGGTTACTCCTGGCTCCACGCTCAGAAATTGCTCCTGGCAGGCTCAGGGGACCATATGGGATGCCGGGATTCGAACCAATGACCTTCTGCATGAAAGGCAAACGCCTTACCTCCATGCTATCTCTCCGGCCCCTCTTTATTTATTTTTTGGTTTTGGGTCACACCTGATGGTGATCAGGGGTTTCTTTTGGCTTTATACTCAGAAATTATTCCTGGTGGTGCTAGGGGGCCATATGGGATGCCAGGGATCTAATCCAGGTCAACGATGTGCAAGGCAAGCATCCTACCCACTGTACTATTGCTCTGGCCTCTCAATTTATTTTTATTTTTACATTTGTATTTTTTTGGAAGGGGGTAATGTTGCTTGGGCCACCTGTGCACCTATGCTCAGGACTTAATTCCTGGCTGTGAGCTCAAGGGGGATCACTCCTGATGTGGGGGTTAGATGTGATACTGGAGACCAAACCTGGTTCAGCCACATGCAAGACAAATGTCTTCCCCCTTGTACTGTATCTCTAGCCAGGCCTCACTGTTTTAAGTGTTGACAGTATATCATGTAAGTTCGTTTGTCATTGGCTTATGACAAAAGAATATGCTGGTGTGGAGTTGACTTTTAACCATGGTATAAATTTTGTGCATATATATATTGTCTTAATTTTTGAGATTGTTATTAAGAAATGCAATCACAACTTCCCCATAACTAATTTACGAGCCTCTTATTTATTGCCCTATTTTAGAAATTGAATGCAGTTCTTATTTTTCCTTTAAGTTCAGTTTTATCCATGAGTACAATAAAATGTGAATAAATTTTACCAAATGTATAATCAGACAAAGGTAGCTTGTTCAGCTTACTGACAAAAAATTGTTGGTATTGATTAGGGTCAGCTTCACAAAGCAAATAAAATTCACTGTTGACACTGCTGGTTCAGTGACAGTTGGGCTGTCTGTTCAGGGCTGCTGTGCGCTCTTCGCTCCTGTTGGTGAATAATGCAGAGCAGAAACATTTCCCCAATTTTGCTAACTTCATCGAACCAAGTAAACCATGTGGTTGAACTAAGCCACATATATTTGTGCCATCACCCACTACAGTACACCCTACCGTACGCCTGCTTAAGTAGCACTCGTTTCATGTTTTCTCGGCTGCTTTGAAAGTGCTCTCATTTGTAGTTCTTCCACACCATCTCTTCACACAGACTAATTCTTGAGCGACTTGGCATGGATTGCTTGAGAAAACAGCCGAGCACTCACTAAATGTTAGTTCTCTCTTGGCTAACAAATAAGAACCACTTGGAAACTTACTTTGATTGTGGTCCCATGTTCACTTTTTTTGTTTTGTTTTGTTTTTGTTTTTGTTTTTGGTTTTTGGGCCACACCCGGCATTGCTCAGGGGTTACTCCTGGCTGTCTGCTCAGAAATAGCTCCTAGCAGGCACGGGGGACCATATGGGACACCATATGGGATTCGAACCAACCACTTTAGGTCCTGGATCGGCTGCTTGCAAGGCAAATGCTGCTGTGCTATCTCTCCGGGTCCCCCATGTTCACTTTTCGGTGAAAATATTTTCAGCTGTGAGGAGTTTAAAGAAAAAAAACACAAATTTCTCATTTTGTACTGTTTGTGAGTTGGATTTATCGTGAAGAAGGATTAGGCTGGTGGGGTTTGTTTAGGGAGAGTTCTAGTGTAGCTGGCCTGCTGGTCAGTGCATGATCAACACAGATGGATTCGCTAATCAGGATGGCGCCCCTTCCACTGGCCTGTCAGGGGTGCTTTTGATCTCTTTTTTATTTTGTTTCTTGTTTCCTGGGAATACAGTACTAGTGACACTTGAGATCCTCGGATTCTAGCATGTTGGGGTGGTTCATGCTGTGAGCAAGCGGTGCAAAGCCAGGGGAGCAATTCGTGCCATCTGGGCCACGTCTGGTTCCATTTCTCCGCTCATGGCCCTTGTGGCCCAGCCGCAGTCATAGGATATGAGTGAGTATCACCATGTTCTGATGCACTTGTACAAACGGACACCAACTGATGTTTTCTTTTCGTGTTATTTTTGGGTGTCACAAGATACTAGAAATGACTGTACAGACTGGCTGTGTGTGGCTGTCAGTCCTGAGGATTATTTGTTGCTGTTATTGTTTTTTTGTTCACTTTTGTTGGACTGGGGGGGGGGGCACACCCAGCAGCTCTCAGGGATTACTCTACCAGCTGTGCTATCGCTCCAATCTCCAGACTTGAGTTTTTGGAAAAACTGTCAGCCACGCTTCCCTTCTTCTTTGCTTCTCCTGTTGTATTTGCATTGACTTTTCCTGTAGTGCGGTGCTGAAGAGTTTTTTTTGGCCACCCCCAGTAGTAATTGGAGCTTATTCCCAGCTCAGTATGGTGCTGGGAATTCAAGGAGTGTGTCCACATTCAAGGTAAACACAGTAACCCCAGTACTGTTGCTCTGGCTCTTAAAATTCTCAATACCTAGGGCCAGGTTGCTTTCTAGAATATACATAATGTGTTTTTTTCTAAAATATATATACACATTTCCAGAATATATGTTCTGGAATGTAATTTCTAAGTGTTAATATATATTCCTTGCCTTAAGAAAAATATCTGTATTTGATCCTTATCTCTCTGTATATTTCCATTAATTACATGAGAAGGTTGCCCATTTCTGTTACATGATGTTGCCAATATATGGAGTTCTTGTCTAAAACAGATAATTTCTCATTTTGTATTCTTCTGCTTTCTGTCTAATTCCATATCCTTTTGAAGTAATACATTCTAAACCCTGTCCTGTTTTATATTTTAGTTGTGCGGAAAGCAGCATTGAATATATCTCTCACTCACTCAGTAACTGGGAAAATAATATGCCAGATCTTCTTAAGTTACACATTTATGGAGTGAGAATTACTTCCTAATTTGTGTTCTCAACATGTCTGTTCCCTTCAAACTCAGAGGTCTGTTTCCTTTAAACTTGAGTCCTGGGGCTGGCGAGGTGGCGCTAGAGGTAAGGTGTCTGCCTTGCAAGCGCTAGCCAAGGAAGGACTGCAGTTCGATCCCCCAAGCCAGGGGCAATTCTGAGCGTTTAACCAGGAGTAACCCCTGAGCATTAAACGGGTGTGGCCCGAAAAAAAAAAAACAAAGAAAAAACAAAAAACAACTTGAATCCTTGACTCAGTTTATTTGCGAGAGGACTCTTCATAACACCTGATTCTTGTTAATAGGCCACTCCCAGTTTAGATCCCATAATAGGAATAGAAAGCTTAGTTCATAGAACGGAAAAAAATTTAAATTTAAGGGACACTGGAGCTTCTCTTTTTATTTTTCTTTCCCTATGTTTCTTGTTTTGGGGCCACACCTGGTGGCCATGCTCAGGGGTTACTTCTGGCTCTGTGCTCAAGAATCACTCCTGGCAAACTTGGGGACCATATGGGATGTTGGGGATCAAACCTGGGTCAACTGTGTGCAAAGCAAATGCCCTGCCCACTATGCTATCATCCCAGCCCTGACACTGGAACTTCTTAATCTCATCTCACATTTTATTCTTTAGTTCACTCACCAGTATTGATTAACTTTGTCAACAGTAAAGTCTATCTTGTTTAGAATCCAGGTCTTCTGGCTGTTTACTTTTTTGTAAACAGGGGTTACTTCTGGCTCTACACTCAGAATTCGCTCCTGACAGGCTTGGGGGACCATACGGGATGCTAGGGATTGAACTCGGGTCCATCCCTGGTTGGCAGCGTGCAAGGCAAACACCCTATGGCTGCTATCACTCTGGCCCCCATTTCATTGTTTAGATGGAACCAAAATATCCACAGGGAAGAGAACTTCTATTTTATGATTTTTCAAGCTTACCACAAAATCTAAAAAACCATCCTTGAATCCTAAACAGGAGAGTGAGGGGAAGGAGCGTAACTTAATAAAATAGCATTTTATTATGCCATATATTATATGTTATATATTATTTTATTATTTTATGGACAAGCATTTCTTGTCCAATCCTTAATATCATTTCTGTATCTGTCAAGAGACTTCACAGTTTATCTTGAATGAGTCATAGCAAAAGTGGATCTTGGATGAATAGATACATAGTATATAAGGAAAGGAGAACTTAAGTCAGTTGTACATACTGAAATTGTTGCCTAGGGAATATCTTCAGTGCTCATTCATTCAACCATGGAACTTCCTCATTTTACAGAGGGTTAATTTGAGATCTGGAAACACTTAGAGACTTGCCAGATATTCCCTAGTGTTACAAAATGGACTAGAATTCGCATCTCCTTCTCCTGCGTCTGACAACAACAAGGCTTTTGATAAACACTTTGGAACTGTTGGGGGGGATTTTCCAGCAATTCACAGGATTCACCAAATACTTTGCTGGGAAGCGGGGGAGAGGTTGCCAGATCGCCTGCCTGAGCTAGGTGTCCAGTGTTACAGATAATGAAGCACAAGGCTGAGAGGTCTGAGGCTCTGGGAATTTTCCATCAGAGATGCCATTATTCTCTGTAGCCCTCACATTAAATCGCAAATAATACATGTTTTATGTTTCTTAATTTGGAATGATTTTTTGAGATCGTAGAAAAAGGTTTTTCTTTCTTTTGTTACTTTCCTTCAAGTGAAAACTGATTAAAAGTTACTATGAAAAAAAATTTCCCTACATGATCTAATTCAGTGAAGTATTCATACTATTTTCTTTTCCTTTAGTTTTTTGGGCTACACCTGGTGATGCTCAGGGGTTACTCTTGGCTCTGCACTCAAAGATTACTCAGGGGACCATATAGGATGCTGGGGATTGAACCCAGGTCAGCCCTGTACAAGACAAGTGCCTTACCAGCTGTAATATCTCTCAAGCCCTGAAGTCTTCATACTTTTATATAGCACATATTTGTTTGCACTTGTCTCGGCATTTTAGTGTGTTTAAAATTTGTTCAGCAATTTAATTTGGAGAAACCTGATCTCAGTAGCATGAGCATTAGTTTATAACCACATAAGTGTCCTTGGGTTTCCTTTCTCCATTTTCTTACTGTGGGAAGGCTCTATTATATACCCTGTGATATGAAATGGTCAATTAAGATACCATTGTTGGTTAAGGAATATTTTAAAACAAATATATATTCTGTGGGGATAATGTGTGTATATTCCTTGAATAGCTACTGAGTGGTAGAGAAGATAAAAGAATAGAACGCCTTATTTGGGCTTAAACTTTTTTTGTCGCTTGTGTGTTTGCTTAATTGGGGACCACACCCAGCAATGTTCAGGATTACTCTTGGCTCTGCACCTAGGAATTACTCCTGGTAGTGATCAAGGACCATATGGGATGTGGGGCTTCGAGCAAGGCAAACGCCCTACCTGCCGTATGATCTCTCCAGACCAGAACTGAAATTCTTAGAGATAATTCGCACATTGAAATGTGTGCAAATGAATTAAGAGTATTTTAATGTCAGCTCTACTGTCTCAAGTAACGCTACATAAATTATGCTTCATACGTATCTGAAGCTCCTTTCATTATAAGTAGAAGTTTAATAATAGGAATCCGTGCATATTTCTCTCACTACTGTTTGATTTTTGGTGAGATTGTAAATTCCTGATGAAAAAACAAAGTTAATTTGAATCCAAAAACCCTGAGTCCATGCCCCCAGTGGTGCAGTCACTTAGCCGTGGTTCTTACATAAAAGATTGAAGGAGAACAGGTGAGGCAGTTAGGTAAAACAGCTAAATCTTTTAGTGAAAACCTGTCAGATGTCTTGAACAAATGAGGATGATTTTTCCTTTTCCTTCTTTTTCCATAAATATAGCATACGTAGTCCAGCTCCCTGAGTGCAGGTGGGCTACAGAATTAAGGCATTGGACAATGTTCAGTAATAAGTTCAGTACCTGCACTGTTACATACTCACAGTTTTCTGGAGCAAAACATTTGACTAGTTTCTGAAGTGGAACCTATAAAACTACAGGGAACAAGTTCACATCAATTCAAGTCAAGTTTTACGGCCAAAGAAATATTGGCCTCACCTTCTTTTCTCAGAACCTCAGGATAAAGGAGTTTATGAATCTTTGCTGTGTGATCGCCATGTTTAACTGAGCAGTTTGATCGTGTAAATATTTCTTCCGTAGCAACTATAGCAAAAATAATTGCTGCTTGAGGACTTATTATTATGTTAGTATAACCAACATTTATGAAATCATTTTCCTGATGATAAATAAGGGGAAAGAACTGCCAGATCTCACTGCAATATATTCCTGGAGCTCTGAGTAATATTTTTTTGTAGCACGAAGTAATTAATACTCTTTTCTTTGTACATAATGGTTCATTTTAAGTCTTTTGTACTCTAGTACTCACAACTTCCTCAAAACTGTGCCTACGCAAGGTCAGTAGAATGAGTAAGGCAATTGCCCACTTACCTTGCTATGAGCCACACACCTATGTTGTGTTAGGAAATACAAATGGCAGTGCCAGGGGTCTGCCTTGTGCTTGTTACCTCAGGCCTTCTAGGCAGCTTCTCTACCATTCCAGAGTGAGCACTAAGTATTTGTTTTGTAAAGGGGGTGGCTTACTGTTTTAAATTATATATATATATATACATATATATATATATATATATATATATGAATATGTGTTTGATTTTTTGTTTGTTTTTTGGCCACACCAGGCACTGCTCAGGGATTAATCCTGGTTCTGTACTCAGAAATCACTTCTGGCTGGCTCGAGGAAACATGGGATACCTGGAATCGAACCCAGGTCACCTATATATAAGGCAAATGCCCTCCCTGCTCTGGCCCCCAATATGTATTTTTCTTTTTTTTTTTTTTGTTTTTTTTTGTTGTTTTTTTTTTTTTGGGCCACACCCGTTTGACGCTCAGGGGTTACTCCTGGCTATGTGCTCAGAAATCGCCCCTGGCTTGGGGGGACCATATGGGACGCCGGGGGATCGAACCGCGGTCCTTCCTTGGCTAGCGCTTGCAAGGCAGACACCTTACCTCCAGCGCCACCTACCCGGCTCAATATGTATTTTTCTTAAGGGTATGTGGCCTTTGATTTATTTAACCAGGATGGAAAGCAGTTTTCATTTTGTTTAGTTGCACCTTTTTGGTTCGATTTGGATGTGGGTTGTCCTTTCCTTTTTTAAAAAGCTCCTTCTAGAAGGGCGGAATCATCCCTATGTGGAGCTTCTCAGTTGGCACCTTTTTAGCAGCAGCCTTTGCAAAGCACTTTTATGGTTTTGGCTTGGTTTGTCTTCACCCTAGTTTCACTGTTAATAAGCCCAGTGTTTTGGCTCTTGGGGGTAGGAGAGAACAGTGGAACCTTTGTGGCAGCAAATAGTCAGTGTCTAATTGTTTTAATAATGTTCCGTCTCAGTGCCTTAGTAGTCCTCCTGAAATCACTGCAGACATAATTCCAGAGCAAAGAAAACAACACTCTCAAAACTGTTTATTGTGCTTACTTTTAAGTCAGTAAAGTCATTTATAAAAAGGAAATATGTCCAACGTTTAAGCTGTGGATTTATTTAGTTAGCTATGTATAGCTTACTAGTAATACAACCATTACAATTTAAGTGGGAAATCAGTATACAAACTTGTCTTTATTATTTCAATTATATATACATATGTATATATATTGGTTTTGGGACCACACACCGGCTGTGCTCAGGGGTTACTTCTGGCTCTGCGCCCAAAAGTCGCTCCTGGTAGGCACATATGGGATGCTGGGGATCAAATCTGAATCGGCCGCATAAACAGCAAATGTCCTACCCACTGTGCTTTATCTCCAAACCCACATTATTTTAATTATATGTTAAATAGGTAAAATAATGACTTGGTAAGGTCCTCAGATACTAGCTTTGATTTCTACATATGGTAGACTTTGTGAGTGTTGCCTAGTTCCTTCTTTGTATCTTATTCTGGTTTTCAGATTTTTCTCAGTGGATTTATGTTAATTATAAAAGCAAAAGAAAAACCAATAAATTATTAGGTGGTATGACCAGTGGTGGAAAATGGCTTTTTGGGCCTAAGAGCTCAACAGGCTGAGACATGCTTTGCATACAGGAGACCCAGGTTTGAGTGCCAGTACACCAAGGCACCCTCAGAGCTGCTTGGAGCAGCTACCCACAGTACTAGGAGTAGTTAGTTCCCAAATACCCACGGTTTGGTCCCCCAAACAGAAAAGGGTATTTAACTTTATATCAGTTTTAGGATGGTTTTGGGTTTTGGTTTTGTTTTGGGGTTTTTTTTTTTAACTTGTTTTTTGAGTTTGGGCCACAGTCAGTGGTACTCAGGGGTTACCTTTGGCTCTACACTCAGTGGTCACACCTGGCAGTGCCTGAGGGACCATATGGGCGCCAGGGATAAAACCCAGGTCATCCGCATATAAGGCAAACAAAGTTTTTAATATGAATATTATTTGAAAGGCTCACAGAGTTTGTCTTTGTTTAGTTTGCGATTTTTGTTCTGGGTTTTTGGTTTTTTTTGTTGTTATTTGGTTTGGTTTTGAGCCATACCTAGCAATGCTCAGAAGTTACTCATGGTACAGCACTCAGGAAATATTCCTGACAACTAGGGGATTGAATTGGATTTGACCACATACAAAGCAAGGTCCATAGTACCCAGACTTCTCTTTCCCTTGCACAGTTTTAATTTTAAGTGCTTTATATGTGCAATTTCATCTTGAGTTGTACAAATAACTCTTAAGTAAATATTGATGTTATTTAAAGACTAATCTCAGGTTCCCCTTTGCCTGATACTTGATAACCGTTAGTTAACAAGAGTATAATGTTCATATTGAAATGAATGCCCACAGACTGGATCAATAGTGTGGGTGAAACACCTTTGTTGCATGCAGCGGACCCAAGTTCAGTGCCCATGTGGTCCCCCAAACCTCACCACAGGTAATCTGTGAGCACTGCTGGGTGTGACCCCAAAACAAAATACAAAGATTTTCTGTTTTGTTTTTGGTTTTTTGGCCACATTCGGTGATGCTCAGGGGTTACTCCTGGCTAAGCGCTCAGAAATTGCCCCTGGCTGGGGGGACTATATGGGACGCTGGGGGATCGAACCGTGGTCCTTCCTTGGCTAGCGCTTGCAAGGCAGACACCTTACCTCTAGCACCACCTCGGGGGGGGGGGGGCCCGAAGAAAACATTTATTGCGCCCCCCTCTCAACTGTAAATAGTATCTTTATTAAAAAAAAAACTTTAACCTGCAAAACAAAAATATATAAAATTATTGAGCTGATTTTTTTTTTTCGGGCCACACCCGTTTGATGCTCAGGGGTTACTTCTGGCTAAGGGCTCAGAAATTGCCTCTGGCTTGGGGGGACCATATGGGATGCTGGGGGCTAGTGCTTGCAAGGCTGATATCTTACCTCTAGCGCCACCTTGCCGGCCCCGAGCTGATTTTTTTAATCAGAGGTGATGTCTGGATGAATGGCTCCAATGAGCACGTTTTGCAATGCATAGCTTTTCAAAGTGGGGTTGGAAGCAGGACACAGCAACTCTCAGCTCCAGAGACATAAACACGGTGCTTAGCTTGTTATGACAGTGTTTGCCTAGGTCAAACGTACCCCCCTTTACGGAGCCTCACGCCCCCCACCTTACTATTAGAAGCACCTCTCTAGCTTGTGTAAAATTCAACCCTGAGCAGACAGCTCTGTACATTTCTGCTCAGCTTTCCTCAGGCACTTTGAGCAGCCTGAGCAACTCTGGGAAAGCACTTTTGTGCCAGCTGTTACTTCCTGGGAGCTGGACTGCTCAGCCTTGTTCAGGGAAGTAGCATGTCTGCTGGGCTGGAGAATAAGGCTCAGGGCACCTGATAGACACTTTTTAGTAGCAGTGCACTTGAAGGAAACTTAGTACCCATTGCCATTGATAAAATTTGGGTTTTCATGGGAAAAGCAGATGTGGGAAAATTTGTATCTGCTCTTCAACGTGCACCAGTAGTTTCCTCACACTTCTCATGGCTGAGGAAATCCGGGGAGAGGCTGGTTTCTTCACATTGTGTAATGAAACTGCCGCCGCAGCCGTTTGACAGCCCTGCAGAACTTGATCATCCTGGGCTCCAAAGCAGCGGTTCTCAACCCTTTTCTGACCCCAGTTCCCTTCCAGCAGCCTTGTTTCCTTCCTGTGCACCCTCTCCCCTCCAATCAATTTATTCCTACGTTCATGCAGTGATCCCCCATTGATGCAGTTTTCACCTGTGGCCCCTTGGCATATCCTGGGGGACCATGAAGGCAGTTGAGAAATGTTCTGAATAGTTAGTCCTGGTGTTAACAAAATGGAGGGCTGGTAAAGATTCCTTTAAAATCTAGGGTGGAACATTTTCCTTCCCGGAGCTGTAAGGCTGCTTACATGTAAGGCTGAGCCCACCCAGTGCAAAATAGGGGATTTTCAGACAGCTGAGGATGAACAGTTGGTTGGTACGGCTTCTTCTGTTCCGCAGTAAACTAACTTTGAAGATACTTAGGATATAGTCAGAGAATAATGCTCACAATTATCTGAAAAGCTCCCCAAGACCAGAAGGAGAGCTCGAAGGCCAGAGCACATGTTTTTGGAGGCCTGAGCACCTCCCTGTCTGGTTCCACATTCTCTCCTCCCTCTCCACCTTCCTTTCTGTCTCGCTGGGCTTCAACTAAAGCATCCGTGCATGTTCCCTGCCTTGTTGAGAAAACCCTAACTTGTAGTGGCTTATTTGTTTTGTTTTGTTTGTTTGTTTGTTTGTTTGTTTTGGGGGTCACACCCAGCAGCGCTCAAGGGATACTCCTGGCAGGCTTGGAGACCATATGGGATGCCGGGATTCAAACTACCGTCCTTCTGCATGCAAGGCAAACACCCTACCTCCATGCTATCTCTCCAGCTCCGGCTTATTTGTGATGTATTTAAAGAAACACATTTTCGCTGAAAGTTTTCAATTATTTTCTAATTGGGCAAACACTGATCACCATAGTACACCTAAACAATAGCTCTTTGAGAATCTCCGGGTGTAAATGAGATTCTGAGAACAGAAAGCTGGAGCTCTCTGGCTGTAAGACCTCGTGACTCTGAATGTCCCCAAGATCACCTGCCATCCAGAAACCTCTAGCCTGGGGCAGTGCAGGTCCTGAGTCCAGAAACACTAGCCAGAAAGTGAAAAGCTGGGAGACTCTGAGACTCAGACCCCTTATTTCCCCAGAGGGTCCAACTTCTTTCTCTGTGGGACTCTTCGTTAGCAGTTGGTTTAGGGGATTGAAATTGCCCCTAAAGGGGCTCAGAGAACTATAGAATGTCGAGGCCTGCAGGGGTTGCAGAATCAGCCTCGGAGGTCTCTCGGTCTGGCAGGTGCTGGTACGAGACTGTCCTAGACCTCACAGTTCGGGTTTATTCCTGTCTCTGAAGGTCCCCAGCATTGTAGAAAAGTGAGGTAGAGGGGCCGGAGAGATAGCACAGCTGTAGGATGTTTGCCTTGCATGCGGCTGCCCCAGGATAGACCTGAGTTCAAATCCCCGCATCCCATATGGTCCCATGAGCCTGCCAAGAGTGACTTCTGAGCGCAGAGCTAGGAGTAATCCCCGCCGGGTCAGAAATAATGTCCTGCAATGTCTTTTCTTGGGTGTCCTCCATACCCTTCTCACAAAGTATGAGTATAAGATCAAATGAAAGGTTCAGTTGGGGTGCTCACTCTTCAGAGACATTTTGAGTTTGGGGTTTTTGGGGTGAGTAAGGGTTATTCCTGGCTCTGCTTAAGGATTACTCTGGTGAGGCTTGGGGGACCATATTTGGGTGCCAGGGATTGAACCTGTGCTGGCTGCATCCAAATCAGTGCCTTGGGGCCAGAGCAGTGGCATGGACCTGTGAGGCCTCTGCCTTGCCAGCCTCCCATATGGTCCCCCAAGCCAGGAGTGATTTCTGAGCGCATAGCCAAGAGTAACCCCTGAGCATCACTGGTTGTGGTCCAACAGAAATAAAAACAAACAAAAAAAACCTAAGCAAGTGCCTTACCGGATACTGTAGCTCCCACCCCCTCTGACATAGTTGCAAAGAGCTAGGCTGAACACTTTGTGGCTGAAGCAGACAGGCATTTTATGTTTTTAGTGGGTTCAGCTGCTCAGTCTGAAATTGGTGACTAAACAAGCTGTGTTTGGATTAAGTGGACAACCAGACAGTGTAGTATAAACTGTTTTAACAGAAACTTCCATTTCTAAGCCTGAATAATTATATATTTTCTTTTTTTGTTGTTTGTTTTCAGGGTGAATCTGTAAAATATTTCCTGGATAACTTGGATAAACTTGGAGAATCAGTAAGTTTGGTTTTTTTTTTTTTTAATTTAAACTAGATATTTGTTTGTTTGCCATGTGAAAATAGTAGTCAGGATAGCACTGTTAAGAATGTGTGTTTTTTTTTTAATTTAAGAGTTAAACTATCTGTCCTTTTCCAGTGGCAGATTCTTCCTGCTTTTTCTTAAGAGGAATTAAAGTGGAGAGTAATGCTTAGCTAACAATATTTAAAGATTTTTGGGTTTTTTTTTCTTTCCAAAATGCAAAATCATTTTGTTATCAGTTGGAACATTTATTTTTCTGTCATCCACTTCTGCCAATTCCTTGAGGAAATAGTCCTGTCTGCTATTTCCTGCAAGTAAAGTGGCTTAGAGGGAGATGAGTACATTTGGAAAAAGCTCATAACTGATTGTGCTTTGGTGTCTTGTCTTTTCCTTTTTTTTCTTAATAAGCAGAAGTAGGACAAGCACAGTAGTTTAGGTTGATCGATCTCCAGACTTCCCCACAGATTTGTCTATAGTTACAGCATGGGGCAGAAGGGCTGCTTGCAGGGGTTCTTGAAGAGCCTCCATCCATCCTGTAGGGTTCAGGAGTCACCCTTGGAGAGTCGATTGTGTTTCTGTGGCCCAGCCCAGCACTCTGCCCTGCTGTAGGGCAGGGCCACATCACTGTTCCTTCTGTGCCAGACTCCTTATTCCTTAGAAAATGTTGGCAAATGAGCCGGGAGACAGCTCCTAGGTCGAGACAACATTTGTCTGGCATCCACGAGTCCTCGGGTTGCATCACTGGCACCACCAGAGATGCGCATGACTCAGCGAATGACTCCAGGCTGTTTCCGGTCAGTTTGTATTGGATTTTTTTAGACTTTTCTGCTAAGAGCAATCCAGACACCATGTCTAAAATTTGAAAACTGAAACCAAAACTAAAGTGCTGTGATCAGTTAGTAGGCAGCTGTCAGCAGGAAGGGGGACTATGCCTGGTGTACTCCGAAGCTCACCACCCTCTCCATTTTTCACAAGTGCCAGGGCCATTGAAGCCTGCCAGGTTCAGAGCCTCATGACCTTTTAGGTAGTAAAATTATCCAGGGGCAAGGACTCGGGCCAGCCCATTCTGTCGGTACCCTAAAGGTTCCATGACATACTTGCCCAGAAAGACCTTGGACACCTTCATACTTAGGTTTTTCACCTGTAACATTGGTCCTATAAGAGAATGACCACATGGGATTATGGAAAAATCAAAGCTCGAGTCTTGTTTTGCTTGGGCTGCTGTAACAAGATAGGCAGAGTCCATGTGTCTTAGACAGTGGCCTTTATTTTGTTCAGTTCTGAAAGCTGGAAGCCCCAGATCTGGTGAGATCTCAGTGTCTGGGCTCACTGTGTCTTCTATACAACTCGTTGTATACACATTACATGGAGTTGGGGGGGGGGGGGTGTTTTGGCGGTAACCATCAGAGTTGGGCCCCGTGAACAAAACTACACCATGGCTGGGTTTCTGAGTGTCGAGCAGATACCACACACTGAGATGGGAGACAGTGAGTCTGTTTTGTCTTAGGAGACTCATTGACTTCACAAGACTCGAGAACTTCTTGGCCTTGACTTTTACAGACATTCCCGCAGGCAGTAGCTCAGGTCTGGACACCACTCACATACAAGTAAACGGGCAGGTCAGAGTTTCCCGTTTGCACAGTGCTGAGCAGTCTGCCAGGCCCAGAGACCAAGGGCTGAGCGAGTGTTACGAAAGTTTGGCAGTACCACTGGGCTCTACTTTGAGGGGGCCCACCCTGAGTTCCCCAATTGTCATTTTGGGGAGATAGTCGCGGAGTAGCTTAGAGGTGTCGTGAGACAAGGCCGAGCGAGATGCTAGAGATGGGGTGGTGAGACACATGAGGGGAGAGAAACTTGGAGACAGTGGAAATAGAGAATCTACGTTTGCTGGGGCCATGGCGCTGCGAGTGTTGTCTGTGCAGATGTAGAAAAGGAAGGAAGACAGTGGCTTCTCATCCAATGCACTGTCCCTGTGCCAGGCTGCCACGTGCCACCAGTGGTGGCTTTTAAAGCTGAGACACTCAGGCAGAAGTTCTCTGCTCTACAGACACTTGGATTTCCCCACTGCACAGCAGCAATGGTGGAAGAACATTGAAACTGGCTGTGGGCAGCAGCTCGCTCTGCCAAGCACGAGCATTTCCATCTTCACAGAATCCCTGTGAAGGTCAGTGTCTGCTTCATGCATGGGGACCTTGAATCGTGGCTTCGATGACGCATCCATCTGCCTCTGAACTGCGGTGTGGAGAGTTGATTCTGGAATTTACAGCCCTCCCCCACTCCCACTCTTCAGGGTTTTCTTTTCTTTTTTTCTTTTTTTTAATTTATTTTTTTGGTTTTTGAGTCACACCCGGCAGCACTCAGGGGTTACTCCTGGCTCTACGCTCAGAAATCGCTCCTGGTAGGCTCAGGGGACCTTATGGGATGCCAGGATTCAAACCACCATCCTTCTGCATGCAAGGCAAATGCCTTACCTCCATGTCATATCTTCGGCCCCTCTTCAGGGTGTTTTTGTTTTTTTGGGCCACACCTGGTGGTGCTCAGGGGTTACTCCTGGCTGTCTGCTCAGAAATAGCTCCTGGCAGGTACGGGGGACCATATGGGACACCGGGATTTGAACCAACCACCTTTGGTCCTGGATCGGCTGCTTGCAAGGCAAACGCCGCTGTGCTATCTCTCCGGGCCCCTCTTCAGGGTTTTTAACACTCACAGCACAGGACCCTATTCCCTGTGCTTCCTAGGGATTATTTTAGCATCCTACCCAGATGGTCAGTTCTTAACTAAGGAAATGCTAGAGAACATATTCTTCACATCAGCTAAAAAAAAAAACTAAAGAACCAGCTCAGGGCTGGTATATGTGGTTCAGAGACAGCTTGCCAGCATCTGCACTGTAAACTGGCCCCACCTCTGGGCAGTTTATGTCCAGAACTTACTGCCTGAGTGTCTCAGCTCTGATGCCCACCACTGGTGACACATGGCAGTCTGGCATGAGTACAGCACACTGGATGAGAAGCCGATGAGAGATGTCCGAAGCCATTAAATACTTATAACCTTTGACCTTGTGCTCTTTATTTTTGGAACTAGTCCTGCCCCAAAAGAGAATATATGCATAAAATGTTAATGATGACTTTTCTTTTTTCTTTTTTTCTTTTTTTTTGTTTGATTTTGGGTTTTTTTTGGGGGGGGGGGAAGGATCACATCCAGCAGCACTCAGGGTTTACTCCTGGCTCTACGCTCAGAAATCGCTCCTGGCAGGCTCGGCCAACCATATGGGATGCCGGGATTCGAACCACCGTCCTCCTGCCTGCAAGGCAAACGCACTACCTTCGTGCTATCTCTCTGGCCCTGATGACTTTTCTTATTTTTATTTTTGATTTTGGGTCTACACCTGGCAGTGTTCAGGGGGACCATGTGAAGTCCCTGGGATCAAACCTGGGTCACTAGTATGCAAGGCCAGCTTCTTATTCACTGTACTATCTCTCTGGCCCCTAAATATGACAAAAATATCCTGGGCTGGAGTGATAGTTTAGTGGGTAGGGTGTTTGCCTTGCATGTGGCTGACTCAGGTTCGATCCTCAACATCACATATGGCCCCCCCAAGCACAGCCAGGAATAAGTCCTGAGAGCAGAGCAAGGAGAGTAATCCCTGAACACTGCCAGGGGTGGCCCCAAACCAAAAATCCACTGTACTATCTTTCTGGCCCCTAACTATAACAAAAATATTGGGAACAACCTAAAGAATCGGTAGTAGAATTTTTCTAGAAGTTATAGCACATTAACCTATTTGATGTATATTTTTATCTTTTTATTTCTTTTTGGTTTTGTGAGCCATACCTAGTGATGCTCAGTGGTTACTCCTGGCTACGTGCTCAGCAATCACTCCTGGCTTGGGGGTCCATATAGGATGCCGGGGATTGAACCCAGGCCTGTCCTGGGTCATCTGTGTGCAGGGCAAATGCCCTACAGCTGCGCTATCTCTCCGGCCCTATTTTTAAAAGAAATATAGCTGTGTCAACATTTGATGTATATGTCAGCATTTGGCATGATGCATAAAATAACGTTAAACAAAAAAGTAGGGCCAGGTTAAAACTTGTGTGGTTCTGCTGCACAGCGCAATTGTCTGTTTATAAAAGAAAGTATGTGGACAAAAGCCAGAGGGAACCAGGCCTACACTCGCCCTTTCTTTAGAGACCTTGAGTCTGTAAGTGACTGAGGGTTGCAGAGAACTGAGAACCACAGAAAACTGCGGCCTTTCTGCTCTAGCAAATCCATCTTAACATTTAGAAAAAGTAGGTGAGTATACTCAAAATCAACCACACGAGTTAAAAACGACGCTAACAAAAAAAAAAGGGGGGGGCTGGAGAGATAGCATGGAGGTAAGGCGTTTGCCTTTCATGCAGGAGGTCATTGGTTCGAATCCCAGCGTCCCATATGATCCCCCGTGCCAGCCAGGAGCAATTTCTGAGCGTGGAGCCAGGAATAACCCCTGAGCACTGCCGGGTGTGACCCAAAAACCACAAAAAAAAAAAAAAAAACGACGCTAAAATGGAACATTGTGCCTAGCAATTGGCATTGTGTTCCAATATTGCCTTGATTTTTATTTTTTAAGCGATCCCGATTCTGATGATGACCATTAAAAGCTCTTCTGTTCAGTTGCCAGAAAGCTCTTTCAAAGTTCTGGAAAAATACTAGCCTCAGAGGGGCATGCAGTGTCTGGAGAGCCAGGCCTGCTGTTGGGATCTTGAACTGAGCCCGCTCACAGAGGGCACCCTCTGGCTGAGGCCATTCAGCCAGGTGCAATCATTGGACTTCACAGGTGGCATTGTTGCCAGAGCCCAGGACAGATAATGTCACTAGAGGAGAAAATGGAGACACAGTTGCTAGACTGTACCTTAGAAAAAGACCTGAAAGTAGCCCCAAGGACCCTTGGCTCATTGGCCCCAGTTGAGAACGTGTTTCTCGCACATTGCCTAGTGCTGGTGGCGTCATGCACCTGACTGAGTAAAAGTGAGTCTTGGGGGCCATGTTGGGGTGTTTGACTGCTTCTCAACTGTGACATCGATACTTTTTCGTCATTTCCTTGATTGAATTCAACAAGTGTGGGCTACTCATGTAGGGGCCATGTAGGACCTATGGGACCACTTAGGAAGTGCTACAGAGAGGGATCAGAGAGAAGGTATGAGGGTTAAGGCACTTTCTTTGCATGAGGCTGACTCTAGTAGTTTGGTCCTCAAGACCACATAAGGTCCCCTGAGCAAGGAGCCCTGAGGAAGCCCTGGGCACTGAAAGATGTGGTCCAAAATCCCTCCAAATGCAGAAGGATGGTGGTTCGAATCTGGGCATCCCATGTCCCCCGAGCTTGCCAGGAGTAACCCCTGAACGCTGCCAGATGTGACCCAAAAACCCTCCAAAAAGAAAGGAAAAAAAGAGTGAATGGAAGGAGAGAAAAGGAGAGAAATAGAAACTAGAACTGAGGGTGGTGGCCACAAGGGCTGACGCTGCGCATCCCCGGCTCTGACTGAAAGCAGGCAGCAGCCTGCTGGCTTAAACAGGAGCGAAAGTGGGAAAATAAGGGAGGTGTGGCGCATTGCAGTGAAGTTTGAAACGGTGTTTGTTTGGGGTCCATGCCATCATTGCTTGGGTTACTCCTGGCTCTGCGCTCAGGGTTCACTCTAGGCAGTGCGCAGGAGACCATATGGGATGCCGGGGATCAAGCCTGGGTTGGCCACGTGCCCTATTCACTGTGCTAGCTCTCTGGCCCCTGAAAGTGTTTATAAACGAGTGTATCTTGACCATTCTTAATTGTAGTGATGGAGCTTAAATGTTAGAGATGTTAAAAAGATGGCTTTGCTTACGTCTTCATTCACTAGACTTATTAGCAGTACATTGTACTAAGGAGTCTAATCCATTGGTATTCCTAAATACAGAACCTTCTGCTTTTCTCTTTCCCAGAATTACATTCCATCCCAACAAGATATTCTACTTGCCAGAAGACCCACCAAGGGCATCCACGAGTACGACTTTGAAATTAAAAATGTTCCTTTCAAAATGGTCGATGTTGGTGGTCAGAGGTCCGAAAGAAAGCGCTGGTTTGAGTGCTTCGACAGTGTGACATCAATACTTTTCCTCGTCTCCTCGAGTGAATTCGACCAAGTGCTCATGGAGGACCGACTGACCAATCGCCTCACAGAGTCTCTGAACATTTTTGAAACGATCGTCAATAACCGGGTTTTCAGCAATGTCTCCATCATCCTCTTCTTAAACAAGACAGATTTGCTTGAGGAGAAAGTGCAAATTGTGAGCATCAAGGACTATTTCTTGGAATTCGAAGGGGACCCCCACTGCTTAAGAGACGTGCAAAAATTCCTGGTGGAGTGTTTCCGTAGCAAACGCCGGGACCAGCAGCAGAAGCCCCTGTACCACCACTTCACCACGGCCATCAACACGGAGAACATCCGCCTGGTCTTCCGCGACGTGAAGGACACAATTCTTCACGACAACCTCAAGCAGCTCATGCTGCAGTGATGGACGGACAGGAGACGGCTGCTTCCCTCCCCCTCTTTCATTGATTGTTTCTGTTCGTTTTGTTCTTAAAATAGCAGTTTACAATAGGAATTAGGAAAAGAAAAAAAATTATTTTGATTCTGTTTAACTCCCGAGAAATCTTAGTCCTCCTGTGTCCTCGGGTCTGTGGCTGAAAGCTGCTGCATAACAAAAACACAACCCGTCCTGAAGTTCAGGTCGACTGGGTTTTGCCCTGGCTTCCCTTTTAGGGAAGGTGTCATTTCCTGCCATCACTTAGCTGAGATCTGTTTCAAGCTTTACATTCTCGGACTTGGCCAACCGAATCCACCTGTTCATGCCAAGTCGAGAAGGTGCCCTTCCGTGGTCCATGGGTATGCGGTTAAGAATATTCTCCCGCTTGACCCGAGTAAGATCCTTTGCATCTACCCTACACATTAGCAGCAACACTTGTGCCTGGTTTTTCCCTGTCGTGAAAGGGCTCTTGGGGGGAACAGTGTGGTCTACCAAGTTCTACTCCTGAGCCCCAATTCCCCTTCCTGTTCTTTCTGAGATCCACAGCCATTTTGTTTTTGTTACTCCAAAAGTCTTTGGTTTCTGAAGGTAGTGCTCTTAGAGTTTTTAAAGTTTACATGCAGATTTGTGGTTGATGCCAATTGAAAGCTCACTGTGGTACAGGGGAGCCAAGGGCAAGCAGATGTAGAGCTCGCCTTCTGATGCGGATCCGTGAGAGAAAGGAGAGCTGAGCGTCCCTCTTTCTGTGGGCAACCTTGTCCTTCCAGTGCCCCCCTGAGACATGCTGAAGAGGACAGACAAGCTGGTGGCCTTGCTGTCTCAGGACCTGCCCTTTCCAGAGTGGGAAGCTTGATCTCAGACACCCAAGTCCTGTCTCTGGGACGTGGTTGCTTCCCGGGGGTGTGTTTGTTGTACCTGAAAGCTGCATCTTTGCTCTCCTGCCCATTCCCTTCAGCTCTGCTCCAGCAAATGAGGGACTTTTTTTCTCTTTAATTAGGAGGGTGCCAAGGGCAATCTTTTTTTCCTGTCAGTTCACGTAGGCATTATTTGAGATTCCTATTTATTCTTGGTGTGTCTCTAAAACTGTAGTTTGTACGTGTTTTGTATCATTGTTCGTGAAAAGCCCTGCTTTACTGAGGTACATTTTTGAATGTTTCTTTTTGGATTCACACCTAAAGAGGATTACACACCACTTCCTCCTCCACTTTCCCAGTGGACACGCATCCGTGTGGTAGCTCTGTCTGGCATCAGCTGTTGGTCCTTGGCGAGCGAGTCTGGCAGAGGGGCTGGTTTGGGCGGGACTGAGCGCGCTGCCTCCTAGCTTGGGGTAGTCGGAGAAGTGGCACAGAAGAGCGGAGAGGCCGAGGCCAGGCTGATGGCGGGACATTCTGACCACTTGTCTCCATTTCCTGAAAATCATGATTCTGACTGTGATATTCGTCCCTTTACTGTACAGCTGACCGTTCTCAGGTATTCTGCTGGCTCTTCAGTCCTTCACAAGTGGGTCAGAGTTAGAGATCACCCAGCTTGGCTGGGACCATGGCCCTGGTTCCATCATGCCCAGCACTCAGCGAGGAGGGCCCTCAGGAGCTAACCAGGGCGGTTCTTCCCACATCTGCCTTGTTCTACCTTAGCCGTGTCAGTGGCCAGGACAAGAGAATTCCCTGCCTTGGAAATGCACAAGCTGCTGCCGCCGCATCCTAGCATCATAAGCTCCTAAGCAACTGCTCACAGTCGAGCCCATGCATGCTTGACTAGTCCTGCCACTAGTGCTTCTTTGCCAAAAGAGAGTAAGTTAGGCTTCATCCACGGATTCGAAGAATTCAGCTGTGAGGTATATCTGAATACGTGCACGCACGGTAATGTTGGGACTCTGCTCTGGTAGTCAACTGGTAAATGGAACCCAGAGTTTCATTGAATAGCCATAACTTGGACTTTCTGAACTCCAGTGTAGGCCAAAGTAAGAATTCTGTGTAAAAAAGGAAACTTAGTCTTATTTAAGTTATATTTAAGGTCACATCTGTGAATATAAGAAGTCGTGCCCGGCAAAGCACACATCACCCACATTTCCTCCCCTGTTGATTCCCACCAAGAAATATCAAGTACCACAGAGATGTCAGTGTTGTCCAAAGCATTTGTGACTCTTTCCCCAAGTATGTGCTGTCCTTCAGAGCTAACTCTCCCCAGTAACATATCTAGAGCATATTTGGAGACAGTAGCCCCTCATTAGATCTGAGTCCACTTTTTTCAGAGATAGCATTTCTTTAACCCTTTGATGGAGTTAGATGCTAAATCATGAAAAATGGAAACTTGAAGTACCACTACTAGAAAGAGGGAAATAATCATTAGTACACGGAAAGGGTGCTTATAATTTCCACGATGCCTATACCGCCTATCTCTAAAAGCATCATTTAAAATTTTGGGGTGTGTTTGATTTTTCTAATACTTGTGATTTGGACTAAAAGGTGCCTAATTTTCTATTACATTCTGTTCTTGAATCTAAAATGTTTCTTCAGTTAATTCCTTAAAGATATATCACACAAGTGTCTTCTTTGACTGGAAGGAAATTTACATTATACAAAGTTGCCTTATAAATCAGAGAACCCCACAAATTTGGGCCTCGGTGTTTAAAGGGAAAAGTTTTGTGTTTTTGGTTTTGTTTTTTGGTGCCATGTCTTAAGGATTTGCCTGTGCCACTTAAATATAGTTTCAAATAGCCTGAATTACTGCTTTCTGCCAAATATTGTGAGATTGGGCTCTTCTCTTGGGTTGTATTATCTGAATAAGACACTCGACAGCTAGTATAGCTGCAGCCAGTGGACCCCCACCCCCGCCACCATGGAGTGGAAGAAGAGTCTCTGTTTCCTCGGAATTTGTCCTGGCATGAGATTACACAGGAAAGAACCTCTGGTCAGTCCCTCCATCCCCCAAGTGAAGTGGAGGGAGATCCTCTTCATGTGGTGGCAGTGGGTGGTTGAAAGGAGGAGGAAAGAAGATGACCTTCAGACCAAAATTGCTAGGAGTCTTCATTGAACCATGCACGCTCTTAATTTTTTGGATAGAGGGCATAAATCTTAACTTCCAGTGTAAACCTAACTCCGTGTATTTATGCTTTTGATACAGTGTATTTTCAACATTAGTCCACATATCTGATGCCTTATTTGTATGAAGAATAAAAATCGGCAACTTAAATGTTTTGAGACCTGAATCGCTATTTGAGAAGCCCCTCAGTTGGGTGTTTTCACGAAATAGTGACACATTTAGTAAGACTCCAAAACCAACTTTCAGCATCTCCCTCCGTACAGTTAGTATAGTCATGTGGGTTACCCTCCCTCATTCTCTGTATATGTAATGAGAAGACTAAATATCAGTGTTAACTCTTAATTTTTTGAAATGAAACCGTGCCTGTAAAGTATAAACTTCTGTAACAAACTCCATAATAAATCTAGAGAAAGTCGCTCTGTCACCTTTTTTCTTAGTTTTATTTGAGGAAATCTGAACAGAAATGGTCTGTTCCCCCTCCCCCTTTCTTTTTTATTTTCCACTTGGAACTCTGAGTCATACCACATTGCTTGATTTCTGCCATCATTTCAACACATAAATGTCATTTGTCACTGATGATCTGTCCATGTGTGGTGCTGCTTGAATGGAGTACTGATATTTTAATGGTAAGAGACTGATTGGTTTCTCTCTTTAGTGTGGTGTTATGTATGTTGGATGTGTGTGTGTGCTGAATGTGTGTCCAAATAATGATAACTCATTCTTTTATGGTACGACGGGATTTAAAGGCATAGTAGAGGTTAAAGTAGGCGTCTAAATGGAACATTTTAAACAGGTCGGGTGTCATGGCCTCTCAATGCTATCAGGTTAATGCCAGCCTTACGTTGGTACATGATAACCCACTTGCAGTACCATGTTTGTCCCACTAGCATCCTTCTGTCTACTTGAATGTATTGTTAACATACTAAATAGTTGTTCACTCTTGATATATCCAGATCTCACCTGATTTCAAATGCTAGAACATAGGAATAAGAAGCATTAATGATAAAGTGGGGGGGCTGCTAAATTCTGTGAGTTTCCTAAATTTGGTGGTGATAACAGTGGAAATGCCCAAGTGGATTGCCGTGACCAAGACCTGCCATGCATTCATTTTCAGTCAGTAGATATGATAGCAACACGCTACATACTCTGTGTTCAGGAGTTGAGTTTCAGGAGCTTGTCGCTAATATTTCTTGCTGTCAGAAGTGATGCACTCAAACCTCCCCCCCCCACATTGTATTTAATGGTACCAAGGAATAAAAGAGGGAGGGCATGGGTAGGGGTTGATTCTCGGAACGGATCTGTAGCAATGCATCAAACTCTGCCTTTTCCCTCCCTCCTTTACCTCTTACTTGAAAGCACAATCACAAAATGTTCTCTCTGGATTTTCTGTTCTCCAAGATAGAAGCTCAGCTACCGGAGAAGCCTTATCCAAAAGTATATTTTGTAACGACCTCAACATGACTGTACCTAACAAAACATGATTTGTATTAGCTCTGTATAAAAGTATTTGTGCCTTGATTTTTTTTTTTTTACACATTTATCTTTTTACAACTCCAAGGAACTAAGCACATGATCTGATAACTGTAAAATTGCTTTCGTTTGGGACTGATAATAAATGATTTCTAGGGGACGTGTACCTGTGGCAAAATATGGTTTTCTAAAAGTGGTCGGTTTCATTAAAAGGCTTTTTACTTTTGTACATAGTTTGCCAAACTTTTGCCTCTTGCGATTAATAATTTGCTTTGTAAAAAAAAAAATACTGACATTTAATAAACAGTTACAAACTACCCAGTATTCCAGTGGTATTTAACTTGACACTTGGATCCATGGGACAAGGAAAACAGATATTTTGAAGTTGAAAAGCTCAAGTTTCATCCAGTAGCATCCTCTCTGCTCCACTGTTGCTCTGGCCCCTAAATTTAGATTTAGAAACTCATGTGACATTTGCTCAGTGTTGAGAAGTGTTTGGCAGACCACAGGCCCTATAGCAAGCACACAGCAGCGTGGATGATAGGCCACAGTCTTGGCCCTCTGATGGAGATGTGGACCTCGACCAAGGAAGTTCCTAAACTCAGTGTTTTGATGAGGAAAAGGGGAACCTCCATTTCCACCCAGGTGTTTTTTTGTTTGTTTGTTTTGTTTTTGGGCCACACCGGCGGCGCTCAGGGATTACTCCTGGCTATCTGCTCAAAATAGCTCCTGGCAGGCTCGGGGGACCATATGGGACGCAGGGAATCGAACCAACCACCTTAGGTCCTGGGTTGGTTGCTTGCAAGGCAAACACTGTGCTATTTCTCCAGCCCCTCCACCCAGGTTTAATCCTTATGCTCCCCTGGCACTGTCTGGAGTAGTCCCGTTGCTCGGAGACAGGGGTAAGGCAAGTGTGGCTCCCAAACAAAATAGTTTGTCCTAAAATCTCGGTTGAGCAAAATTCTTTTACCTGCATTGCCGATGGACCAATTTTTTTGGTTTTTTGTTTTGTTTTTGGGCCATACTCGGCGGCGCTCAGAGGTTACTCCTGGATCTGCACTCAGAAATCATTCCTGGCAGGCTTGGAGAGCCATGTGGGATGCCGGGATTGAACCTGGGTCGGCTGCTTGCGAGGCCAGCGCCCTACCTGCTGTACTATCACTCCTGCAGTATACCTTTTTGTAAATGGAGCCCATACTTGGCTCAGACTCCTTTAATTTTCCCTTAATGGCGGATCTAGTTCAGAGTCTGTCCAGGGCACCGGATCACCAGAAAAGGTAGGTGTCAGTGTTTCAGTTTGTTAAATCACATCCAAGTTTGAGCCACTGGTAGTACTTTCTAAAAAGTCCTTCCCAAGGTCCTCAGGACATCCTATGTTTTCTCATTTGGTTCCTCCTGGCCTTTTGTGCCTCAGACTTTCCTTGGTTTTGAACACCTCAACATTATGGGGAAAAGAGGGATGTTAGATATTTTGTGTCTTATCCCTCTATTGGAATTAGATGTGTTTTGCAATGCCTGGGGTTCTGTGGCGGTCCACAGGAGAAGGCTATTAAGTCCCACAAGGAAGGTCCACTAGATCACTGGCCTTTTCACTTTACACCTTGAGCAGCATTCAGAGTGACTGAGTAAACTTTCAATGTTTTTAGCCCTTGTCTTACTGGCAGAAGACAGGTTCTTTCCTTCTCTAGCAGAAGGAAGGGCCTTACCCCACCAGGAGAATTCAGAGTAGGTGGAGAGTCCGTTGAAATATCTGTACTCATACTGGTTGGTTCCAGGCTTTCTGGCAAATAAAGATGATGTCCCAAGGCCTTGCCTTTTATTTCAAGTTCATGCCTTAGTGTGAAATACTTTTCCAAGAAGAAAAGATGAGGAAAAGATTTGTAACTGGGAGAGAGGTGATTCAAGGTTTCCTGGTCTCTTTGGTTCCTCCTGGCATTTGTGCCTCAGACTTTGCTTGGCTTTGAGCACCTCGACAGTATTGGGGATGAGGGGTACTAGTTGCGTATTTTGCGTCTTGACCCTTTGTATGTTTGTTTGCTTTTGTTTTTTCTTCTCCCCAAAAAAACTGGATGTTCAAGTATTTGAATCAGTAAAACAAGCCAAGAAATCTTAAAAGCAGTCAGGACTTGGGGTTAAAAAAAAAAAAAAAAAAAAAAAAAGAACCTTTATCAAAGGCACCAGCTCAAATTTAAACTTGGCCCTGAAGATTAGATTAGTGGCCTCAGTGAGCTGGGGGCTTGCTACTGGAATGACAATTCTCTGGAGGAATATGCCAGAAACTCAGTTTACGGGTTAAACCCAATAGTCCTTTGATGACAGGAAATTTGGCAAGAATAAACTGAATGGAGTACAATGACTGCCTGAGGGGGTTCTGGGTAAGGAGATCACACACACTTCAAAATGACCCTTCTAGGACCAAAATTTTCCTGTCAGGGAGCTGTGATCAGCCTCTTTGTGCTTGAAAGGTGGTGTCCAGAAGGAATGTTTATTTTCTATGAAGGCCTGTTCCATTTTCTCTTAAACCCTTGAAAGAAAGCACACGATAGGGAAGCTTCCTCAGAAAGCTTTTTCTAAAAGTAGATCCTTTTCAATTCTATCCAGGTTGATTTTTTTTCGGCCCTGCCAAGTATGGACAAGACAGGACTAACCAGGACTGGGAAATAAATAAAGACTTGGGACTGGAGAGATAGCATGGAGGTAAAGTGTTTGCCTTGCATGCAGAAGGTCGGTGGTTTGAATCCCGGCATCCCATATGGTCCCCTGAGCCTGCCAGGAGTAACCCCTGAGCGCTGCCGGGTGTGACCCAAAAACCAAAAAAAAAAAAAAGTCTTAACAGAGTGGAAAATGCATCAGGTTCGATTTCGTTTGGGAGGCAGCGCCCCAGGAAGCTCAGGGCTGGCCTCTTGCAAGGCAAGCACCTTTCCTGCTGTGTCATCTCTCAGGCTTAAAAGTGTCACTTTTTGTTTTTCTTATTACTCTTCATGAAATGTTCCCTCCTCCCCATTATTAGTATGTGATGGGACATAAGCTGAGTGAATTTATCACAACTTATCAGAATCAGGAATGTGACCCAGTCTCCTGTCTCTAAGGAATGAAATGCCATTCTCAAGCTGGGTTTTCCATCTTTATAGTTCATGGAGCCAGCTCCAGTTCAGGGAAAGGCTACAGATTGGTGTTGAAGATGTAAGTGATAGGAAAGATGAAATCATGCAATTTGCTACAGTGTAGATGGAACTGGAGGAGACTATCATGGAATGCAAAAACTTCTCTGTGACAAATAGACAAAATTTGGGAATAACAGTATCAGACAATGACAATCTCTGGGTCCAGACTAGGAAACCCAGTTACTAACGAGAGAAGCAGTGGGTAGGGAGGAAGAAGAGGAGACTAGATGCAACATTGGGGCAGTGACAGAGAGTTGTAGGTACTGTTTGGTAGTGGGATGCAATAAATTTGTATGTTTTATCATCTACAAGTACAATAAGATAAATTATTTTTAAAAAACGGAGTTGAGCTTGCAGTAAACACAGGACAAAGTGCTCAATATAATTAGCCATCGGAAATGCAAATCAAAGAGCTACCACTTTGCACCAATAGGACAGCTGGAAGGAAAGGAAAATAAAAAACGTTGGTGATGAGATGGAGGAACTGGAACCTACCCTGATGGTTGGTGAAATACTTAAGTTAGGCCTTTGCTTCAAAATGGTTGTTGTGTTGTTTTATGTTGTTGTTGTTGTTGTTGTTTTACTTTGGGGCCACACCTGGCAGTGCTCAGGGTTATTCTTGGCTCTGTTCTCAAGAATAACTCCTGGAAGTGCTCGGGGAACCATATAGGATGCCGAGGACTGAACCAGGGCTGGCAACATGCGAGGCAAATGCTATACGCACTGGGCTTCGGACCCTGCTTCAAAATGTTTGTGTGTGTGTGTGTGTGTGTGTGTGTGTGTGTGTGTGTGTGTGTGTGTGTGTGTGTGTGTGTGGCTGGCAACATGCGAGGCAAATGCTATACACACTGGGCTTCGGACCCTGCTTCAAAATGTTTGTGTGTGTGTGTGTGTGTGTGTGTGTGTGTGGAAATATTAGCTTTATTCGGTGGACAAGACTGAAGTCCAAAGACTCAGCATAAGTTCCAGCCAAAAGCCTCACTTCAAAATGTTGAAGTCAAGTTGGAAAGATAGAACAGCAGTGGGAAGGCTCTTGCCTTGCAAGCTAAATCCTCAGCCCATACATGTCCCCGGATCACTGCAGAGTGATCCCTGAGCACAGAGATAGGAAAAAGCCCTGAGCACTCCCCAGTATGGCCCAACAACCCCCAATACATCCCACAAAAAAAAAAATATTAAGTTGGAAGTTTGTGACCCAATGATTTCAATCCTAGGAGAAATAAATAAACACCTATAATACAAAGTTGTGTGCGTGAGTTCTCAGAGCAGCATTATTCATAATAGGCAGAAAGTGGAAACAACCCACATTCTGGTGAATGGAATAAAAGGATGGTACATCTAGAAGTGGGATATGATTCAGTAGAACCGGGAAGTGTGGGACACGTGTTGCAGCAGAGATGGGCCTTGACAGCTTGGCAAAAGGGCCAGGGAGGTGCTGCTAAGGGTCTGTGTACCTGCTTTGCATATGGAGGTCCTGGGTTTCCTCCCCAGCACCCCATGGTCTAGACTACCACCAGGACTGACCCCCAAGCACAGAGCCAGAAGTATCTCCTGAGAACCACCAGGTATGGCTCCAAAGCTAAGAAAAGAATAAAATAGGAGGCCGGAGAGATAGCATGGAGGGTAAGGCGTTTGTCTTTCATGCAGAAGGTCATCGGTTCGAATCCTGGTGTCCCTTATGGTCCCCTGAGCCTGCCAGGAGCGATTTCTGAGCATGAAGCCAGGAGTAACCCCTGGGCGCTGCCGGGTGTGACCCAAAAACCAAAAAAAAAAAAAAAAAGAAAAAAAAGAAAAAAAAAGAAAAGAATAAAATAGAATTAAAAAAATAAAATTGAAAAGAAGGGCTGAAGTGGTGGCACAAGTGATAGAGCATCTGCCTTTCATGCGCTAACCTAGGACGAACCGTGTTTCAATCCCCAAGGCATCCCATATAGTCCCCCAAGCCAGGAGCGATTGCTGAGCGCATAGCCAGGAGTAACCCCTGAGCGTCACCAGGTGTGGCCCAGAAAGCAAATAATAATAATAATAATAATAATAATAATAATAATAATAATAATAATAATAAAATAGAAACATGATGCTAAGTGGAACAAGCCAGACCCCATTCTTCACATTTCTATGACATGATCCCATGGATGGAAATGGCCAGAACTGGCAGGTCTATAGACACAACATAAATAAACTGCTGGTCACCTGGCCTGGCCCTATAACCAGGATAGAGGATGAGTCTATGGAAGAATGAAGACCCTAATCTCCACTTAGGCCACTCCACTCTGTGGGGATAATAAAAGCCATCAAATTTTACCGCTTTTTGCACAGGTTTTCTAGTATGGGAACTACAGACACAATAAAGCTGTTGTTGTTTATTAGAAGTTGAGCCTTGGGGCCAAAGCAATGGAGCAATAGTACGGCGGTAGGGCATTTGCCTTGCATCTGGCCTACCCAGGACGGATCTGGGTTCGATCCCTAGCGTCCCCTATGGTCCCCTGAATCAGTAGCGATTTCTGAGTGCATAACCAGGAATCATCCCTGAGCTTCACCAGGTGTGGCCCAACTTCCCCTCCCCAAATAACTTGAGCCTTCCAGGGCCAGAGTCCTAGTACAATAAGTAGGGCACTTGCTTTGCACATGGTCAGGCCTGGTTGAGTAAACACAACAAAATAAGTAATTTGAATTTTTCATGTGTGGGATGCTACAAGCTCTGCATAGGGCTGTAGGCAGACAGCACATGCGAATTCTTGATCAGAAGGGAGTCACGAGGTGTTTCATCTCCTTTTCTTTTTTTCTTTGTTTTTGCATTTTGGCCCACACCCAAACTGCTCAGAACTTACTCCTAGCTCTACACTCAGGGATCATTCCTAGTGGACTCAGAGAACTATATGGGATGCCAGGAATCAGCTCTATTCAAGGCAAATGTCCTACCTGCTGTTTATCACACTGTCTGTCCCCTCATTAGTTGCTGGGGAGGCAGAGACAGGGTCACTGTGCTGGTAGTCAGAAGCCACCAGCTCTACCCAACAGAGCTGAGAGTCTGCCTGCAATGCTGGAGACCACCTAGGAATTCCTTGAAACTCAGGGCCTCACCCCCGAAGGCTACAAACTCCATCCCTGGAGCAATGTTCCAGCTTATGTTGGATCTTTGTTCCTTTTTTCATCTTCTCCAGCACCCACCTGTTACTTGAATTGATGACAATGGAGCGAGCTGGCACTTCAGAGGACAACACTGTACAGAGTAGCAATGCTAAAGAGGTGCTCTGCTTGCTCAGCCGCCTGCACACCCCCAGGTGTGAAGATCGTTTCCCCAGCTCACTCGGAGCAGATTGAAAACGAAACTCCAGAAAGCAGAGATGAGCGTGTCAGTCTCCTTTGCCAAATCGAGTATACTGCTCACTTGCTAGATGCAAAGAAGCTCTCGGACAGACAGACAAACAGAGAGAACTCAACAGAATTTATTCAATGTCTACTATGGGGCTAGAGAGCTTATACGTTGGGTAAACACATGCCTTGCATGTAACTGATCTGAGTTTGATCCCCAGCACCATGTAGGGTCCCCCACATGAGCAAAGAACTAGGAGTACTAGAAGAACTAGAAGTCTGAGCACTGTTGGGTATGGCCACAAAACTAATAAAATAGAATAAATTGAAAATAAATACTATGGACTAGATGGGAGTTCAATGGTTAGAGAGCTTGCTTGACCTGAGTTTGATTCCAGGCCCCACATGATCCCCAAGCATTTATTGGTATGGCCCCTGGAGACCTCCCGAGAACTTCAGGTGTCCTGGGGTTTCCCCAGAATGGCAGAGCCCAAGGAGCACCACATCCTCAGCTTTTGCATTGAACCAACAGTCCTGGTTGGCCGAGGATCACCAGGAAGGTTCCCCACCCCCCAGGGTCCCCTAAGAAGTTCTCAGAAGCAACCCTTCTCAAATAAAGTATATAAAAAATGTAAATTTAGTGGACAGAGAGATGCCACAGTGGTAGGACCCTTATCTTGCATGCGATCAACTCATGATGGACTTGGGTTTGATTCCTGGCATCCCATATGGTCCCCCGAGCCTACCAGGAGTGATTTCTGAGTGCAGAGCTAGGAGTAACCCCTGAGCACTGCTGGGTGTGACCCCACAAAAATATAAATTTAATAAAAAAGAGGATGCCTGGTGGATGAAGATAGATATGAAAATACCCTTTTAACTCAACAGCTTCTGAGAAGAATGGGAGGGGAGAAATGTTTCCTCCACCTCCAGCCTAAGAAGTCCCCCATCTGCAGGGAAAACAGGAAGAAGGAAACTCCATCAGAGAGGAGTGAGGATTTTGGGAGAAGATTCTACAGATGCAAAGGCACTGGGGCCAGGGGACTTTATGTGAGGTGGTGGCAGAACTCCCCCAGAGACATTCAGAGAGGGACAGAAGAGAACAAAGAAAAGGCAGGATGATAAGTGATTGGGAGAGTGGAGAGCAGCTCAGTGACCAATCCAAGCATAATATTTTGATTTCCACCCCGGTGCTGTCCACATGAACCAAGCACCATCTTTCTTTGCACTTTCACCCCACAAGAGAGCACAGAGCGGGGCATCTCTGGTGCAGGGCCATTGTAACAAACACGGGTGAGCAACCAGGATTTTCATACCCAGAGCATGTAGGAGTATCACAGACAGTGTCCCTGTTGGGTACCAGGACTACGCGTGCAAGCCGAGACCACCACCACCACCATTAAAACAGCCATGGGGGAAGATTCATGAACCACTCACTGTTCTCCCCCATTTTGTGTCTGTTTGATATGTTTTTAGAAGTAGAAAAAGGGGCCAGAGCAGTGGCATAACTGGTAGGGTATTGCCTTGCACGCGCTACCTAGGATGCACCACATTTTGATCCCCTGGTGTCCCATATGGTCCCCCAAGCCAGGAGTGATTTCTGACTGCATAGCCAGGAGTAACTCCTGAGCGTCACCATTTTTGGATGTAGCCCAAAAACCAAAAACCAAAAATAAATAAATAAATAAATAAATAAATAAAAGTAGAAAATGTGGACTGAGGAGATAGCACAGCGGTAGGCCATTTGCCTTGCACATGGCCTACCCAAGATAGATGGTTTGGTTTGGATTTTGTGTCACACCCAGCAGCACTCAGGGGTTACTCCTGGCTCTGCACTCAGAAATTACTCCTGGCAGGCTCGAGGGACCACATGGGATGCCGGGATTTGAACCACTGTGCATCCTGGATAGGTTGCATGCAAGGCAAACGCCCTATAGCTGTGCTATCTCTCCGACCCAGAGGGAGTGTTTCAGGTTAGTGTTGTTTTTCCGGCAGATGCTGGACATTTAACCATGGCTGAAGGATTTAGTTCTCATTCGTTTTGCAAATGTTTCCGATCAGGGCAAGGTAGATGTAGAGAAAATGGGATTTTCAGAAGGGCTGGCCCCTGGCCCCCATTTCCTTTTGACCTTTCAGGTGTGATCAAGTGGAACTTGAGGTGATGTTTGCCAAGCACCTGTTTATTTTCGGGGCACTCCGCCACCTTTGCAAATCTGCCTGGCCCAAGGAAGACCAATTTGTGTGATAGAAAGTAAAATATCTAGGGAGGGGGGCCGGGCGGTGGCGCTCGAGGTAAGGTGCCTGCCTTACCTGCGCTAGCCTAGGAGACGGACCACGGTTCGATCCCCCGGCGTCCCATATGGTCCCCCAAGCCAGGAGCGACTTCTGAGCGCATAGCCAGGAGTAACCCCTGAGCGTCACCGGGTGTGGCCCAAAAACCAAAAAAAAAAAAAAAAAAAAAAAAAAAAAATATCTAGGGAGAAAGAGGCACCGGTTGTATCCCTGGGACCCGGAAATCTGCATCCCTGCCTGTTTCTTAGGAATATGCCTTCAGCTGGGAAAAAGCCCAGACGCATGATTAGAAGGATTACTTTTAGGGGTTTTCCCCCATTCCTCATGGCTTTGTCATTTGAGGGGTCAGGAGGCTAAGTGCTCTCTCAGCCTCTGCCCTAAGTTCCTGTCTCCTTCCAAGATTCAAAGGAATAAAGTAGGGTGGGTCACCTAGGACCCAAGAGGGAAGCTGAAGGCAAGTGACCCCTGATTTAGGGGGTCACCAAGGTCTTCCGTCTTCATGTTCTGGGGCTGTTGCAGCCAATTACATCTTCTCCTGTGGGCTGAGAGCCCCAATAACCTCCCCCCCATTACCCTCTGGAAGTCTTCAAACAAGCAGGCTCCTTTTTTTTTTTTTTTTTTTTGGTTTTTGGTTTTTGGGCCACACCCGGTGATGCTCAGGGGTTACTCCTGGCTATCTGCTCAGAAATAGCTCCCGGCAGGCACAAGGGACCCTATGGGACACCGGGATTCGAACCAACCACCTTTGGTCCTGGATCGGCTGCTTGCAAGGCAAACGCCGCTGTGCTATCTCTCCGGGCCCACAGGCTCCTTCTTAATGGACATACCAGGGGACACCCTCACCTCTCCTATCTCTTTTGGGGGGAGCTGCCTGTACTCCTTGGCTTGCCGCCATGGCCCTCCAACCTTTAAACCTAGCAAGCTCATTCCTCTTTCTCCCTCATCCCCCCACCTCTATCCCCACTTACTTTTTTCTTATGTCTTTTGAATCCCTCTGGATGCCCTCTTTTGCTGTTGTTGTTGTTGTTGTTGTTTTGTTTTGGGGCTATACCCAGTAGCACTCAGGAGTTACTCCTGGCTCTTCACTCAGAAATCACTCCTGGAAGACTCCAGGGATCATATGGGATGCTGGGGATTAAACCAGGTTGGTTGCATGCAAGGCAAATGCCCTCCTCGCTGTGCTGTCCCCCTGGTCTCTGGGCACCCTCTTCTAAGGGAATATGTGCACAGACACCCAAATAATCCAGAATATTCTCCCCATTTCCAGACCTTCATTTAATCACATCTCGGAAGGCCCCATTGCCTTCTCCCTATTCAGTAACATTCACAGCTCCAGAGCTTAGGACATGGAAATTCTTTGGGGGCTGGATGGGGGAGGGCGGACATAGAAGAAATGGTCCATCGAATGTCTCTGTCTCTCGGTTGCCACGGAGATGTGGCCTGGTCCCCTCCAGACTTCCCCAAGAGTAAAGGCGTCACCTCCTCTCCCAGTAGAGCTCTTCCTGCCCACTTCCTGTTTCTGCAGACAGTGGCTGCTTCCCCCATCTTCCTCACAGCCATCTTTGACCTGGCCTGCCCCTTCCTTCCCCCACACCACCCACCCACACTTCATATGAGTCACCAGAGTTCAGACTCACCCAGGCTCTGCAGATGGACAGCTCCCTTCCAGCCCCTTTCTCTGGCCAGAGCCTAGGATCCTCCCAGCCTCTCCAAGCACCACTGCTTCTGCTGCTGAAATGCCCCCCAAGGACCCTGCTGCCCACTCCTTAGACCTGTCACCTGCTCTCCTGGGGAAGACTTCAAGCCTCTCCTGAGTGTTTCCATTCAGGTTCCTCTGTGTCTCCACATCCACTGGGCCATTCGTCCCCTCGGAAATGAACTCACGTCCCCCAGAAACTAGAAGCTAAGTGGACCTGGTGGGCAAACACTCACTCAGTGTCACATACTGAGCAACTATGATGTGCTTGTTGCTGAAGGTTCATGTGATATAACTTGGATCAGAGACTGGTCCCGACATTTTTTTTTTTTTTTTTTTGGTTTTTGGGTCACACCTGGCAGTGCTCAGGGGTTATTCCTGGCTCCAGGCTCAGAAATTGCTCCTGGCAGGCACAGGGGCTGGTCCCGACACTTTTGTGCCTCTCACTTGCCTCGCGGGCCCTCAACTCCTCTGCCTGCCCCCATCAAAGTGCCTCCCAACCCTGTAGCAGAAGGCCTGCTTCTGGATGGTGGGTGGCTCCTGGAAAAACACCTTGTCTCCTGATCCCACTGAAGTCAGGCAACTCCAAAGCCCAGTGCCTGTCCTTGTGTGTGGATGCCTGCCCTGTACCCTACTGTGACCCTACCTGACCCCTACCTTCCTCCTGGTCCTGTGTCCTGTCATGGGCAGATACAGAAGCCCCCAGTAGCCAGCTTGGCAGCTTTTCATGGTGGAGGAATCTGTCGCCACCTTTCCACCCTTTGTCCTGCATATTCTGGTTTATGCCACTGTCCCAAGATAAGCGAATTCTTTTCTTTTCTTTCTTTTTTTTTTCTTTCAGTTTTTGGGTCACACCTAGCATGCTCAGAAATTGCCCCTGGCAGGCTTGGGGAACCATACGGGATGTTGGGATTTGAACCACTGTTCTTCTGTATGAAAGGCAAACACCTTACCTCCATGCTATCTCTCCGGCCCGCAAATTCTTAATTAAGCACCCTAAGGCATCATCTTCATTCCTTCTTTTTCTTCCCTTCTTTCCTTTCTTCCCTCTTTCTGTCCTTACCCTTTCTTCTCCTTCCTTCCTCCCTTCCTCCTTTCTTTCTTTCATTTGTTCTTTCATTCTTTTTCTTTCTTCCTCCATTATTTCCTCCTTTCTTTCTTATTTTTTCTTCCTTTCTTCTTCCTTCCTTCCTTCCTTTCTTCCTTCCTTCCTTCCTTCCTTCCTTTCTTTCTTTCTTTCTTTCTTTCTTTCTTTCTTTCTTTCTTTCTTTCTTTCTTTCTTTCTTTCTTTCTTTCTTTCTTTCTTTCTTCTTTCTTTCTTCTTTCTTTCTTTCTTTCTTTCTTTCTTTCTTTTCTTTCTCTTTCTTTCTTTCTTTCTTTCTTTCTTTCTTCTTTTTCTTCTTTCCTTTCTTTTTCTTTCTTTATTCTTTATTTCTTTCTTTCTTTATTTCTTCCTTCTTTTTCTTTGTTCCTTTCTTTCTCTTTCTTTCTTCTTTCTTTCTCTTTCTTTCTTTCTTTCTTTCTTTTTCTTTCTTTCTTTCTTCTTTCTTTCTTTCTTTCTTTCTTTCTTTCTTTCTTTCTTTCTTTCTTTTCTTTCTTCTTTCTTTCTTTCTTTTCTTTCTTTCTTTCTTTCTTTCTTTCTTTCTTTCTTTCTTTCTTTCTTTCTTTCTTTCTTTCTTTCTTTCTTTCTTTCTTTCTTTCTTTCTTTCTTTCTTTCTTTCTTTCTTTCTTTCTTTCTTTCTTTCTTTCTTTTCTTTCTTTCTTTCTTCTTTTTCTTTCTTAGTGCTGCCAGGTGTGACCCAAAAACCAAAAACCAAAAAAAAAAAAAATCAGTTTGTAAATAGGAAAACACAATTCCCCCTTGAAGACTGAGGCCAAATGAAAACACAGTGTTGATTAGAACATTCCAGAAGCAATGTATTGTCTTCTCAGTAGTGTGGTTGTCTAGGCAATTGTTGGGACATGCTGCTCCTTGAACAAAAGCAAAATAAAAGGAGGGTGCAGGGAGATAGGGCAGGGGTTAGGCTGGGGCTTTTGCCTGGCATACAGCTGATTGTGGTTCAATGCCTGGCAAAGAAGGTTCCTTTGGAGTCCCACCAGGATCAGTCTTAAAATACAGACACAAACCTTGAGCATCATCACGTGGGGTCAAAACCGCTCCCCCTATCCAAGGTATTCATTGCTTCTATGAAGTTTGAATGTCACTGGGCCTCCTGAGTGGTCGCTATCCCTCTTCACAGGAAGTTAGAAGTCCCAAACTATCACATTGAGACCTGAGCAGAGAGATGTCATGCACCTTTCTGAAGGCAGATGCCCCTTCCCTAAGCCTTGGCTGTCACTGGAGAACAGTGACAAACTCTCCGAACCCTCTTTGCCACACATCTCAAGAATATGCCTTTAGGGAGCAGCAAAGTCAGCCCAGAAAATATTGGGTCATAAAGTCAAAGATAGAACCTTCTCGCAGAGCATCATGGGAGACAGTCCTGGTCTTGTGCAGCCCATGTGACCATCCAGTCACTGTCCCCAGCTGACCAAAAACATCATAGGCCTGAATTTCCCAAGCCTTCCTGGAGTAAGGGTGTAGGTCAAGACTTCACTGGGAAGATCAGAGAGAGAGCACAGTGGTAGGACATTTGCCTTGCAGGCAGCCTACCCACGACTGACGCAGGTTTGATTCCCAGCATCCTATCTGGTCCCCCGAACCTGCCAGGAGCGATTTCTGAGCACAGATTCAGGAGTAATCCCTGAGCTCCCCCCCAAAAAAGGTGTGGACTCCCCCGCAAACAGGGATATCCCAGTATCATTGAGCTTGCCTCTGCTCTCTTCTTTCCTTGACCTTGGCCCCAAATTGGCAAGTTGGGTTCAGCTTGCCAGGCTGGCGTCCCTCCAAGTGGCACCCAATGTTATTAAATTGTAGTTTATTGTTTATAGGATGGGGAGATGTGTCCAATATTCAGGACCCCATTCATGTGAACCGGACAGTTAACCCCTGAGCACCCAGATCCTTTCTATATTGAAAACATTCACTCCTGTATGTTATTTCCTGCGTGCTTGTCCCAGGACTGGATGACAGAGGATTCGTTTTTTCTGAGTCCAGAACAGTTCAGTAAGCCACACAGAGTGAGGGTTTACCCTATCTTACGTAACCCTGACAGCCACTCACTTGCTAACCTGATTTCAGGCATAAAGAAATTGACTTCAAGAGGTTTTGCAATCCCTGGTCCCACGCCACAACCCACTAAAGTAGCACAGCTGGGCCCCAAAACCTAGGTTTGAACCCTAAGTAACCTTTTAGCAAATAACACACAACACACACACACACACACACTCATACTTCTTTTTATAAATAGGCTTATGTTATATACATTTGCAATTCTTGCCTCAGACTCCTAAAATAATCAGTGAGGTCTTTGGGTCATAACCATCAAACCCTGCTCAAGAATGAAATCCAAAGGAAAGTTGAACCCGTGGGAGAAACCAGCTCAAAAAGAACCCAGATAAGAAACCCAAATAGGGGGCCGGGCGGTGGCGCTGGAGGTAAGGTGCCTGCCTTGCCTGCGCTAGCCTAGGACGGACCGCGGTTCGATCCCCCGGCGTCCCATATGGTCCCCCAAGAAGCCAGGAGCAACTTCTGAGCGCATAGCCAGGAGTAACCCCTGAGCGTCACAGGGTGTGGCCCAAAAACCAAAAAAAAAAAAAAAAAAAAAAAGAAACCCAAATAGGGAGCATTAAGACTTTCCCCCTTGAAGCACAGAGACATTGATTGCTCCAGCTTCTCCTACAAGGCTGTCCACAACCGACACCCCATGGGAAACCACGGGACCATAGCCAAAAATCCCCTAGAAGCTTCTAGCATCTTCTTGCTCAGTGTTCTGCGCAGTGTGACAATGAATCATTAACCCCTTGAACACTAAGTCAAGGGGATCAGACTGATTCCTGGACCAACAAAGACAAGTAAAGCAAGAGGCAGGACTTAGAACATAAGCTGAGAGGTCTGGGAGGTCTATGAAAGGACCGGGGGTATCTAAGAGGGGTCATACTCTCTCCTGCTGTTTCAGGCACCACCTACTCTGTTTTCTTCTTCCTTTCCTTTCCTTTCCTTTCCTTTCCTTTCCTTTCCTTTCCTTTCCTTTCCTTTCCTTTCCTTTCCTTTCCTTTCCTTTCCTTTCCTTTCCTTTCCTTTCCTTTCCTTTCCTTTCCTTTCCTTTCCTTTCCTTTTCCTTTCCTTTTCCTTTCCTTTCCTTTCCTTTTCCTTTCCTTTCCTTTCCTTTTCCTTTCCTTTCCTTTCCTTTCCTTTCCTTTCCTTTCCTTTCCTTTCCTTTCCTTTCCTTTCCTTTCCTTTCCTTTCCTTTCCTTTCCTTTCCTTTCCTTTCCTTTCCTTTCCTTTCCTTTCCTTTCCTTTCCTTTCCTTTCCTTTCCTTTCCTTTCCTTTCCTTTCCTTTCCTTTCCTTTCCTTTCCTTTCCTTTCCTTTCCTTTTCTTTCTTGTTTTGGGCCACACACAGCAGCACTCAGGGGTTACTCCTGGTTCTTTGCTCAGTAATTACTCCTGTGAGTCCTGAACCGACACAGAGGGTAGGGTTTGCCTTGCAAGAGTTAGACTTAGGACAGGCCCAATTTGATCCCTGGCATCCCATATGGTCCCCTGAGCCTGCAAGGAGTGATTCTGTGATTCTGAGCACAGAGCTAGGAGTAATTCCTAAGTGCAGCCAGGTGTGTGTGTGTGTGTGTGTGTGTGTGTGTGTGTGTGTGTGTGTGTGTGTGTGTGTGTATGGAGCCAGAGAGATAGCACAGTGATAGGACCTTTGCCTTGAAAGCAACCAACTCAGGACCAACAGTGGTTCGAATCCTGGCATCCATATGGTCCCCTATGCCAAGAGTAACCCCTGACCACTGTCTGGTGTGGCCCAAAAACCCAAATATATATATACACACATACATAAAGAAATTGCTCCTGTCATATATGGGATGGGGGATCATATGGATGGTAGAGATTGAACTTGGGTTAGCCTTGTACAAGGCAAACGTTCTACCCTCTGTGCTATTTCTCCGACTCCACTTGCTCTGTTTTCTGTTGAATTTGCTCCTCCCAGAAAAGGATTACATATCACTGTTAATACTAAACTGTCTTTCCCAGCAGCTCTCCAGAGTTACAGTAACTGGAGATTGCATACAATTAGCCTGTTGAATGAACAAGCAGGCGGGTTCAGAATCAGAACTGGGGCCCCATGTGTCTGACCCTGGGGTTCAGCACACAGCTCACCTGTACAGCACTTAATTTTCACTTTTTTTGTGTGGGAGTGTCATACCCTGCGTTGCTCAGAGGTTCCTCCTGACTCTGTATTTAGGAATTCCATCTGGTATTACTTGGGGGACCCTGTGGGATGCCAAGGATTAAACCCAGGTTGGCAGCTTTCAAGGCAAGCACCTGCCCTTCTGTACTATAATTCTAGCTGTGGGCAACACTTTGCTGTCTCTAGGGGGCGCTTTGTGGCTCTGGCAGCTGTTATGGTAGTTCCTTAGGATGACCATCAGCTCTTTCCGGGAACCTCCCAAACAGGCTACTGGCCAAGTTCCCATGTGTCCCATTTCCGGCCAAAGAATAGCCAGGCTCAGAAAGAGAAAGTAACATGTCTGAGACAGGCCAATGAATAGGGGTTCCTTCGGGAATCCCCACGCCCCTTGAATGTGAATTCCATGTTCTCTACCTCAAGGGTCCAGGCCTGAAGCAGAAATGATTCTTCCTGGTCTCTAGGAAATCACCGTCCCACAAAGGCCTCAGTGCCAGGGCTCAAGAAATAACACAACAGATAGGGCATGCAACCAACTGGGTTTCACCCCTGCATCCTTTGTGGTCCCCCTCGTCTGACAGGAGTGATTCCTGAGTACAGAGCCAGAGAAAACCCCTGAGCATAAGTCAGAGGTGGCCCCAAATGAAAACAAACAAAGCCCTGAGGGGCCTGAGTGATAGCACAGCGGTAGGGCATTTGCCTTGCAGGAGGCTGACACAGGAAAGACCTGGGTTCAATCCCAGGCATCCCATATGGTCCCTCAAGTGATTTCTGAGCACAGAGCCAGGAGTAACCCCTGAGCACTGCTGGGTGTGATCCAAAAACAAACAAAAAAAAAAAACAAACAAAAAGTAAAAGAAAAAGAAGACTAAACAAAGCCCTGAATGTCAGGGTTGAAGTGATAGTACAGTGGGAATGGCATTCATCTTGTACACATCAAACCCGGGTTCAATCCCCAGCATCCCATGTGGTCCCCTAAGAGCTTCCAGGAGTGATTCCTGAGTCTAGAGTCAAGAGTAACCCCTGAGCATTACCGGGAATGGCCCCAAAACAAAACCCAACAAAGCTTTGAATGTCAACTGGCTCATGCGTCACCAAGTAGCCCAAGAAGTCAGGAAGAAAGAAGGTGACCCAAAAGAGCTGGGAGGAGAGTTTCAGAGAAGGGGGGCTGACCCCGTGGTGTCACATGGCAGTGGCGATGTCACCTGCTAGTTTGCCACACTCACTGTGCTTTCGGAGGTTATTTTTGCTTGTTTGCTTTTTTGTTCTGTTTTGTTTTATTCAAACACCATGGTTTACAAAGTTGTTCATAATATAGTTTTATGGAGCTGGAGAGATATCACAGCGGTAGGTCTGACCCACGACAATGTTGGTTCAAATCCTGGCATCCCATATGGTCCCCTGTACCTGCTAGGAGTGATTTCTGAGCACAGAGCCAGGAATAACCCCTGAGTGCGGCCGGGTCTGGCTCCCCCCCCCAAAACAAAAACAAAACAAAACCATAATATAGTTATTATTTCATAGTTGCAAGGTTATTCATGATGGAGTTTCAGTCATACAATACACAACAAACCCCCATCAACAGTGCTCATTTGCCTCCATCAATGTCCCCAGTTTCCCTCCATTCCCCCCCTGTCCACTCCCCTGCCTGCTTCTGGGGCAGATATTACTCTCTCTCTCTTTCTCCCTCTCTCCCTCTCTCCCCCTTTCTCCTCTCACCTCTTCCTCCCTTTCTCTCTTCTCTCTCTCTCTCTCTCTCTCTCTCTCTCTCTCTCTCTCTCTATATATATATATATATATATATATATATATATATCTTCCCTTTAAACACTGTGGTTTACAATCTTATTACTAAAAGAGGATCACAGATATCACTTTTCCTCCTTTCTCCCAGTGCTTCTGTGTCCTGAGAATTTGGTGGTTCTCTCAGCCTGGGTCATCCTGCACAGCTGGATCCTGCTCCCCAGGGATTCAGCCTCGAACCCCGACTTCATTTCTTTCCTGCACTTCTCCCCATCATCACCTATGGAGTTATGATTATTCAAGACCATCATGGGATCTTTCCAACATGAAACAAGTTATTGAAAGTGATTCGATGTCTACATGCTAGATGAACTTGCAACTCGTTCTACAAATGATTTGTAATTTGTAGATTCCTGGCTCCACAGAGATGTATAGTGACAGCCTGTAGCAATTTTTATGTGAAGAGCAGAATATACTAATAGTATTTGGAACCCACTTTCACACACTGTACAATGGAACTATTTCAGGCTCATGAATTTGACATCAAAAGAGGAGGAATCGGGGCCGGAGAGATAGCATGGAGGTAAGGCATTTATTTGCCTTGCATGCAAAAGGTCGGTGGTTCGAATTCCAGCATCCCATATGGTCCCCCGAGCCTGTCAGGAGCAATTTCTGAACATAGAGCCAGGAGTAACCCCTGAGCACTGTCGGGTATGACCCAAAAAACAAAAACAAACAAAAAAGGGGCCAGAGAAATAGCATGGGGGTAAGGCATTTGCCTTGCATGCAGAAGGACAATGGTTCGAATCCTGACATCTCATAAGTTCCCCCGTGCCCGCCAGGAGCGATTTCTGAGTGTAGAGCCAGGAGTAACTCCTGAGCACCGTCGGGTGTGACTGTCCCAAAAATGGGGGGAGGAATTTTTATTTTATTATTATTTGAGGGGAGGAGGGGACCTCTTAGGCCATCTCACAAGGCCTGGACCTCACTGGAAATTTTTAGCCAACTGGGTCGATGCAAATTTTGGAAGATGCAGACCAGAGTGATAGCGCAGCAGATAGGGCATTTGCCTTGCAAGCAGCTGACCAGGGTTTGATCCTCAGCATCCTGTATGGTCTTCAGAGCCTGCCAGGAGTGAATTCTGAGCATAGAGTCAGGAGTAGTGCCTGAGTTCTGTCAGATGTGTCCCCAAACAAAACAAAACAAAAAAATGAAAACCACAAAAATTTGGAAGATTCAGTTCTGAGAAAATTGGAGCTACCACCCCCTGATGATAATAACCCCAACTATAATACCTAGTGAGCTGGTGGAGGTCTATGTGGTACTAAGAATTAAGCCCTAGTCTGTGGCCTGTCATGAGCCCTAACCACTGAACTATCTCTCAGCCCTGCAAACATATTCTTTGATTGTTTTCATATACTTTAATTTTAAGCTGCTTTTGAGCAATAAACGAGTACATGTTTTCAAAACTATTTACCCGTTTGATTCTGGGACCCTTGGACACCATCAGGAATGGCCCTTGAGTGGTCCTCCCCTACTCCTCCCATAGCCCTTCCCAAACCCCTTAACTCCCCAAACCCAAAACTCCCCTCCATCACACAACTAGAGGACATTTGCCTTGCACACAGCTGATCCAGGACAGATGGTGGTTCAAATCCTGGCATCCCATATGGTCCCCCAACTTGCCAGGAGCAATTTCTGAGCGCAGAGCCAGAAATAACAAAATAATTCCCCTCCCCACAAAAGGCTCAATTTATGTTCTAAACATATAAGGAGGAAATTAAACTTGACTGGAAATCCTCATTCAAGAAAACAAATATTAATATTTTTTTAAAACTTGATGATTGATTGGGTTTTGGGCCAGACCCGACAGTTCTCAGGGGTCACTCTTGGCTCTGCACTCAGAAATCACCCTTGGCAGGCTGGGGGACCATATGGGATGCCGGGAATTGAACCAGGTTCCTCCCGGGTTGGCTGCATGCAAGGAAAATGCCCTACCGCTGTGCTATCTCTTTGGCCTCACAATTATTAGCATTCTAGCAAACATCTTCTACCCCCACACATTTCCCTCCATGCTGTCAGAGAAATCGGTTCCAAGGACATGTGCCATTTTGAAGTCTCTTCTTTGGAAAACTCAGGGAGACTGTGACATCCCCCTAAACCCTGCCAGGATGGCACAGGGCACTCTCTGGTAGCTGTTCCATCACTCCTAACTTCAAGCAGTGAAACACTGATATTCCACCACCTTCCTCAGGCTTCCAGAAGGATCCACGGCACTGTGATGGGCACCTTTCTCAGAAGCCGCATGAACAGTTAAGTTCATGTTCATCTGTTTCCTTATGAGCCATGGGCCAAAGTGGCTGAGGTCCTTGGCCTTGTTTGTCCTTGCTCAGGTAAATTGATTTGTGTGTGTGTGTGTGTGTGTGTGTGTGTGTGTGTGTGTGTGTGTGTGTGTGTGTGTGTGTGTGTGTGTGGTGGGCATGGGGGTTTAGAATGGGGAGGTAAGGTTTGGGACTCACTTGACAGTGCTCACAGCTTACTCCTGGTTCTGTGCTCAGGGCTCTCTCCTTGCAGGGTTCAAGGAAACCATATGAAGCACCAAGATTAAACCTGTGCTGGCCACATACATACTGTCTCTCCAGCCCTGTGTTTTGGTTTGTTCTTTTGTTACTTTTGAGGGGAGGGTTTGGGAGCCACAGTTAGCAGTGCTCAGGATTTACTCCTGGCTCTGCACTCAGAAATCATTCCTGGCAGGCTCGTGGGGGACTTGGCAGGCCAGGAATCGAACCCGGGTTCATCCTGGGTCAGCTGAATGCAAGGTAAACAGCCCTACTGCTGTGCTAGCACTCCAGCCCAAGCTTTATTACTTTTGGGGGAGGAACTGGCAATGCTCAATGGTTACTCCTGGTTCTGCACTTAGGAATTGCTCTTGGCAATGTACGGGGGATCACATGGGGGTGTTGAAAATTGAACCGAGATCTGCTGCATGCAAGGCAAGTGCCCTTCCCACAATATTATTATTCTGGCCCTATGAAATTTGTTGTTGTTGTTGTTGTTGTTTTTGGGTCACACCCGGCAGCACTCAGGGGTTACTCCTGGCTCTATGCTCAGAAATCGCTCCTGGCAGACTCGGGGGACCATATGGGATGCCAGGATTCAAACCACTAACCTGCATGAAAGGCAAACACCTTACCTCCATGCTATCTCTCTGGCCCCTCTATAAAATTTTTTTATAGATTTCTTTTTAATTTAAAGCGCTGATTTACAAAGTTATTCATAGTTGAGTTTTAGACATAGTGTTTCAGCATCAATCTCACCACCAGTGTCAACCTCCCTCCACAATATTCCCAAGGCCTACCTGTGCTGTCACCAGCACCCCGATCTGCCATCATATCAGGCACCTTCTGAAGTTTGGTTGTTCAAGTTTGGGTCACGTGATTTCATTGTTGACTTCGTGGCTTGGACATTTAGTTCTGTCCTTCCTCAACTTTACTAATGTACCCAAATTTCCTTGGACCCTGTCCCCCATTACTTCACACTCAGTTTCTGAAATGCATGTTGACAGCCCCCAGGAAATGTCTGTCCTTTAACTACTGTTCTTGTTCCCAGAGACCTGCTCCTTCCTATTCTCCTCCTATCCCTGAGTTAACACCTGCAGAACCCCCAGTAGTCCTGGTGACATCCCCCAGACTGACTATGTGCTGGTGAACTGGAAGTAATTTGGGGAAACTCCTCTGTATGGCTGGAAGACCAGGGGTTCTAGGGAGTCAGGGGAGGCCTGTATCCCAGTTACTGCCTCCCCTGGAAGTCATAAAGGACATTTGGGGTCCTTCCAGAGTCGAACCCTACCTAGGGCTGAGCGTGTCTGGTGCCTACACTTCCCCTTTCCACGACTCCCACGCATGCCTCCCCACCCCTTCTTGGAGGCAGAGAAAGGAGAACTTGAAAGAAAAACCGAAAATTTCCTATGTGCCTCTAAAGAGCAAGACAGTGCTGTAACCTAGCCCCAAGCAGCAGGTAATATTTAGGGATATGAGGGGGAGGGAGACCCTAACCTAGGAAGGTCCCCCTTCCACCTGGCCCGGCCTGACCTGCCTTCCCCTCCTCTGGTTGTCTTTTTCAGTTCCCATTTCAGAGGTCCTAAATCTGCCAACAAAGTGGGGACACTCCGAGCCTGTTTTTAAGGGGGTGACCTACTTATTGTACAGGCTAATGAGTTTTTTGTTTTTGTTTTTTGCTCATTCACTGAGTTTACCGGGTTCTGTGTGAGAACCCAAGACACACACACACACACACACACACACACACACACACATACATGTGTGCAGACATGTGCAGCCTCCGCCACCCCCACTCCCCACACAAGGTTGCTTTTGGGAAATGTCAGAAAGAAGTCCCCTAAGGAGACATCGAAGACCAGGCGACCAGTGCGTCATCGGCCTTGGTGACGGTGTAGCAATTTGCAATGTGATGGATGATAAGAATCTCTTTGCTCTGCTCCGTTGCAAAGTAGCACAGTAATGTCGTGTTTGTTCTGGGAAACCGCCACTGAAGTCACTAATCATAAATAATGGAAGCTTGGAAAACCCTCTTTTAACCTAATGGGCTGAAAGATTTCTTGCCTTTTTTGCTTCTGTTAATGGCCTCTCTCCCTCCCTCTCTCTGCAAGACCAGAGGGCCATTAGGAATCAACCCAACCTCTGATGGCAAGAAGCAGGGGGCCAGATTATTTGGAAGTTGGTGGTGTGGAGTGCGAATGTGTCCCCCCAGAAGTCATCTCCCCTGGGACACGAGGTGGCAGGGTCCCCTGGTCCACTGTCTACTCATTATGGCAGGCACCTGGATTTTTGGGTGCTGGGCAGTAAGTAGAGTGGGGGAGGCAGAGGGCATACATAGGCTGATTTGTTTTCTCTCCTTCTCACCTGCCCCATGACTTGGGAACCTCAGTATCCTGCAACTCTCCCCAGTCAGTCTCTTCAGTTCTGAGCTGCTGCCCTGCTGAGGGACTCTGCGATCTCAGATCACCTCCTGTTCCCACTTCCTGGCCAATCTGGCTTCCGTTTTCTCCGACCTGTAACTCGCAGCTATGTACCTATGTAACTGAACTATGTAACTCACAGCTCAGGGCTCACAAAATAACTGAACGCAGAGGAATTCAAACTAGTAGGTGAGGGCTTCAACCATCGCAGAGAGGGGAGGGCATTTGCCTTGCATGCAGCTGCCCCCTATTCGATCCCCAGGATCCCATATAGTTCCCTGAGCACTGCCAGGAGTGATTCCTGAGTGCAGAGCCAGGAGTAACCCCTGAGCATCACCGGATGAAGCCAGAAAATAAACTAACAAAATAGCAGGTGAGTGACTGAGTAACACTGTAACTCCTTAGGTTGGAGCCAGTTAGTTATGAAGTTTGTGGGGGTACAACTAGAGGAATAGAGACTTCAGGATGGATGCATTCCTCAGTGGGCCTCCCAGTTGACTGACTGGCTGCTAAAATGATGCTTCCTTGGGAGGTAACCCACCCCCAAATCAGGCTGACCACAGGTTCAGAAACTGGGGAACATCCCTAATAAACTGGGTACTTCTTTGTCAAATTGTCCCTAGTCGTTCAAAGGATAAAGTGAATCTCGCAGATAGAACTTTCAGTTGGTTTGGGAGCCCTCATGATGAACGAGATAACCAAGGATCACCAGATGTCTGCGGAAAGTTCCAACATGAAAGAAGAAAGACCAAAAGCAGAGGAAACAGCAGAGTCAGACTTCAAAGTAGTTGGGTTTTCATCTGCACTGAGATCACACTAGTATGGTAGGCAAAAGTGCAAAATGAGTTGTCCCTACAAGACTGTAGCTACTAAAACACCGAAGGCGGAGCCTGGGCGATAGTATAGCAGGGAGGGTACTCGAGGCTGACCTGGGTTCAATTCTTAGGACCCTATAAGGTCCCCTGAGCTCTAATCAGAAGAGATTCCTGATTGCAGAACCAGAAGTAAGTACTGAGCACTACTGAGTGTGTCCCAAAAACAAGCAAACAAAACCTGAAAACTTTCCAAAATACATATTGAAAAGATGAAAGACAGTGGACGAAACTTTGGAAAATTGTATTAAAATGTAGGTTGAGGGCTAGAGTGTTAACATAGTGGTAGGGTGTTTGCCTTGCACACGGCTGACCCAGGACAGACCTGGGTTCGATCCCCAGCACCCCATATGATCCTCAAACCTGCCAGGAGAGATTTCTGAGCAGAGTCAGGAATAACCCCTGAGCATCACCGGGTGTGGCCCCAAAACAAAAAACCGAAAACAAGCAAACAACAACAACAACAAAAAAAACCCCACATCAAAATAAAATGTAGGTGCAAAAATGTGAAAGAAAATTAAAACCCCAACCTTTAAGTCTGACACGCAGAAAAGATAGCAGGAAGGACATTAACAGCAATAACATGAAAACTTCTCAGCCTAAATGCTTAACCAAGAAGAGAAATGGGAGGGGCTGGGAGATAGCACAGTGGTAGGGCTTTTTCCTTGCCTATGGCCAACCTGGACAGACCCAGGTTTGACTCCCAGCATTCCATTTGGTCCCCAAGCCTGCCAGGAACAAGTCCTGAGTGCAGAGCCAGGAGTAACCCCTGAGCACCGCTGGGTGTGGCCAAACCCCCGCCCCCAAAAAGAGAGAGAGAAATGAGGTGAAGTAGGACAGATGGGGAAACCTCAGGGTAGGACACATCTTGAATCATTTTACATAGGAACTTTTAAATTTTAGAGAGCCAAAGAATCAGATCTGCCTTAAAATAACTCACAAATGAGTCAGAATGATAGTACAGTGTGTAAGGTCTTTGTTCTGTACCTGGCCAGCTCAGGTTTGATCCCTGGCATCACATATGGTCTCTAGAGCACTGCCAGGTGTAACTCTTAATTATAGAACTAGGAGTAACCCCTAAATACCGTTAGGTGTGACCCAAAAGTCAAAACAAATGAAAAATAATAACTCATAAATGAGCATAATCCAAATATCATCATTGAGAGCTAGAAGATAAGAGTGGGTAAGGCACTCTCCTTGTATGCTTCCAACCCAGGACAGACCCAGATTGATCCCTGGCATCCCATATGAGTCCTTGAACCTGTCAGGAGTGATTTCTGAGCACAGAGCCAGGAGTAACCCCTGAACACTGCCAAGTATGGCCCAAAAGCAAAAACAAAACAAAACAAAAACAAACAAAAAGTGATCCTTGGGGCCGGAGAGATAGTATGGAGGTAGGGTGTTTGCCTCACATGCAGAAGGATGGTGGTGGCATCCCATATGGTCCCCCGAGCCTGCCAGGAGCGACTTCTGAGCGTAGAGCCTGGAGGAACCCCTGAGCACTGCCTGGTGTAATCCAAAAGCAAACAAACAAACATAAGTGATCCTTGAGCACTTTCTGGTGGGGCCCTGTCAACACTATAAAATGTCATTGGAAACAAGGAAAAAAAAAAGCTGACACTTATCACCATTCTGGAAGAAAACATGAAGTTTTACCTCTAATTCTACAGATAGTCTCAGTCAAGTCTGGTTTAGTTGGGCCTGAGTGATAGTACAGGAGAGAGGCACTTGCTTTGCCTGTGGCTGCAATTTTCCTGACGCTGAATTGCCTCTAAGGGCAGGCAAGATAGTACAGCAAGTAGGGTGCTTGCCTTGTGTGTGACCATGAGTAACCCCTGAGCATCATTCGCTGTAGCTCCCAAACCAAACCAAAGAATAGTCCTTGAGCACAATTGTGGCCAACCCCCAGTAACTAACCAAATACTTTTATTTTTTGTTTTGTTTTTGTTGTTTTTGAGACACCTGCTGGTGCTCAGGCATTACTCCTGGCTCTATGCTCAGAAATCACTCCTGGCAGGCTTGGGGGACCTTATGGGATGCCAGGAATTAAACCCAGGTCATATAATGCCCTACCTGCTTTTCTATTGCTCTGGCCCCAAATATGTTTCTTTTTAAAGTATGGAAGTAGGGCCGGAGTGACAGCACAGTGATAGGCTGTTTGACTTGCACTCAGATGACCCAGGATGGACCCGGTTCGATCCCCAGCATCAACCATATGGTCCCCCAAGCCTTCCAGGAGCGATTTCTGAGCACTGCCAGGTGACCCCCTCCCCCCCCCAAAAGTATGGAAGTAGCATCAAAACATTTTCAGATACACAGATTTCAAAAACATTCATCTCACTGGGGCCTTTATTTCCAAAGCATCTGGGCTATATCCTATATTGCAACCAAAAGAGAGAGAAGGCCAAAGAGATAGCACAATGGGTAGGGCGCTTGCCTTGCATGTGGTCAAGCTGGATTCAATCCTCAGCATTCCATATGGTTCCCTGACCAGCACCAAAAGTAATTTCCAAAGCCAGGAGTAACACAGATGTAAACAAAGGAGCAAATGAAAGAATGAAAGAGAAAGAAAGGAAGGAAGGAAGAAAGGATGAAAGAAAGAAAGAAAGAGAGAAAGAAAGAAAGAAAGAAAGAGAGAGAGAAAGAAAGAAAGAGAGAAAGAAAGAAAGAAAGAAGAAAGAAAGAAATAAAGAAAAGAAAGAAAAAAGAAAGAAAGAAAGAAAAGAAAGAAGAAAGAAAGAAAGAAAGAAAGAAAGAAAGAAAGAAAGAAAGAAAGAAAGAAAGAAAGAAAGAAAGAAAGAAAGAAAGAAAGAAAGAAAGAAAGAAAGAAAGAAAGAAAGAAAGAAAAGAAAGAAGAAGGGGGCCGGGCGGTGGCGCTCGAGGTAAGGTGCCTGCCTTACCTGCGCTAGCCTAGGAGACGGACCGCGGTTCGATCCCCCGGCGTCCCATATGGTCCCCCAAGCCAGGAGCGACTTCTGAGCGCATAGCCAGGAGTAACCCCTGAGTGTCACCGGGTGTGGCCCAAAAAAAAAAAAAGAAAAGAAAAGAAAGAAGAAAGAAAGAAAGAAAAAGAAAGAGAAAGAAAGAAAGAAAGAAAGAAAGAAAGAAAGAAAGAAAGAAAGAAAGAAAGAAAGAAAGAAAGAAAGAAAGAAAGAAAGAAAGAAAGAAAGAAAGAAAGAAAGAAAGAAAGAAAGAAAGAAAGAAGGGGCCTGGGAGATAGCATGGAGGTAAGGCATTTGTCTTTCATGCAGAAGGTCATTGGTTCGAATCCTGGCCTCCCATATGGTCCCTTGAGCCTGCCAGGAGCGATTTTTGAGTGTAGGGCCAGGAGTAACCTCTAAGGTTGCCAGGTGTGATCCAAAAGCCAAAAAAAAGAAAAAGAAAAAAATGAAAGAAGGAAGGAAGGAAAGAAAGAAAGAAAGAAAGAAAGAAAGAAAGAAAGAAAGAAAGAAAGAAAGAAAGAAAGAAAGGAAAGAAAGAAAGAAAGAAAGAAAGAAAGAAAGAAAGAAAGAAAGAAAGAAAGAAAGAAAGAAAGAAAGAAAGAAAGAAAGAAAGAAAGAAAGAAAGAAGAAAGATGCTGAATCTGAGAAATGTAAGGAGCACAGTGGAGAGTCCGTATTGAAGATTCCCCACACCCTCTTCCCCCCAATAAAATGTACTTGAACTGTGTAGAAAATATTATTGACAAGCATGTACCAGAGCTGATGAAATATTAAAAAAATAGCAAACAAATAAGAATCAGGTCATAAAAAAGGCAAATGAATATTTTATCATCAGAAAAGGAAAAGAAAGCAAGTAATGGAAATGAAATGTTGATGAGCTCTGAGTGAAAACAACAGAAATGTGGTCAGTTCTCTGCTCAGTTTTGGGGTAACCAGTGGTGGTGGAATCGTTGTGCATGCTGGTCACAGACTTCATCCAAACTAAAGAAACAACCACATTGTAAGGAAAGCAAGAAGAAAGGGAGCATTGAGAAGGTAGCCAAGTCTTCATCTGCTGTGGCATCAAGTCACAAGATGGTATCTTAAATTCACAGAATGAAAAGTCCCATGTGCACACATGACTTTGAAGCATGGCGGTCTGTGTGTTCCCATGTTAGGGAACACAGCTTAATTGTTCAAATCACGAGTCTCTTGGAAAGTAGCCCAGGAAAAGGGCAACTTACTTTTCTTTACAATCCGGCAGTTAGTTGAATTAGTTGTTTCAAAACTGGGTATTTGGAACGTTTTCATCTATTGAGTAATTTATGGGCGAAATCAAAGAACTTGGAAAAGGAACCCAAAGAGTGACTGTTCACCGAATTGAATGTTAGTTAGGAAATGGGTGTGAGTCTTAATTCAGACTCTATAGGGAAACAGTTGGGGACTGGCCATTTATAAACTGAAAATGAGTTTCCAACTGACATGGCTTGGATTTGCCTAAGGTTATTTATGAAAACTTACTGTTTTAGAACATTATAAAGGATAGCGGGAGAAAGGCACTGTGCCTGTTACTCAACCTACCTGTAGTTCTGGACAGAGAGAGAGAGAGAGAGAGAGAGAGAGAGAGAGAGAGAGAGAGAGAGAGAGAGAGAGAGAGAGAGAGAGAGAGAGAGAGAGAGAATTAGGAAGCAAAATGAGGTAAAATACTAACAACAGGGGGACCTTGGATTGGAGTGGAGGGGCCTTGATATGAGTTTTGCTGGTTTTCTGTAAGTTTGGAATTATTCCAAAATAAAGTTTCATCAACTTGATAAGTAAGAAGTACAGAGTGCTTTTTGTTTTATTTTTATTGCTAGTAAAGCCAGCATTTTAGGACAATTGATTGTCTGTTTATATATTCTTTGCTCATGCTGATGGTTTGGCTTTTTTTTTTCCCTATTGATTTGTGAAAGCTACTTTTTTTTGGGGGGGGGCCACACCCATTGACGCCCAGGGGTTACTCCTGGCTATGTGCTCAGAAATCGCCCCTGGCTTGGGGGGACCATATGGGACGCCGAGGGATCGAACCGCGGTCCTTCCTTGGCTAGCGCTTGCAAGGCAGACACCTTACCTCCAGCGCCACCTACCCGGCCCCGTGAAAGCTACTTTTAAAACCTTCATCTATTCTTTTATCACCTTTCCTTCTCATTTTTCTGAAAACTTTTAATATTTTTATGTTTATTTTTATTTGTTTGTTTTTGGACCACGCCTGCCAATGTTCTGGGGTTACTCCTAGCTCAGCACTTGGAAACCACTCCAAGCAGTGCCCGGGGGATCATACAAGAAAGCAGATAAAATTCAGGTCAATCACATGCAAAGCAAACACCCTACCTGCTTTGCTATATTTTTTTCTGTAGCCTCCTTCTGAACCTTGATGGCTATGATAAAGACCAGTTTCTAAAAATCAGAACCTAGGAACATGGGAGAGAGATTAAGGGACTGAGCCCATCGTTCACATATTGGGGTCAACCTTTAATCCCTGGCACTTCAACATGTGCAGTTGATTTTTAGGGGTCATGTATCCGGTTCTGTGAGGTGCCCAGACAGGAGGATGACAGAGTTTTCCTAATGTCCAGCCTACATTCAGCCTATGGATCAAAGATTTTTTGTATATATTCTCTTTCTTTCTTTCTTTCTTTCTTTCTTTCTTTCTTTCTTTCTTTCTTTCTTTCTTTCTTTCTTTCTTTCTTTCTTTCTTTCTTTCTTTCTTTCTTTCTTTCTTTCTTTCTTTCTTCTTTCTTTCTTTCTTTCTCTTTCTTTCTTTCTTTCTTTCTTTCTTTCTTTCTTTCTTTCTTTCTTTCTTTCTTTCTTTCTTTCTTCTTTCCTTCCTTCCTTCCTTCCTTCCTTCCTTCCTTCCTTCCTTCCTTCCTTCCTTCCTTCCTTCCTTTCTTTCTTTCTTTCTTTCTTTCTTTCTTTCTTTCTTTCTTTCTTTCTTTCTTTCTCTCTCTCTCCCTTCCTTCCTTCCTTCCTTCCTTCCTTCCTTCCTTCCTTCCTTCCTTCCTTCCTTCCTTCCTTCCTTCCTTCCTTCCTTCCTTCCTTCCTTTCTTTCTCTCTCTCTCTTTTGCTCTCTCTCTCTTTCTTTCTTTCTTTTTCTTTTTTGTTCTTGGGTCACACCCAGCAGCGCTCAGGGGTACTCCTGACTCTATGCTCAAAAATAGCTCCTGGCAGGCTTAGGGGACCATATGGGATGCCGGAATTAGAACCACCGACCTTCTGGAGTAATAGCACAGTGGTAGGGCATTTGCCTTGCACGCAGCCAATTCAGGACAGACCTCGGTTCAATCCCCAGCATCCCATATGGTCCCCCAAACCTGCTAGGAGTGATTTCTGAGCACAGAACCAGTAGTAACTTCCTTGCGTCACTGAGTGTGCGCCCCCATTAATTGAATCAATGAATATAGGAGTACAGATGTTTTTTCTGCATTGTGTTTGGGTTCCCTAAAGTATATTCCTAGGAATGGTATTGCTGAATCATCTGGACTTTCTCTTCTTCATTCTTGTTCTTTAAAAACCTAGCATTCTGGGCCCGGAGAGATAGCATGGCGGCGTTTGCCTTGCAAGCAGCCGATCCAGGACCAAAGGTGGTTGGTTGGAATCCCGGTGCCCCATATGGTCCCCCGTGCCTGCCAGGAGCTATTTCTGAGCAGACAGCCAGGAGTAACCCCTGAGCACCGCTGGGTGTGGCCCAAAAAATCAAAAAAAAAAAAAAAACAACCTAGCACTCAGGGGCCAGAGCGATAGCACAGCAGTATAGCATTTACCTTGCACACTGCTGACCCAGGACGAACCTGGGTTCGAGCCCCCAAACATCCCATATGGTCTCCAAGCCAGAAGGGATTTCTGAGTGCATAGCCAGGAGTAACCCCTGAGCATCAAAGAGTGTGGCACCTCCTCCCCCCACCCCCATAAAAGCCTACCACTCACTTTCTTTTTTTTTTTTTTTCTTTTGTGTTTTTGGGTCACACCTAGCAGTACTCAGGGATTACTCCTGGCTCTATGCTCAGAAATCACTCCTGGCAGGCTCGGGGGACCATAAGGGATGCCGGGATCCGAACCACACCATCCTTCTGGATGCAAGACAAATGCCTTACCTTCATGCTATCTCTCTGGCCCCTCCACTCACTTTCTTGTCTATCCCTTCAAGTACCTGCTCTCTTGGGTGGCCTGGAGAAAAGTTCAAAGGAGTGACCTTCCATCTTGACTCCATTGGGGATGGGAATTAGGCTACCACATCTCATAGTTGTTGATAACTGTGCAGCTTAAGTATACAAATATGCCATGGAATGTTTGTTGCCTGGAAAGGTAGATCTTCTGTCAGATCATACCTAGTAAACAGCTGGGACCAGATACTTTGTAGTTATTCTTCCATTTACTTGTTGCTCTGTACTAGAGACTCATTCTTTTTTTTTTTTTTTTGGTTTTTGGGCCACACCCGGCGTTGCTCAGGGGTTACTCCTGGCTGTCTGCTCAGAAATAGCTCCTGGCAGCACGGGGGACCATATGGGACACCGGGATTCGAACCAACCACCTTTGGTCCTGGATCGGCTGCTTGCAAGGCAAACACCGCTGTGCTATCTCTCCGGGCCCTAGAGACTCATTCTTTTCAATTGATCAAACTTCCCATTCCAGTGGGCCATGGATTCCTTTCCCTGGTCTAGATTGGCCCATAGTTCTGATCCCACTTACCACTGTCTTAATTCCTGGAATGGGAAAATCAGCTTTGTTGATCCCAGATCAGAGTCCATTCTGGTGTCACCGTCTCCCATTGAGTTCAGAACCCTGATCTGTTCCCTGTCCTGGTCTGACCCTGGATGCAAAACCACTTAAATGAAATGAAGACCATCTGCTTCGGCTCCATATTCACAATGAAGCCAGGCTTGCTGGCCATCATGGCCGCTGTATGTTCTTTCCCGAGGAGACATACATATGACCCACATAGTCATGTGACAACTTCTTGAAGAAATGCCTTCAGGTCAGGGTGGATATGGACGCTGAGATGTGTTGATTCTAGAGAGAGAAGAAAAAATAAAACAATACAAGAGAGAGGTTGAGGTGATGAGCTGAAAAGATCCAACATTCATGCTTGATCCTTTGGTTATAGTTGTTTAAGGAGAAGATGGGGGGAGAAGATGATACACAAAAAATATATCAAAGGGGACTGAATTTCTGGTGGGCCGGAGTGGTAGCATAGTGGTAGGGCATTTGCCTTGCAGGCGGCTGACACAGGATGGGTGCAGGTTTGATTCCCAGCATCCCATATGATCCCCCGAATCTGTCAGGAGCGATTTCTGAGTGCAGAGTCAGGGGTAACTCTTGTGCCCCCCCCCCAGAAAAACAACAAAAAAGGGGAGACTGAATTCCTGAATAGAGAAGGATAGTCAAGGATGAAGAAAACCTAGGCACACTATAAATGGCCTGGACTTCACAAGAATAGAGAGAGCTTTGTACAGCCAGAATGGTGGTTGGAAGTAAAAAATGGAACTTAGGGGGCCAGAGAGATAGCATGGAGGTAAAGCGTTTGCCTTGCATGCAGAAGGTTGTTGGTTCAAATCCCGGCATCCCATATGGTCCCCTGAGCCTGCCAGGAGTGATTTCTGAGCATAGAGCCAGGAGTAACCCTTGAAACCCTTGAGCACAGCCGGGTTTGACCCAAAGACCAAAAAAAAAAAAAAAGGACTTAGTATATTTGAGGAAAGGTGGGAAAAGGATGTGTGGCAGAGTGTTCCCAAGGGTGTGGTCTGGGTTGAGAACCTGAGAAAGTGGGAGGTTTGAGGGCATAGGCTGAGCATGAAATAGGGTGTCCCAGGTTCCTCTGGGGGTGCTGTTAGGACAAACATAGTGGGGAACATTAGAGGTGCCCAGATAACTGAGTTGGTTAGCAAAGAGGGTGGGGTGCGGGGTTCATTCGTTTAAAGGAAGAGACGATGTTAATTTGGTCACACCTTGTTCTTGGGCAAGGCCAGCCCAGCTCTGGAATCCAAAGGCTGGATTCAGTCCTTGGCTAGTTGAGGAGGAAGAACAGAGGAGAGAGACCATGGGATGCTTTGTCTTGCCACAATCACTTTCTTCCCAGAAGAAACTCGAACTCTCTGCTGGACTTTCACATGGGAAGAGCCAGCTCAGCCAGTTCAGGGAATCAGGAAGGAAGGTAATCTATGAGGGTGGAGTTTGGGCTTTGCATGTATGAGTCTAGGGCTCAATGGTTATGAACCTAAGGTTCTATTGTTTCTAGAGCCCCAAGAGGGACTGCACAGAAAATCAAGTCTGCAGTAGTTCCTGAGCACCTCCGGAGGTAGCTCATAATAATGATCATTATCCTATTATCAAATTATAATCACACTGGTACTCAGGGTAAAGGAGAGGAAGGGTCCCCCGTGGTCACCACCCCCTCCTGCCGCTGGTTCTAGAACTGTCTTTCTTGGGCACAGTCATATTGGCCATGTCAGCACTTATGAGGCCCCAAAGGGGTGGAAGCGAAACCCGGGTGACATCTGAAAGTCTGGCCTCCGACTTCTCCCCAAGCTGGGTTGGGATCGATGCCACTAAGTACAGAAGGGGAAAGTCCAACTGGGGCGGTGGGCAGAGAAGCGCACGAGGCCTTCGTCAGTCCTGCGGCCAGGGCTGCTGGCATGAGTCACCCCGAAGTCGCTTCTGCAGCCCACGGTTCACCGAGCACACCGACAAGTATGCAAACCAGGCCTTGCGGTCCCGGGGCTCAGTCTCCGCTGCGGGAGGCGCCTGTGCCCCTCACCTGTGCCCAGCTGTGTCCGGGGCCCCTGGCGCTCATCGAGGAGGCCTGGGACCGCCTAGGCTCGGCGCCCCCGCGAGGGCAAAGGTGGGGAGGGTGTCCAGGGTGCCCGTGGAACTTGCTTTTCGGTGCCCGATCGCCCTCTCGCGATCCTCCTTGAGCTGGGCAGGACCAAGGCCCGTGCAGACCCGGGCACCGACTCTGCAGTTGCAAAGACAGCCAGCGCGCCGGGGCTGGGCTGGGCTGGGCTGGGACCTGGGGGCGTGGCTTAAGGGGGCGTGGTCGTGCAATTGACATGGGCGTGGCCAGACGCGGGACATAGGCTCGGTGTGGGGGCGTGGTCATATGAGGGGCGGGCTCTGGGCACGAAGCGCAGGCGCACTGGGCCGCTCCGGATGGCGTTTGGAGCTTCTCAGGCCTAGCCTGGTGAGGCTAGTGCAGGGGAACCGTCAGAACCGGATCCGGGGCGTCCGGGTTGAGTCATCGGGACCCCGAACGATTGCTGTGGATGGGGCAGGGAGGTGGACGTGAGAAGAGCGGATGCTGGGACGACTGAGGGGTTGAGGATGGGTACCCCAGGGCTGCGGGGAGAGAGGCCCCAGCTTTCAGGTGGTTCCCGGGGGACAAAAGACCAAGCAAGAACCCCTGCGTCTTGTGAATCCCCCACTCCACCCCAGCCAGGAGACCTGGGCCCATCTGCATGAGGATAAGCCCAGGGGAAAAGGTCAGGACGACCAGCTGGGATGTCGCATTTGTCTGGGTTTGGCCTGGATGCACCCACTATGAGTCCGGGCCTGCAACCCTTGCAGCTCCCAGAAAGGACCCAGTTCTACCTTTTTCTCCTTATCTGCCCCTACTTGGAAGCCTAAGGAAGTGCCTGTTCTCTGATCTTGCATGCCGCCTTTAATTTAAATAACGGGCCTAAGTATCTGGAACAACCTGCCCTTCCTTGCAAAATTTGCCCGGAGGGAGGTCAGGATGCAGAAGGGCACAGCATCCTGAGCAGTGTGCCCTGCCCAGGGAAAGACACATGTCTGCCCATTTGTGCAGTGGTGAGGATGGTGTTCCTCCAAACTGAGGGGCTTGCAGGAGGGAGACCCATGTTGTGTCTTCCCCCCCCCCCCCCCAAATGTGACAAGATTTCAGCTGGAAGAAAAGCCATCAGCTTCAAATTTCCTATCAATGGGTCTATCATTACACTGGAAAAGTCTAGATAATTAAACAATAAAATAAAACTTGCTTCCAGACAAAGCTGTAAATTTCTGTTTCTCCATTTTTCATGCAGAAAGCCTGATGGAATGACAGTTGATTGATGCACTGACCAGAAGGATAAAAACTTGAATGGAAGAGCCCTCTCCTTGTGACTCTGACTGGAGTTGACATGATTTCCAGGGTGACATGAGTCAGACACTAACTTTTAGCAGCAAACACATATTCGGATTTTCCGCCTCCCGTCAAGTTACGGAAATAACGAGATTTACATTACTTGCCCTCTGTTTGCTTTGGGGCACATTAAAAAGAGTGAGTCTGGGGGGGCCAGAGTCATAGCACAGTGGAAAGTATGCCTTGCATGTGACTGACCTGGGTTTGATTCCTGATATCCTACATGATCTCCTGAGCCTGCCAGAAGTAATTCCTGAGTTCAGTGATTTCCTATGTGCAGAGACAGGAATTACCCTGTAACTTTGGTGGGTGTGGACCCAAAACAAAACAAAAAAGTAAATCTTTATCATGTGGCCTTAAGGAGTCAATAATATCAAAACTATCCCAATAGAATAGTATTGAGTGTCAAACAGGCTTTTCTGGACAGAGTTATTTATTTATTTATTTATTTTTATAATGGGAGCAGATCTAATAAGAGGGAGGAATGGATTCTGTGGGGGGGGTTGTTTTGTTTTTTTGTTTGTCTGTTTGTTTGTTTTTCACCCCCAAGAAATGGATTGGAAATGGGGAAAACAAATAGTTGAGAGTGATCCTCTTGGGTACTAGCGATGGGTGGTTGTATTTAAGGAAGAAATATAACCCGTGTTTAGGGGATAGAAACGTTCAAGTCTATGAAATAAATGGGCCTCGTCTTTCCTGATGTTTATATTTTCTAGCAGATGGAAATAGTGCATCACTCAGCGCAGACCCTGATGACAGCTCTCATCTCCAACAACCCTGAGCTTGTGTCCCAGTATGAGAAATTAGACATTCGGGAACAGCAATTCTTGAACGAGGCTTTCCAACAAAAGCAGAATCTCTTTTTACCCATTACCTTGCACTCGCAATCTGATTGGCTCACCTCTCATCCGGAGGATCCCCAAGACTTTGAGCAGTTTTTCAGTGATCCTTACAGAAATAAACCCTCTCCGGAGAAACATCAAATTTATATCCAGTGCATTGGTACCTATTGACAATGTAACGTGTTTGCTTTGGTTTTTGCTTGTGATGTGGTTGCTAACAGGGTAGGGGGAAGCACAGGGTTTTAGGGGTGTTGGTCTGATTCAAGTATACACTTTATAGAGTCCTTGTCAATAATTTAGTGGTGGGAAATTTGGAGTATATTTTGTTTTCAGTACATATTGATGAATGTATGAGTAGTATTATAGTGGATTGGGGAATGGAAAGATAAGATTTTATTGGGGGAAGCACTTTCCTTGCAGGAGGCCAGCCCTGGGCTTAATCTTTAGCATTTCAGATGGTCCCCCTAATCTTTAGTATCGCCTACAGTCCCCCAAACCTGCCAGGAATTATCCCTGAGCGCCTTTGGGTGTGGCCTAAAACATGATTAAAAAAAGGAAAGAGAAAAGTTTGGTTTCTAAGTTATAAAGGGAGGCAAAAAATGGGATATCTGACTTATTTGAAAAGTCTTTACACTTTGGAATTACAGGCTCTCTAGGAAACAGCAGAAGTATTAATGAAGAGTATATCAAATGGCTCAAGACCTATTGTGAAGCATTTTTCTATGGCTTGACTGTCACACTCCTGGAACCAGTTCCTGTCTCTGCGACAAAGTGTTCCTTCCGGGTCAACGATAGCACACATAACCTGCAGATCCACGCAGGTAGATAAAACATCCCCTTAAAAAATTACTTTTGGGGGCCCGGAGAGATAGCACAGCGGCGTTTGCCTTGCAAGCAGCTGATCCAGGACCAAAGGTGGTTGGTTCGAATCCCGGTGTCCCATATGGTCCCCCGTGCCTGCCAGGAGCTATTTCTGAGCAGACAGCCAGGAGTATCCCCTGAGCAATGCCGGGTGTGGCCCAAAAACCAAAAAAAAAAAAATTACTTTTGGAGGCCTGGAGAGATAGCACAGCGGTGTTTGCCTTGCAAACAGCCAATCCAGGACCAAAGGTGGTTGGTTCGAATCCCGGTGTCCCATAGGGTCCCCCGTGCCTGCCAGGAGCTATTTCTGAGCAGACAGCCAGGAGTAACCCCTGAGCACCGCCGGGTGTGACCCAAAAACCAAAAAAAAAAAAATTATTTTTGGGGGCCAGTGAGGTGGCGCTAGAGGTAAGGTATCTGCCTTGCAAGCACTAGCCACGGAAGGACCGAAGTTCGATCTCCCGGTGTCCCATATGGTCCCTCCAAGCCAGGGGCAATTTCTGAGTGCTTAGCCAGGAGTAACCCCTGAGCATCAAACGGGTGTGCCCCCCAAAAACAAAAACAAAAATATATATATATATATTTGAAAAACCAGAGTGATAACAAAGCAGTAGGTCATTTGCTTTGCACACGGACAACCTGGGACAGACCCTGGTTCAATCCCCGGCATCCCATATGATCCCCCAAACCTGCCAGGAGCGATTTCTGAGTGCAAAACCATGAGTAACCCCTGAGCACTGCCAGGTGTGACCCAAAACAAAAAATAATATTTTTAGTCCAGGGCAATAGCACAGAGGGTAGCGTGTTTGCTTTTCATGCACCTGACCCAGGTTTGATGCCTGGCATCCCATTTGGTCCTCCGAGCCTGCCAGGAGTAATTTCTGAGCACAGAGCCAAGTGTAACCCCTGTGTACTGCTGGATATGACCTAATGCTCTCCCAAATTACTTTATTTAAACACTGTGGTTTACAGAATTGTGCATCATACAGTTGTTTCTGGCCTTCAGTATTCTAAAACCAATCCTACCACCAGTGTAACATTCTCTCCATCATTGTCCCCAGTTTATCCACCCTTCCCCAAGCCTGTCGCCTAGATAGGCACAAAATAATTTGATTTATATTGCTTGCTCCAATTAAATGGTACTGGGCTTCTTAAAAATAAAGTTCAGTGGGGGCCAGAGAGATAGCATGGAGGTAAGGTGTTTGCCTTGCATGTAGAAGGACAGTGGTTCGAATCCTGGCATCTAATATAGTCCTCCGAGCCTGCCAGGAGTGATTTCTGAGTGTAGAACCAGGAGTAACCCCTGAGCACTGCTGGGTGTAACCAACCTCCCCCCGCCCCACCAAAAAAGGAAAACAGTTCAGTGACTGAAAATTTGTGAAAATGTTCTCTCTCCCACTGGGGTCATTCAGTCATTGTCTGAAGTTGTGTATTCTAAAATATCTGTGTATTTCTTTTTGAATAGGGCAGATTCTGAAATTCTTGAAAAAGAGGAAACCCCGAGATGCCTTCTGCATTGTGGGGATAACGATGATCGATCTTTACCCAAGAGATTCCTGGAATTTTGTCTTTGGACAGGCCTCTTTGACAGATGGTATTTCTTTTTGACATTTCTTTGGGGGGGGGGGTGTGCTGTTCTTGAGAACACTTGAAGATGTTGCAATAGGGGAAAACTTGAAGTAGTGATAATGAATATTTGAAAGGTATCGTGCTACCCAGGCAGTGTGTATTGTGTAATAGTCTCCAGAGATCTGGGTTCCTTCTGTCGTTCCCTGTTCATGCCATACATGACCGGAAAGCGTATACACTATTTATTTATTTATTATTTATTTTCAGATCATTCACTAAAGGTACCTGTGTATAAAAAATGGGTAGAATGCCTGGCACATATAGAAGCATTTAACATAGTTGCTGTGAAATGACAACAGTAGGTAGAATGCGAGGGATAGTACAGAAGTTAAGGACTTGCCTTGTAGGGGCCTGACCCAGGTTCTATTCCCAGCATTCCATGTCCCCAGAGCCCTGCCAGGAGTAATCATCCCTGAGCACAGAGCGAGGAGTAAGTCCTGAGTATCACAAGGAGTGGCCAAACAGACTGAAAAGAAAAGAATAGAGTGGAAAATAGTAGCTAGGTGAATTAGAGTTTTGAGCCTTCATAAACTGAGATGAAACTCTGATTGTTTTCACAGCTGTCTTCAAGAGTTAGGGTGGCCATAAACTGATGTGTAAAAATGTTTCTCTGGGTGCCCTGAAATAGTATAGCAGGTAGGGCACTTGTCTTGTATGTGGCAGGTCTGTGGTCTGTTCCTGAATCCTGCTAGGAATGATCCCTGAGCACAGAGCCAGGAGTAAGTCCTGAGCACAGATGGATATGTCCCCCAAAATAACAATTGTTTTTCACCTTTGGACCTTTTTCTTTTTTTTTTTGCATAAAGTGAATTCAGTTTTTGACTTGATTATTGGAAATTCCACATGGTAATTAATATTGTAGCTACAAAGGCTCCAGGAGCGTGCCCACCTAGGTCTGTCTGCCTTATTCTTTCTGCCTCTCTTTGCTTCTTTTCTCCCTGCCCCTCCATTTTTGCTCTGGTTTATCTATGCTCAAATCCCCTCTACTCCCCACTCCAGGCTGTAAGAAGCTAGACCATCTAATGACCATCTAGGGAAATGGTTCCTTAGATTTTAGGGTTTGGGAGTACCCCAACTAAACTTCATGGGCTGATGGACTTTATGTATAGACATTGCATTAGATCTATTGGGGGATTAGGGACTCGGACTAGTTTTACACATTCATCAGCGAGAGGAGGCAGAACACTAGCTATGTATGAGAATCCCTTGCCCCATCTTCTCCGTCATTTTTAATTTCCATTTATTGTCCTACATGGTCCTCATGACTCAATACATTCTCTTAGACCTTATGTCCCCATTGTCTTCTGAATTGTGTATGTGTGTGGGGAGCACACCCAGTGATGCTCAAGAGTTACTCCTAGTTCTGCACTCAGAAGTTATTCCTAGCAGGTTCAGAAGACCAGAATGGATGCTGCGCATCCAACCTGGGTTGGCCACATGCAAGCCAAACACCCTACCCAATGTACTATCGCTCAGGCTCCTATTTTCTGGTCTTTTGACCCTAGCTAATTTTGCCTTGCATTCAGAAGGACCGTGGTTTGAATCCTGGCATCCCATATGGTCCGCAGAGCCTTCCAGGAGCGATTTCTGAGCATAGAGCCAGGAGTAACCGCTGAGTGCTACTGGGTGTGACCCAGAAACCAAAAAAAAAAAAAAAAAAAAAAAAAGAAAAGAAAAAAATAAGAAATAGGGGGCCCGGAGAGATAGCACAGCGGCATTTGCCTTGCAAGCAGCCGATGCAGGACCAAAGGTGGTTGGTTCGAATCCCGGTGTCCCATATGGTCCCCCGTGCCTGCCAGGAGCTATTTCTGAGCAGACAGCCAGGAGGAACCCCTGAGCAACGCCAGGTGTGGCCCAAAATCCAAAAAAAAAAAAAAAGAAATAAGAAATAAACTTGTGGGTCAGAGTGGCAGCACAATGGTGGGGCATTTGCCTTGCATGCTGCTGATCCAGGACAGATGTAGGTTTAATCCCCGGCATCCTATACGGTCCCCCGAGCCAAGAGTGATTTCTGAGTGCAGAGCCAGGAGTAAGCCTTGAGCATCACTGGGTGTGCCCCCACAAACAAAAGAAAACAAAACAAGAATAAACTTGTTTGAGCTTAATTTTTTGCTTTGTTTTGTTTGGGGGCCACACTCAGTGATGCTCAAGGCTTACTGCTGGCTCTGCTCTCAGGAATCACTTCTGACAAGTACTCCAGGGACCATATGGGATGCTGGAGCTCAAATCTGACTTGTCACATCCAGCACAAGCACGTGATCCACTGTACAATCTCTCTTCCTTGTTACAATCTTCTTCCTTGTTACTTTTATTTATTTATTTATTTATTTATTCATTAAATAAATAAATTGGGGGGGGGGCACACCTGGCAGCACTCAGAGGCTACTTCTGGCTCAGAAATCACTAAATCACTTTTTTTGTTTGTTTTTTTGGTTTTTGGATTTTTGGGCCACATCTGGTTACTCCTGGCCATGTGCTCAGAAATTGCTCCTGGCTTGGGGACCATATGGGATGCCGTGGGATCGAACAGTGGTCCATCCTAGGTTAGCAGGTGCAAAGCAGACACCCTACTGCTTGTGCCACTGCTCCAACCCCACTAAACCACTAAATCTCAGGGAACCATATAGGATGCCGGGATCAGGTCAGCCTCATGGAAGGCAAATGCCCTACTCACTGTGCTGTCTCTCTGGCCCCCTTTATTACTTTTAAATGGCCAAGGCCTAAGTGAAAATGTCAGAATGGTGTAACACCGCCATGGAATAAGTTTACCTGGGGAGCTCTGACCTCTGAGGGTAATTGGGGCCTCTGGGTGTGGCCCAGAAATAAACAAACAAAAAAAATCTTTTGATTGTTCCTTAAAAAGAAGGGCCTGGTGCATATTTGTGCTTTCATTGTGCCATTTTTAATTCGTTTTGTTTTGGGGTCACATCCAGTAGTGCTTAGGAGTCAATCCTGGCTCTGTACTCAGGAATCACTCCTGGTGGGCTCAGGGGACCCTATGTGGTGCTGGGGATCAAACCCCCCTGGGTGGGCCATGTGCAAGGCAAATGCCCTACTGACCATACTGTCACTCTGGCTAGATTTGCAATCAAAATTTGTTCTTTGAGGAAAGCAATGTTTTTCCTTTGTGTAAAACAAAACTAATAGCCTCCAGTTTCTAAAGAAATTGACCCAAGAAATTGACTGAGGGGCCGGAGAGATAGCATGGAGGTAAGGCGTTTGCTTTGCATGCACAAAGACAGTGTTCAAATCCCGGCATCCCATATGGTCCCTCGAACCTGCCAGGAGGGATTTCTGAGTGTAGAGCTAGGAGTAACCCCTGAGCACTGCCGGGTATGACCCAAAAAACAAAAAAAACAAACAAAAAAAAGAAATTGACTGAGTTTCTCAGAGCTGTGCAGAGCAGAGATATAGAGACCTGACTGCTTATGATAGGGAAAGGGGGGGGGGTAGGGAGAGCACCCCTAGGCTTGATCTCAGGCACACACTATGGCAGAAGCTGTCTTCCCGACCAATGCCCCCGGCCATCTCTTTGCCTCCCAGATTCTGTCTCAGACTGGGGTCCCTAACCCTTGTTTTGTAGGCGTGGGGATTTTCAGCTTTGCCAGATATTGCAATGACTTCTACAGCCCCCACTACAAAGGCAGAGTGAAGAAGCAGAAAGTATCTCCTAGTGACTATTCCATTTTCAACGACTATTACCTTCCCGAAGTCACTAGTGTCCTGCTGCTGCGATCTTGTAAGGTAAGTTGTGCAAGACACTCAACAGGGGGCTGGAGTGATAGTATAGAGAGGACAGTGTTGGCTTTGCATGCAGGGAATCGGGTTGAATCCCATATGGTCCCCTATGGTGGCCAGGAGTGATTCCTGAGTGCAGAAGCAGGAGTAACCCTTGAGCACCACTGGGTGTAGCTCTCCCTCTGCTCCCCCTTTCTGGATGCTGAAGGGAGATAAAGTGACATCCATGGCACCCCTTCATTAACAGTAGTACAAACCACTGTCAAAAAAGAAAAGAGAGGGGCCAGAGTGATAGCACACGGTAGGGTGTTTGCCTTGCCTGTAGCCAACCTGGGAATGACTCAGGTTCCATCCCTGCCATCCCATATAGTCCCCCGAGCCTGCCAGGAGCAATTTTTGAGTGCAGAGCCAGGAGTAACCCCTGAGTGCCACTGAGTGTGGCCCAAGAACCAAAAAAAAGAAAAGAGAGTGAAGTAAAATGCTGCCCGAGAAGCAGACAGGGGAGGGTGAGTGGGAAGGAAGAGGGCATCAGGAAGGGTGAGAGAGGGAAACTGGGGATGTTGGTGGTGGGAAATATGCACTGGTGAAGGTGGTTGTACATTGAATGACTATAATTCAATCTTGAACAACTTTATCTGTGTGTGTGGGGGAAACTTTGTAATCACAGTACTTAAATTAAAATTTGCTTAAAAATGTTACATTTAAAACAAAAACTCAGGTCAAATTATCAGGAGTGTATATTGCTTATGTATATTGTGGGTGGGTGAGACTGTCAGTAAAAGCAGAATCAGAGTTAGAGAGACAGTTCAGTGGTTAGAGCACTTGCCTTGCACGTGGCCAACCCAAGTTCAAATCTCAGCATCCCATAGGGTCCTCACTAGCCCCACCAAAAGTAACTCCTGAGTACAGAGTCAGGAGTTACCCCTGAGCACCATCAGGTGTCTCCCCCCCCAAAAAAAAACAAACCAAAGAAAAAGAAATAGGAGCTGGAGCAATAGTATAGTGAGTAAAGTGCTTGCCTTGTCTGCGACTGACCCGGGTTTGATCCTCAGCAAACCCAGGCATCTTCTAGGGTTCTCTGAGTCTGCCAAGAGTGATCCTTGAGATCCATTGGGGGTGACCCCTAAACAACACCCAAATTAATTTTGAGATCAGAAGGATACTGGGGATAGAACCCAGCTTGGCCGCATACAAGGCAAGTACCTTACCCACGTGTCACTCCAGCTCCAAGCTGAAGCCTTTGAACAGATGGAGGTTTTGGAGATGATGGCAAGTGAGTTGGTTACTATAAATGTGTGTCTTTGGTTGGTTGGTTGGTTGGTTTGGGGATCACACTTGGTGGCACTCCGGATACACTTGGGTTACTCCTGGTTATGAGCTCAGAAATCGCTCCTGGCAGGTTCAGGGGACTCTATGGGATGTCGGGGATTGAGCACAGGTCAGCTGAGTGCAAGGTAAACACTCTACCCATTGTGCTATTGCTCCGGCCCTAGTCCCGTGTGTGTGTGTGTGTGTGTGTGTGTGTGTGTGTGTGTGTGTGTGTGTGTGTGTGTGTGTGTGTGTATGTGTGTGTGTGTGTGTGTGTGTTGGACAAAAGAGCATGAGAAAGGGGCTTGTGGCTCCTTCACCGTGAATATCTTGCAGACCCTAAGTCACGAGGTTGGCCACATATTCGGACTGCGCCACTGCCAGTGGCTAGCATGCCTCATGCAAGGGTCCAACCACCTGGAGGAAGCCGATCGCCGCCCCCTCAACCTCTGCCCCATCTGCCTGCGTAAGCTGCAGTGCGCCATCGGCTTCAAAATTGTGGAAAGATACAAGGTCAGTGGTGGGGGTGGCCGGGGAGTCCCGAAAGGGAAGTGGTTAGACATATAGGCAAGCAACTACCATTTTCTATTAGGCTCTTTTCTGGGGCTGGTATTTCACGGAGGAAATTAGCGCAGAGCGAAGCAGGAAACTGTGGTCTGTGAAAACATGCAAAGGAAAAAAACTTATTCAAAAAGGTGGCCTGGCTCCTGGGTGCCTGCCTGACTCTCAGAGGGAGAACTGGCGGGAAAATGGGGTTCAGCAGTTGGTGGTCAGTCTCTTGGCTCTGCAGAAGTGTACAGAGGACTATGCAGTATGACACACCTATTTTTTTTTTTTTTTTGGGTCACACCCGGCAGGTTCAGGGGTTACTCCTGGCTCTGTGCTCAGAAATCACTCCTGGCAGGCATGAGAGACCATATTGGATGCTAGGATTCGAACCACCGTCCATCCTGGGCCGGCTACATGCAAGGAAAACGCCTTACCACTGTGCTATCTCTCCGGCCCAACACATTTCTTTTTTTTTTTTAAATCCTCATGGATGATCTTTGCCCCTGTTTGCAGAGTGCAGTAGACTGTGCACTTTTTTCTGTTTGTTTGTTTTTGGGTCACACCTAGCGGCACTCAAGGGTTACTCCTGGCTCTGAGCTCAGAAATCACTCCTGGCAGCCACGGGGGACCATATGGGATGCCAGGAATCGAACCACTGTCCGTCCTGGGTCTGCTGCGTGCGAGGCAAATGCCCTACTGCTGTGCTATCAATTTGGCCCCTGGACTGTGTTCTTCTTGCATGTCAAATATTGTTTCTGGTTCCTTGAACCCTTATCAAATGGGACAATCTGTGCTGGGTGATATGCCGTGCTGATTGGGGTGACCTGATTTAGAGGTTTGGAGCGCTCGAGCCCGAAAGGGGTGAATCTTGCGGTTGATATGTCCTGTCTGAATCCTGTTTCTCAAGGCGCTGGTGAAGTGGATTGAAGATGACGAAGCGGCCCGTCCCCTCTGTGCTGTCACTACGAAATCTGCTGGGGAAGACGTCACAGGTTTGCTGAAACCCGTGGAAGCCTTCAAGGACTGGAAGGAGTGGATCGGGAGATGCCTCGCCTTTCTCCAAAGAGAAGAAACTTCCAGAGTGACTCATTAAAGCCCACGCTCTCGCACAGATGCTTTTACATTCGGGTGGGAAAGTTCTCGGGAACTGCTAATTAATTTTGTGCCCTTGTATCAAATGCAGCTGAGATTTGAAATTCCTTTAAGATGCATTTTTTTGTTTGTTTGTTTTGGGTCACACCCGGCAGCGCTCATTGGCTACTCCTGGCTCTATGTTCAGAAATCACTCCTGGCAGGCTCGGGGGACCATATGGGATTCTGGGATTCAAACAGCCATCCACCTGCATGCAAGGCAAATGCCTTACCTCCATGCTATCTCTCTGACCCCACATTTTTTTGTTTGAATTAAGTACTTTTGGATTGGAGGCCACACTCGGCAGTGATCAAGCTCATGCTTGGCTTTGCATTCAGATGGGGCTTAGAGAGGATTAGGGCACATTATAAGTGGCTTGGCCAGATTAACCCCAGGTTGGTTGTGTGCAAGACAAGTATCCTACCTGCTATATTCTCTCCAGGCCCCCTGAGATACATTCTAATATTTTTTGTTTATATTTGGGTTTTGTTGTTGTTTTTTGGGGGGGCCACACCCAGTGATACTCAGGGGTTACTCCTGACTATGCACTCAGACATTGCTCCGGACTTGGGGGATTATATGGGATGGCAGGGATTGAACCTCTGTCTGTCCTGGGTCAGCTGCATGCAAGGCAAATGCCCTACCACTGTACTATCACTGAGGCTCCTAATATATATATATATATATATATATTTATATATATATATATATATATATATATATATATATATATATATTTGGTTTTGTGGGCCACACCCTGCAGTCCTCAGGAATTACTCCCTTCTCTGCACTCAGAAATTGCTCCTGGCAGGCTTAGGGGACCATGTGGGCTGCTGGGGATCTAACCTAGGTCTGTCTGATCGAACCTAGGACCACTATGCTATCACTCCAGTCCCATACATTCTAATATATATATTATATTATATTATTATATATTATTAATATATATAGGTGTTTGGTCCACACCTGGTGATGCTTAGGGGTTATTAGGGGTTACTCCTGTCTATGCCCTCAGAAATCACTCCTTTCTTGGGGGACCATATAGGATGCCGGGGGATTGAACCACGGTCTGTCCTAGGCTAGTGTGGGCAAGGCAGATGCCTTACCCCTTGTACCACCACTCTGGCTCACATTCTAATTTTTCTTTTTTGTTGTTGTTGTTTTTTTGTATTTTGGGTCACATCCAGCAGTGCTCAGGAGTTACTCCTGGCTCTATGCTCAGAAATCGCTCCTGGTAAGCTCGGGGAACCACATGGGATGCCGGAATTCAAACCACCATCCTTCTGCATACAAGGCAAACAAACACCTTACTTCCAAGCTATCTCTTAGGCCCCACATTCTAATATTTTTAATGGTTTATTTATTTATTTTGGGTGGTGGTGGGTGAGGCCACAACCAGCAGTGCTCAGGTTTCTCCTAATTCTGCACTTAGGAATTACTTCTGGCGCTGGTGCTTAGGGGATTCTAAATACCTTTGCTCCATCCCTGTGAGATACAGTTTAGTTAAAGTAGCCTATGAACCTCCTCCTCTATCCTAGTAGCTGGGGGGAATTATTTTCCCTCTTCAAATGTATTTATATTTCACATGGGAGGTAGGACATGTAGTGATTGGTGAGTAAAGAAATTGGTATGTGTGGGGCCAGAGTGATAGCACAGCAGTAAGGCGTTTGCCTTGAATGTGGCCAACACAGGACAGACCCTGGTTCGAATCCCGGCATCCCATATGGTCTCCCAAGCCTGCCAGGAGCGACTTCTAAGTGCAGAGCCAGGAATAACCACCAGGTGTGACCAAACACCCCTCCCACCCCCCCAAAAAAGTGCTGTGTCTCAAGATTGTCTTTCTGGGGCTGGAGAGATAACACAGCGGTAGGGCATTTGCCTTGCATGAGGCCGACGCAGGGTGGACCCCAGTTTGATCCCTGGCATCCCATACGGTCCCCTGAGCCTGCAAGGAGTGATTTCTGAGTGCAGAGCTAAGAGTAACCCCTGAGCACTGCTGGATGTAGCCAAAAAAATTGTATTCTGAGGAACACAATCTTCAGTGGGGAAATAGCCAGTTCTGCTGTTTGTGTTTTCCTTGTTAGGAGCCTACACTCAGCTGTGCTTGTAACTAACTCCTGGCTCTATTCTCAGGGATCACTCCTGGAGGTGCTCAGGACCCCATCAGTGTCAGGAATCGAGTCCAGATCAGCCTCATGCAAAGCGAGCGTCCTGTCCTGGGCCCTTGGTTTCCATTCTGGTTTAGACGGGGCATCCCTACATTGTCAGCCCAACCAAATCACTTCCCTCACTTCCCTTCTGCAAACTCCCCCTCGCTCCAGGATGTCATACTGCTTATCAGCATATTCTTGCCAGCAGCCACAACTCCTTGTAGTTCATGGTAGCAAAAGAGGAACCCAGACATTTACAGGCCAAACAAAAATCCCTTCTACTCAAGTCTGGGCTTTTAGTGGTGGAGATGGTGCATTGTCCTACGACATTGCTTAGCCTGGGCTTGATGCAGACTGGAAGGGGCCTCGGCCTGTGGTGGGTTATAACTCTCCTTAGGCCCCTTAGTGGTACGCTCAGGCCTGTAGGACCTTGTGGGGGAGTGGGTCATACCCACACACAACTGTTTTGCTTGGGGTGAGGTCAGGCTCCGAAGAATGATGATATCACTGTTCCTGTGGCCATATTGTCTGCTGTGGGCTATCACAGCCATGGACATCAGTGGGATTTGTCAGCAGCTGAGGAATGTGGAGAGTTGAAGACCTTGGAATTAACACGCCATCCTGGAAATCTAGTAATCATGTCACTGTTGGCCCTGGTGAATAGTAGGGCCTGTATCACATGACCACTTCGAGGGAAGAACTCAAGAAGTGACACTTTGTAGAACACGGACCCCAAAGTCTTGTCAGGTTCAGGTGGAGTCTTCTTACTTCTGCTCCTCCTTCCTCCAAGCCCACTTGGCCATGTGATATAGGTTGTATCTGCTGCCACTCAGCATAGGGACAGTGTGACAGACTGAGAAAGTCTTTTTTTTTATTTATTTTTGGGCCACCCCCCAGTGATGCATGGGTGTACTCCTGGCTATGCGCTCAGAAATTGCTCCTGGCTTGGAGAACCATATGGGACGCCAGGGGATTGAACCGCGGTCCATCCTGGGTCAGCCACATGTAAGGCAAACCTACTGCTGCAACATCACTCCAGCCTCAAACTGAGAGTCTTGTTTTCTTTTCTTTTTTTTTTTTTTTGTTTTTGTTTTTGTTTTTGGGCCACACCTGGCAGCGCTCAGGGGTTACTCCTGGCTATCTACTCAGAAATCGCTCCTGGCAGGGCACGGGGAACCACATGGGACTCCGGGATTCGAACCAACCACCTTAGGTCCTGGGATCAGCTGCTTGCAAGGCAAATGCCGCTGTGCTATAGCTCTGGTCCCAAACTGGGAGTGTTACGGGCAATATAATGGAAGGCGTAGTAGACCCAGACCCATCTTGTCTTGTTTGGGTAATCAGCAAAGACTTCTTTTTTTGGTTTTCTTTGTTTTGTTTTGTTTTGTTTTGGGGCCACACCTAGAGGTACTCAGGGGTTACTGTTGGCTTTGCGCTCAGAAATCGCTCCTGGCAGTCTTGGGGGGCAGGGCAGAAGGGGAACTATGGGATGGTGAGGATTGAACCTGGGTCTGTCCTGGGTCAATGGTGTGCAAAGCAAACACTGCAATCACTCCAGCCCCAGCAGAGACATTTTTACAGGAAAGAAAGGTGTGGATAGTGGACCAGAGGGCAGGAAAACCCCTCTGGTGGATGGGTCCCCTGAAACACTCCATCTGTTTTATTAACTTTTTTTTTTTAATTTTGTTTTGGGGCCATGACCTGCAGCACTCAGGGCTTACTGCTGGTCTGTGCTCAGAAATCACTCCTGTCAGGTGATGGGATGCTGGGAATCGAACCTAGGTTGGTCCAGGGTTGACTGCATGCAAAGCAAACGCTGTGTTAATTCTCCAGCCCCTCTTTCTTTCTCCAGCACCATGAGATACAGAGTTAAAAGTTGTTGATGCTGTTTCAGTCATACGGTGTTCCAACACCCGTCCCTTCATCAGTGTTCCTTTTCCATCACCAGTTCCCCCAACTTCTTTCCCTCCTGTCTTGTCCACACCCACCCCCTCAAGCCTGCCTCTATGGCAGATGCTTTTCTTCTTTCTTTCACACCCGCCCCCTCCTTTTTTTCCTTTTTGGCACCCTAGATTGTGATGTTGTTACAGAAGGTATCGTGCCTATCTCTTTTCTTTCAGTACCCTATTCTTATCCAGAGCGATCATATTTAACTATTATTGTCATAGTGGTCCCTTCTCTGTTCTAATTATACTTATCATTTCTATTATCTTTGGGTATTATTCTCACACTATGGTTTCTTTTTTTCTTCTTCTTATAAATAAACTCCTTAATTGACTTACAGTGAGATACAGTCACAAAGTTGTTCCTGGTTGAGTTTCAGTCATACAATGTCTAACACTTGTCACCAGGACACATTTCCTGACACCTATGTCTCCAGTTTCCCTCCTGCCTTTCCCCTGCCTGTCTCTAGGGCAGACATTTTTCTTCTGTCTGTCTGTCTGTCTGTCTGTCTGTCTGTCTGTCTGTCTGTCTGTCTGTGTCACTCTCTCTCACTCACTCACTCACTCACTCACTCACTCACTCACTCACTCTCCCTCTTCCTCCTCTTTTTTTTTAAGACACTGTGGTTTGCAATAGTGTTACTGAAGGTGTTAAAAATATGAAACACTTAAGCATTTCTGTGTCATCCTTGCTCAGGGCTCATGCCGATCTTCTCCGTTTCTTTCCTATTTTAGTATCTGTGCTACTGAAACAAACACTGTGGGTTTTTCTTTGAATATCTCACACATGGGTGCCATGTTCTATGTCTGTCCCTCTCCCTCTGACTCATTTTGCCCCACATGATACTCTCCCTGTCTAAGCAAATTTCGTGACTTCATTTTTCCTAACAGCTGTATTAGGAAAAATATACATTCTACATTTTTTGTTTCTTTGGGGGCCACACCCAGCAGCGTTCGGGTTACTCCTGACTTTGTGCTCAGAAATCGCTCCTGGAAGGTTGGGGGTGGGTGATGACCATATGGGATGCCCGGGATCAAACCTGGATCCATCCCAAGTCAGCAGCATGTAAAGCAAACGCCCTATGGTTGTGCTATTACTCCTACGCCAGGAAAAATATACATTTTTCCTATTGTGTAGATATACCATTATTACTTTAGCCTCTCCTCTGGGCTCGGGCACTTGGGTGAAACAATCCACCTTACCTACAGACCTGGAAAAAAAAAAAGCCAGGGTGAGGCTGGGGTTCCTAGGACAATATGAAGAAGGCTGTCCTTTTCTTTTTTTTTTTTTTTGGATTTTGGGCCACACCCAGTGACGCTCAGGAGTTACTCCTGGCTATGTGCTCAGAAATCGCTCCTGGCTTGGGGGACCATCGGGGACACTGGGGACCAAACAGCGGTCTGTCCTGGTTCGGCTGCGTGCAAGGCGTGAATGCCCTACTGCTGCACTATCACTCCAGCCCCAGAAGGCTGTCCTTTTCTTTGGGTTTTAGGAACTTAATGCTAAACGAAGGATAAACTGTCCTTTACTTTGGCTTCTCTGCTCAGAGTTAAAACGAAGGGAACAAATATTCAAATCTGACGTGTGTGTGTGTGTGTGTGTGTGTGTGTGTGTGTGTGTGTGTGTGTGTTATTTAGGAAGGCTCTGCACTTGTTCTGCCTTGGGAAAAATTCAGGAATCTTCATGGATCCGTTCACTGGACTAACTTGGGGCACGCCCAAGTTTTGTGTTAACAGGTTCTGGTTAAGCAGCTTTGGGGAATGTGACCTGGGCACAATTGATTGCTTGTATTTAATTAACTATGTCTTCGGAATGTGTGTGTGTGTGTGTGTGTGTGTGTGTGTGTCTGTGTGTGTCTGTGTGTGTGCGTGTGTGAATATTCACTGTCCCTCCGTTTTGTTTACCAGAGGTCAATCCTCTTTTTTGGAAGCAACTGCCACTGGGCCACAAGCAGAAATCCAAGCAGATATTTTCTAGGGAAAAAAATATTCAATTTTCTGAACACACAGGAGAAAAAACCAGGTACCAGGACGAGTCAGCCGGGAGAAGAAGGGAGTCGGGGGGGGGGGGGGGGGCACGGTGGGTGGTTTCCAGGCGAGCTCCTGCTTGCAGTGATTCGGGCCAAGGACAGACGGGGACCGGGACAGGCCAGTCGGGCAGGAAGCGAAGGGGCCAGCGGGGAGCTGCTTCCGCCGGAGCGGGGCCAGGACAGCAGGGAAGCTGCATCGGGCCGGGGACCGGACAGTGCTTCTGGGACTTGGGTAAGGCGAGGCATGGCCGGGGTCCGGGTCAGGTCGGGTCGGGTCCCAGGTTGATAGGCAGTTGGGGTGCTGGTCCCAGCCCCCTTTTCTCTCTCCTGCTCACTGTTTTGTCCAGTGGCCGTTTAAAGGAGTTGCAGAGAGTTTTAAAAATGCAATTAGGCTTGCAACCTGGTGCAGGAGGTTGGGGGGGCGTTGCTACCTTAAACATTAGGATTCGAGATGCAGGTCTTGGTCGGGGGTCGTGGACATCCCCAAAGCCCTTCTTTGGGCTTCGCAGCCCACCTGGTCCCTGCAGCTTAGCAGCTCCAGATTCGCTTGGGAAAGTGAGTGGGAACACAGGACTTTGATTTGTTTATTTATTTGGTTTGGGGGACACACCCGCTTGTGCTCGGGGCTTACCCCAGGCTCTATGCGCAGTGGTCCCTCCTGATGCGCCTCCAGGACCAAATGGCATACTGGAGATCCAACCACCTCTGCTGTGTGCATTTGGGGAAATGGTTTGGGCCAACCCGGCTGTGCTCAGGGGTTATTCCTGGTTCTGTGCTCAGAAATCACTCCTGCCAGGCTCGGGGGACTATATGGGATGCTGGGGATCGAACGCAGGTCTGTCCGGGTTGACAGAGTGTAAGGCAAATGCTGCTTTCACTCCAGCCCCATTATTTTATTTTTGTTTTCAGGCCACACACCCAACAGCCCTCAGGGGTTACTCTTGACTCTAGGCTTAGAAATCATTCCTGGCAGGTGCTATTGCTCTGGCCCTTTCTGAATCTCTCTCTCTCTCTCTCTCTCTCTCTCTCTCTCTCTCTCTCTCTCTCTCTCTCTCTCTCTCTCTCTCTCTCTTTTTTTTTCTCTCTCTCTCTCTCTCTCTCTCTCTCTCTCTCTCTCTCTCTCTCTCTCTCTCTCTCTCTCTCTCTCTCTCTCTCTCTCTCTCTCTCTCTCCCCTCCTTTTGTTTTTGGGTCTCTCTTCTCTTTTTAGTTTTTGGGTCACACCTAACAGCACTCAGGGGTTACTCCTGGCTCTGTGCTCAGAAATGGCTCCAGGCAGGCTGGGGGGACCATATGGGATGCCGGGATTTGAACCACCGTCCTTCTGCATGCAAGGCAAATGCCCTACTTCCATGCTATCTCTCTGCCACCTCCCCCCCCCTTTCTAATCTCAATCCACCACTCTGATTTTCAGTGTCTGCCCAGTTACCATCCCCAGCTGCTGTGTAGGGTCCCCCTTTCTCCCCTCTTCTTTTCACCACACTGGCTTCTTGTCTTTCTGGGACAGCTCTTTCTGGGACAGCCCCTTTCTCACAGGGACGAGGTGATAACTCATGGAGTTTCCCTACACCGTGCCCCAAAAATCCAGGAGCATTATTTGTGACACTGACCTTTTTGAAAAATTTATTCTATTTTTGGGCTATACCCAGCAGTGCCCAAAGCTGGCTCAGCATTCAGGAATTACTGGTGGTGCTTGGGGGAGGACCATATTCAGTATCAGAACAAAGCAAGCTCCTTCCCCACTACATTGTAACTCTGGCTTCACACTGACTTCCCTATTACAGGCCCTGAATCACCTAAAGGTTGGCACCAGTCAGCTAATTGCTCCATTCAGTTGGTGGCCTTTTGGGGGAGACACTTTCCTTCCACACAAACTTTTTTTTTTTCAAAGGAAGGAGACACACCAAGTTATGCTCAGGATTCTTTGCTCAGGGATCACTCCTGGCAGAACTCAGGGCCTATAGGTGATGCCGGGCATCAAACCTGGTCGGCCATATTCAAGGCAAGTACCCTATGAGCTGTGCTATATCATTGCCTTCCTCTCACTTGTATAGTTTTGTAATTTTCTCTCCTGTCCGGGTGCTAAGGCTAAGGACATCACTTTGGGACTTCTCTGATTTGTACAGTTGGGGCAGGTTGATAGTTTTTTACTCTATTCCCATGGTGAGGGCCTTGGGTCTCTTTCAAAGGCATTTTCAGTTTTGGCAAGCAGAGCCAGAATGTGCCAGTCATATGGCCATGCCCGGGTCAGACCTGCTCAGTTCACTACACCCGCGTGCCATGAAACCCACCGTCCATGTGCCAGGTTTCTCATGTAGCCACTTTGTACGACCTCATGAGAAATGGGACTCAGGTTAGAGATCTCAGCAGCAAATGATCTCTAAAGGGATCATTAGTATTTAGTTCTAACTGCTGTCTTTTCAAATGGGGTCTTCTGGGGTTGCTCAGAATCAGAGAAATCACAGTTGACGTCATGTGTGTGTGTGTGTGTGTGTGTGTGTGTGTGTGAGAGAGAGAGAGAGAGAGAGAGAGAGAGACAGAGACAGAGAGAGATTTAAGGACTTATGTTGCATGCAGGAGAGACAGAGAGAGAGACAGACAGACAGAGAGACAGAAAGAGACAGAGAGAGACAGAGAGACAGAGAGAGAAATTTAAAGTACTTACCTTGCATGCAACTGGTCTGGGTTTAATCCCCAGCACCATATGGTTCCCTGAGCCCGCCAGGAATGATTCCTGAGAGCAGAACCAGGAGTAACCTCTGAGCACTACTGGGAGTGACCCAAAAACTAAAAATAAATAAATAAAAAAATAAGAAAGGCATAAAAGTATTTTAAAAAAGATTTCTTTTCCAGTCCATATTCTTCCTTGAACACGAATCTCATTTCCTTGTCTGCTTCTTTACTTGTTTCTTTCCACTCTGGAGAAGCCCATGTTTTCTTTTCAAACAAGTACTTCAACTCTCTTTATAGCTCTGTTCCTTTATAGCTTTCTAATTAAGTTTCAATAAAATAGTTTCTTGCTTCACACACACATAACTGGAAAATAGGTTAAGATAAGACAGAAACTGTTGCAATGCTGCTGGAAAACTCTCAGCCATGCCTTGCACGCCTCATCTTCAGAGAGGAGGGAGGATCCTGCTTCCTGGGGCCCTATTCTCCTGTCTGGGCTCATCATGAAACTGAAGGTTTGGAGCAAAATGTTGGGAGCATTCTTCACGACTGCACAGCGCCATGAAGTATATTCTTTATTTGCTTAATTTATTTGTTCATGCAACAGTGTTTTTAGACAGGAAAATACATACCAGGTCAGTGTCAAAGGGACATGTCAAAGGGACTGGAAACAGTGTTGTTGGTTGAGAATGTGACAAGAGTCCCTCAAATTTTTTTTTGTGTGTGGTTTTTGGGTCACACCCGGCAGTGCTTAGGGGTTACTCCTTGGCTCCGTGCTCAGAAATTGCTCCTGGCAGGCACGGGGGACCATATGGGACGACGGGATTCGAACCGATGATCTTCTGCATGAAAGGCAAACGCCTTACCTCCATGCTATCTCTCCGGCCCCCTCGAGTCCCTCAATTCTTGCTGGTTCTGTCTCCATGAAAGATAGTATGGTGTATGTAAATGATACTGGGGAGGTCAGATCCAAAGATGTAGAAGTCACGTGAGTAGAGAAGCACCCACCAGCCACTTTGGGACAGTAACTATTGTAGGTGGGGAATGGATATTTATATTAGGGGAGAGTAGGGTGTGGACTCCGTGTCAGCCAATCAGGTAGGATGTAAGAGGGTATTAAAACAAGGTGTGTGCTTCTGTGTTTAAGGAAGACAGGGAATAGGAAAAGCAGGGTGAATACTCTGGGTGTTCAAACAGGGTGAGTGCTTAATGTGATTTGCTACAGTGATTGGACACAAATCATGAACAGAGGAGCCAGAGCAATAGGACAAAGAGAGGAATGCTTGCCTGGTATGCAGTCAACTATATGGTCTAGAGTGATATACCAGGAATGATCTCTGAGCTCAAAGTCAGGAGTAAACCCTAAACACCACCAGTGTGGGCCTTCTCCCATCACCAAAAAAAAAAAAAAAAGCAAGAATTAAAACTTGGAGATTAAGAGGTGGTGCAGCGGTGGGGCATTTGACTTGCATGTGGCTGACCTAGGAAGGACCGAGATTCGATCCCCCAGCGTCCCATGCCAGGTCCCCAAGCCAGGAACAATTTCTGAGCACATAGCCAGGAGTAACCTCTGAGCATCACTGGGTGTGGTCCAAGAACCAAATAAATAAATAAATAAAACTTCCTTATAGATCTCCCCAATATGAAAATGTTAATTTGCAGAGATAAATGCATAACTCTGTTCATGGTAGTACTTGGTATATATACTAGCTTGGAATATATGGAAGAACCCCAGTGAATCCTGGTGAATGCTAAGGAAGTTGTGGCCTACGCAATGGAATGAGCAAAGATGAAATTGTGCAGTTTGCTGTGATGTGGGTGAAACTGAGGCTGTCATCTGAGGAAAATCAGAGAAGTGAGGACAAGTGTGAGATAATCTTCTCTGTGGTCTGTAGAGAAACCAAACAGTATTGAGCGGCCGGAGAGATAGCACAAGGGCAGGGTGTTTACCTTGCATGCGGCTGACCTGGGATGGATCCGGGTTCACTTTTCACATCCCATATGATCCCCTGAGCCTACCAAGAGTAATTTCTGAGTGTAGAGCCAGGAGGAGTGACCTCTGAGCACACCAGGTGTGGCCCAAAACCAAAAAAGGAAATTAAAAAAAGGAGAAAAAAAAAAAGAAGTAGCAACAAGCAAATGTGTGTAAATCATTGTATCTCTAATGAGGTCACTGAGTCATTATAGCAAAGTGTAGTAAGCTCTTGTTGGTAGCTGGCCATTCTGTTATTTCTTTTATTTCGGAACGTTAAGTGACTTCAGCTACATGTTGGCATCTAAATTGGTGTGTTCCTGTGGGGGTGACAATATTAAACAAAAATGAAGTTTGCATAGCTGCATTTTCAGGCATGAGGTCCAGGAATTTAAAGAATTATTATTGTTTTTTTTTTTTTTTTTTTTTGGTTTTTGGGTCACACCCAGTGTTGCTCAGGGGTTACTCCTGGCTGTCTGCTCAGAAATAGCTCCTGGCAGGCACGGGCGACCATATGGGACACCGGGATTCGAACCAACCACCTTTGGTCCTGGATCGGCTGCCTGCAAGGCAAACACCACTGTGCTATCTCTCCGGGCCCAAGAATTATTATTGTTACTGTGACATTCGTGGGGCCCATTTTCAGCTGCCAGGTCTTCTGGACGTACAAGAAGATGGGGAGGACTCCCACATTTATTTCAAAATGGTTCTGATGGTATCAGCCCAAATACTGGTCTATCTGGAGTTTGGGTAGAGAGTCTGCAGAGAGTCTACTGTCCTCTTGGCACCAGGTTAGTTCAACTGTACTACACCTCCCCCCAAGTATTTATTTTTTAATTTTATTTATTAATTGATTGACAGATTGATTGGTTTTTGGACTACATTCAGCAGTGCTCAAAGGTCACGCCTGGCTCTGCACTCAGAAATCGCCCCTGGCAGACTGGGGGACTATATGGGATGCCAGGAATCGAACCGGGTCCCTCCCGGGTCGGCCGCATGTAAGGCAAATGCCCTACCGCTGTGCTATCTCTCTGGCCCCACCCCCCAAGTATTTTTGGAACTCAGAATCTACTATTGGTCCCCACACTTGGAGAACAGGCAGTCAAGGCAGGTGTCTGCTTTGAGGCTGGAGAGATGAAGTAAAGAGGTGGAACTAGCATGCTCTGGGTGGCACAGGGAATGACACTGGGAGAGAACTGAGTTACAGGGTCACACCAGGGCAGAACAGAAGGGTGTTCTGGGCAAAGGGAAGCCTAGGTGTCCAGGGCAAGGCTAATTTCCTAAGTGTTGGAACCTCCTTTGATGCTGTTCCTAACCACCTGGCAGATGGACCTCGTAGCAGGGGTCTCAAACTCTCGGCCCGCGGGCCGTTTGCGGCCTTCCGTACAACATTTTGTGGCCCTGCCCTAGAGGAATCTTTTTTTGTTTTGCTTTGTTTTAGTTGTCTGGGTCACACCCCCCACTGTTCAAGGCTTACTACTGACTTTGCACTCAAGGATCACCCCGACTTTGCCTCCTGCGGCCCCCAGGTAAATTGAGTTTGAGACCCCTGCAGAGCAACTATTCTAGAGTTCTCCTTGAGGCAAATGCTTCAGAGACAACTGCTCCAGATATGGGGAAGGACAGCACAAAGAGAGGCACAGTTTCCCTAAGATTTGTGGTCGCTCTCAGGCTGTCCTTCCTCCCTCACAGAGAGCTCAAGTTAATGAGATGCCTAGTGACTTTGTGGTCATTATAGTCACCAATTATGATGCTCCTTAGACCCCAGACTCCCCTAATCCCCATTGTTTAAGTTTAAACTTCTTTCTGGCAACTCATGTCCCCCTGGCTGACCTTCTTTTATACACTTAAAAAAAATTTTTTTTTTGGTTTGGAGGCCATACCCAGCAGTGCTCAGGAGTTACTCCTGGCTCTGTTCTCAGAAATCGCTCCTGGGGTCCTGAGCGATGGCACAAGCAGTAAGGCATTTGCCTTGCACACATTAACCTAGGAGGGACCGTGGTTTGATCCCCCAGCATCTCATATAATTCCCCAAGCCAGGAGTGATTTCTGAGCACAGATCCAGGAGTAACCCCTGAGCATCACCAGTGTGTCCCAAAAAGCAAAATAAAAGGAAAACAAAGAAGTTGCTTTTGGTAGGCTTGGGGGACTATATAGGATGCTGGGAATAGAACCTGGGTTCATCCCAGGATGTGTGCAAGGCAAATGCCCTACCACTGTGCTATCAGTTCACCCCCACCTTTTATATCTTTTATAACCCTGGCCATGTTGCCCTACACACACATCTCTTTCTCTTGCCCTATATTAGCAATGTTAGAAAGAAATCAAGTGTCTCTGGCCATCATCAGTCTGGGACCCGTTCTTTACCGGTCATCAGCTGGGGGGTAACATCCTCGGTCTCAAACACTCGGGTTGGGGAGGACAGAACTTGACCTTCCCTGCCTGACTGGGTTGATGCACTAAGGAACACTGAGAAGGCTTTCATGGCCTGAGTCTCTGAGTGGCTGACTTAACCCAAAACGTCACATTTGCAGGCAGCTGGGCTCAAGCCTATTTGAAACTTGATCATGTCTGATATGAGCGTTAGTGGGGCCGCTGAATGGCTTCCAAGAGGACAGTGATGGATGGTTTTTTGTTTTTTGTTTTTTGGCCACACCTGGTGACACTCAGGGGTTACTCCTGGCTATGCGCTGAGAAATCGTTCCTGGCTTGGGGGGACCATATATATGGGATGCCGGGGAATCCAACCGAGGTCTGTCCTGGGTCAGCCATGTGCAAGACAAATGCCATACCACTATGCTACCACTTCGGCCCAAGATGGGTGGTTGGGATGCTTGAGGCTTTAGAGTGCAAGTGGGCAACCCAGTGAGAAGATGATTAGAGGGTGGGAAGCAGGGAAGATGGTACAAGTGAGGCTCTCTGGTGTGCCCGCTGTCAGCTGAAAAACACAGCATGGTTCTTTTTTTAATTTTTAATTTTATTTCTTTTTTTTAAACTTAAATACCATGGTTACAAGGTTGCTCCTACTACAGTTTTTTGTATTCACAGATAAAGTTGTTCATGGTTGAGTTACCGTCATACAATGTACAACAACTTTCACCAGTGTACATTCCAGAGAGGATGAGGGGGAAACTGTTGACATTGATGGCGGGAAATGCTCGGCAAAGTTCTGGAAATACTTATAAAATCAAACCAAGAGGACTTATGGAGGAGGGTCAGAGTTCCTCAGAACCCTTTGAGGACAGGTTCTACAGAAATTAGGCAAGTGAAAACCCAGTGGGGTTACTCAGTTTGGAAGTCCTGAGTTTACCAACAAATGCAGGATTGGAACTTGAGTAAGAAAGAGACTTAGGGGAACCTAAGATAGCACAGCAGTAGGGCGTTTGTCTTGCATGCAGCTGACTCATTACGAATGGTGGTTCGAATCCCAGCATCCTATATGGTCCCCTGAGCATACCAGGATCAATTTCTGAGTGACAGCAAAGAGTAACCCCTGAGCACCACCAGGTGGGACCCCAAAACAAAAAAGAAAAACAAAACAAAAAAAAAAAAACAAAAAAGAAAGGGACTTAGGGATGCCTATTGAATTCTAGGGAGTAAGTTGCTAGGAGAATCAGAGTGCTGATTCTTTCCTTGATGGGACAAAAAGGTAAACATGTAATATAAATAAATGCATGATCTCAGACAGTATTTTCTCACAATAATTAGCCTTGAGTTGTATTTTCTAATTTTATTTCATTTTGGGGAGACACAACTGTCTGTGCTTAAGAGCTCTTCTCAAGTGCTCAGAGCACCTGGCAGTGGCAGGATTCAATCCTGGAGCCTCATACAAACAAGGGCTTGGCCACAGCCGCAGGCCTCTGTTGAATTGCATTTTAAAAATATTTTGTTTGGTGGGGGAGAGGGAAACTCAGCAGTGTTCAGGGGCTAGTCCTGGCTCTGGCTGGCAAGGGGGATCATATGGGTGCCAGGAATCTAATGGAGAAAGGGGTTGGAGGTGTGGGGGTCAAGGGGTACGTTACTGAATTTTTTTGTTGTCTTTCCTCTAGGATCTGAAAAGGCTTTGTAAATAGTCTTCTGTGGTCATTTTGACTTGGATATGGGAGGCTTTATGTTTCCATTTTTGGGTCATACCCAGTGGCGCTCAGAGATTACTCCTGGCTCTGAGCTCAGGGGTCATTCCTAGCAGGCTCAGGGAACCATATAGGATGCTGGGGATTGAACCTGTGTTGGCCACATGCAAAGCAAATGCCCTACCCTCTGTGCTATCACTCCTGCTGTTGGGAGGCATTTTAAAAAATAATTTAAAAAATTGAATCACCATTGAAATACAGTTACTAAGTTGTTCAGGACTAAGTTTCAGTCATACAATGTCCAACACCCTTTACTAGTGCACATTTCCTGCCACCAATGTCCCCAGTTTCTCTGCTGTTCTTCTTCCTTTTCTTCTTTCTCTTCTTCCTTTTCCTCCTCCTCTTCCTCTCCCCCCTATTTTTGGTGTTTTTTTCTTCCTTTTCCTCCTTTTTCTCCTCTTCTCTCCCTTATCTTTTGGTGTTTTTTGTTTGCTTGTTTGGTTTTTGGCCACACTCACTGGTGCTCATGAGTTTCTCCTGACCCTGTGCTCAGAAATCACTCCTGACAGGCTCCAGGGGCCATATGGGATGTCAGGGATCGAACATGGGTTGGCTCCATGCAAGGCAAATGCCCTACCTTTTGTATAATTACTATGGCTTCTTTTTCTTTTCTTTTTATTTATTTTTTTGGTTTTTGGGTCACACCCAGCAGTGCTCAGGGGTTACTCCTGTCTCCAGGCTCAGAAATCGCTCCTGACAGGCTTGGAGGACCATATAGGATGCTGGGATTTGAACCAATGACCTTCTGCATGAAAGGCAAATGCCCTACCTCCATGCTATCTCTCCGACCCCATGGCATCTTTTTCTTTTCTTTTCTTTTCTTTTTTTAAGCACTATGGCTTACAATAGTTACTGCAGGGTTATCATGTCTATCACTTTCCCTCTTTTCAGCACCCAGTTCTTGTCCAGAGTGATCATTTCTATCATTGTAATGGTGGTCCCTTCTCTGCCATAACTCCCTAATTACACTCCCCTGCTCTTTGTGACAAGTTTCCTCCCATGGACTGGTCCCCCTGGGCTTCATCTTTTATTGGTGTTTTACTTCCATGAACAACCAAGTTGTTCAACTCGGCTCTTACCTTGTTCAGAGCCCTTAGGGAGTCGTTGCAGCAAGAGGACAGCAGGGGGCGCTCGGTTCCTTAGCTAGACCTTGGTATTGGCCCACTTGGGGAATGTTCTTTGCAAAGCAAGATGCAGGTTTGGAAAGGAGCTTTTCTAAATGTGTGAAGGGACCTTTTAGCAAGCAACACGTCTAAATTGTCTTTACGTTGGTTGTTTTGAATAATGCGCATACGCATTACAAATGCTGGATCCCTTCTAAGTAAATCCCACATCTGGATGAATGTATTAAAATAAGGATTCTCAAACATTTTCTTTCCAGAATACTAGAGAAGTACAGAAACCTAAGTGCAATAAATACTTCTCATTTAAAAGGATTTTCTGATTTTGGATCCATTTTCCATATATCACTTGACCTTTTGTTGTTTTACGGGGAAAAAACCTCTACACTAGACATCATTAGAGTATAAAATTGGTAACTGTTAAGAAGGATCTGGGAATAGTATTGGTTAAGGAAGAATATATATATATCTTATCTGGGATATCTGAATAGAACAGCTTCTTGTTTGTTTGTTTGTTTGTTTTGTTTTGTTTTGGGGCCACACCTGGTGGCACTCCTGGCTCTCTGCTCAGAAATCGCTCCTGTCAGGCACAGGGGACCATATGGGATGCTGGGATTCAAACCACCATTGGTCCTGGGTCAGCGCTTGCAAGGCAAATGCCCTACTGCTGAGCTATCTCTCTGGCCCCTGGATAGAACAACTTTTATGTTTGTTTTGTGTTTTGGGGTCACACTCGAGTGGTGTTCAGGGTTTACTCCTGTGTCACTCTTGGAAGGCTGGGAAGACCATTTAGGATGCTTGGAATCAAACTAGGGTCAATTATGTGCAAGGCACTTTTTTGTTTGTTTGTTTTCAGGGCCATACCTGGCTATACCTGGGAGTGCTCAGGAGTTTCTCCTGGCTCTGCACTCAAGAATCAGTCCTGATGGACCACTGTGCTATTGCTCCATCCCCCTTTTTAGTACTTTTGATATTTACATTTTATTTTTGTTTGGGAGACACACCCAGCAGTGCTCAGGGGTTACTCCTGACTCTATGCTCAGGGATCATTCCTGGTGGTGGTCAGGAGACCAACTTTTCTAATTTTTACATCATTGAAACAGTTAGAACGTGTGTGTGTGTGTGTGTGTGTGTGTGTGTGTGTTGTTTGTTTTTGGATCACAAAGGCAGCACTCAGGGGTTACTCCTGGCTCTGCAATCAAAAATTGCTCCTGACAGGCTTGGCGGGGGCTATATAGGATTGTGGGAATCAAACTGGGGACTACCTGGGGTTGGATGCATGCAAGGCAAACGCCCTACCACTGTGCTATCTCTTCGGGCCCCTAGAATCTTTTGTGATATGTTATATCAGGACACCTAAACTTACTGAAATAGTATATTTATGGGTTTTTTGTTTGTTTGTTTTGTTTTTGGGCCACACCTAATTTGTATGGCTCAGTGGTTACTCCTGGTAGGCTCAGGAGATCATATGGGATGCCAGGGATTGAACCCTGGTCGCTGCATGCAAGGCAAATGCTCTACCTGCTGCGCTATTGCTCCAGCCCCAGAACATTTAGGTATTTTGAGGGGCAGTTTCCATACGATAAGAACTGGACCTACTTGGCAGCAGAGTTTTTAGATTTTGGTCCTCAGGGTCCTTATAGAAAGTATTCAGGGCCTGGAGAGATAGCACAGCAGCGTTTGCCTTGCAAGCAGCCGATCCAGGACCAAAGGTGGTTGGTTCGAATCCCGGTGTCCCATCTGGTCCCCGGTGCCTGCCATGAGCTATTTCTGAGCAGACAGCCAGGAGTAACCCCTGAGCACCGCCGGGTGTGACCCAAAAAAAACCAAAATAAAAAGAAAGAAAGTATTCAGAACCTGAGAGGAGTGCCTGTTTCCTTGCAAATTAGTTAGGATGGGTCTGAGGACTATTGTACCACGTGTGGCTTTGCTATTCCTTTTTCTCTGCCTTATCATCTCATTCGTACATTTGAGACATATGGGATGTGGACGGATCTCGGTCAGCCATGTGCAAGGCAAATGTCCTACCACTGTGTCACTGCTACAGTCCCGATATATATATGTATATTAAGTTTTTGGGTCACATCCGGCAGTGCTCAGGGGTTGTTCCTGGCTCTACTCTCAGAAATTGCTCCTGGCTGGCTCAGGGGACCATATGGAATGCTGGGATTCGAACCACCATTCTTCTGTGTGCAAGGCAAATGCTCGACCTCCATGCTATCTCTCTGGCCGCCGGCATATATTTCTTTACTAAGACATAATTAAGTTCAAGCAACAACTCTAGGAAATGTACTTATGTACTGTAATAGAATTTTGCAGAAATTAAAAGCCAGGGATAGAGAGTACATGCCTTGTGCGATTGGGATTCTGCATTCAATGCCTAACACTGCAAAAAAAGTTACTGTACTTTTCGTACCATATGACGCACCTCCCCACAAAGAGGGGGGGGGAATGTCTATGCTTCTTATGGAGTGAATGCTGTCTAGCACTGAAGTTTGAGTGCAGGGGAGGAGAGCAAATATGAACCACTTGACATTGCAGTGTTAGGCCCCCTTTATTTACATACTACATAGTACAAGCAATCAGATTATCATATTTTAACTGTGATATATAAAGTTTTGTTTAAGACCATTTGATTGGGTCAGAGTGGAAGCACAGCGGTAGGGCATTTGCCTTGCACGTGGCTTGCCCAGGATGGACCCAGGTTCGATCTCAAGCATCCCATATGGTGTGCCCCCCCACCCCGAGTTAGGAGCAATTTCTGAGCACAGAGCCAGGAGTAACCCATGAGCGCCACCGAATCTGGGCCCCAAACAAAAAATATAGAACAAACAAACAAAGACTCTTGGATCGCTGCTGCGACTTTTTTCTTTTATAGTAATGAAAAAGTATTTAAAAATATTTTCTTACTTTCTGATCTAAAAAAGAGTTAGGTAAATTTGTTTAACTAGCTGTGGACCAGCGTATTGTAAATATACTTTGGCCTAGCAGGTTGGTTGTTCCCAGCCGCCATCTCCTGACATCGTCTTGCATTGCACCATTTGCTTTAGATTATTACTATTTTTTTTCTTTTGGATTTTTGGGTCACACCTGGTGCCTCGGGAGGGGTTACACCTAATTTTGTGCTCAGAAATCACTCCTGACAGGCTTGGGGGATCATAGGTGATGCTAAGAAATCGAACCGGGATCCGTCCTGGGTCCTGGGTCGGCTGTGTGCAAGGCAAACACCCTATCGCTCTGCAATCACTCCGACCTCCCAGAATATTTTTTTTCTTGTTTTCCTTGTCTAAAAACTATGTGCATCTTATTGAGTGAAAAATATAGTGTTTTGAGAGCTTGAATGCTGAATGCAGTTATTTAAAACAAACAAATAAAAAACCACCACAAACCAATCAGTCTCTTTTTAAATAAGAAAGGCAAACATTTATTGCAAATCTAGAAGTACCAGAAGAATCACTAATACAGAAAGAAATCAGCAATCTGTCCTCATTTTCCTCCAAACACCTCAAACCTCTACTGGTGTATGTACTGTTCATGGAGGACACGTCCATTTTTTTCTTTCCCATGCAGTGAGCAGAATGCACTTAGTGCAGACTTCTCAGCAATGAGTCTATAAATATGAAATTGCAGCGAACATTCCTCGTAAAAAAAGGTTGTAAAGTGCTGAAGTCACGTGTCTGCACAGCCCTAAACCCGCCACAAATCCTTGTCCAGCTGTGAACAGGACTAAATTGGGGCGTTGGGTTGGGTGGAGGGGAGATCTGGTTTGGTTCGACATTTGATGATCTCTCCCCCACCCCAAAATTTTTCCGATTGTCCTAACTCTATGGCTGAGAAAAGAAGAGGTGAGGTGGTGAGGAAGTAAACTACGTTTCATTTCAGCGCCCCAAAATGTTCAAGCTTGTCGAAGTACCTGTAACCAAACGAGGCTTGTTACAAAATTTCCCCCTGAGTTGTCCTAAATGATGAGGAAAACACAGACGAAAGGAAGGAGGATGGATGGATGAATGGATGAATGAAGCAGTTAGTTGTCTGTTGGGACTTGAGGTGGGGGCAAGAGCACCACCCCACCCTCAACCCCATCTGCCTCCTGGACTGAAAAAAATGCGGACATACTTTTTTACATGCAATGTCATTGGAAAGAAACGAAAGAATAGCACATTGCCTGGTAACTATGGCATCTGGGTGAGACCAAAGCTTCAACAAAAAACAATGAGGGGCCGGAGCAGTGGTGCAAGCGGTAGGGCATTTGCCTTGCATGCAGCTGACCTAGGACAGACCTCTGCGTCCCATATGGTCGCCCAAGTCAGGAGTGATTTCTGAGCACATGGCCAGGAGTAACCCCTGAGCGTCACCAGGTGTGGCCCCAAAAACAAAACAAACAAACAAACAAACAAACAAAAAAACAATGAGATATGCGGACGATTCAGCGCAATAAAACTGGAGATCCAAAAACATCCTCGAGTATTCTTGGGTGAAGAAACAGATGATGTTCAGAAGATAAGGCAATTTGATTTTCCTTATTCTTTCTTCCCAAAAGAACATAGGCAGCCCTCCCCTCTCTCTCTGTCTCTCTCTCTCTCTGTCTCAGGGGACTATACAAGAGGTCAAGGGCAAGGTGAATTCCCTGCCCACTGAGCTATCTCGCTGGCCCCCTGCAGGATCTCTCTCTCTCTCTCATCTCACCGAAGAATCTTTCCAACTTGACCTTCTGGAAGAAAAGCAAAGTTGCCAAGGTCAGAATATCCTTCTAGTCAACTGTAGGATAACAGAAAGGTACAGTGCTGCTTAGGCCTCAGGTTTTCTTTCTCTTGATTGCTTTAATCATCTTTGAATAACTTAATAATAAATAGTCATTTAAATTAAAGACACTACGATTATGGTTTTTCTTTTTTCCAAATAACTAAAAGCAAAAGGAAAAACATAGGTCTGAATGCTGTTTTAGTTAGTCTGACTGGAAACACTTCTGGTAATGACTGGCAAAAAAGAAAAAAAAAGAAAAGAAAGAAAGAAAGAAAAAGAAAAAATAAGTGTTAATCTTCACATTTATGAAATTCAAGTTGTGGATATATCTGACAGTTTCTGTTTAGGAACCAAAGGTTTGGTGTTCAACGGGATTTCCTTCCCATAGGGTCTTTGGAAAATTAAGAGGTCCTAATGGGCAAATGGAATTTTTCAAAGATGTTTAAACAGTTTCTCCCTGTTTCTAAAAAAATGCAGATGAAATCCATTTAAAAATGATTTCATTTCTGAATGATTCATTTCATTTCTTTCTTTTGATTTTTGGGACATACCCAGTAGTGCTCAGGAGCTACTCTAGGTGGGATCCCTGGCAGGGCTGGGGTGCTGGTGGTGGTGGGGGCATATTTGGTGCCAGAAAAGTGGTGTATAAGGTGAATAAATGTCTTAATCCACACGAGATCTCTTCAGCCCCTCAATTTCCCGTCCATGAACCTGGGTTCCAGGTTGTTTGAGAAGACAGTAGTTTAGTAGGAGAGTGCTCGGACAATCTCTGCCAATCCACGTCATTCTTATCAGTGCTCCGGAGTCTCTTCCATTGACCTCCCCGTTGCTCCTGACAATGGCCAGTTGCACATATTGGGGAAGAGTCTGGGGTTAGGTTTTGTTTTGGAAAAGAAAAAAGAAAAAAAGGGCCAAATTGAAAGCAAGAAACAGGGGGGCCGGGCGGTGGCGCTAGAGGTAAGGTGCCTGCCTTGCCTGCGCTAGCCTAGGATGGACCGAGGTTTGATCCCCCGGCTTCCCATATGGTCCCCCAAGCCAGGAGCGACTTCTGAGCGCATAGCCAGGAGTAACCCCTGAGCATCACCGGGTGTGGCCCCAAAACAGAAACAAAACAAAACAAAACAAAAAGAAAGCAAGAAACAGAAAAATGGTGGTAGTGGTGATCAGGTATACATTCCCTTTCAATTCTAGGGCTTTTTGGGGGTGGGGGGCACATGGCACATATCTCCTTCCCCTCCTTCTGCCATCCCCTGTCCCCACCCTGCCCCAGCTCCCTACCCCCTTGAGGGCAGCTGGTGTCAGGAGATCACAGCATGTCATACGTAGGGCTCTATTTTCTTAGAAACTTTCGGCTCATTTTTCCCTAGGTCCATTTCCAGAAAGTCTTCGGGAATGTCCTGTAAAGCTTTTCCAGGCAGCTCCATGGCTTGGGGCTCCTGAGTGGGGGTACGCTGGCATAGCCCCTTTTTGCAAGGTCTCACCAGCGCCAGGCACACAGCAGCCACAGCCATGCCCGCTGCGCAGGAGTAGAAGGCGCGGCTATAGATCTTGCTCTGGTCCACCAGCAGCCCTAGGGAAAAGCACAGGGCTTGTCAGCCATCGCTCGCACTCAAGTCTGCCCTGCACCCCTTTCTCCAGGGATCAGTGAAGTATAGGAGACCCCCTTTCAAGACCAGAACAAGGCTGGAGTGACAGCACATGGCCAATCCAGGATGGATCTAGGTTCAATCCTTGGTATCCCATATGATCCCCCTGAGCCTGCCAGGTACAATTTCTTTTCTTTTTTTTTCTTTTTTAATTTTTTTTCCTATTTTTTGGTTTTTGGGCTACACCCAGCGGTGCTCAGGGGTTACTCCTGGCTGTCTGCTCAGAAATAGCTCCTGGCAGGCACAGGGGACCATATGGGACACCGGGATTTGAACCAACCACCTTTGGTCCTGGATCGGCTGCTTGCAAGGCGAACACTGCTGTGTTATCTCTCCGGGCCCTTTTAATTTTATTTTACTGAAATAGTTATGATCAACAGAGTCCTTCATAGTTGAATCTGAGATATACTATGAATCATGGTCCGTTCCACCACCAGCGTCAACTTCCCTCCACCATTGGCCCCAGAGTGCATCCTGTACCACCACCCTTTGCTTCCTGACCTGCCAATGTAACAGACCCCTTTAAGTTTAGATTGTTTAAGTTTAGGTCCCTTGATTCTATTATCATTGACTTTGACGTGCATATTAGTTCTGTCCTTATTTATTTCCCCTCCAATGCATTCAAGACCACTTGGGCCCTGGTTCCCAGCCTTTCTTTGATTCTTTCTTCTTAGTTTTATAGAAAATGCGGCAATATGTAGTAAAATAAAGTAAACCAGGAGCAATTTCTAAGTGCAGTGTTATATATGAAAGCCTTTATAATATTTCTCTATAAAATCCTTATCTCTGCCTGTTGTCCCACCTATGACCTTCCAGGTGGGGGCGCTGGGGAGAGCCTAACAAACAGTGATCGAGGGAGGTGCTCAGGGTCTTTAGGGGGTAGCTAGCTGGCAGTGGTACTCGGGTATTATTCCTGGCTCTGTGCTCAGAAATTACTCCTGGCACGTTCGTGGGACCATATGGAATGCTGGGGATTGAACCCAGGTCAGCAACATGCAATGCAAACACCCTTCTTGCTGTGCTAATCATTCACCCCACCTGTCCCCGGAATTTGCAACAGCTCACTACATCAAATGGGGAGAAGGAAAAAATACCCCCGGGATTGGGCACACCCATGTACAGCTTACCTGCCAGCGGTGGCCCAGCCAGCCCTGAGATGCTCTGGATGAAGACATAGACACCAGCGGCCGATGACATCTTCTGGATGCCCACCACATCGTCTTCGGCCAGCAGTGGGATGTGGGTGCCAGCCACGGAGCCTACCATGCACCCGAAGAAGATGCTGCAACACATGAGGCCCCAGAACTCCGTGGCGAAGGTGAAGGCAAACAGTGACACGGTGAGCAGGACCACACAGATGAGCTCGATGTAAATCTTGCGCAGGGGCTCCCTGTTGAGGACCAAGCCAGCTCCAATCCGGCCGAAGACCTCAGCGATGGCCATGGTGGACAAGAGATAGGCCGCACGCTCGGCCGGGATGCCCAGGCTGATGCCCAGAGGGATGATGTAGAGAGAAGGGGCGAAGAAGCCCAGAGTGGCAAAGAGGCCAAACAGTGAGTAACAAATGAAGCTCTTTTCCCTCAGGATGGAGAAGTCTAGAAGTGGGGTCCTGTGGGGTGGGCCTTGGCCCTTAAGGGGTGGCAATGGCTCCCCACATGCCTCCAGGTCCGAGTTTGTGTTTGGGGCCAGAGGCAGGTTCCTGGGGGAGGTGGGCAGCTCCACGCCTGAGTCAATGGAGTCAATGGATGTGCGTGTTTTCTCATTCTCCATCATGTACTGCGCTTCATGGTGTGGCTCGTGGGCCCCCGACACCCCCGGGGGTTGGATGAGGATGGGTCTCAGCAAGGCCCCGCACCCCACGATGTTCAGCTGCAGGAGCCCCACCACCAGGATGCTGTGACGCCAGCCGATGTGTTCCTTGAGCGCCGTCAAGGCTGTATGGGGTGGGGAAGAGAGAGGAGAAATCAAAGCCTACTCCCCAGCCAGAGAGATAGCATAGCAGTAGGGCATTTGTCTTGCATGCATCCAACCCTGATTCAATTCCCGGCATCCCATATGGTCCCTGAGCCTGCCAGGAGTGATTTCTGAGCACAGAGCCAAAAGTAACCCCTGAGCGCCAGTAGGTGTGGCCCCAAAACTGAAAGGAATAAATAACCCCACAAAAAAAGCCCATTCCCCCTCTGCTCTGCACCCTCCTGGAGGTCAGCTGCCACCAGGGACATCCCTGGCATCACACATACACCCCAACACATGCACCACACCCCAAGTCCTTCTGCAGCAGTTCTCAAGGTTCCCAGAACCCTACCACCCACTCTGTAGCAGGTCAGCCCCTGAAGAGGTTGACTGATGGAGGGATGGAGAATGAGGCCCTTTTCTTCCAGCTCGGAGCACGCGTCTGCCACCCTGTCTAGCCCACGGTTCTGAGGTGAAACGGCGGGTAAACAGCTCGCAGACAATCAGGCTCGTGGAAATATTTGCTTTATTCGGATGGACAAAACTGAAGTCCAAAGACTCAGATTCAGTTCCAGCCAGCAAAAAGCTCCTCACCTTCCACAGACCCTTGCTCTTATACTCCAGAGTCAGGTCCCACCCAATGGTGGGATCAGATACCAACCAATGGTGGAAGCAGAATCAGGTCCTACCCTAGGGTGGGGGCATAATGCCAGGTCACACCCTAGGGTAGGGCACAGATTAGGGTGAGCAACATAGTAATCCCCCAAAATATTTACATACACAACACACTCCACCCCCACACTGTGGGTGACTAGCCTTGGACCTTCAGGCTGGTCTGGCAAAGTATTAAGGGAAAATGCATCTCTCCTTTCCAAGTGCAGCCGAGGAACCCCCCCCCCAAAAAAAACAAACAAACAAACAAACAAAAAAAAACAAAACCCAGAAGTCAGTGGGGGAAAGAGATGGCTCCAGTGACAGGACACGTGCCTGGTACACTTGTACGCTTGTCACCCAGCGCCTGTCCCCAGTACAGAAGATCTAACCCATCTCTGCATAACTGTGTGTGTCTCTAATTTAAAAGCAAAGCCAAAAATGGAGTAAGAGCACATCGAGTAGGACATTTGCCTTGCATGTGGCCAACCCAGGAATGATGGTGGTTCGATCTCTGGCATCCCATATGGTTCCCTGAGCCTGCCAGGAGTGATTTCTGAGTGCAGAGCCAGAAGTAACCCTGACTGTTGCCAGGTCAGGCTGGGAGTACTCCAGTGGTTAGGCCACATGCCAAGCCTGGAGTTGAATTCCTGGAACCACATGGTCCTCCAAGTACCACAGATGATTCCTGGATTCCTGACACCACAAGACCAGGGAGCCATTGCAGTTTTGGGTTCTTGCTTTGAACCAACAGTTAGCCTGCTGGCTGAGAGTCCCTGGAGGGACCCCCAGTTTCCCAGCACTACTTAGGGAGACCCCTTCTTCTGTCCACATCACCCCCCCAGAAAAGAGGGGGGGGGCAAAGTGATAGTACAGCAGGTAGGACATTTGCCTTGCATGAGGCCAACCCATGTTTGATCCCCGGCATCCCAGTGGGTTCCCTGAACCTGCCAGAAAGTCCTGAGTGCAAACCAGGAGTAACCCCTGAGCACCTCTGGGTGTGACCCCCTCAAAAAAAAAAAAACCCAAAGAGGAAGAAAAAAGGAAAATTAAAACAGTGTCAGGAGAATGCAGCAACTTGCCCTGATTACTCCTGACCCCAGATTGGGGTACTTTTCTGACTCAGGGTGCAGAATGTACTAAAATAAAGACCATGAGAACCATCTTCTGGAAGGAGTGGTAGAGGGTGCATGCCACTGCAGGAGGGCACATGCTCAGGGCAGGCACATGCTCAGGGCAGGCACAAAGCTGGCAGCTCCACTTAGGCCTGGAGGGAGTCACAGCACCCGTCTGCCCGCTGTCATACGGGTCATGTCCCTGGATCTGGGCTGCTCTGGGACAGTAGTGCTCTGAAATAGTTGCTCTCTAACTGTAACCCTAACCCCCCACATACACACAGCATAACACTTCATAGGGCTGAGTTCTTGAAGTAGAACTTTTTTTGGTTTTGTTTTGTTTTGGTTTTGGTTTTTTGGGCCACACCGGTGATGCTCAGGGGTTACTCCTGGCTAGGTGCTCAGAAATTGCCCCTGGCTTTGGGGGACCATATGGGATTCCGGATATCAAATCGAGATCCGTCCTAGGTCAGCCACGTGCAAGGCAAATGCCCTACCACTGTGCTATTGCTCTGGCTCCCAAGTAGAACTTTTCTACCTTTCTTGTTTCGCTTTTGTTTTCCTGGGACTTTCCAAGCTACTCAGGGGAGGGGTCACTCCCATTGATACTTGGCCCCCGGGCCTGTATTGAGGAGCACTGGGGTGACACTGGGCAGAGTTTAGAGGACACAAGAGTGCCAGATGGCATCTCCTATGGTCCCTGGAGCCTGGCAGGAGTAATTTCTTTTTTTTTTGTTTGTTTGTTTCTTTTCTTTTCTTTTTTGGTTCTTGGTCCACACCTGGCAGTTTTGTGGGATTACTCCTGGCTCTGTGCTTTGAAATCTCTCCTGGCAGGCTTAGAGAACCATATTATATGGCAGGGATCGAACCCAGTTGGCCCTGTGCAAGGCAAACGCCCTACCTTCAGTACTATTACTCCAGACCCATGAGTAATTTCTGAGCACAGAGCCAGGAATAACCCCGGAGCACTGCCATGTGTGGTCCAGACCACCCGCCCCCCAAAAAAGAGAATGAGGGCCCGGAGAGATAGCACAGCAGTGTTTGCCTTGCAAGCAGCCGATCCAGGACCAAAGGTGGCTGGTTCGAATCCCGGTGTCCCATATGGTCCCCCGTGCCTGCCAGGAGCTATTTCTGAGCAGACAGCCAGGAGTAACCCCTGAGCACCGCCGAGTGTGACCCAAAAACTAAAAAAAAAAAAAAAAAAAAAAGAGAATGAGCAGAAGGCTAGGGCACAAGCTTGGCATATAGTTTCCACACCCCAGTCCTTGATGTCCCCTAGGCACCACTAGGCATACCCTTCCCACCCCACCTATTCCCCCATAAGACAAAGAAAAGCTCTCAAAATAAATCCCAGTCTCTTTGTAAGTCTGCCACCTACCCTTTCACATCCACCCAGAGATATTCGATTCAAGAGATCGGGACTGGGGATGTGGTTCTATAGTATAACACTTGTCTGGCATGAGTGTGTCTCTGGGTGTGAACCCCAGCACCGCAAAAACAAACAGAAAAGGGGCTGGGTAGGTGGCGCTGGAGGTAAGGTGTCTGCCTTGCAAGCGCTAGCCTAGGAAGGACCGCGGTTCGATCCCCCGGCGTCCCATATGGTCCCCCCAAGCCAGGGGCGATTTCTGAGCACATAGCCAGGAGTAACCCCTGAGCGTCAAACGGGTGTGGCCCAAAAACCAAAAAAAAAAAAAAAAAAAAAAAAAACAAACAGAAAAACCCCACATGTACTAAAAATATGATAATCAATAGGGAATAAAGTTGGCAGCAAGAAACACATTTGCTGTTAAGAATATTAAGGCTTACTTGTTAGTGAGGCTGAACCCACCTCATACCTAGCTCTTGTTTTCATCTGTTTGTTTTTTGAACCTCAACCAGCAACGATTAGGATAATACACTCTCTCTGTTCAGGAATTACACCTAGTGGTGCTCAGAGGACCATGTGGGATGCTGGGGATCAAACCTGGATGGGCTGTGTACAAAGCAAGCACCCTCCCCACTGTACTATCGATCCACCTGAATCTGACCCTTGTGACCCAGAAGAGATATGGCGGACCAGACATTCCCTGTCACTTTGTGGCGCATTTGAGGCCAGACACCTGGTGTCTGGTGTGTGGGTCACTAACTCCCCTATTGACATCAACTTAGATGCGTGATAACACAGTTGGATTCCTAAAATGGGATCATGGAGGAGTTAGCCCAGAAATGTGTTTGGGGGAGCCATGCCTCAGGCCCCAGGGGCCCCAGGCCAGCCTACCTGGAGCAAAGGCAAACATGGCGAAACACTCCCCGGTGGAGGCGACCGCAGTGACCATAGAGCGTCTCTTGTCGAAGTACTGGGACAAGATGGTCACTGTGGGCAGGAAGCTCAAGCAGTAGCCCAGGCCTGTGGAAAGAGAGGGCATGGTGAGGGCCACATGCTGAGGGATGCCCAGCTAGGGCACATGCAGAGGAGCTGGGATTTTCTGTTTGCTTTTCTTTTTTTTTTTTTTTTTTTTTTTTTTTTTTTTTAATTTTTTTTTTTATTTAAACACCTTGATTACATACATGATTGTGTTTGGGTTTCAGTCATAAAAGGAACACCACCCATCACCAGTGCAACATTCCCATCACCCAAGTCCCAAATCACCCTCCTCCCCACCCAACCCCTGCCTGTACCCTAAACAGGCTCTACATTTCCCTCATACATTCTCAATATTAGGACAGTTCAAAATGTAGTTATTTCTCTAACTAAACTCATCACTCTTTGTGGTGAGCTTCCTGAGGTGAGCTGGAACTTCCAGCTCTTTTCTCTTTTGTGTCTGAAAATTATTATTACAAGGGTGTCTTTCATTTTTCTTAAAACCCATAGATGAGTGAGACCATTCTGCGTTTTTCTCTCTCTCTCTGACTTATTTCACTCAGCATAATAGATTCCATGTACATCCATGTATAGGAAAATTTCATGACTTCATCTCTCCTGACAGCTGCATAATATTCCATTGTGTATATGTACCACAGTTTCTTTAGCCATTCATCTGTTGAAGGGCATCTTGGTTGTTTCCAGAGTCTTGCTATGGTAAATAGAGCTGCAATGAATATAGGTGTAAGGAAGGGGTTTTTGTATTGTATTTTTGTGTTCCTAGGGTATATTCCTAGGAGTGGTATAGCTGGATCGTATGGGAGCTCGATTTCCAGTTTTTGGAGGAATCTCCATATCGCTTTCCATAAAGGTTGAACTAGACAGCATTCCCACCAGCAGTGGATAAGAGTTCCTTTCTCTCCACATCCCCGCCAACACTGTTTATTCTCATTCTTTGTGATGTGTGCCATTCTCTGGGGTGTGAGGTGGTATCTCATCGTTGTTTTGATTTGCATCTCCCTGATGATTAGTGATGTGGAACATTTTTTCATGTGTCTTTTGGCCATGCGTATTTCTTCTTTGTCAAAGTGTCTGTTCATTTCTTCTCCCCATTTTTTGATGGGGTTAGATGTTTTTTTCTTGTAAAGTTCTGTCAGTGCCTTGTATATTTTGGAGATTAGCCCCTTATCTGATGGGTATTGGGTGAATAGTTTCTCCCACTCAGTGGGTGGCTCTTGTATCCTGGGCACTATTTCCTTTGAGGTGCAGAAGCTTCTCAGCTTAATATATTCCCATCTGTTAATCTCTGCTTTCACTTGCTTGGAGAGTGCAGTTTCCTCCTTGAAGATGCCTGTAATGTCCTGTAGTGTTTTGCCTATGTGCTGTTCTATATATCTTATGGTTTTGGGGCTGATATCGAGGTCTTTAATCCATTTGGATTTTACCTTTGTACATGATGTTAGCTGGGGGTCTAAGTTTAATTTTTTGCAAGTGGCTATCCAATTGTGCCAACACCACTTGTTGAAGAGGCTTTCCCTGCTCCATTTAGGATTTCCTGCTCCTTTATCAAAACATCACCTTGATACCTAAACCAGACAGAGACGCTACCAAAAAAGAAAATTACAGACCAATATCACTGATGAATGCAGATGCAAAGATCCTCAACAAAATCCTGGCAAATAGGATTCAATGCCTCATTAAGAAGATCATCCACTACGATCAAGTAGGTTTCATCCCAGGAATGCAAGGCTGGTTTAACATCCGTAAATCTATCAACATAATACACAACATCAATAACAAGAAAAATAAAAACCACATGATCATATCAATAGATGCAGAGAAAGCATTTGATAAGGTCCAACACCCATTCTTGATCAAAACTCTCAGCAAGATGGGAATGGAGGGAACCTTTCTCAATATAGTGAAGGCCATCTACCACAAGCCAGTGGCAAATATTATCCTCAATGGAGAAAAAATGAAAGCCTTCCCCCTAAATTCTGGCACAAGACAAGGCTGTCCTCTCTCACCACTCCTATTCAACATAGCACTGGAAGTACTTGCTATAGCGATTAGGCAAGAAAAGGATATCAAGGGAATCCAGATAGGAAAGGAAGAAGTCAAGCTCTCACTGTTTGCAGATGACATGATACTCTACTTAGAAAACCCTAAAGACTCTATCAAAAAGCTTCTAGAAACAATAGACTCATATAGCAAGGTGGCAGGCTACAAAATTAACACACAAAAATCAATGGCCTTTCTATACACCAACAGTAATAAAGAAGAAATGGACATTAAGAAAACAACCCCATTCACAATAGTACCACACAAACTCAAATATCTTGGAATCAACTTGACTAAATATGTGAAGGACCTATACAAAGAAAACTATAAAACTCTGCTCCAAGAAATAAGAGAGGACACACGGAAATGGAAACACATACCCTGCTCATGGATTGGCAGGATTAACATCATCAAAATGTCAATACTCCCCAAGGCATTATACAGATTTAATGCCATCCCTCTAAAGATACCCATGACATTCTTCAAAGAAGTGGATCAGACACTTTTGAAATTCATTTGGAACAATAAACACCCTCGAATAGCTAAAGCAATCATTGGGAAAAAGAATATGGGAGGAATTACTTTTCCCAACTTTAAACTGTACTACAAAGCAACAGTTATCAAAACAGCATGGTATTGGAATAAGGATAGGTCCTCAGATCAGTGGAATAGGCTTGAATACTCAGAAAATGTTCCCCAGAGATTCTGTTTGCTTTTCAGATATGAGTTCACTCTGGGGAAGTCGGGATTTGAACCCAGAGTCTCACACTCTGGGCATGTACTGTGCCTCTGGGCTCAGTCCCTGCCTGTTTTTTGGCATTTTGGGTCACACCTAATCATGCTCGGAGGTTATTCCTGGCTCTGTACACAGAAATCATTCCTGAAGACTCAGGGGACCATATGGGATGCCAGAGGTCGAAGCCGGATCAACCACATGCAAGGCAAGAACCCTCTCCACTATTTTCCTGTTTTTGTTTGTTTGGTTGGTTGATTTTGGGATCAACTGACAGCATTCAGGGGTTACTCCTGGCTCGCATTCAGGGAAAACCCCTAGCAGTGCTCAGGGGACCATATGGGATTTGGAAGTGCTCAAGGATCATTTTTGACAGTGCTCCGAGGACCCTTTGGAATGCCAGGGGGTTACCTGGTTGACTACAGACAAAGCAAGCACTTTAAACTCTGTAATATCTCTCCAGCCCTCATATATATTGCTCTTGATAGAGCTTTTGTTTGTTTGGGGTCAAATCTGGGGGTGCTAAGGGACCATTCCCTGCTCTGAGCTTTGGAGTGGCCCTACAGGAAATAGTGTTGGGGCTTAAACTCCAAAATCCTGCAAACAAAACCTGCAATATCTTTTTGGCCTGTTGCTATAGTTTCTAAATAAGACTTCTCTGTGGGAATAGATGAGTTTTTATATCTACAGACATAGATGAAATAGTTAAAATGTTTCTTCATGGGATAAAAACCATCTGTGATTTATTTTTGGGGCCGTAGAGATAGCACAGCGGTAGGGTGTTCGCTTTACACACAGCCAACACAGGACAAATCTGGATTAGATTCCTGGAATCCCATATGGTCTCCTGAGCCTGCCAGGAGCGATTTCTGTATGTATAGCCAGAAGTAATCCCTGAGTGTCACCAGGTATGGTCCAAAAATCAAAAACAAGCAAACAAAAACCATCTCTGCCATTTTTAATGCAAAACACACCTTTCCCGAGAGTTCAGAGTCTTGTACCCCATCTTTGAGACTTACCAACTAAAGTATTATTTTCCCCAAGTGGGCGACACCTTCCTGGCATGTGGGTGCTAGAATATGGACGGTAGGAGTCACCTTAGATGCAATCCTGGGGGAATTTTTTTTTTTTTACTTTCTCAAAGAAAGTAGATTTTGAGGCTAGACAGATACGGTTAAAAAAATCACTTACGAGATAAGTACTGGTGTTAATCAGGAAAATAATTTTTACTAATATTTTATTTTAAATAAATAATTTAATAATAAAAAAAATCACTTACATATGAAACTGAAACCCATGAATATTGCTTCTCACAGACCAGTTCAAAAAAGGATGAACTTGGGGGGAGAGGGGCAGAGCAATAGCACAGCAGTAGGGCATGGCCTTGTGCGTGGCTGACCTGAGACAGACCTGGTTCGATCCCCAGCATCCATATGGTCCCCCAAGCCTGCCAGGAGTGATTTCTGAGTGCAGAGCTAAGAGTAAATCCTGAGTACCACCAGGTATAGCCCAAATAAATAAATGTTTTCTAAAAATGGTGGATTGGGGCCACTCTTCATTTGAAGGGTGGGGAGAGAGAGACAGAGAGACAGCGACAGATAGACAGACAGGTAGGCAGGCAGAGATTGACAGGCACCCCAAGACACTCACCGGAGAGGAGGCCGATGGAGAGGTACATCTGGTAGACCTGGTGCGCAAATGATGCTAAGACCATCCCAGTGCTGATAAGCAGCCCTCCGGCCATCACTACCAGCCGGTGCCCAAACCGTGCACTCAGGACCGTGGAGAGGGGCGCTGGAGATAAAGAACAAACCAGGACACATTGAGGCTCTGCGGGCAGGAAATGCAGGAATGAGGCAAAGCACATGAAAAACTTTTATGCACAGGGACCTGCAATCGGCTTCGGGATTGATTTTAGTATTTGCTCAGATGGGACAATATTCTGGGGGCTCCTTAAAGAGAAAGCCGGAGGAGTAATAGCCTAAAACCAACCTCTCTATTTTTAGATGAGAGGGAATGTGACTCACCAGGAGCGCCTATAAAATGAGCTATGTATTTCATTGCACTAACTCCAATAAAAATGGTTTTTCGAAACTAGCATTACGCTTCTTTTTTCTTCTTCCCTATACTCTCTGCTTTGGATTCTTCTATTCTTCCCTTTGTTGTGAGATTGCCTGATTAGGGGCCAGATAGAGGTGGGGGTTCACAGTAAATTCTCGGTTCTGCTCAACCCCAGAAAGGAGCGAGTGATGGAGTCACTCAAAGCCCCAGATGGAGCTTTGCTTTGCTTCGGTCTCCCTGGGACACTGAAATCTGGCAGTTAGTCTTAGCTCTCTGGTCTGTGGGCCACTTGGATCCAGATGTGAGTAAAGAAGGTGTTGTGGGAGACAGGATTTGAGGCTCTATTTTGTTGGAGTTAGTCCTTGCTCCTTTCCTGTGCATGAAACTCCGAATGGAGTTTCTGGGTTGGGGACTGGAATCCCTACTGGGGCTCCATTTTGGCCTTGAGCTTAATGAGGACAACAGGCTCCATTATCCCCGTTCCAGATTCTGTACCCCTTCATCTGGCTAATGACTCTTGGCCTCTGCTAGACTTTGTGTTAAATCAGCCATCTAGTGAGTAAAAAAAAAAAAAAAAAAAAAAAAGCAAAAAACAGACAAAACAGTGGCCAGAGTGATAGAACAATGGGTAGGGCATTTGCCTGGCAGGTTACCAACCAGGTTTAAACTCAAGCATCCCATATGATCAACTGAATCTGCCAGGACTAATTCCTGAGTGCAGAGCCAGGAATAACCCCTGAGCATTGCCAGGTGTTTCCAAAACCAAAACTATAACCAAAACAAGCCAAACAAACAAAAAAAGAAATGAGGAAATGAAACAAACAAAACTCATCACACAACTATTGTCTTTGCAGCACATTGACTCCAAAGCCAACATCCTAGAGTAGCAGCCATTAAAAGGATTTGCTTGGGGCTGGGCGGTGGCGCTGGAGGTAAGGTGCCTGCCTTACCTGCGCTAGCCTTGGAAGGACCGCGGTTCGATCCCCCGGTATCCCATATGGTCCCCCAAGCCAGAGCGACTTCTGAGCGCATAGCCAGGAGTAACCCCTGAGCGTCACCGGGTGTGGCCCAAAAACCAAAAACCAAAAAAAAAAAAAAAGGATTTGCTAGAAGGTTCTGGCTGGCTCTTTGTGTTAACTTTGGTTGCTAACATTTACTTAAGCTTGGAGACGTGGCTTATAATTTAGATTATCAAAGGTAATGTTTTGATTCTGAGTAGTGTAACTGATCATTCCGAGAAAGAGTTCAGAAATGCAAAAATCAAATTATCTCCACCCTCAGGAGGGACTTTCTCTAAAGCTCTTCCAGGAAGTTGTTAGAAGATGGCATCGGGACTAATCAGAGAAATTCTCCTTTTATTTAAGAGGAAAGACTAGGAAGCTGCCCCTCCAAGATGTCCCAGGAGAACTGGGGTGTTTAGTGAAGAGTTTGGAACATTCTAGATCCCCAGAACCAGGACAGGCCACAGGGTCAATTCAGGGAATGAGAAGTTCTGCCTGGTGGCTGCGTCTCTTCCCATATCCTTGAAAATCTTTGAAAATCTTTGAAAATCTTGAAAATCCTTGAAAACTCTGAAAATTACTGGACTTGCCAAGGCTGTTTGTTAGACACCTTTGAATTAAGCCTGGGTGACCCCATGAGGGGATCAGTACTTGTGGGGCTGTGGGAGGAAAAAGCTGGGTGGGAATGTGAACAGATCTAGCCTCTATGGAAAATAATGCGGAGACACCTCAAAAAATTAAAAGATTGGAACTGGAGCAATAGAACAGTGATAGAGCATTTGCTTTGCATGAGGCCAACTCAGGACAGACCCAAATTTAATCCCTGGCATCCCATACGGTTCCCTGAGCCTGCCAGAAGCAATTTCTGAGCATAGAGACAGGAATAACCTGAGCACCACTGGGTGTGCCCCCCCCCCCAAAAAAAAGTTTAAGGCCAGAGAGTTAGGACTGTGGGTAAGGCATTTCCCTTGCATTTGGCCTCACTGGGTTCAATCTCCAGTATTCCATATAATCCCTCCCTAGCCCATCAAAAGTGACCCCTGAGTGCAGTTAGGAGTAAAGCCCTGAGCACTGTTGGGCTTGGGCCCCAAACAAAACAAAACAAAATTGGATTACTGTTTTCCTCAGCAACTCCAGTCCTAGGGGCCCATCTAAAGAGCACCAAAAATCCAATCTAGAGATGTCTTCACACTTAGGGTCACTACAGTTCTTTTTTTGGGGGGGAGAGGGGGGGGTCATACCCGGCAGTGCTCAGAGGTTACTCCTGGCTCTACACTCAGAAATTGTTCCTGGCAGGCTCGGGGGACCATATGGGATGCCAGGATTCGAACCACTGACCCTCTGCATGCAAGGCAGATGCCTTTCCTTCATGCTATCTCTCCGGCCCCTCACTACAGTTCTATTCACAGTAACCAAGATTAGGAGAAATACCCAGAAACAGGAGTGGATTAAGAAACAGTGGATTATGTACATAACAAAATATATTATTCAGGTGTCAGGAAAAGTCAACTCTTAACTATATAGATGGTACTAGAGAGAGGGGTCAAAGGGAAGCCAAATAAACCCAGAGGAGAAGAAATACTGGGGATCTCACTTCACAGGTAGTATGCAAGGAAACAAAGCAAGGGAACAGTGTTTAATGGGGAAGTAACTGCCCTTAGCTCTGACCACTGAACTAAGATGACAGACCTAACCCTTAGGAATGGTTGTGTGGATAGGAATGATCCTATAGACTGTGGTGAAGGGACATTGATTCTTTGGTGGCAGACGTGTTGTGGGATCATTACATGCCTAAAACACACAAACCTTCACAGTCTTGTTATCAACAAGTCCAAGATAGTCAAAAGAATTCAGTGATGGCTGCCGGGGAGTTACTGCCTGGGGCGAGGCCCTGAATTCAGCTGCTGCTGGTTCAGATTCCTGACACCATATAAAGCATCATACCCCAAATAACTCTGGGCATGATCTGCAGTCTCCACAGCCCCTCCAAAATAAACTGCTGGAGCCAGATGGATAGTATAATAGGTAAGGCTCTTGCCTTGAACTCAGGTGACCTGGGTTCAGTCACTAATATCTTATATGGTCTGAGCCCACCAAGAGTGATTCCTGAGTGTAGAGCTACGAGTAACCCCCCAAAAAATGAATACTGCCAGGTGTGACCCCAAAACTAAATCACCAACCAAAAAAAAAAAATCCCCAAACCCAAAGGCTACCCAAGTCCAGTAGGGAATGACCCGGAAGTTCTTTAGGGACATAGATGCATGGCATCATTGCTTCCTCTGGACTGTATTTGTGTGGTCACCTGCTGCCCATCCACCTACCATCTCCCCATCTTTCCTTCTCATGCATCTATGCCCACATGCACAGGTCCTAAGGAGACCATGGCTTAAGCGCCAAATATATTCAAGGTTGTTGTGTCCAAAATTGAGAAATTTGGGCCTGGAGTGATAGTACAGCGGTCAAGCATTTGCCTTGCATGCGGCCAACCTGGGACAGACCCAGGTTTGATCTCCAGCATCCCATATGGTCTCCCAAGCCTGCCAGGAGTGACTTCTATGTGCAGAGCCAGGAGTAACCCCTGAATGCCACCGGGTGTGCCCCCCAAACCAAAACAAACCAAAAATAAAAAATTTTCGCCAAGCATCCCTTCAGCTCGCTCTCCTGCAAACCTAGTTTCCTGCAATGGGCGTGCACTTGGGGGGGGGGGTGCAGGGGCATTAGATGAAGGCAATTAAAGTCGGCCAGTGAGCTATTCTCTTGCCTTTTGCCATTCCTGATCCCCTGAAAACTAGGGGGAGGCTCGGAGGATCAATGCACTCACCCAATGAAAAGGCATCACCACCCAACAAAAAACATATTTGCAATCATGATGCTTAAATAAAGATGTTAATTAAAAAATAAAAAAGAGAGGGCCGGAGAGCGATGGCCTTGCATGTGGCCAACCTGGGAGGGACCCATTTTGATTCCTGGCACCCATATGATCCCCCAGCCTGCCAGGGGTGATTTCTGAGTGCAGAGCCAAGAGTGACCCCTGAGCATTGCTGGGTGTGACTCAACAACCAATCAATTAATCAATCAATAAAGTTTTTCTTTTTAAAAAAAGAGATAAAGGCATTACCCACTAACATGACCCCATTATATCTTCAGGCTAAATGAAAGAAGGGTTTGCTTCATGAGAGTGTGAGGAGGAAGGGTACCAACCTGTGAACGTCAAGACAAACACACAAATTGAGATTATCCATGAGATTCTGCTATTCGATTCATCGAAACTGTTCATCAAGTCATTAAAGAAAATGCCGAAAGACTTGATGATGCCGTAGGTAAAGATTTCCACGAAGAAAAAAGAAATCGCAATGACCCAGCCCCATCCTCCGTCAGGCACTTGGGGGTAAACATTGGCTCTGGAGCAAAACTGTGATTTTGTTTGGGTCATTCTTAATCTGAAATAAAAAACAAATAAAAAAAACAAAAAGAATTTGTTTAGTGCAGCGATTGTAGGAGGGTGGAGGATGCTAATAATACTGTTCGGAAAAGAACTTCTTACCATGTTTCTTAGTGGGGGGATGAACAATGAAATTAGGATGTTATTATCAAGTCTTGGAGTAATAATCATAATCTCAACACAATATCTTTGTCTTGCACATGGAGCCCCCAAAGAAGTTAGAAGTCTGACTGCCACGCTTTGACGATTCCACCAGAAGGAAAAATAGACATGGAATCCTAGTGGAATTCTCTAGAAGCTTTTTGAATGTGCACTCTTGCCCAGCCCTTCAGCCACCCCTCCTGAATCCCCTCTCCCACCCAACTCATTGATCTCATGAGATTAGGATCTGGTCTTACATGGTTGGATCTGTACAGGCAGAACTCAATTTCCCACCAACACATGGCCATCCCACTCTGGGGGTGGTGAGTTCCTCCAAGTAGATTCTCTCTGAGTGTACCAGCAATCACATTTCTGGGCACACAACTATTTTTGAATCCGATGACCAAGCTGGAAGCCACTTCACCAAGACCACCCTGACCCCTCTGTTCTTTTTCCTTCAAAACTGCAAGAGAGGGGCTAGAGGGCCAGATAGCATGGAAGTAGTGTGTTTACCTTACATGCAGAAAGACAGTGGTTCGAATCCAGGCATTTCATATGGTCTCCCTATCCTGCCAGGAGCGATTTCTGAGTGTAACGTCTCAAGACTCAGCCTCCGTTCCAGCAAAAAAGCCCCGGCCTTCCACAGACCCTTGTTTTTATCCCCCAAAATCAGGTACCACCCACTGGTGGGATCAGATACCACCCACTGGTGGAAGCAGAATCAGGTACTACCCTAGGGTGGGGGCAGAATGCCAGGTCACACCCTAGGGTAGGGCACAATCACCAATCAGGTTAGGGTAAGTAACATAGTAATCCCCTAAAATATTTACATACACACCAGCCTTGAACAGTATTTCTATTTTCTTTTTTTTTTTTTTTTTTTTTTTTGGTTTCTTGGGCCACACCCTGCGGCGCTCAGGGATTACTTCTGGCTTTGCAGTCAGAAATTCCTCCTGGCTCGGGTGATCATATGGGATGTCAGGAATTGAACACGCATCCATCTTGGATCAGTCACACTACAGTCCCTCTTTTCTTTTTCTTCTTTTTTTTGGGGGGAGAGGGGAGTCACACCCAAAAGTGCTCAGGGGTTACTCCTGGCTCTACGCTCAGAAATCACGCCTTGGCATGGGGGACCATATGGAATGCCAGGATTTGAACCACCATTCATTTGAATGAAAGGCAAACGTCTTACCTCCATGCTATTCTCCCCCCCCCCCCCCCCGCCCTTTTTTAAAGCAGTTTTTCAAATGATTGGTTTTGGACCATACCCAGCAGCACTCAGAGATTACTCTTGGCTCTGTGCTCAAAAATCGCTCCTGGCAAAAAAAAAAAAAAAAATCACTCCTGGCAGACTCTGGGGACTATATGGGATGCTGGGAATCGAACCCGGGTCTGTCCCAGGTTGACCACGTGCATGGCAAGTGGCCTACCACTGTGCTATCCCTCCAGCCACAGAACAGTATTTCTTCCTAGTAAGGGGAAGGGGAATGGGCAAACAGTTCAGATCCTGGGCCTTTAATCCATTCTCTTTAGCCCAGAGTCCCAGTTACTTTTCGGGAACTCCAACCCTGGCTCCCTTGGTGGGCTTGTGTTGGGGACCACTCATCTTTTTGAAATGCTGTTCTTGTGACACTTTTTTTCTAGTTGGGTTGCCAATGGTCTGTCCTTTTTCTCACTGGCCTGATGTCTGTCTCTACTAAAGCCAGGCCTTACTTCTCTCTGTTCTAAGACACTTCCCTACCCTGGAAAAAATGGGGTCAAATTAGAATCTATTCAAGATGAAAGAGAACTGGGAGCTCACTGGGTGCCTGTTCTCATAGGAAACATCCCCCTCATTTTGAAAGAGGGAGAAACAGATCTGGGTGGGTGCATGAAGGAACCTGTTGCAAGTCAGCCCTTGATGGGGTTGACTGATGGAGGGATGGAGGATGAGGTCTTTCCCCTCCAGCTCAGAGCACGTGTCTGCCACCCTGTCCAGCCAACGGTTCTGAGGTGAAATGGCGGGTAAACAGCTCGCAGACAGTCAGGCTTGTGGAAATATTAGCTTTATTCGGTGGACAAGACTGAAGTCCAAAGACCCAGCATCAGTTCCAGCCAAAAGCCTCTCGCCTTCCACAGACCCTTGTTTTTATCCCCCAGAATCAGGTACCACCCAATGGTGGGATCAGATACCACCCACTGGTGGAAGCAGAATCAGGTACTACCCTAGGGTGGGGGCAGAATGCCAGGTCACACCCTAGGGTAGGGCACAATCACTGATCAGGTTAGGGTCAGTAACATAATAATCCCCTAAAATATTTACATACACAACAGGAACCCAATGGAAATTGTCCGGAATCAAATCAGCCATTTTCATTGGAACTTTTTGTTTTATTTTTGGGCCACTCCCAGCGGTGCTCAGGATTTTACTCCTGGCAGGCTTGGGGGATCATATAGAATACTGGAGATGGAACCCAGGTTGGCCACATGAACCCAGGTTAGGCAAATGCCTTACCCGAATGTTCCCTCTAAGTGTTTGTGAATATAGGGGCCTGAGTGATAGATAGCACAGCCTTGCATGCTGCCAATCCAGGACGGACCTGGGTTCAATCCCCATCATCCCATATGGTCTCCGGAGCATGCCAGAAGCAATTTCTGAGCTCAGAGCCAGGAGTAACTCTTGAGCGCTGCTGGGTGTGGCCCAACTTCCCTCAAAAAGTGTGTGAATATAAGAGGGGCCACAACTGGCAGGGCTCAGGGACCAGATGGGGTGCTGGGGATTGAGTGAGAACTAGCTGTGTGCAGGCAAGCAGCCTACCCACAGGACTCTCCTTCCAGTTCTTGATGGACTGTTTTATTAAAGGCCAGAAGAAGGGTGCGGGGAGGAAATCCTTTTGTTCTAAACTCTCCCTCAAAGTGGACTGTGTCCTGTGCCCTGGTTCCTGTAATCAGTCTAATCCTCAGGTCAAACCTGGGTGCCCAAGGCAATCAGTTGGGCAAGGGGAAGTCCCAGAGTTTAAAATGGACCAGCAGCTGTGGGGGGTGCTGTGGGACAGTGGTGACAAGGTGACCACTTTTGATGGCTCTTGAAGCCTACTAGCTGTGCTGGGCCAACTTTTGCAACATTTTTTTTCTGTTTTTGGGTTACAGTCATAACAAGAACACCCCCCCCTTCACCAGTGTAACATTACCCCTCCCCCCTTCCCATCCCCTGCCTGTATTCGAGACAGGCATTCTACTACAGTTATTTGTTTTTAAGTTCAGTAAGTTGTATTTTTTTTTCCTTAAAGGATAAGAGTAAAAAAAATATAGTAAAGGTGTGATAGTGGCAATTGCCGTTGTTTGCATAGGTCCAGAAAAAATGAGGAAAATGGAAAAAAAAATCCTTGATCTGATTACAAAAAGGCCTCACCCCAGAAGTTTATTGGCATAAGACCGACTCTGGGTTCCAGGCAGCACTCAGGTTTTACTACTGGCTCTGGGCTCAGAAATCACCCCTGGCAGACTCATATGGGATGCCAGGAATTGAACCTGGGATCATCCGGGGTTGACTGCGGGCAAGGCAAACACTCTACTGCTGTGCTATCGCTCTGGCTCAACTTTTGCAACTTTTTTTCTTCTTTTTTTTGGTTTTGGGCCACACTTGGTAAAGCTCAGGGGTTACTCCTGACTATGTGCTCAGAAATTGCTCCTGGCTTTGAGGACCAATGGGATGCTGGAGGATTGTATAGCCGTCGGTCCTAAGCTAGTGCGTGCAAGGCAGACAGACGCCTTACCGCTTACGCAGTCTTCCAGCCCCCCTGTTGCAACTTTTGACGTGAGCCATTGAACTAAAGCTAGACACAGACAGACAAGCATGCACCTCTGACCTTCTGGGGCAACTTTGCAGCTTTAGATTTGAGTCACTGAATTGAGGCTAGACACAGACAGACAGACACCCCCAACACCTCTCTGACCTCTCCTTGTCATCCCTGAGTCCATCATACAGATGTCAACCCCAGACACGCTCAGCATGCTTCACACTAAATGCCTCCATCAGCCCAAAACATTCTGCAGCCTGTCCTACTTACTTAGCTTTGCAGGTAAGACACAATCACAGCAGAAACACCTGGTAGCTGCAACAACATGCCAGGGGCTTCTTTCTGAACCTGCTCAGGACACCAGGAAACTGGCAGGCAACCACCCACTCCAAGGCCAATAAAGCATGCATCTGATACAGAGCGTGGCCATAAAAGTTTACTGAACCAAGTCTGAGGGGACGATGTTCCTGAAACGAGGTAGCCTTCTAAAAGAAAGAAAAAGTGCCTGGAAGCAGACTCATTCCTGCCCTGGTCTCTCCCTGCAAACTGCAGCAAGCCAACTTGTTTTGCAAGAAAAACAAACAAAAACAAAACCTAACCAAAAATAGGGAAACTGGCCTCCGAGACCTTCTGCCTCTGCAGATAGAGCCAGAAGCTTGAATCTTGAACTCAGTTGCTGAGTTCCAAAATGCATGAATTCCATAATACAGAAATGTCTGTCCCTTTCTATTTGATGTTCCTGAGCATTTATCTGATGGGAAGACGTACTAAATTATGGCGTGAAGTCCTGTAAATGCCCTCATGGCCTTGGATGAATCAATGTGCCCCTTGCATTTTTATTTTATTTTGGGGGATTTTGGACCATACCCGGTGGTGCTCAGGAGTTAGTTACTTCCGGGCTCTCCAACTCAAGAATCATTCCTGATTGAATGATCATTCCTGGGGGCCGGAGGAGCAGTGGCGCAAGCAGTAGGGTGTTTTGCCTTGCACATTTGATCCCCCTGGTGTCCCATATGGTTCCCCAAGCCAGGAGTGAGTTCTTTTATTTATTATTTATTTATTTATTTATTTATTTAGTTAGTTAGTTAGTTATTTGGCTTTTGGGCCACACCCGGCGGTGCTCAGGGGTTACTCCTGGCTATCTGCTCAGAAATAGCTCCTGGCAGGCACGGGGGACCCTATGGGACACCGGGATTTGAACCAACCACCTTTGGCCCTGGATCGGCTGCTTGCAAGGCAAATGCCACTGTGCTATCTCTCCGGGCCCAGGAATGATTTCTGATCGCATAGCCAGGAGTAACTCCTAAGCGTCACACACACACACACACAAATCATTTCTGGTGGGCTCTGGGAACCATACGGGATACTGGGAACCAAACTTAGATTGGCTGCATGCAAGGCAAATGCCCTAATGCTTGTGCTACATCTCTGGCACCTAGGAATGATTCTTGAGTTGCAGAGTCAGGAAGTAACTTAACCCCTCAGCTCCAGTCAAACAGAGCAGTTGAATTAGACCAGGACTTAAGACTTGTCAAGCGCCTGAGAAACCCCAAGCTCAAGGGCTGAGATGCTGCAGGAGATTCTAACTGAGAGAGTCCCTGAGCTGCTCTGAGCTTGACCAGGGCTTGGGGCAGACTCTGAACATATCAGTTCCTCAGTTTCATCATTCCTAACAGTATGGGTTAGTCACATGGGATTGGGGTGGGAGGGAGGTGCCTGTCCCTCCATTGGAAAACAGCAGCTGGGTTGGTTCCGGGCTACCAGCGAGTGGCCTTCACTCCTGTCTCTCTCAAGGAAGCTGCATGATATTTCCTCTTCCTTTCTGGCTGAACCAACCACATAGGCTCCTGCCCTTGTCTGGGGGGTGGGGGTGCCCTGGGATTTGATTAGTTGAGAAAGGGTTTGTTTGACCCAGGTGCAGGAAGAAGTCACACTAATGGCTTCCCAGGACAGACTTTCTGAGTGGCAGCTGCTGATGCATGGTGATTTCTGAGCAAAGTTCAAACCGCAGGTTTTGGGGAGGGGCGGTGCAGCAGGGATGACTACTTGGGGGCAAGAGCCTGGGCAAGTCCTTGGCCAATGGCTGGTCTCCCCTAAGGTAGGGCTATACCAGGGCTGTGGAAGTTTCCAGGCCCTGTTGCCTGAACCAGTCTGGGTTTGGATATATATATATATCTCCAAATGTGTGTGTATCTGTATATACATATATATTATATATTTCATTTGAATTCTTTCTCTCTAAAGTCGATCCTTACAACAGCAACAAAAAAACCTCCAAACCAACAAACCCAAATCTGGCAGACGCTGCTTCAGCAGGTTTGAGTCACAGGGCACACACACACACACACACACACACACACACACACACACACACACACACACACACACACAAAACAAAAAACAACCGTATTCACCCATTTTTACAAGATGCTGATGCTGAAACCTCCAAGCCCCTAATTAATTGTCCTCAAGAGTGCCACTGAGGAAAGCCTAGGAAAACTTCGGGGAAAGAAGCTTTTCCACTTGGCTTCACTGTTTATTTCACACCTTAACCGTGGACACCCATCCCTTCATTATGATGAGAGGGAAAGGGATCTCTTGATCTGCCAACCAGGATGTATATAGTCTTGACACTAAAAAAAAATGCCACGTAATGGTGCTGGGGATCTGGGGGCGGAGTGGGGAGGAAGAGATTATCAGTCTTGAGCAGCAATACTGGGGTTCTGCATGTCTCTCTCTCTCTCTCTCTCTCTCTCTCTCTCTCTCTCTCTCTCTCTCTCTCTCTCTCTCTCTCTCTCTCTCTCTCTCGTTCGCTCGCTCTCTTTTTCTGGCTAGAATATTCTGCCAGCAGGACACTCACTTTGCTGATTTAAAAACCATTTTGACAGTGGGGGAGAGACATCTCCTTCCGGGGGTCGAGCACTGAAAGGCTCAACTGCAAAAAGAAAAAAAAATCACCCCCCCCCAAAAAAAAGTCTGCTTCCCGCTGACAAGTTGCAATTTGTTCCTCTAGGAGAGGCTTTTAATTTCCTTCCTAGACGCCTCCCGGGTGTAGGTGACATTTAATCCTAACCCGCCTAAACAAATTTCGGTTACCTGTCTGATCTGGGGAGGGCAGTTTAGTTCAAAAAAAAAAAAAAAAAAAAAAAGGCAAGAGAGAGAAACACCCCAGAAAAAAATAGAAGGAAACGACCCATTTCCTCCGCAAAACCACCGTGCCTCAATGCACAGCTCAAACCCCAAGGTGCGGGCGCAGGAGCAGTGGTGCAAGCCGCAACCCGGGCCGGTCGGGAACCTTGAAGTTGAGCTGACAGCTTGTTTCCATCCAGACGCGCCGGTGGTGCCAGGAAGCCCCTAGCTAGCATCCCCTCCCGAAGGGGTGCGAAAAGGGGGTGCTCCTAAGCCCTGCGGACTTGGGGGGGACAGGTGGGCATCCCCACTTCCCCGGTGGGCACCGCGATTGGCCGAAACACCCCGACACGGCACTGCAAAACGCACGCAGGGGCTCCGGACCTCGCGCGCCCCGATCGCTGGCATCCCCGGATCCCCTCGGAGTTGGAGACAGGCTGGGGGTGTGGGGGTGTGCAGGTGTGTCAAAGGCAGGGCCTGCTCTTTAGATGTTCCCCCGACGGATCCCCCAAGCCGATCATCCCCACAGCCAGTCCAACAAACTTACTCGCGCCAGGACCCTTCAACTCTCTCCACCGGCTGGCTACCCACACCGGGGAGAGAGAGACAGAGAGAAAGCGCGTCATCCCTGAGCAATCGCAACTGTCAGAATATTTCCCGGGGAAGGAGGAAAACATATATAAATATAAAAATCAATAAACTTCCCAAAATATCCAGTGGCGCCTACCTCTTAAAACTCTTCCCCTCCCTAACCCGGGCTCCAATTCCAGAAGCCCCCCCCCCCACCACCAAAAAATAAATAAATAAATAAATAAATAAAAAGCACAATAAGCACAAAGTTTGCAACATGTACCCCCAAAAAATCAGAAAACCAACTCACCAAGTTAGAAGGGAGGAGGAGGAGGAATAAACCCCAAAACGCTCCCCATAAGGCAGAGAGGCTCGACCTCCCCCTCCTTATAAAGCAGCTCGGGAAGGAACGTGAGACAGGTTTAACCCCTTAGGGCGCGGCTCGAGCCTATCCCAAGTTGGCAGCAGCAGGGCGGATGTCAGAACCCGGGTGCAGACTCCCAACTCCCAGGCCTGGGGGACCCACCTACCCACCCTAACCCCCGCACGCCAGCCAGGCCTCTTGCACCCCGGGCCCTGCGACCCGCCTGCCTGCCTGCTGCCCGGGCCGGGGCCCTGGCTCCCCAGAACCGCTCGCTGCTGCCTATCTCTTATTCCTATACCGGCTGCAGCCGGTCTCCGCCGGCCTCGGGGGCGCGCCGCCGCGCCGACCATGTGCTGCGAGCGCAGGCCCACTTGCATCGGAAACGCGCGGCGCGCGCGCACGCCCGCTTCCCCACACCCCAACCCAGCCACTCGGGGTCACGGAAGGTAACGGTCCGGGGCCGAGCTGCGGGGTCCCTCCTGGGGCCGCCCTGCCTGTGCCCCCCGCCGCCCCCGGCCTCCCCATTGGCACCCGCGCGCCCGTGCGCGCTCAGCGCTGCGCTGCAAGTGGAGAGAGCCGGGCAGGCTTGGGCTGGGTGGAGAGTCGGGGAGCTCCGTGGGGGTGCTTGCACGCGCCCTCTTGGGCCACCCCAGCTGGCAGAGCCGGGTGCGCGCGCGGGGTGATTAGCTCAGGTTGTGTTTGGCCATTTTCTCCCGCACCCATTCCCCCTAAGCTGGGAATTGGCGGGGGGGAGATTGCCCAAATTTGGAGAGCTGCCCAAATTTGGGGGGCTTTGCAGAACCGGGTGCGCGCGCGGGGTGAACAACTCAGGTTGTTTCTGGTCTTTTTCTCGTCCAGCCACCCACCCCCAGCTGGGAATTTGGGAGACTGCCCAAATTTGGAGGCGCTGTCCCGCGCTTTGCTCCCAGGCAGGTTCCTTTCAGTTTGGGGAAGGGAAGCTGTAGCGCGCGCGCGGGGCACGGCACCCCCGGAGTGAGTTCCCTCTCTCTCTCTCTCTGCAGCGCCCACTTCCCCAAGCACCCCCGCAGTTCCCCTTCCGGCCTTGGGGTGCAGGGAGTGTCATTTAGCCACCCCTCTGCCCCCCCAAAGGCTGCTGTTTTGCTGGTGCTTCTTCTTTTTTTTTTTTTTTTGTAGCTGCAGCACCCCCCAGCATCCGCGGTGCGCCCCGGCTTTCCTGGCTGGCTTGTTTGGCTGAGTCAGCGGCCCCGGTCTTGGGGCGCAGCGCACTATCCTTCCCGGGCTGGAGGCCACGTCCATACAGGTGCGAGGTCGGCTGATCTGCGGGGAGCCGCCCGGTTATGGAAAGACCTGGACTAACGTTATGGGGAGGATGTGTTTCTCCTCCCCAAGTTCCCCGACCCCAAGGTCATGGGGAACTCTGGATGATGCCCTGGAGGGGAACCTCGATTTCAGCTCGTCCTTAAAACAAAGCAGAGAATGGGGATCCCCCCCCCGGCATTCAGGGGGTGCAGCCTTGGTTTCCCCGTACCCCTACCCAAGCTAATTTGGGATCTGTTTAAGTTCTTCCCCGAAGGCCCTTCTAGTCCCCTCGCCCACGTTCGCACCCGGCGGCAGCTGCCACCCGAGTTGGGATTCCGAGAATGTGGTGGATGTGGTGGTGGTATCGAAGAATCGAGACAGTTTTGGGGGGGGGTGTGGACGACGCCCCGGGGAGGAGCCGGAGATCCGAATGTTAATGAACAGCGGGGCTGCAGAGAATATGGATTGTGTGTGACTTGGGCGCTTGCCATGCAACCGACCCGGGTTCGAACCGATTCCAGACACCCCATAGGGTCCTCGGAGTCCGGTCAAGAGCGAGCAACTTGAGTTTAGAGCTCCGAGTAAGCTCTGAGTAATACCGGGTGTGGTCCCTAAACCAACACCAAAAAAGTCGCTGCTTTCTGCATTTCTCTGTCTTTTGTCTGTCTGTCTTTCTCTTTCACACACACACACACACACACACACACACACACACACACACACACACACACACACACACACACACACACACACACACACACCGTGGGGATAGGGACCACCAGGTTAGATGCTTTCTGGGCCGGGTTCTGGCATGCATTTTGGGAAGCAAGTGTCTGTTAATGTAATGTAAGGTCGGTACCCAGTTCTGATCAGTATACTGTAACCTCCTCTCCCGCCACCCCCAATTAGCCCTGCAACCCTGCAGGATCAAGTTCTGGCCCTAGAACATCCATTTACACATCTATAAAAAATAAGGACAGCTAGGAGCTTCCCAGAATGGAAGAGGTTTAATAACAGCCCATGCCCCGGATCAGACCTGACTGCTTGGCAGTGGCAGAGTCTTAACAGACCCCTTGGCCATCTTGTCTTTGCTGACTTTTGGAAGAACCTACAGGTAATGCTGTTTGCAAAGCAGGTTAGCGACGGACATGGAAAGTGATGCAACACCGGTTTGCCAACAGGGCTGGCTGTCATCTTTGATCCAGTCTGGGTGCGTTGGGACTTGCTGGTACACTTCATTGGAAATGCAGCGTTTATGGTGACGCAGCATATACTGACTGTATCAAGGTTCATGTGGGAACCTAGAGCTGCTGCTGTTTTTTTTTTTTTTTAAAGCGGGGCCACAGAGCTGGAGAGATCTAGTACAGTTGGGTAGGACGACACTTGCCTTATTTAGGGCTTACCTTGTTTGATCCCAGGCCCAGATCCCCACCAGGCCGTGTGCCTGGAGTGATTTTTGAGCCCAGAGCCAGGAATAAGTCCTGAGCTTCTCAAGTTGTAACACCCCCAAAACAAATAAAACTAAAACCGGCCACACTCAGAAGGGCTGTCTGGGTTTCAGCCTGGCTGTGCTTTGGGGAACTTGGGAGTGGGGGTGGGGGATCACAGTTGTGGTGATTCTGCGGAGATGGGGGAAGTGTGGAAACGGGTGTCCCTGCTGGGGATTTAGGATTTTGCACATTGTGGGCCCTTTTGCCATGTCCTGGATCCTTGGCTCCCCACCCCCCTCATATCCTTCCACCCCTGTCCTTTTCTTCTCTAAATACCGGTAACAGATTAGCAGGTCAGGAAGGTCTACCTGCTTCATCCTCGCTGATTAACAAAAATATGAATGAATGATCAGGAAATTTGCCTGATCCTCTGAATATTTACCCAGGGAAGAGGTGCACAATTACAATAATGTTATGGCCTTATTATATCATATATTTTTCCTCATCTGTTTTGGCAACTCTGAGGATCAAGCCTAGAACTTTGGGGCCAGAGCAATAGCTCAGTGGTAGGGCATTTGCCTTGCACTCAGCCTACCCTGGATGGACCCTGATTCTATTTCTGGCATCCCATATGGCCCCCTGAGCCTTCCAGGAACGATTTCTTTTTTTTTTTTCTTTTTCTTTTTCTTTTTTCTTTTTGGTTTTTGGGCCACACCCAGTGACACTCAGGAGTTACTCCTGGCTATGTGCTCAGAAATCGCTCCTGGCTTGGGGGACCACACGGGATGAACTGTGGTCCTTCCTCGGCCAGTGCAGGCAAGACAGATGCCTTTACCGCTTGTGCCACCACTCCGGGCCCCCCAGGAGCTATTTCTGAGCTCAGAACCAAGAGGGTTTTTTTCATTTGTTTGTTGTTTTGTTTTTGTTTTTTTGGGTCACATCCAGTGGCGCTCAGGGGTTACTCCTGGCTCTACTATGCTCAGAAATTGCTCCTGGCAGGCTCAGAGGACTGACCATATAGGATGCCGGAATTCGAACCACTGTCCTGCATGCAAGGCAGATGCCTTACCTCCATGCTATCTCTCCAACCCTCAGAGCCAGGAGTAACCCCTGAGCATTGTTGGGTGCGGCTCAAAAAAACAAAACAAAGCAAAACAAAAAAGCCTAGAACTTTAAACATGCTAGGCATAGACTCTATTACCAAATTAGTTCCTCTGTTCTACCAGTACTAATTATAATTTTAGTGGTGTGTATGTGTGTATGTATGTCTGGAATCTCAGCTCCCACATGTAAGTCAAGCACTCTACCTCTGAGCCACATCCCTGGCTCTTCTAATAATTTTTTTTTCTCTTGTGGCTTTTTTCACTACGGTGTATTACATGTCAGGCATGATCTTTTTTTAATCTTATCAGCAATCAGCTGTTGAGTTGCGTTATCCCCATTTTACAGATGGGAAAAGTGGAGGCCTAGAGGGTCATTCCATATTTTGAACATCGGTGTTGGAGTGGTAATACAGTCGGTAGAGCATTTGCCTTGCATATAGTCCAGCACTCCCAATGGTCCTCCTGAGTGTGGCGAGGAAGGATCTCTGAATGTAGAATCAGGAGCACTGCTGGGTGTGGCCTCATATCCCCCCTTAAAAATATAAAAAACATTTTAGAACATTGACAAACATGCACAGACCTTTTTTAGCAAGTGACATTTTGGCCTATTTTGCATCCAAATATTAGGGTGATTAGAAACTCAACCTCTGTCCAGCATTGCCAGGCCCAAACCCCACACTTGTACCACAAATGATTCGAGACTGACCTCGTCCAAGACAGACTTAGGGCAGAGGCCCAAGGGAGAGCTGACGGAGGGAAAGCATGATTCCCATGCTAAGCTAACCCCCCAAAACAAAACAAACTCTGTTTAGTTCTAAACGGAACAAAAGAACCTTTGGCATCTGGAAGACTGAACGCCACAAGTCAGAAAATTCAGAGAAGGGCACGGCTCCCCTCCTGGCCTCTTTCTGTGTCAGTGGCACCTCCCGTGCCAGGGGCAACCCCTGGGGCCCTTCCTTTCCAGCTGTCTTGATGCCCTCAACTTCTTGGGGGACAGAAACTGGCCTCTCTGCTGTCTCTTTTCTGAACCATCCTGCCCAGGGCCATTTGCATGAGAACAGAATGCTTTGTACAAAGTTGGCTTGGCCCTTCTGGGTCCCCGTTCCTAGTCCCCCCTAGTCTTCAGGGTGGGTTGCTAGGCAGATATGGCCCTGGCTTGCAAATAAGCTCCAGGCATTGACCAGCCCGTGAGAACTGCAACTTGGGGTACGCCGATAGAAAGGAATCTGGTCTCTCTGAGTTTGGAGAGAGGCAAGTCTGTTTAGGAGAACTAACTGGGTCTTCTGGGCCACAGAGATGGGGGAGATTTGAGGGGTCTGTCCCAAAGCCCTGGATGGCCTCTGTCCTGCATACCTCATCTCACCTACCCTGTGTTCTGGGTTTTTTTTTTTTTTTTTAAAGACCGTGGGTTTTTCTACAGAAGCAAATTCTCACAGAAAACAATACCTACCTCTTCACCTAGCAAAGAACCTCATATATGATTTTGTAAGGGGGTGTGGGTGGTAGAAAACTTTGCTAGGGTTCACTGTGGTTGGTGGAATGGGGTTTTATTTTTGTTTTTTTTTTTTATTGCAGGGGGGTGGGGGAATCACATCTGGCAATTCTCAGAGCTTACTCCTGACTCTGCACTCAGAGGTCACTCCTGGTAGTGTTTAGGTGATCATATGGAGATGTTGGGGACCAAACCCAGGTCAGCCAAGGCAAGGCAAATGCCCTACATTCTGTAGTATCATTTGGACCCTGATTTTTCCTGGGGGGGGGCGCTACACCTAGCTGTGCTTGAACTTATTTCTGGTTTTGTGCTCAGGGATCACATGGGGTACTAAGAATTAAATCCAGGTCAGCTATATGCAAAGCAAGGGGGGGGGTTGTATCTATTGTATTTCTCTGGCCCCCATTGGGGTGGTTTGAAGGGAGGAAGGGCCTTTCTAGGGTAAATTATCTTCCTGTGGGAATGGCTAGTTATGCTTCAGGGTTTGAGACATAGATATTTTTCAGGGAATCTATAGAATATCAGCTCTTGGGCCCGGAGAGATAGCACAGCGGCATTTGCCTTGCAAGCAGCCGATCCAGGACCAAAGGTGGTTGGTTGGAATCCCGGTGTCCCATATGGTCCCCCGTGCCTGCCAGGAGCTATTTCTGAGCAGACAGCCAGGAGTTACCCCTGAGCAACACCAGGTGTAGCCCAAAAACCAAAAAAATAAATAAATAAATAAATAAAAAAGAATATCAGCTCTTTCCCAACTGGATTTGTCTGTGAATCCAATTGTATAATTTGTGGCCTGGGATCCTGTCTTCTTATCCAATCAGTTCTTTTACATAAGAAGGTTTCAGGAGGGTTGGAGGGGGTGGTACAGAAATAGTGATGGAAGCAAACCTTTCTTTAAAACAAATCTATTTCCCTGCCCATCTCCTTAAAGAGGCTCTTTCAGAAGTTTCATCTGAGGCTTCATAATACATTGTCAAAAATGTGTCCTCTGGGTTGTCTTATTATAAAGTTATGGTAATTGTGGCAGTAGTAATTCAATGTAGAAAGGATTTTCTTACACGTGTAGTAAGATGTTAAAAAAATTTTTTTCCATTTGTACACAGGTTTATTTCAGAGAAGCAGGATAGAAGAAATAAGTGCCTTTGAGCATAAAAGTCTATTGTGCTGAGACAGAATGGAAATGTAATTTTGAAAAAGAAGCATAGAAAATTTCAGATGTAAGGACAAACAACCTCAGGTAATTTTTTAAATGGATGGTGAGGGGTTTCCAATGGCTCCGTGTTCAGAATACATTAGCTGCATTTAAAGGGTGATCTGATATGCTTGTCGTGAGTTAATATTTACAGATATTGTAAAATCACCCCACAAGCTATATCTCCAGGGTTACACAAGAAATAATCCACTGGGGCCAGAGAGATAGCGTGGACGAAGGGTGTTTATCTTGCATGCAGAAGGACGGTGGTAGTTTGAATCCCAGCATCCCATATGGTCCCCCAAGCCTACCAGGAACAATTTCTGAGCATAGAGCCAGGAGTAACCCCTGAGTGCCACCGGATGTGACCCAAAAACCAAAACCAAAACAAACAAACAAAAAAATCACTCCTGGTAGGCTTGGGGGACCATATGAGATTCCAGGAATGGAAGGAACCCAGGTCAGCCACATTAACCCAGGTTATACCGGCTCTAAGGAGTGATTTCTGAGTGCAGAGCAAGGAGTAACCCTTGAGCTCCGCTGGGTGTGGCCTCAAAACAAACAAAAAATGTCAGTGTGGTTAAGGACTAAATGTCACCTGCTCACCCTCAGTTTCCTGCATTAAAACTGTTACTCTTGGGTGGAAGAGATAGCATGCCTTGCATGTAGAAGGATGATGGTGGTTCAAATCCCAGCATTCCATATGGTCCCCCGACCCTGCCAGGAATGATTTCTGAGTGTAGAGCCAGGAGTAACCCCTGAGCACTGCTGGGTGTGACCCAAAAACCAAAAAAAAAAAAAAAAAAAAAAAAAAGAAACTGTCACTCCTGATGGTCCCTGGAGATAGGGGTCTGTGAGAGGAGGGAGTTGGGGCTGGATGAGCTCATGAGTGTGGACCCCTCTGCTGAGCTTGGTGCCCAGAGATGACCCAGTGGGAAGATGGTTGTCTGCAAACCAGCAAGACAGCCCTCCCCAGTGCCCACTTCCAGCCTCCAAGAGTGGAGAACATACATTTTTGTCATTTAAGCCCTGCTCTATGGCATTTTGCTACAGTAACTGATTGATTCCCAGAAGGCATCAAGTTTTTTCCTAAATGTTTCAGAGGAAGACCTATTCTCCCCCCCCCCAAAAAAAAGCTGCATTCCCTGAATATGGGGCATATTAATATGAAGGAAGATAAGAGAGATGTAGAATTTCTAGGCTGGAGACTGGAGCACTTGCAAGATTAGCAGAAGCCTTGGGTTCAATTCCTACCACTTCATTCACTCACACTTGTTCTCCTGAGCACTAGGAGTAACCCCAGAATATTGTGAAGTGTAGTCCCCAAACAAACAAACAAACAAACATAAAAAGACGTGTTTCCTGACCTCAAGGGACTTGTTTTTCTTGCCCAAGGTCACCAGAGTGGATCATGAGAGGCAAGGTCAGGCTCATTGGAGAGGTACCATAATGGGCATCTACCCAATGGGCACTCATGATGGTGGGCTTGGAATTTGACCCTTGACCCTGGATCAACCCCTAGGTGAATTACTTCACCTCTCATCCTCAGTCTACTTATCTGAGAAAGGGGATAACAGAAATAAAATCAACTGCATAGGGTAATTGAGGGGGGGGGGTGTTGGGAAACATGGCAATGTGCTAATTGTAATGAACTCTTCAAGTCAACTGGTGCCGTGCTAAGGTGGGTCCAGTCTGGAGCCTCTCAGTACCCCATTCTCTCATTTTGGGGGAACAGAAGTGGTCCTGTGGGCAAGCGAATGGGGGAGGGGCCGGAGTGATAGCATAGCAGTAAGGCATTTTCCTTGTATGTGGCTGACCCAGACGGACCCAGGTTCGATTCCCAGTATCCCATATGGTCTCTCCCACCACCCCCGAGCCTTCCAGGAGTGACTTCTGAGCACAGAGCCAGGAGTAGCCCCAGAAGGCCGCTGGATGTGCCCCCCCAAAACAACAACAACAACAACAACAACAAAAGAGAATGGGAGAGAGACAGGGCAGGGAAGAGGCTAGAGGTGCTAGAAGCCAGTTCAGGAACTTGGGAGAGGGAGACGTTGCTGATCTGACTTTCCCCACTCTGCCTTTTCCCTCTGGAACTGTGTGGGTGTCCTCCTGAGCCCCGTCATGTCTCTCATCTGACCCGAGTTACGTTTGATTTCATTTCAACACAGATATTTCTTCCCAGACGTCCCTGAGTTTCTTCATCGCTGCAGCTGTGTCATTCTTGCACTTACTTAAGTCAGAGAAAAAACACTGCTTGGAGGAGGCTTGCCTTTCTCTAACTGCGAAAAGCCCACTAGAACAGCAAAGAGAAGCTCAAGGGAGGCCCAGTTCCAGGCCCATTGGACCTCAGAGGTAGGGTTTGGGATGCAGGGACAGAACTTGAGCTTCCAATGTGCACTGCTGAGCCTGTGGTCTTCTGTCTCCGGCCCAGTGTCCTGAAGTTCGTCCTGATTTAATCCTACTTTCAATGGATAATTAGGGAAGTGTCACCCCCCTAGCGGTCTGATGGGTAGAAACCTGCTCTCCTGCTAGGTTCTGGCCCAAAGGTAGATGCTAACTTTTCCTCTTCCAGGCAGATCTTGCTAGGCCAGGTCTGTCTTGCTGCTTTCTGGAGCAATACTCAGTGGTGACCTTCTGCTTTTAAACCCTTAGGCACAGGATATTCCCAGAAGGCCCCTGGGACTGGGTCTTCCTGGCTATGTTGTAAGGAGGAGGAGGAAGAGGTGGAAGAGGTAAGGAAAACACTCTCTGGGATCCAGGGAAAGTCTGTAGCTACAAAGCATAGGAGTGATAGAATGTAGCATGGAAAGAAAAGTGCCCTATGGCCATGAAAAGTGACAAAGTAAAAGCCAAAAAGAGACCTTCAAAACTACTGGGGCTTGCCAAAAAAAAATAAATTTTTTTTTGTACCTGAACATGATCTCAGCTATGGACCTGTAAACCAGATTCCAAAACCAGGTGAAATCCAGAATTGTTGCTCTTGTTTACAAGGTGAATGGTTATTCTAGCTTTATTGACGGATACAATGAGGGTGTGTGTCAAATAGCCCCAGGGATCTCCTGGAGTTCTAGATCAACAAAACTACCAAAATACAATATCAATATATAGAAATCTATTGGTTTCTAAAATTTTTCTGACAAATGAGAAATTGAAACCCAACCATCTGCCATTTAGATCATGATCAGATTCATGAAATTTATCTAGCAAAATGCCTGAATATGAGACCACTGGAAGCTATAAATTTTGCTATGGAAAATCCAAGGTCTCAATAAACAGGAGAAATAGCATTTTTATTTGTTCAAAGGCTGCTTCTTCTTCTTTTTTTTTTTTTTTTTTTTTTGGTTTTTGGGCCACACCCGGCATTGCTCAGAGGTTATTCCTGGCTGTCTGCTCAGAAATAGCTCCTGGCAGGCACAGGGGACCATATGGGACACCGGGATTCGAACCAACCACCTTTGGTCCTGGATCGGCTGCTTGCAAACAAGGCTGCTTCTTTTGTGTGATATAAACTCTCTTCAGATCTAAGAACTCAAATCTGTCATAACCAAAATTCCAATGTTTTGAAAGAAATTTTAAAGTTTCAAGGGTCAGAGCGATATTACAGCGGTAGAGCATTTGACTTGCATGTGGCTGATCTAGGATGAGCCCGGGTTCAATCCCTGGCATCCCATATGGTCCGTGATTTCTGAGCATAGAGCCAGGAGTAACCCCTGAGTCAGCCGGGTGAGAGCCCCAAATCAAAATAAATAAATAAATAAAAATAAAGTTTCATATGGTAAATAGCAAACACATTTCATAATCAAACTTGGTTTGCTTTGGTTTGGGGCCAATGCTCAAGGATCCCTCCTGGCGGTATCCAGGAGACTGTGTGGTTCCAGGAATTGAACCTAGACCTTCCACTGGCAAAGTATGTGCTTATCCTATTGTGCTTGCTCTCTGGCCCAATAACCAATTTATGTTTGTTTTCAGCCCACACCCAATGATGCTCAGGGTTACTCCTGCCTCTGCACTCAGGAATTTCTCCTATCAGTGCTCAAGGGACCATAGGGGATGCCAGGGATCAAAATCTGGTCTTCTATATACAAGACAAAGCATCCTACCTTCAGATGCCGGAGCGATAGCACATGCATCCAACACAGGACAGACCCCATTTTGAATTCTGGCATCCCATGTGGTCCCCCAAGCCTGCCTGGAGCAACTTCTGAGCACAGAATCAGGAATAAACCCTGAGAACCACTGGATATGATCCCAAAACAAAAACAAAACAAAACAAACAAATAAAAAAAAACATTCTACCTTCTGTACTACCCCTCTACCCCTCAATAACCAAATTTTGAAGTGAAAATAATATTTGGGGAGCTGGAGAGGTGATGCTAAAGGGAAAGTGTCTAATTTACAAGCACTACCCTAGAACGGACTGCAGTTCCATCTCCTGGTGCCCCATATGGTCCCCCCAAGCCAGGGGCGATTTCTGAGCTCATAGCCAGGAGTAAACCCTGAGTGTCAAACAGGTGTGGTCCCCCCCCCCCAAAAAACCCAAGAAAATAATAATTGGGTTTTTTGGGGGAGACTACCCCTGCTGTTGCTCAGGGCTTCCTCCTGGCCTCATGCTCAGGGATCTTTTCTGACAGTGCTCAGGGGACAATATGAGGTGCCAAGGATTGAGGCAAACATTCACCCATTGGGGCTGGAGAGATAGCACGGAGGTAACACGTTTGCCTCGCATGCAGAAGGACAGTGGTTCGAATTCCGGCATCCCATATGGTCCTCCAAGCCTGCCAGGAGTGACTTCAGAACGTAAAGCCAGGAGTAACCCCTGAGTGCTACCGGGTGTGACCAAAAACCCAAAAAAACCATTCACCCATTGTATTAACGCTCCAGACCCTGGAAACATTATTTGAAGGACAAAGACTTTCTTCTTTGATAACAATCTATAGAACCCAGCGAAGGTGTGTTACAGAAACTCATTAGGCAGTAGAATTTGTATGGAAATCACGGATGACCAGTTTGTCCGGTTTTGACAAAGGCAGTTTAGATGGGAAAGTAATTCTTCCAGCCAACCATCTCCCTGCGCTTGGGCAGCTTGGGGGGGGGGGGGGGCAAACTCAGCCAAGCTCTGCATCACTTGACTTCTCCCGGGGGAGGAAATCATCTTAGAGGAAGGCTGGGTCACTCTTCGAAAAGTTGTCACACTGATCTGTCTGATTTGGGTTCGAGGCCACACTGAATTTTCTTCTTTATTGCGATTCTGTGATTTACAAGACTGCTAAGGTTGATTTCTCTGCACATAATCCCAACGTTACACCCATCAGTATTCTCATCTCTCTTCCAAGACCCCTCCTTTTCACTCCTCGCACCTCCATAGTGTGCATCAATTCTCCCATTGTGTTGCCTTTGACCCTTTGTTGTTCCTTGCTTGAAGTCCCACTAGGAAAAAAATTGTTCCTTTTTGCTTTGTTTTGTTGGGCCACACCTAGCGAAGCAAGGGGTTACTTCCAGTTCTGTGCTCAGAAATTGCTCCTGGCAGGCTTGGGGGAGCATATGGGATGCTGGGAATGGAACCCAGGTCTGTCTCAGGTCTGCCATGTGCAAGGCAAAAGCCCTACTGCTGTGCAGCCCCAGGAAATTGTTCCTTCCTTCTGACTGATTGTCTCAGGATGGAATGGTCTAGTTCCATCCTTGTTGCTGCAAATGGCCTAATTACCATATATTCTCAAGCATATGACTCGAATATAAGCCAACACTCCCAATTTCACCCTAAAAACTGGGAAAATTTAGTGACTTGAGTATAAGCCGAGGTGGAAAATTCAGCAGCCACTGGTAAATTTTAAAAATAAAAATATACACCCCAAACAATTACAATAATTGAGGAATCAGTAGGCTCGATGTTTTTCAATAGTTATTGCTAAAGAAAAACTGTCAACTAGCAACAATAACTTTACAACTTTAAAGTGCAGAAAACCATCGCTTAACAGATCATGAAGTTATATCACATAGGTGAAAATCCTTCAAAACTGGATTTCTCCGTCTCCTCCTCATCTGTATGTCCAAACGGAGCTTCAGCTGTAGGATGTGAGGGTATCAGCATACACACTGAATCAAATAAACTGTCTGTCCCGAGTATAAGCCAACTTTAGCATTTCGGCACATATTTTGTGCCTGGAGAAACTTGGCTTATACTCGAGTATAAATGGTATGTTCTGGGCCCGGAGAGATAGCACAGCAGCGTTTGCCTTGCAAGCAGCCGATCCAGGACCAAAGGTGGTTGGTTCGAATCCCGGTGTCCCATATGGTCCCCCGTGCCTGCCGGGAGCTATTTCTGAGCAGACAGCCAGGAGTAACCCCTGAGCACTGCCGGGTGTGGCCCAAAAACCAAACCAAAACAAAATAAATGGTATGTTCTTTCTTTGTGTTCATATTATTCCATTAAGTGTATATGTATACCACAACTTTTTGATCCATTTGTGTTATCTTTTTTTTTTTTTTATCAACACTCAGTGATGCTCAAGGATTACTCCTGGCTTTGAACTCAGTAATTACACTTGGCAGTACTTGATTGGATATTGTGGAATTGACCCCAGCTGGCTGTGTGCAAGGCAAGCACCCTCTACTGTACTATCTCTCCAGCCTCATTCATCTAGTTGGTTTTGTTTTGTTTTGGGTTTTGGGTCACACCCAGTGGTGCTCAGAGGTTATTCCTGACTCTCTGCTCAGAAATCACCCTTGGTAGGCTCTGAGGACCATATGGGAGGCCTGGATTCAAACTGCTGTCTGTCCTGTGTTGATTGCATGCAAGGCAAACGCCTTACCGCTGTGCTAGTAGCACACAGGGGTTTCTCCTGTCTCTGTATTTAGAAATTACTCATGGAAGGCTGGGGGGGGGGGCATATGAGATGCTGGAGATCCAACCAGGGTTCATCCTGGGTAGGCAATGTGCAATGCAAGTGACCTACCACTATGCTATTGCTCCGGGCCCAGCCTCATTCACCTATATTTTGGCATTTAGGTTGTTCCATGTTCCATGTCTTTGCTACTGTACGAAGTGTGTAATGAGCATAGGTGCAGGGCCGGAGAGATAGCATGGCGGTAAGGCATTTGCCTTTCATGCAGAAGGACGGTGGTTTAAATCCCGGCATCCCATATGGTTCCCCGTGCCTGCCAGAGGTGATTTCTGAGCATAGAGTCAGGAGTAACCCCTGAGCACTGCCAGGTGTAACCCAAAAACCAAAACCAAAACCAAAACAAAACAAAAAAAAGAGCATAGGTGCATATACACACCCTTTTGAAATCTCTTCCTTTTTCTTGAGTGGGGAGGCTTTGAGGATGTCAGGAAGTGGTATTGGACCCAGTGATTTCTGAAGGCCCCTCATTTTCCAGTTCTTGGTGAGGTTTCAGGGTTGCTTTGGCTTCCTACAGAAACAACTTTTAGCTGGTTCCAGCTAAAACCAGGCAGGAGTTCCTTTTATTTATTTGTTTTTGGATCACACCCGGCATCGCTCAGGGGTTACTCCTGGCTCTGCACTCAGAAATCACTCCTGGCAGGCTCAGGGGACCATATGGATGCCGGGATTTGAATCACTGTCCTTCTGCATGTAAGGCAAACACCCTACCTCCATGCTATCTCTGGCCAGAGTTCCTTTTATTTATGTATTTATGTATGTATGTATTTATTTAACCACATCCAGCAATATTCAAGAGTCACTCCTGGCTCTACGCTCAGGACTTATTTTTGGCAGTGCTGGGGGATCATATGGAATGCTAGTGATCGAACCCGGATCAGCCACGTGGAAGTCAAATGCCCTACCCACTGTGCTATTGCTCCAATCAAGGATTCTTGTGCCACATTGCCAACAAGTTTCCTGCTCTGTTGACTTTCCCAGAAATGATCGTCTCACTACAGGCATCTGGTGGCTGGAGATCTTTAAGCTTAAAAAAAAGAAAAGAAAGTCATTTAATTCCCCAAGGGGAAGCATTCTGTCAAAGATTCCCTTTGCATCCATCCCACGCTGTGCTCTGACTAAACCCTCCCCTGCACCCTGCTCCTATCTACTCTAAGTAAACAATTTTTTTTCTAGTTGCCTCAAGCTGAACTGTTGGGGTGTAGAGGCCGAGAGAGAGACCATCACACAGATAAAATATTGGCTTCTCCTGATTTTCCTGTCCTGCCACTGAAGCACAGATTAAGGGGAGACATCCCATCAGCAAGGGCAGCTGAGAAGAGTGCCATCATCAGGTGGCACCTTCTCACCTGGGCACACCTGGGCAGTTCTTTTCTGTTCTGAGGGAGGAGGGCCTGGGAGACACCAGGGAGCATCTATTGCACCAACCTCCTGCTCTGGAGTCCCCCTTACCCTTCCTCACCCCATGGCCTCTCCACTCACTTCTCCAAACTTATGTTGACCATCTTGATCCAACTGGCATCTCTCCTGCCATGGAATGTCTTCTTGTCCTCTCGACCCTTCTAGAAAGATCACCTTCTCTTCACACCTGCTTGGAATTCTGTCAGCACTTAACCTGGATGGTGTTGAAGTTTTTCCCCCTTAAGTCAACTCATTCATCACAATTCTGATGAATGATTTCATGTGTGTGTGTGTGTGTGTGTGTGTGTGTGTGTGTGTGTGTGTGTGCTGGATTACTGGTTCCACATCAGCCCAGAGACCAGCCTCTTTGCTCCTCTTTGCGGGAGGGACATGGGCCCACCTGACTGCCCTCCTTGGGCCACCCCTGCCCTCTCGGCTCCTGGATCATGTTCTAGCATGTTCTAATGTTGAGTGGAAGGCCAGTGCACCCTGATGAGGGATCTAACCCCCCGCCTCGCGCCTTTGTCTGTTTTGGCCTCAGTTCCTCAAAAACTTTGTCCCTGCAAAACCATCAGAGGGGTCCCTGCCAGAAAGGTCTGCCTGACCTTGTTATTCCAGCTGCTTCCAAGGTCCTGAGCCAGCGGCTTGGCCACAGTGAGGATCGTGGGGAGCCAGTGTCAGGTGACCGGGTGAGGGGGCAGCCCAACACCTCTGCTCTGTCCAGCCTCCCTGTCAGGCCTCTGAGTGCCTTTCCCTTTAGTCAGCCCAGAAATAGCAGCAGTCTTGCTTTTGCTTTTGAGTGGGGGTTCAGGGCCATGGGAGACACGTCCATGGACCGAGCATGTGGAGAAAGGCCTGATTCAATCCCTGGCCCCACATGGTCTCTTAAATACCACTGGAAGTGACTCCTGAGCACAGAACTAGTGCTCCTGAGCACTGCTAGGTATGGTCCCCACACCTCCCAAATAGAAATAAATGAGGAGGACAGGATCATGAATCTCATCCCCCCCTCCCCGCCCCCTCCCCCCCTCCAAAAAGTATGAAGACAAGATTTGCGACTTGGGGCCAGAGAGATAGCATGGAGGTAAGGTATTTGCCTTGCATGCAGAAGGTCAGTAGTTTGAAACCCGGCATCCCATATGATCCCCTGAGCCTGCCAGGAGCGATTTCTGAGCATAGAGCCAGGAGTAACCATTGAGCGCTGCCGGGTGTGACCCAAAAACAAACAAACAAAAAAAAAACAAAAGAAAAAGTTGTGACTCTTGTTGGCCAGGTACTGTCTGAAGGCTTTGTTTATTCATAAAGTTTGGGTGAAATTTTATCCCTTACCCTCCATTTCTCTTTTTCTTTTTTTTTTTTTTTTTGGTTTTTGGTAATGCTCAGGGGTTACTCCTGGCTATGCGCTCAGAAGTCGCTCCTGGCTTGGGGGACCATATGGGACACCAGGGGATCGAACCGCGGTCCATCCAAGGCTAGCGTAGGCAAGGCAGGCACCTTACCTCTAGCGCCACCGCCCGGCCCCCCATTTCTCTTTTTCTATGTGATTATGATGCTTGGGTACCACACTCCGGCACACACACATTTCTGGGGTGGCTTGGTGCTGCTTGCTGTGTTCCAGAGGATCACTATTTCAGGATCACTATTCCACATTTCAGAGGAACTGGAATGCTGGTATATGGCAAATGCAGGCAGCATCAGTCATTGAGCCTTAGCCTGGTGGTCACAAATATGTACCTTAGCCTCTCAGGCCTCTTCAGGCCCCCAGTCCCATTTCTTTAGCCCCCAGACTCAGTCTTCCTTGAGTCCAACTCTCCTTTCTGAGCCAGGGAGGATGAGTTGAATGGGTAGGAAACTTCCCAGGCTAATGGCTAAGGCCCACCCATTTCTTCTCTCTATTTTTTGGGGGAAGGGGCAATGAGTGGGTTAGTTTGAGCTACACCCAGATGTGCTCAGAGATCACTCCTGAGGCTCAGGGGATCATATGGAATGCTGGGGATTAAATATGAGCCCTCATTTCCTCCCCCCCCCCTTTTCATTTTCCCCTTTTTTTGTTGGATATAGGGACATCCAGGAAATAAATACACTTCATATGTGTGGAGAGGGGCTGAAAAGGTGATTTAGCAACCTTTGATTACTAATTACCAGTATGCCTATTGGTGGGGGGTCCTGTGTTCACCCTTACCTGCCTTACCTGCCCTCTTTCCCAGAAGAAGACAATCCAGAGACTTTGGCACTAACTACTCCAGACCCCTTTGATGTGTAAAGGCCTAACCTGGTTAGAGGAGCAGAGAAATGCAACTGCCTGTTAATGTGTGACCTTCCTCTGTTTACTAGTTCTAAATAATATTGTATGTAAAGCATGACCAGGGCTCTTAGCCCACCAGACTGTGAGCCCCATGGCTTTTCTCTCTTATATCTGTCTTTTTTTTGGGGGGGGGGGGAGTCACACCTGGCAATGTTCAGGGGTTACTCCTAGCTCTATGCTCAGAAATTGCCCCTGGCAGGCTCAGGGGATCATATGGGATGCTGGGATTCGAACCACCATCATTCTGCATGCAAGGCAAAAGCCTTACCTCCATGCTATCTCTCAGGGGCTGGTTCTCTGCACCTTTTATCCTTTTAGGCACTGAGGTTTATGATACCCTTACTGAAGGGGCATCATACACTTCACTTTACTTCCTTTCAATTTCCAATTCTTGTCAAGACTGATTATTTCCACTTATAATTGTCACAGTGATCCTTTCTCTGTCATCTTTTTACATTTTGGGTGGGGGACAAACCCGGCGGTGTTCAGGAGTTATTTCAGGCTCTGTGCTCAGAAATGACTCCTGGCATGCTTGGGGACCATATGGGGTGCCACAGATTGAACCCAGGTCAGCTACTTGCAAGGCAAACACCCTACTCACTGTGTTCTTATTCAGCCCTCTCTCTCTCTCTCTCTCTCTCTCTCTCTCTCTCTCTCTCTCTCTCTCTCTCTCTCTCTCTCACTTTATTGATTGATTTATTAATTGACTGGTTGTTGGCCACACACAGCAGTGCTCAGGGGTTACTCCTGGATCTGCCATCAGAAATTGCCCCTGGCAGGCTGGGGGACCATATGGGTGCTGAGAATTAAACCAGGTCTTTTCTGGGTTGGCTGAATGTAAGGCAAATGCCCTACCGCTGTGCTATCTCTCTGGTCCCTGGCCTTCTCTGTCTTTTTTTTTTTCATTACTATGATTTCATTTAATATCAATAGTTTAATCTTACAGTACAGAGAATCTGGAAGAAACAGAAGATTGGACTCAACCTGGCCTTCTCTGTCTTAATTGCACTTTCACCCTTCATTTCGATTGTCTGTGGGTTTTATTCTTATATTATGGTTTTTCTTAATACTCTACAGATAAGTGAGATTATTCTATGGTTGTCCCTCTCCCTCTGACTCATTTCATTAAGAATGATACTCTATGTCTAAACAAATGTCATGACTTCATTTTTGCTAACAGTTGCATAGTATTCCATTGTATAGATGCACCATAGTTTGTTTATCCACTCATCTGTTCTTGGGCACTTGGGTTGTTTCCAGATTCTGACTATTGTGCATAGTGCTGCAAGGAACACAGGAGTGCAGAAGCCTTTTTTACATTATGTTTTCATGGGTCCCATTTCTTTTTTATTTTCTTCTTGGTTTTTGAGCCACACCTGGTGATGCTCAGGGGTTACTCCTGGCGATGCTCTCAGAAATCGCTCCTGGCTCAGGGGACCATATGGGACACCAGGGGATCAACCACTGCAAGCAGTGGTTACTGCTTGCACCACCTCTTCGCCCCCCCTGGCCCATTTCTTGTAGACCCTTACAATCATGACCTCAGTTTGGATTTTGAACAACCCACCTGCCCTTTCCTGTTTTTTTTCCTGCTTTTCCTGAGATCTAATGGGAAAATTCACATTGTAGAGGTGTGTGGGAGCTGTGTGATGTCTGACATATGGCTCCACTGTGGAATGACTACCCAGCTTTTCATATGTCCATCTCCTGCAATGGCCTTATCAATTGCTGTTATTATTTGGCTTTTGGGCTACACTCAGCAGTACTCAGGGGTTACTCTTGGCTCTGTGCTCAGGGATCACTTCAGGTGGAATCACTTCAGGGGTCCATATCGGATGCCCAGGACCGAGCCCAGGTTGGTTGTGTACAAGGGATGCATCCTGCTTGCTGTATTATCTCTATAGCCCCCTCATCATTGTGATTTTTATATGTGTTGAGATCATTTAAGATGGACTCTCAACAAAAGTTATTTATTTAGTTTTGTTTTTGTTCTTGTTTTGGGGTCACATTCAGCAGTACTCAGGGTTACTATTGGTTCTGCGCTCAGAAATCTCTCCTGGCAGGTTTGGGGAACCATAGGGAATGCTGGGATTCAAACAGCCACCTGTCCTGGGTTGGCTGCATGCAAGGCAAACGCCCTACTGTCCTACCTCTGTGCTATCTGGTGCCATCAACAACTTTTTATTTTTTTTTGGTTTTTGGGTCACACCCGGCAGTGCTCAGAAGTTACTCCTGGCTCCACGCTCAGAAATCGCTCCTGGCAGGCTCGGGAGACCATATGGGACGCTGGGATTCAAACCAATGCCTTACCTCCATGCTATCTCTCCAGCCCCACCATCAACAACTTATAATGCAGGCTCACCTCAGAGATAAGGCAGGAAAATAAGACAATGAAACAAGAGTACAAATTCTACTGATTTCCCAGTGACTGCATAGTGTCTTCTAGGTTCACTTATGTCATTGCAAATGACGGGACTTCTTTCTTTCGGAAGGCTGAATAAGATTACATAGACATTACATATATAATGTAAATACTATAAAGAATACATTATATATAGTATATAGGGAAAGTTTTCATCATTAATCACTGACACTTAGGTGGAATAATGATTCAGTGAGAAGAATAGTACTATGTTTTCTTTTTTATTGCTTTATTTAAACACCATGGTTTACCAAGTTATTCATCATGCAGTTGTTTCTGGTAGTCAGTGTTCCAACAATCCAACCACTGGGGTAACATTCCTTCCATCACTGTTCCCAGTTTTCCTCTCAGCCCTAAGCCTTGGCAGGCACAAAATAATTCATCTTATATTGCTAGTTATAACTAAACGATATGGAATTATTGAAAAAGACTTTCGGTAAAGAAAATTTGTGACACTTGTTTTCCCTGTCATGATTGAGGTCATTAAGTCATTGCCTAGCAGTGGTCCTCAAACTATGGCCCGAGGGCCACATATTGTATTTGTATCTGTTTTGTTTCTTCATTGCAAAATAAGATATATGCAGTGTGCATAAGAATTCGTTCAAGGGGCCGGGCGGTGGCGCTAGAGGTAAGGTGCCTGCCTTGCCTGCGCTAGCCTAGGATGGACCGCAGTTCGATCCCCCGGCGTCCCATATGGTCCCCCAAGCCAGGAACGACTTCTGAGCGCATAGCCAGGAGTAACCCCTGAGCGTCAAATGGGTGTGGCCCAAAAACCCAAAAAAAAAAAAAAAAAAAAGAATTCGTTCATAAGTTTTGTTTTTACTATAGTCAGACCCTCCAATGGTCTGAGGGACAGTGAACTGGCCCCCTGTTTAAAAAGTTTGGCCTAAAGGCTTACCAAGCTATTTGCTGCTAGTTAAGTATTCTGTATTGTTGTTTTTAGTTGTTGAGCTTAGTTGGCTTCTATGCTACTGGCTGTCAATATGGAGTAATTTGGTGTTGTCTTGTGGCTGCCCATGTGGCTGTGTGCTCCCGGAATTCCAGAATCTGTGGGGCTGGTCCATTGTGTTTGTATGACCATGACTATGGTAGGTGGATATGGCTACTGGGGCTTCTGAAAATATGAGGTTTGGGATAGAGACTTCCCATCCCCAGTCCACAAAGACCCCAGAGTTTTCAGCCTTCATATCAGTGTAGTTGGAGTTTTTTTTTTTTTTTTAATCTTTTTGGTGTCTCTGCAGAGATTAATCATGAAGCTGTCAAGTTGGGTCTTTGGTATGGTGGTGAATATGGAGTATGGATGCAGCTGTTGGGGCTTTGTCATGGCCTGAACTCATCCCAACCTGAGTGTTCAACCTGGAGACTGGTGAACCCATGAATATGTAGTGGCTTGGCTTACATCTCTTCCAAGAGTCTGTGGAGCTGGGCTGATGGCAATTATCTTTCCAAGATAGCTATTTCATTTCCTTTGAATAAGTACTCAAGAGAACTGATGAATAATACAGTAGTTCTGATTTTTCTTTTCTTTTTTCTTTTGGCCACACCTGGTGATGCTCAGGGGTTACTCCTGGCTATGCGCTCAGAAATCACTTCTGGCTTGGGGGACCATATGGGATACTGGGGGATTGAACTGCGGTCCATCCTAGGCTAGCTCTGGCAAGGAAGACGCCTTAATGCTCCATGCCACCACTCTGGGCCCAGTTCTGATTTTTCTAAAGTATTAATTTTGGGGGGAAATCTTCATACTGTTTTCCATAATATCGACTTGGACTTTCCTCAAAGCCTGTGGTTTGAATGCCCTTCTTTAAGTATCTAGATTGTCTATTTTTTCCCCATGGTTAAAAAAAAAATGAGGAAAGAATCAGTATCTTCTTGAAGTTGTCAGAATGAAGTTTCTTTGCATTCGATGAAAATTGTAAGGATTCCTGATTCTCTTTGAAAATCCTCCAAGGGATGTTTTTATTTTCTCTTAGAAACCACTTGAGAATAATCTGTTAGCATCCTTGGAACTAGCATGGCTTTTCTGCACCAGCACTAGAATCAAATTCTCCCCAGGGGAGGCCCTGATGCCACCCTGGCCACCAATTTGCTGCAAGGTAGGTTTATAAGACACCCTGACGATGAGGAAACAGCAACAACTTGCTCTAAGGGCAGGTTTCTCTGCCTCGCCACCTAACCGTGAGATGAAATCAGATGAGCTCTGTGACACACTGGCTTAGACTTAGGGCCTGTGCAAAAACCAAGATCTCTAATTACAAAAGGCTGACTACAACAACTGTGACTGAGTACTATGTGCTGGAACCATAAAGAAAGGCCTTGGGGTTGGACAATTAGCATGCCTGGAGCTTGTGGTCTCTTTTTTAGGCTGAGGGTATTTCCTTTCTAATTTCCCCAATGTTTACTATGCCTATGCAAAAACGAATAAACAAAAACAAACAAAAAACACCCTGCTGGGGCCAGAGAGATAGCGTGGAGGGAGGGTGTTTGCCTTGCATGCAAAAGGACAGCGGTTTAAATCCTGGCATCCTATATGGTCCCCCCGAGCCTGCCAGGAGTGATTTCTGAGTGTAGAGCCAGGAGTAACCTGTGAGAGCTGCAGGGTGTGACCCAAAAACCAAAAAAACAAAAGAAAACAAAAACAAAAACAAAAAACCCACGCCCTGCCACACACATCCTTTTTCCCTTTTAAAAAAATATTTATTTCTTCTAGATAGGGGCTCCTGCCTTTTTTTATAGAACTTTGGAACATGAATCACTTTGTTTCTTTGTTTTACCTTATATGTAATATATATTATATATAAATATATATATTTTTTTGATTTTGGGGGCATACCTGGTGACACTCAGGTGTTACTCCTGGCTATGTGCTCAGAAATCACTCCTGGCTTGGGAGACCATATGTGATGCCTGCGGATCGAACTGCAGTCTGTCCTTGGTCAGTTGCGTGCAAGGCAAATGCCCTACTCATATTTCTATGTCTTTCTACAAATTGAGAAAAGAAAAAAAAAGTGATGGGGACCAGGGGCAAAGTGGTCTCAGGTGCATTGGGTGGGGGGAAAATGGCCAGAACTAAATACCAAAGCCAAAATCAATGACAATATAATTAAGAGATCCAAACTATAACAAACTGAACACAAAATGGATCTGTTACACTGGTAGATCAGGGGGCTAAATATGGAGGTATGGAAGGCATGCTGGGAACTCTGGTGAAGGGAGGTCAACATTGGTGCTGGAAATGGCCCTAATTCACTTTTACTATATGCCTGAACTACAACTATGAAGTACTTGTATTTTATAAGTGTCTGAATAAAAATTTTGAAAAAAGAACCCCAAAACAACAACAAAAAATAACTTGTTTGCCTGTTTGGTTATGTCCCCACCTTCATTTTAACTTCTTTCTTGAATGAATTGTCCTAGCCTGCCCCACTGAAGTCTTAGTTAAGCATTGAGTCATTCCAACATAGATTATGAATGAATAAGGCCACTGTCTGCCCTAAGGTAAGTAGCTTTAGGAAGAAAAGCACCTCTTGGTCACCAGCCAGGAGCATGGGGCTGTCAGTGAGCTGGCAGCTCAGCACGTGTTGTTCGGACACTGGCCTTGTACAGGAACTCTTTCTTCTGAAAAGAGAAGCCTTTGGGACTTCAAGAAATGCCTTTGGGACTTCCACAAATGCCAGTTGAATCTAATTGAATTTGAAATAACTCTCCCTTTGGAAATGGAAGAATTGACCTTTCTGTACCATTGATCCATTTGGCCTCTGGGCCTGCTATGCCTCTTTACTTGGACCTGCTTTTATGTTGACTAAGAATGTAGCATCCTTGGAATTTATGGAGATTGTCCACATGGCTTGGCCATTGAGACAACTGGTTAGTTTTGCTAGCTGGGCATCATCCTTTTCACCTGGTCAGGATGTATCTAGAACTAGCCCCCCCTAGAGTATTCATAGATTACAAGTAGTTTCTCCTTAATTTCTTTCAGGGGTTGGGTGTTCAACAGAGGTTTGTTAACTAATTTTGTTTCTTTAGTTGGAGACAACTGAATTTGTTTTTTTTTTGTTTTTTGTTTTTGTTTTTTTGGTTTTTGGGCCACACCCAGTAACGCTCAGGGGTTACTCCTGGCTATGCGCTCAGAAGTCGCTCTTGGCTTGGGGGACCATATGGGACGCCGGGGGATAGAACCACGGTCCGCCCTAGGCTAGCGCAGGCAAGGCAGGCACCTTACCTCTAGCGCCACCGCCCGGCCCCTGAATTTGGTTTCTTAAGTTGGACAACTGGGGCTGAAGTGTTAGCACAGCGGTAGGGTTTTTGCTCTGCATGCTACTGACCTGGGACAAATCCGGGTTCGATCCCCAGCATCCTATATGGTCCCCTGAGCCTGCCAGGGGCGATTTCTGAGCACAGAGACAGATAACCACTGGGTGTGGCCATAAAACAAAAACAAAACAAAACAAAAACAAAAGTTAGAGACAACTTAATAGAATTTTTGGACTTGGATTAATTCATACCTCTCGATGCTTGTAATCATCACCATTCTCATCAAATTTCCAGGCTTCACCAAAAAGACATCTTTGTTCATTCCCCATAATCCCCCCTAGTTTCCCTTTGAAAACCAGAGGCTTCCCCAAGTCTCAGCAGTTAGCTTTGTGATTCTTGTCAGGGCATCTCCTTTAATCATTTATATTCCACCCATGAGTTAAACCATTTAGTAACTGTTCTCCACTGAGCCTAAATCACCTCAGAATCTGTCTATGCTGTCCCATGAAGCCAGCTCACCTCTACTCATAGGTGGAGTGTATCATTGAGTGAGACCATGGTGGCTTCATCTGGAAGACCATTTGGGTAGACTCCATGGTCTAGCTTCTGAGCAAGGCCACCTCAGGATTTCTGGATGCCCTAATTTTGAGTCTTACTACTGATTAGAATCTTATAAATTCAGATTTGATTTTGTTTGGGGGCCACACCCATCTCTATTCTCGGAGGCCCCTGTGATGTCAGGGATTGATCTGATCTTTCTGCATGCAAAGTACGCATGGTTCAATTTGCTCTCTGATTGTGAATTCATGTGGTGTGTTGTAAAATAAATTACCACGTTGTGAAATCACCACACTTGCTGTATTTCTAACCCCAGGCGGATGAGTTTGATGCAGGTAGGGTAGCTGCAAATAATTAATAAACCAAGTCAGTCAGGAGAGAGTCATGGAGTCCGTGGTTTCTCCCTCGTGGTCTCTCCATTCACCAAGCCAAAACTAACCTTTCTTTATTAAGCTAGTCTCAACTCACCCGGAAGGGAAAGGGAGAGAGAGAGCAAGAGCGAACGAGAGAGAGAGAGAGAGAGAGAGAGAGAGAGAGAGAGAGAGAGAGAGAGAGAGAGAGAGAGAGAGAAGTACCTATGTACCTATTCATTTGTTTTTATACATATCAAAGGACTAGAGGAAAATGAAAGAGAAAATTGGGGAAACATCTTTGTTTTGGATCAATAGCTGGGTGTTATCTTATGGTGTGTGTGTGTGTGTGTGTGTGTGTGTGTGTGTGTGTGTTTGGTCAAACATACCTGACAGTCCTCAGGGACTGTTCTTAGTGGTGCTTCAGGGGACCATATGTTGCTGGGGTTTGAGCCCAGGCCTCCAGCATGCCCAGCATGTGTTCTAACCCTTTCAGCCATCTCCTGTGCCTAAATCCTGAATTTTTTTTTTTTTTTTTGGTTTTTGGGTCACACCTGGTGGTGCTCAGAGGTTACTCCTGGCTGTCTGCTCAGAAATAGCTCCTGGCATGCACGGGGGACCATATGGGACACCGGGATTCTAACCAACCACCTTTGGTTCTGGATCGGCTGCTTGCAAGACAAACACCGCCCATTTTTTTTGTTTGTTTGTTTTGGGGCCACACCCGGTGACACTCAGGGATTACTCCTGGCTATGTGCTCAGAAGTTGCTCCTGGCTTGGGGACCATATGGGATGCCGGGGGAATGAACCATGGTCCGTCCTAGGCTAGCGCTGGCAAGGCAGGCACCTTACCTCTAGCACCACCGCCCTGCCCCCCAAATCCTGAATTTTAAATGCATTAGGAATGGTATAGTTTTCTTCTATAATTTCCATTTGCAACCTGCTGTTGAAAACACCTTCATAATCAATCTGGTTTGTTGTTTCTGTGTTTATAATAATAATAATAATAATAATGTAATTATTATATTGGTGACTGGGGTTTCACTAGGAATGGCCTTTAGAGGCAGGTCATCTACTACTCTCTCAGACCTTTCAGTTTTTTAAAAGAAAAACAAAAACCGGGCCGGGCGGTGGCGCTAAAGGTAAGGTGCGCCTGCCTTGCCTGTGGTAGCCTTGGACGGACCACGGTTCGATCCCCCGGTGTCCCATATGGTCCCCCAAGCCAGGAGCAACTTCTGAGCGCATAGCCAGGAGTAACCCCTGAGCGTTACCGGGTGTGGCCCAAAAACCAAAAAAAAAAAAAAAAAAGAAAAACAAAAACCAAAATCACTTTATTTTAAAGAAATGATTTATTGGCAGATAGAAGGTATATACTTGCATAAAATAAACTTTCATGAAAGGTTCTAAAATTCATGATAAATGAACTTATTAAATTGGTATTTGATATAGGTGATGGCTTTTTTAATTAGGTATTACTCTTTTATATATACATATTAAATCTTTATTTAAGCACCATGATTACAAGCATGATTTTAGTTGGGTTTTTGTCATAAACAGCACACCCCTCCCTTCACCAGGGCAACATTCCCACCACCAATGCCCCCCTCCCTCCTTCCCAATCCGTGAGGTATTCTGCTATCAAGACTTCTGTAAGGAAATGTTAGTTGATGGCATCAATAGTTCTCATGAATCATGTTTGGCTATTAAAGTCTCTCCCTCTCTTCCCAACTGGCCTTAAGTATAGATGGGCAGTGACGGGATGTTTCTCATTTGTACATCTTCAAGGAATGGGGGCTGGGAGGCTGCACAGTGGGTACAAATTCTTACCCCATCCAGAGTGTAAGATCTGAGCACCCTCATCCTGGCAGTGAGTGAGGGCATCAGACGGTGGCCTAAAACCCAGTATAGAGCTTCTACCAGGCTATTATTCTCCCCATGGCAGCTGAGTGCTGGAACCACCATGGTGAAGCCTGCAGGTGCCAACATTTCTCTAGCCCCTCAAAAGAAAAACTCCACTGCCTTGGCAAGTGAATTTTTGGTTTGCTTGTTTGTTTATTGTGTTGGGGCCTCACCCAGTGGTGCTCAGGGGTTGCTACTGACTCAATGCTCAGAATCACTCCTGGAAGGCCTGGGGGGACAATATGGGATGTCAAGATGCAACCCAGGTCAGCCACGTGCAAGGCAAACACCCTCCCTTCTGTGCTAGCACTCCAGCCCCTGCCCTGACACTTTTTTTTTTTTTTTTTTTGGTTTTTGGGCCACACCCGGCGGTGCTCAGGGGTTACTCCTGGCTGACTGCTCAGAAATAGCTCCTGGCAGGCACAGGGGACCATGTGGGACACCAGGATTCGAACCAACCACCTTTGGTCCTGGATCGGCTGCTTGCAAGGCAAACACCACTGTGCTATCTCTCCGGGCCCGCCCTGACACTTTTAACTCCGTCTCTACATCTGTTTCTATTCCAGGAAACTCCACCATCTGGGCCCAGAGAGCTGTGTGGAACAGCTGGGGCAAATGGCGATGCCAAATGCTGTGCAACTGTGAGACTCGGGTGCCAGTCTCTGACCTGGACACAAAGTCGCCCTTCCTCGTACCACTCTTGACTCTGTGGGTACTACCCACAGCCTATAGTTCCACAGAGGGAGTGAGGAAAGAGATCCAGGACTGCCACTTTCCTGACACAGTGGCATTGGGATTCTAGATGGTTGATTCATTTTTGGAGCCTCCCGCCCTCCCTGTAGCTGCCACCTTCACCTCGGTCCCCACTAATACCACCTAGTAACCCCCAGCTTCAGAGAGGGACAGCTGGCCAAAGTCCAGCTGTGACAGACTCACTGCAGAAAGCCGGACCCACCCCTTCCAGCCATGGTCTGGCTTTCTCTCAAGATTGTGTTGGCGGGAGTGACTTTCTTGGGGTGCCTTTATCCTCTGGTCGACTTTGGCTTCCCTGGACACATACGAGGACCAGCCCCAAATTTTGTGATCATTTTGGCTGATGACTTAGGTTGGGGGGACCTGGGAGCCAACTGGGCAGAGACGAAGGTCACAGAGCACCTGGATCGCATGGCTGCAGAAGGGATGAGGTGAGTCCAAGGCAACCAGTGGCACCCCTCGGGTTCTTCCCCTTAATTTTCCTAGTGGGTGGATGGATCTGGGGAAGGTCGAGAGAACCCAGGGGAACCCCAGGTAGATCTGTGAATTCACTTATTCACACAGTAGGGCTACTTATGATAGAGGAACCTGGCACAGCTTCCCAAAGTCACTTCCCATCTCCTGAACCCCATGCGGTCCCAACCTGTCATTCTGGCTCCCTATGGCAGGAGAGAAGACCAAAAGCACTGCCAGAAAAATTTTTGTCTGGGGGCTGGAGAGTTAGGATTGTGGTGGGACACTGGACTTGCATGTGGTTGACCCCATTGTTTGTTTGTTTTGGGGTCACACCCAGCGACACTCAGGGGTTACTCCTGGCTCTTCACTCAGGATTTACTCCTGGCAGGCTCGGAGGATTATATAGGATGCCGGGGACTGAACCTGGGTTGTCCATGTGAAAGGCAAATGCCCTCCTTGTTGTGCTGTATAGCTCCAGGCCCAGTGACCTCGTTTTGATCTCTGGCACCCCAATCCTGTGAGGAGTGATTCCTGCACCAGGCCCTAAAACAAACAAATAGTATCTAATGCCTATGGGTCTGTGGGCTGGGGGAGACAGGGCTAGGGGAAGAAGGGTGCCCTCCAAAATCTAGTCTGCAGCTACTAGCTTCAGAAACCCTGGGGATGGGAGTGAGGATGGAAATTTGCCGGGGATTGGGGTGTCCATGGTGAAGGTATTTGGAAAAAAGAACCACCCTGAAGTGCTTTTGGCTCTTAGAAACCAAAGCCATTGGGCTGGAGCAATAGCATAGTGGGTAGGACTTTTACCTTGCATGTGGTCAACCTAAAGCCAACCCAGGTTCTATTTCCAGCATCCTGTATGGTCCTCTGAGCGTACCAGGAGCGATTCTTGAGTGCAGAGCCAGGAGTAACCCCTGAGTGCCACTGGGTATGGCCCAAAATACCTTCCCAAAAAAATCAAAGCCATTGATAGGGTTCATATGAAGTTTTAAATGACTGAGATTTGTCCAAGTGACAACCAACTCATAGAAGGAGGAGGGGATAGCCCTGTTAGTCTCCCCATTTTTTGTTTTTACTATAATACCATGATTTACCAAATTGTTCATAATACAGCCATTTTTCAGGTATAAAATGTTCCAACACCAATCTCACCAATCCCATTGTGCCCTTCCTTTCCCCAGTATCCACAATCTCCCACCCACCATCTTAGCAGGCATGATCAAATGTACTTCCTATTTCTTATTACAACACAAAGGCAAATAGAATGATCAAAACGGGTCACTTTGAAATGATTGTTATCTCAATGGTGTCAACAAACGTCAGTTCTAAAGATTTCCTGGACTGTGGTTGGTGCCAGCTGAGCATTCTGCGTTGATGTTGAGGTTCACTGAGCTTGGGAGATTTCTGTGGAACTTTCCCATCAGATTTCCTGTGATCCTACTGAGCTGACACTACTATAAAATATTGAGGTGTCGAGCAGCTGTGTGCGGCCATGCGCGTGTAGATCACTCTTGTACCAAACACAGCAGGTGCCACAGACCTGGCTCTGCTCCCCAGGCTGGCTTGTCAGATTGTCAGTCCTGGCAGTCACCCTTACCAACGTATGTCACTACAATCTGTTTTTCTTCCTTCCTGGATAAAGAAATCTCAGTCAAGGACCTTGCCCAGAGACAGAGAGGGGTAGCTGGTGAGGGTCTGAGCCCATAGTCCAGCCCAGATACCTTCTTTCTAGAATTTTCTATTAGCACACTGGGTGCAGTGTGGGGGGGAGGGGAAGGAGAGAAAGGTGCCCATTCCTGGCTTCACCAGCTTTGCCCAGGGGGCTGTAGAAAAGCAGATTAGAACCTGCGCCTTCCATTTCCTTCCGGCGGCTGACAAAGAAGCTCTGTATTGTCCAGGTGGAAGGGGGCAACCTGAATCCTGTGGTTTGGAGGCCCGTGGGTGCCAAGGCTGATGTAAGGATTGTGTTGCTGGCTGAGCACGACAGAGCCTGCATCTGTCTTGTGGCTTTGCACTTCCTGTTTCCCCCCATCTCAGCCCACCCCCCACCCCAGCTCTGCTCCTTGTCATGGACCTCACCTGCCTCCTGCCCACTTTCTGGACTGTGCTGTTAATTCTCTCCTGCCCTGCTCCCTGCCTGCCTTTCATCTTCTCTCTTCATCCTACCTTGAGTGCAGCCTTTTGGGGTAGGTTGTTCCTTATCCTCCTGTCTGCCTGTCCCTCACACTACAAGGGTGGCTTGGTGTAGAAGCAACTGTGCTATGGAGGTCTAAGGGCCTGATGAAGGCTGCACAAAGTGCATTGCTTCCAGAAATACTTGTTTCTTTTTGGATTTGGGGCCACACCTGGCCGGGCTCAGGGATCACTTTTGGTGGGCTCAGGGCACCATAGGGGAGGCCGAGGATGGAGCCTGGATCAACTGTATGCAAGGCAATGCCTTACCCTCAGTCCCATTGACCCCTTTATTGTCTCTCCAGCCCACGGAGGCCTTTTATTTTATTTTTTTGGTTTTGGGTCATAGCCAGCAGTGCTCAGGGGTTACTCCTGGATCTACGCTCAGAAATTGGTCCTGGCAGGCTCGGGGACCATATGGGATGCCAAAATTTGAACCACTGTCCTTCTGCACGCAAGGCAAATGCCATACCTTCATGCTATCTCTCTGGCCCCTTTTACTTTTTTTTTTTTTTTTTTTTGGTTTTGGGCCACACCCGTTTGATGCTCAGGGGTTACTCCTGGCTAAGTGCTCAGAAATCGCACCTGGCTTGGAGGGACCATATGGGACACCGGGAGATCGAACCACGGTCCTTCCTTGGCTAGCGCTTAAAAGGCAGATACCTTACCTCTAGCGCCACCTCACTGGCCCCTACTTTTTTAATGTACTTATTTATTATTAGTTTATTGGTTCTTGGGCCACTCCTGGTGCTGCTTAAGGATTACCACTCTTGGCTCTGCACTCATAAATTACTCCTGGCAGACTCAGGGGACCATATGAAATGCTAGGAATTGAACCTGGGTAAACCATGTGCAAGGCAAATGCCCTCACCACTGTGCTATAGTGCTGGGCCCTACTTATTATATATATGGAATGCCGGGATTCGAACCACCATCCTTCTGCAATGCAAGGCAAACACACTACCTTCATACTACTTTTCCGGCCCCTTTACTGGCTTTTTAATTTTGTTTTGTTTTGGGCCACACCTGGTGGCTCTCAGGGGTTACTCCTGGCTCTGTGCTCAGAAATAGCTCCTGATAGACTCGGGGGATCATATGAGATGCTGGGAATCGAACCCAGGTTCGTCCCAGGTCAGCCAGCCGAATACAAGGCAAATGCCTTACTGCTGTGCTATCTCTCCGGCCCCAAACTTTACTGATTTTTTACTTACAGAGGACCTGTCCAGGCTTAGCTTGAGGCCTGGAACTAGTGGTGGGTTGTCTTTGGGGGCTGCCAGGGCCACAGCCAGCAGTGCAGATGACAGAGTGGGGCCTGCAGAAGATGGTTAGGAGATCTTCTCCTGTAGGAGAAGGAACGAGACCCAGGTAGGGGAAGACAGCAGTGCAGACTTTTGGGATGGCGAGGATGGAGTATGACTCAGAAAGACTTCAGAGACTCTTGAATCTGTCTGAGCTCGGCCCCACTGCTGGGCCTGCGCCACCTCCATGGAGAGGAGACTGGACTGTCTGGAGCATCTTGTCCTCTGGCAAGTCTGCAGCCTGCATCCAGCCAGCATCTGGGAAGAATCTAGTGCATATCCACCTGTTTGGACTTGTTCCTTATGTTTGTAGGGAACCCTGAGGACTAAGATTGGGGGATCCAGAGCTATATATAATATAGCAGGTTGGGTGCTTGCCTTGCATGTGGCAGTCCTGGGTTTGATCCCTGGCATCCCATATGGTCCCAGAACCCACCCACCAGGAGTGATTGCTGGGCATAGAGTCAGGAGTAAGCCCTGAGTACTGCCAGGTTCCTTCTCCACCCCCCAAAATCAAGAGAAGTGGGGTCATGTCCCCAAAAATGTGCATAGGAAAGGGGGAGATCTCTAGAATTCTCAAGAAACAAGAGATTTTTTTATTTTATTTATTTTTGGTTTGGGGGCCATACCTGGTGGCACTCAGGGATTAATCCTTGCTCTGCACTCAGAAATCACTCCTGGTAGACTCAGATGACCATGTGGGATGCCAAGATCAAACCCGGGTCGGCCACATGCAAGGCAAATGCCCTACTGGCTGTGTTATTGCTCCGGCTCCTGATTTATTTTTTCTTTTTTTTTGGCAACATCCAGCAATTCTCTGGGCTTATTCTTGGCTTTGCAGTTAAGACTCACTTCTAGGAGCTAAAGCAATAGCGCAGTGGCAAGAGCATTTGCTTTACATGTGGCAACCTGGGTTTGATTCCTGGCATCCCAAAGAGTCCCCTGAGCACTGCCAGAAGTAATTCCTGAGCACAGAGCCAAGAGTAATCCCTGAGCACCACTGGGTGTGGCCCCCTAAAACAGAATCACTCCTAGCAGTGCTGGGGGGGGACCTCTGGGATCCTGGAGATTGAATCCAAGTTCATTGCTTTCAAGGCAAGTGCCCCTCCTTGTTGTACTATCCCTCTAGTCCCAGGACCCTTTTTCTGCAAAACCCCAGCAGAGAATACTGGGGGTCCCGGGATTGACATATGCAGTGAGCTGGCTGCCTTATGGGCACACTGCATGTTTGGGTTGGGCCTACCACACACACACACACACACACACACACACACACACACACACACACACACACACACACACACACACACACACACACTGCCACCCCCTGCAGCCTTTGAGGAACACGGGCAGCTCAGGTTTCTCTAGCACACACAGGGCCACGACCAACTGGAAAAGGCCAGTTCCACCTCCAAGCCTTGAATTTATGAATGGAGGGCCTGAGGCTGGTTCCTCCAGGGCAGGGTACCCCCCTGGGTGCTCTTCCCAGGCCCTAATGCTGCCAAATACAGCTAAGATCGCCTCCCTTCACTGCCCCTTTCCCTCCTCCCCCCAAAAAAATTTATGAATGGAACAAAGAGCATTATGTTATTCCAGTCACATAACAATTTCAAGACCGGCCACAATAGACTTCACCCTCTACTTAAAATTCCTTATAAACGAAGGGGAGGCCAGATCCACTTAATTCCACAATGTTATGTGTCTCCAGGGCTAACTGGTTCGAACACCCGTGATTTATGCAAGGGCAGCTTGCTTTGGTCTCTGTCTGGCTGCATCTTAATTTGCGTTGATTTTCCTGGTAACTGGCGGCTGTCATGTCTGTGTGCCCAGCTTAGCTCTGCAATAACCCTTCTCTCCGCCTTTAATTAGGACCCCTGTTGGCCAACCAGTCTGAGCCTGCCCGGCTAGATTTGGGGGAAAAGAAAAACAAAAGCAGTTTTTCAAAGAGCAGGAACATTTGATTACTTCTTAATTAGCCTCTTCCAAAGGGTTACCTAGGCTAGGAGAGGGGAAAAAGGTGGCCTGGAGGTCAGTTCATTTGCATGGGACATTTGTTCTTAGTTGTGTGGGTGGGGATTTGGGGCTGGGTGGGGGGGCAAGGGGATTGGGTGTACAGTCAGGGCTGGCCAAAAACTTGGAAGGAGGACGGAGCCATAGCACAGTGGTAAGGCATTTGCCTTGCATGCAGCCAACACAGGATGGACCCCAGATCAAATCCCAGCATCCCATATGCCCCCCTCCCAAGCCTGCCAGGAGCGATTTCTGAGGGCAGAGCCAGGAGTAACTCCAGAGCACTGCAGGGTGTGACCCCAAAACAAAACAAAACAAAAAACTTGGAAGGAGAGGAAATGAGATTGTTTCTGGGTATTAAGCTCTGGACTTGTATGCCCAGTAGAAGAAATCGAACCTCTAAGCATCCGCTTAAGTAATTAAGTGAAAATGGGGCTCACGTGTTCACTGTTTTTTTTTTTCCTCTCCAAGATAACAAGCTGGCACTTCTTTAAGTTTCCTTTGTTCATTTATCACATACTGCTGGAATGCCCCTCATCCCCAGAACTGCAACGTTAAACCCCACAGTCATAGGCAGTGAAGCAACAGCTTGGGAAGCAGTGTAAAACCACATCTGGCTGTAGCAGAAATGATGAGTTTAGCATGGCCAAGGAGAGACTTTGGTCAGGTGAATCTTTTACTTATTTATTTATTTGGTTTTTGCTTTTTGGGCCACACCCGGTGACGCTCAGGGGTTACTCCTGGCTCTGTGCTCAGAAATACTCCTGGCAGGCTCAGGGTATTATATGGGATATTGGGGATCAAACCCAGCCCAGCAATGTGCAAGACAAATGCCCTACCCATTGTGCTATAGTTTCAGTCCCAACAAACTTAGTTTTGATCTCCAACACTGCCAGGTCATTCCTGAGCACAGAGCCAAGAGTAGTTCTGAGCATGACTGAATGTTACTCTTCTTTCTCCCTCAAAGATAGAAATCAGCTGCCAGCATCAGGGATGTGACTTCTTGGTAAAGAAAAGCTTTACATTGTGGCCAGAATGATACCACAGCGGTAGGGCTTTTGCCCTGCATGCTGCTAACCCGGGACAAACCTGGATTCAATTCCCGGCATCCCATATTGTCCCCCGAGCCTGCCAGGAGTGATTTCTGAGCACAGAGTCAGAAGTAACCCCTGAGCATCTCTGGGTATGGCCCAAAAAAAGAGAGGGAAAGGAAGAAAGGAAGGAAGGAAGGAAGGAAGGAAGGAAGGAAGGAAGGAAGGAAGGAAGGAAGGAAGGAAGGAAGGAAGGAAGGAAGGAAGGAGGGAGGGAGGGAGGGAAGGAGGGAGGGAAGGAATAAAGAAAGGAAGGAAGAAGGAAGGAAGGAAGGAAGGAAGGAAGGAAGGAAGAAGGAAGGAAGGAAGGAAGGAAGGAAAAGAAAAAAGTTTTGCATGCATGAGATTTGCATCAAATTAATCAAATTTAAATCAAATCAAAGCTGACAGGCTGGAGAGCAGTCAGACTGTGTGTTTTTGGGTACGGCATGGATTTATGGGCTGGGTTGCAGACTGGTTACAGAATCCAATAGATCAGATTTTCATAACAGACAACAGACCTTAAAACTCCCAGTGCTGTGGTGGTCAAGTTTAAGGGCTGGTCCGCTTCTGGCCAGGTGATCCTTTGGACCCTCTCCTGAGAAAGACAAAGCTCTGACATTTCTTTTCTCCCTTTAGGGACCCTGCTTCCTATCCTGGCAGGGTCCCACCTCACCTAAGTACTTCCATGTGTTTAATAGTAATTAATCTTACCTCTACTTGGAGTGAGCCTTACATGTAGGGAGTTTGGAGACAATATTCACGCTTTAGTTCTGTAGAAGAGAAGGCAATCATCATCACCTTTGAGCTTTCCAGACTCACTGGCCATGTTTTTTTGTTTGTTTTGGGATCATACCCAGCAGCGTTCAAGGGTTACTCCTGGCTTTGTGCTCAGAAATTGCTCCTGGCAGCCTCGAGGGACCATATGGGATGTCAGGATTTGAACTGGGGTTCGTCCTGAGTTCGTCCTTGCTGTGTGCAAGGCAAACGCCCTACCACTGTGCTATCACTTTTGGCCCCACACCGGCCATATTTAAGGCAAAGTGGACCAGAATCTTCTACGCTGAACCAACTGACAGACTTTCTCTGCCATCCAGTTGAGTTCCCTTCACATCCATTACTATCACTCACTCAGGCCAGATACTGCTTCGCTCTTCAAGGGTGGGTCCAGCTGGGCCTCCGCTTCCTGCACTCTTTCCTGGGAATCCACTGGAGAATGGAGAGACCCTGGGATTCCTCTTAGGGAGTTGATTGAAGGGCTTAGCATCACCCACAATGAGTCTGGGGGACCTAGTTCATAAGAGTTCTTTCACTCTTACCCTAGCCCTGCACTTTCTTCATTTATTTCTTTGCGGAGCCCTGTTTTAGATGGGGGATACTGGGCATCAGACACATAGACATGCCATAGACAAGGAGAAGGCAAAGAGGGTGAGGACTGAGATCCACAGAGGAGAGAGAAGTGTGGGGTATGCTTGGATTCTGAGGAGGGAAACTGAGAGCTGAGCCCCAGCTGATAAGGGGCGTCCATCACAGAGTATTCTGGGCAGAGACACATAAGAAGGGCCAAGGCAGGGCCAGAAAGATAGCACAGCGGTAGGTCATTTGCCTGACACACTGTCGATTCGGGATGGACGTGGGTTTGATTACCAGATTCTATATGGTCCCCCAAGCCTGCCGGGAATGATTTCTAAGTTCAGAGCCAGGAGTAACCTCGAGCGACACTGGGTGTGGCCCCAGAACCAAAAATAATTAATTAAAAAAAAGAAGGGTTCAGGCAAGAATAAGCTTGTTCTAGGAAGGAAAATTCTGGGTGATTTGTCTGGGTAATGTGGCCAGAACAAAGGGGCACACAGGACAGGACAGGGGATTCAACCTCCTGGACGCTCAGTTCCCACTTATGACATGTCTCACTCATCTCTGGGGAAGTGGGTGATGTTGGCACCCAGGAGCCCTGTTGGCTATTGGAGACCTGGCACCCCATCCCCAGAAGCTCTCTTATGTGTCTGAGGGGCTCCCACTCTGAATCTTCTGGGGTCCACACAGAGCCGTGGGTTTGTGATGATGCCCTCTGACCTTCACATTTCTTTCTGTCTCGAGATGGAGTGATTATTTTTTTATTTTAAGTACTGGAATCTTGAATCTGAGTGGTCTTTGAACTTGGGGCTGGCTTCTTGTGGTGGTGGTGGGGTCCCCTGATCCTTCTTCTTTTCTGGCAGGTTTGTGGATTTCCACTCGGCTGCCTCCACCTGCTCCCCATCCCGAGCCTCCTTGCTCACGGGCCGGCTGGGCCTACGCAATGGCGTCACACACAACTTCGCACCCACCTCGGTGGGTGGCCTCCCACTCAACGAGACCACGCTGGCTGACGTGCTTCAGCAGGCTGGTTACATCACGGGCATGATAGGTAACACCCAGGTCCCCCCATCTGGACCCATGTTCTCCCTCCCCCCTGCACCCATATGCCCCATCCTGGACCCTCACTTCCCTAGTCTGGGTCCCTGTCTCTTTCCAGCTTGGACCCCACCTTCTTGTTTGAACCCCCATATCTCTTGTCCTCCATTTTCTTGTCCTCTCATGACTGTTTCCCCTTTTCCATAGCCTGTCCTCCATTTTACTACCTTGCCCCCACTTTCCCTATCTTGTCCCTCACTTCCCCTCCCCTATCCCCCATTTTCCACCATGTTGGTTACTTTGCATCTGCATAGTCCCAAGGAGCTGCCACTTCTGCCTTTCTTGCTGCTTTCAGCTTCTCAGGCATTGGTAAGAGGCTTAGCCGTCTCTGGAGCCAGTTCCTCTGTTGTAAAGGATGACACAGCAAGTTTGCCTCCTTCTAGGCTCAGCCTCTTAGCACCTCATCTGCCTTTCTGCTCTGTTATGCTTGGGATGGTGGCTTGGTGGTTTTTTTTTTAAGTGACACGGACTGGCTGTACAGCCCCATCTGCTAAAGTCTGGTTTGAGGGTAAATAGAGAAAGAGAGTGTATATTCTTTTCTCAGATGCTTGCTCCACCCCAGCAGACATGCACTTGGATTCAGTTGCAAGGCTGGTTTACCTGGGCACTATTGCTGAAAAAGTGGGTACAGGATTATAGTGGCTGACAAAGCTCTCTCTCTCTCTCTCTCTCTCTCTCTCTCTCTCTCTCTCTCTCTCTCTCTCTCTCTCTCTCTCTTTCACTCTCTCTCTCTCTCTTTCACTCTCTCTCTCTCTCTTTCACTCTCTCTCTCTCTCTCTCACCTCTCTCTCTCCATGCCCTTTGTGCTCAGGGGTTACTCTGATGGTGCTCAGGGAAGCATATCTAGTTCTAAGGATCAAACCTAGGTTTGCTATGTGCAAGGCAAGCTCCTTATCTACTGTGCTCCCTCCCCCCCTCTCCTGGACTGAGCTATCTTAGTAGTATAACTGGGGGCCTGGGTACAGAGAGGCATCTAAAGTAGCCCCCTCTTTCATGTCCATGGGGCACCAGCTCTGTGCTGGCTGGCTTTGGGGAATGATTCTGGTGCCCAGAGGCTTGTTCAATGCAGCCCAGATATAACAGTTGAAGCCAGCTCTGCACATCTCCAAGCGGAGTAGCCCTGCTTCATGACTGTGTGTGTGTGTGTGTGTGTGTGTGTGTGTGTGTGTGTATGTGTGTGTATGTGTGTTTGTGTGTGTGTGTCCTAGCTCTGTGTGCTTTCAAGAGCTGAATCTAGTAGGACCCCTGTTCCCTAGAACAGGCAGCTGGAAGAGTAGTGATTTTTCTCTGTAGGGGTGTTTCCTGTACCCTAGTAGTCCTGGTCACTTGTGGAGGTAACATCTACCTCGACAAAAGGTCAAAACATTGGGACCAGGAGCCAGAGCAGTAAGTATAGTAGGTAAGGTAGGTACCTTGCATGCAGCCAGTCCAGGTTCAATCCTGGCATCCCATAATGTCCCCTAACCACGGCTAGAAATGATTCCTGAGTTCATAGCCAGGAGTAGCTTTGAATACTGCCAAGTGTGGCCCCCAAATGAAAAGCTAAAACACTGGGGCCTGAGAGATAGTACACGGGCAGGGCACTTACCTGTTTTGCATGCAGCTGACTACAATTCCCTGGACTGCACATAATCTCCAGAGTCCCACCAGGAGTCATTTTTGAGCCCAGAGCCAGGAGTAAGCCCTGAGCAACACCATGAGTGATCCCTGAGCCCAGTGTCCCGAGTAAACCCTGAGCAGCACCGGGTGTGGCCCCCCCAAAAAAACAAAAACAAACTAAAAGGTCAAACTTAAGCAAGCAGGGATTTCCTTTGTTTCCCAAGAGAGCAAAACCAGTCAGTGGGAGGAAGAACAATGGCGATATAAGCCTCTTTTTCAAACCAAACCAAACCACAAACTCTGATATTAATCAACAAGAAAATAATAAGCACAGTCTGCTATGCAAGGACTATCATCTTCTTCAGTCCATCTTAGACAGGGTATTAACTGTTGATAATCAGTGATGGGGTGAAAGCATTGCTCTCTAGGCTCATTCCCCAACCCAAACCCTCACTCTATGTTCGAATCACGCACAAGATTGTTCCTCATTGGAAAGTTCTGTGTTCTGAAGAGCCCTGGTTAGGAGGTGTGAACAGAACGTCTTGTTTGCTTTCTTCCTTTCCCTCCCTCCTCCCTCATACCCAGTGGAGTAATTACGCTAACAGCATGGCTTAGGGAAGCTGCAGCAGAGACAGAATCTTTTCTGGCTGCCTTCCCTGCTGCCACTGATGCCCAGGGCAGGAAAGGCATGATGGGGACTTGGGCGGGGGGTGGCTACCTCTCTGTCAAACACTTTCCCCTGCTATAAGGAGGCTGGATCCTTGAGTGGAATTTGCTTCCCACCTGTCCCACTTGCCTGCCTTGCTCTTTTTCTTTTCTTTTTGGTTTTGGGGCCACACTGGTCGACACTCAAGGGTTACTCTTGGTTCTTTGCTCAGAAATTGCTCCTGGCAGACTCAGGGATGCTGAGCCAGCATGTGGGATGCTGGAAATCGAACCTAGGTCTTTCCAGGTTAGCAGTGTGCAAGGCTAACACCCTACTGTTGTGCTATTACTTTGGTGCTGCTTTGCTCTTTTCAAGTTCTTTTTCATCTGCTATGCTTTTTCATCTTGCTGTGCTTCCGGACTCCCTCCATATATCTTGGGTATGTCTAGGAGAGAATGATTAAGCCTACTCACTTGTTGAGAGGATGAATTTTGGGAAAACAGATCACCTCTATGACTCGACTCTACCATAGTGTCTGCTCATCATGGCTTCCTTCCCATCATGGCTTCCATGACTGTCCACTTCCTTTTTCTGATTTCTTAATATTTCCAGATAGTCAAATGTTGCAGATTTCTTATATATTGGGGGAAGGGGCGAGGAGTGTAATTTCACTGAATTGGGACATGTTTATATAACAAGAAAGGCAGCTATAAAAAGGAGTAACACATTTTATTTTCATTTCTCCTAGAGGCACTGGTAATCCAATTTTGGTTCCAGGCATTTGTCCCTACTTTGTTTTGGTTTTGGGGTTTGGGGCCACGCCTGGTGATGGTCAGGGTTTCCTCTTTTGACTGGCACTCGAAGCTCACTCTTGGAAGGCTCAAGTGACCCCAGACAGATCGAACCAGGGTTGGATGTCTCTAAGACAATGTGCTCACCCTATATTCTCTCCAGCCTAGACAATTTTCTTTAAAAGATAGTTTGAGGGGGGGCTGGAGAGATAGTGCAGTGATAGGGCATTTGTCCTGCATGCAGCCGACCTGGGATGGACCCAGGTTCGATTCCTGGCATCCCATATGGCCCTCTGAGCCTGCCAGGAGAGATTTCTGAGCACAGAGCCAGGAGTAACCCCTGAGCACTGCTGAGTGTGGCCCAAAAGTAAAAAAAAAAAAAAAGCTAAAAAAAAAAGAAAGATAGTTTGAGGGCTGGAGCAATAGCACAGTGGGTAGGGCATTTGCATTGCATGTAGCTGACCCAGGTTCGATCCCTAGCCTCCCACATGGTCCTTTGAACACTGCCAGGAATGACCTCCTGAGAACAGAGCCAGAAATAACCCCTTAGCATCGCCAGGGGTAGTCCAAAACCTAAATAAAAAAAGTAAAAGACAGTTTGACTCTGATAGAGACTGTGTTTGCACAGATGTGACCCTGGGGCTGATCCCCTAGCACTGTAAAAAAGAATGAATGAACAGGCAAGAGTCTTGGATGCTATATTATTGAGACCACATAAAACTGTCTCCTTCGTCCTGCTTCTCTGATGACGCATTTCTTTCTCTCCTTTGTGTGGATTCATGTTTAGATCATAAGACCATATTTTTTTTTTTTTTTTGGTTATTGAGCCACACCCGGCAGCGCTCAGGGGTTACTCCTGGCTGTCTGCTCAGAAATAGCTCCTGGCAGGCACGGGGGACCATATGGGACACCGGGATTCGAACCAACCATCTTAGGTCCTGGATCGGCTGCTTGCAAGGCAAACGCCGCTGTGCTATTTCTCTGGGCCCTAAGACCATATTCTTTTCATGGCCTCACCTGCCTACCCCATGCCTGGTGGGTGATTTCCAGGTGGTCTTTTCTTTTGGAATGAAAGGAACAGGTAAGAGAGTTCTCACAGGCTTTTGGTGCACAGAGGCAGGAGGGAGTGTCCGGGGAGCACTTTTGTTATTGTTTGGGTTTTTTGTTTTGTTTTGGCCACATCCACTGGTGCTCAGGACTTATTCCAATTCTGAGCTCAGGGGTCACTCCTGGTGAAACTCCGGGGACCCTGTTGGATGTCAAGGATTCAATCCTGGGGTTACAAAATCTGACCAAGAAACAGGCACAAAAGCTTAAGATATTACGAGACACAGCTCTAATGAGCTACATGGACTCAACCTTGCAGTCTTAAAAGTGGGTCGAGCCACAGTTCATGCAGAGTTTGTATAGGCCAGACACAGGAAACACAGGTTCTTTTTTTTTGTTTTGTTTTGTTTCTGGGTGGCACTCAGGAGTTACTCCTGGCTCTGTCCTCAGAAATTGCTACTGGCAGGCACAGAGGGCCATATGGGATTCTGAGATTCGAACTGGCATCTGTTTTGTGTTGGCTTCATGCAAGGCAAACGCCTTACAGCTGCACTATTGATCCAGCCCCAACACAGATTCGTTTTTTTTTTTTGGGTGGGGGGAGAATCACACCTGGTGGTGCTCAGAAATCACTCCTGGCAGGCTCAGGGGACCATATGGGAATTGAACCTGGGTCTATTTCGGGTTGGCAGCAAGCAAAGCAAATGCCCTACTGCCATGTTATCACTTCTGTCCCAGGAAACACAGATTCAGTTCTGACTTACACAGAAATTGTCCACATGCATTAACCTAGGTACCTGGATACATGCTAAAGTCCAGCCAGTTCCAGAGCAGAGTTTCCTTCTAGTTTCTGTGATCCCTGTCCTTTTCTGCTTTTCAACCAGTTTGGCATGAGCTCTAGTTCTTGTGTTCTGTTCTAGTCATAACTTCATGATCTTAAAGCTCCTCATCTTTGTCCTAGAATGGGCCACTTGAGAGGAACTGCTTCCAGTATCTCACTCCTCATTTTCCTGCTACGTTGGGTCTACCACTGGCCAGCCGAGTGCTGTCTGTAATTTTTGCTCAAGCTCACTTTCTGGATTCAGCTTTGCTTACTGACTGCCTGCAGAGTGATAGCACTGGGTCCAGGTTGCAGGTTGCCGGAGGTGGGCCAGAAAGGAAGACGAGGATGCCCCTGAACCCCGTGATCTGGGGCAGCTGAGAAAGCAGAGGAGGCTGTTCTGAGCTGGTGTAGACTTGGAGCAGAGACAAAGTCTCAGCTTGCTGTGTCTCTAGGCGGCTGGTTACTGTTTCTTTTACCATTTTTCCCTTCCCATGGGGGCCTGAGTCATCCTTGCCTGTTTCCTGTCTCCCTAAGGGTCCCCCTCCGTCCTGGAGAGCAAGCTTGGCAGTTTCTGTGTGTCCTCAGCAAAGGGCAGACCTGATACAGCCCTGAGTGTATACTCTGCTCCCCACCCCCACCCCCCTGGGATCCCCTGTGGGGTTACTCTGAAAGTCTCACTCTTGTTTTCCTACAGGCAAATGGCATCTTGGGCACTGTGGCTTCTATCACCCCAACTTTCGCGGTAAGAATTCCTTGTGGGATTTGTTGCTAGGGAAACCAAAAAATAAAGATCACAGTATGAGAGGACTCCAGGTTTAATCCAACCTGCCCCGAGGGGGTGTCTCTTCTCATCCAGGACAGTTCTGTTGGCTGGAGGTGTCACTCGGGGTGCATTTGAGGGTGTTAGGGTTTCCCTGAAGCTCACAATTCTTGCCCCCATGTTTTTCTGGCCTTCTGGGTCCTACAAGGTGAGACCCTTTCTTCTCTAAGGTCACATAGTTCATTGTAAACATTGGTCTGGAGGTGAGATTTCTGGGGGGCTGAAATGGCTGCTTTTGCAGGTGGGAACTGTGGGTTCAAGCCCGGAGTTCAGCCTGGGTGCTGTGGTACCAGGTATGGCCTCAAACCAAACAACAACAAAGCAAAACAGAAAGAATTCAAAAGTTCACCACAGCAGGAACTTGGCCATGAACTTGGCCTGGTGATGTTTTCGCTGAAGCTTTTCCTCAGACTTTCACTCTGTGGCCTTGACAGACCACAGAAGTCGCTGCCCAGCCCAGCGATTCAGCAGTCCATGTACACTGAAAGCTCTGAACGCCTTCCCTGAATGGTTGACATGTTTCAACAAATGTATGTGACTGTTCTCTCTCTCTCTCTCTCTCTCTCTCTCTCCCCTCCCCCCCACTGTTTCCCAAACTCTCCAACTCTGAAGTCTTCTTTTCTCTCTGATTGAGAGCTCCTGCCATCTCTTGGAAAAGGTTGCTATGCTCTGACCTCCACCTCAGGGAAGGCTTTTGTGCTTGGAGCTAGATTTGAAGGACACACATGGAAGATAGTCACCAGCTCCCTGGCTTCTGTGGGTCTGCAGTCTCTGTTCTGAAATCCTTTCCACCTCTCAACTCCCCTTCCCGGCTCTGTGACCTCTTCTCTTCCCCTGTGGGCCTTATTTCTAGTTGGTCTTCTAGGGCCTCTTTCATGTGAAAACCTGACTTTTCACTACAAAAAGCCAATGTCAGAACTTACTTTTTTCTCTGATTTGCAGTTTCTCAAATGACAGATGGAGATGGGGTGGTTTGACTTTGATTGGGGCCTTAACGTCTGAGAGTATTTCCCTAGAATGCTGAGCAAGGAAGGATCTGAGACTGGTTCTGCTCTGCAGGAAGTGGCACCATTTTGGATTCATGGTATCTGCCATGCAGGTGGAGGGAGAATGTGGGAAGGGAAAGTTCCTTCCTTATATTTGCTGTTTCTGCACCAGACAGTCACTGATCACTCTAAGACTTTTGATTCTTGTCTCCAAGTTCTTATAATTTCTTCCCTACCACTTTGGAATTTTCCAGTTTTTCCTGGTTCTCTTCCAAACATCCTACAACTCCATCTCTATATTCTATTTCTCCTTCAGGGAGGATGTTTGTTGAGGGTGACATTTATTTATCCTTTAAAGCATCATAGGTATAGTAGATTTTTATGCAGTCCTTACTAAATGTCTCCATCTTGGCACTGGGGATGTTTAATGGTCTGTTCTTTCTCCTTTTCTGGGAAATTCTAATCATCCCAGGCTTTGCAAATCTGGACTTAGAGCCAGTAGACCTGAAAAGTGTTTTGTGTTTACAGGCTACCAAGGGATATTAATCAAATCCTCTTTTAATTGCCTACTCTATTGTGCTAAATCATGGGAAATGAAGTTTTCATCATGGAGACAAGAAGGCAGTAAATCAGATGGAGTGTTCAGCTGTTTTTTATCTTCCAGGTTTCAATTATTACTTTGGAATCCCATACAGCCATGATATGGGGTGCACGGATACCCCTGGTTACAACCACCCTCCATGTCCAGCATGTCCACAGAGTGATGGTGCACCCAGGTACTCAGTCCTTTCCAAGATCTTTGTTATGGGATCAAGGGTGTGGGCTGTCAGGAGTAACTGGGAGATCAAAAAGGGACAGTTAAGACAGGGGAAAAGTGGGCCCGGAGAGATAGCACAGCGGCGTTTGCCTTGCAAGCAGCCGATCCAGGACCAAAGGTGGTTGGTTCGAATCCCGGTGTCCCATATGGTCCCCCGTGCCTGCCAGGAGTGATTTCTGAGCATGGTGCCAGGAGTAACCCCTGAGCACCACCGGGTGTGGCCCAAAAACCAAAAAAAAAAAAAAAAAAAAAAAAAAAAGACAGGGAAAAAGTGACCAGAGCCATAGTTCAGTGGAGAGAGTGCTTGCTTTGCAAGCAGTCAACCTGAGTTCAATCTCTGGCATCCCATATGGTCCCCTAAGCCCTGCTAGGAGTAATTCCTGAGTACAGAGACAGGGAATAACCCCTAAAATCACAGGATGTAGACCCCAAACCTAAAAAGACAGGAAAAGGGACTGGAGCAATAGCACAGTAGGTAGGGTATTTACCTTGCATGCACTGATCTAGGACGAACCTCGGTTTGATCCCCCAGAGTCCCATATGGTCCCCCAAGCCAGGAGCAATTTCTGAGTGCATAGCCAGGAGTAATCTCTGAGTGTCACTGAGACTGAGTGTGGCCACCCCCCCAAAAAAAAAAGACAGGAAAAAAATTGGAAGGCCCTTTGGTATAAATGTAAGCACATTATCTACAAGAGGTGCAAGACAACTTTTAGTAATGATGAGACCCATGAAATTTGGGGAAGGGGGTTGGGCCACATTGGGCAATGTTCTATTACTCTTGGCTCTGTAATCAGGAATTACTCCTAGTGGCGTTCAGGGGACCAAATGGGATATCAGGGATTGAACCTGGGTTGTTCACAGGCAAGGCAAATGCCCTTTCCACTGTACTATCTCTTTGACCTTCCATAAGTTATTATTTTATCAGAATCTTCCATATTCCTTGGGCTGCTTGGCTCAGTGGTGGAAATCCTGGGCTGATGAGGTGAGAGTCTCAGGGGAGATCAGGCTTCCATTCTCTGCCTGCTGAGGTAAGAGAGACAGACTATCTATTATGGTTGGGCTCTGGCAAATTGCTCCAGTGAATTTGTCTCTTGAGACCTCAGTTTCCCTCCCAATGATAGGGGAGTAACCATGTTCTTGTGAGATTTCCAGAGCTATGGAGCTTGTCCAGGGAACACAAATGTCTCTTCAGAGGAAATGGGAAAAGGTATTAGATTGGTTTTATTCAGGAGGAAATGGGAGGCTGGAATATACCCTTAAGTGTGTCCCACTGCATTAAGGCCTTGTCATGGCCCTGAGGAAAGGCAAATTGACCTGGCCATCTGTGATTACCACACAGGAACTCTCACAGGGACTGTTACACAGATCTGGCCCTGCCTCTGTATGAAAACCTCAACATTGTGGAGCAGCCGGTGGACCTTAGCAGCCTGGCTCAGAGATACACTGAGAAGGCAAGCCAGTTCATCCAGGAGGCCAGGTGAGCCTTTGTACCCCAAGTGCTGGTCCCCTCTCCCACCCATCACGTGCGTGGGCTCAGTACCAAAATCCTGACCCAATTCCTGACCCAATAGCCTAATCTTTCACCCATAGTATCCTCTAAGCTCATTACAAAACCCTAATCCCAACTTTAATCCTAAACTTAACCCATCTACCTACTCACCCACTTACAATGCCATCTGAATTCAGCTCACCAAACTCCACATAAACCCTAATCCCCCAAAAATTAACACATTTTTTGTTTAATTACATTTCTTTATTTTGGACATAGTGGTTTATAGTTGTTCACAATACAGTTATTTTGCATTTAATATTTTACCACAGATATAAAATTCTCCCCAAACTAGAGCTGGAGCAATAGCACAGCAATAGGGCATTTTCCTGGCACACACCAACCCAGGACAGACCAGGGTTCCATTTCTGGCATCCCATATGGTCCCCTGAGCTTTTCAGGAGCAACTTCTTTTTTTTTTCCTTCTACTTTTTAGAACACCACCCCCCCTTCACCAGTGCAACATTCCCACCACCAATGCCCCCTAGTCCCTCCTCCCCCAACCCCTGTCTGTATTCTAGAGAGGCATTCTACTTGTCCTACTCATTAACATTATGATGGTAATTGTTAGTGTGGTTATTTTTCTAACTGCACTCACCACTCTTTGTGGTAAGCTTTATATCATGAGCTGGTCCTTCTGGCCCTCATTTCTGGGGATTATAACAATGTCTTTTATTTTTCTTAAAACCCATAGATCAGTGAGATTGTTCTGTATCTTTCTCTCTTTTCCTCTGGCTCATTTCACTCAGCATAACAGTTTCCATGTACATCCATGTATAGGAAAATTTCATGACTTCATATCTCCTGATGGCTGCATAATATTTTATAATATTCCACAGTTTCTTGAGCCATTCATCTGTTGAAGGGCATCTTGGTTGTTTCCAGAGTCTGGTTATTGTGAATAGCACTGAAATGAATATAGGTGTGAGTAAGGGATTTTTGAATTGTATTTTTGTGTTCCTAGGGTATATTCCTAGGAGTGGGATAGCTGGATCATATGGGAGCTCAATTTCCAGTTTTTGGAGGAATCTCCATATTGTTTTCTATAAAGGATGAACTAGATGGCATTCCCACCAGCAATGAATGAAAGTTCCTTTCTCCCCACATCCCTGATTGTTCTTGTTCTTTGTGATGTGTGCCAGTCTCTGTGGTGGTACCTCATTGTAGTTTTGATTTGCATCTCCCTGATTATTAGTGATGTGGACAGGAGCAATTTCTGAGTGCAGAGCCAGGAGTAGCCCCTGAGCACTGCTGGGTGGTCCAAAACCCAAAATAAAAATAAAAATAAAAATAAAAAAAGACCTCCCCGAACAGGTCATCAGTTTACCAACCTCTCCAAAACCTGCTTGCTCCTTGGCAGGTAGACATAATTTGCTTAACATTTTGTGTACAGGGAAATCAGAATTAAAATTATGGGATATCATGCAGCTACGTAAGTGGTCACAAGGTTCACAAATTTGAGGATGTGTAGTACTGGGTTTATGAGTTTTTTTTTTTGTTGTTGTTGTTATTTTTGTTTGTTTGTTTTTGGGTCACACCCAGCAGCTTTCAGGGGTTGCTCTTGGCTCTGTGCTCAGACATCACTCTTAGCAGGCTTGAAAAACCATGGATGCTGGAGATCAAACTCGGGTTTGTCCCAGGTGGGCAGCATGCAAAGCAAATGCTCTCCCATTGTGTTATCTATCACTCTGGCCCCTGAGCTTATGAGTTCATAAGGCAACAGCGATGGTTTATAGGGGTTTATAGGGTTTACAGGGGCCCTCTGAAGGGCCCCAGTTTGATGAGCTGCTAGGTATCCATGAGTTTTTCCTACTAGTTGGGCCTCTTGATAGTTATATGCTCAGACATGGTGGCTGCCAGGGGTATCTGGAAGTACAGAGGTATGGGACTGGGGGAGGCAGCCAGGCCTGGCTCCAGAGCTCCCTGGAGATGTCAGCCACAAAATCAACCTCCCTGGAGTGTTTGGCAGGTAGAGGTTTCTGCAGACATGAGTGGAGAGACCAGGCAAATCAGTTTCTAATACTTAACCCTAACCCAAATCCCAAACCAGGGAGCTGCAGTATTAGCACAGCAGTAGGGTGCATGTCTTGCACATTGCTGACCTGGGATAGACTTGGATTTGATCCCTGGCATCCCATGTGATCCTTCAAGCTTGCCAGGAGTGATTTCTGAGAGCAGAGTCAGGAATAACCCCTGAGCATCCCCGGGTATGGCCCCAAAACAAAACAAAACAGAGCCAGAGAGATAGCATGGAGGTAAGGTGTTTGCCTTATATGCAGAAGGATGGTGGCTCGAATCCCGGCATCCCATATGGTCCCCCGAGCCTGCCAGGAGCGATTTCTGAGCATAGAGCCAGGAATAGCCCCTGAGCGCTGGCGGGTGTGACCGAAAAATAAAACAAAACAAAACCAAACAAAAAACAAAAAACCCAAAAACAAAACAAAACAAAACAAATTTCAACCCAATTGTTCTCTAAACTCAGTCCCCTAACCCTAACCCTAATTTATTTATTTATTTTTTTGGTTTTTGGGTCACACTCACCAGCACTCAGGGGCTACTCCTGGCTCCACGCTCAGAAATCGCACTTGGCAGGCTCCGGAGACCATATGGGATGCCGGGATTCGAACCACTGTCCTTCTGCATGCAAGGCAAATGCCCTATCTCCATGCTATCTCTCTGGCCCCTATTTTCACTTTTTTTTGGGGGGAGGGCATACCTGATGATACTCAGGGGCTATTTCTTGCCCAGTGCTTAGGGGATTAGGTGGACTAGGTGCAAGATATATCCTCTGGCCTTTGAGCCATCCTTCTGGCCCTTAATTCTCACTTTAACGAAAGTATTAAGCTTCATTTCAACCTTCCCACTTACCATGGCCTTAGATCCCCAACCCAACCCTCACACTCACCCCAAATCTCACTCACTTTGACCCTGGCCTCAGCATTGTCAGAGCCATGGGCTAGGGGATTCCATTGCCCAGCCATGATGGACACACCCTTGTCTCCTATAAACGAAACTTGAAAACACAATCCCTACTATTTCTCCAACATCTCCAAACCCTGGTGGGATGTTCCTCAGGTATATGTGTCCCAGGAACTTTGCCACATTCTTGCTCCAACTCATGCTCTGACTAACCATGTGCTCCCCTCTCAGGAAATGAGGGCCAGTACACTCTTCTGGGCTCCCAAACATCACTGGGATCCATCAATGGGCAGTGATTACTCATCTATTTTTGCTGCTGTAACACACTCACCACCTACATATTAGCACAAACCACAACCATTCATTCTCCAGAGCCTCAAGAAAGTTGTCAAAAATAAGTCTTAGGGGCTGTTGACCAAGTGTTAGCAGAACCACTTACTACTTCTGGAAGCTCTAAAAGGTTCTGGTCTTTGCCAGTTTCCTGGTTCCTATCACCTTGGTTTCTATCAGTTTCAGGATCTCTGTCTCTCCTTTTGAAGTCTCTGTCCAGTCTCTGTCCTTTCCTGGGGGCTGCTGACATTGTCTGGCTATTATGCCCCTGCCTTTCTGTCCCTGACTCCTGCTGTTCCCCACCCCTGCCATCTACTCTTCTGGAATCACATCTTCCCATCTCTCTCATAGAAGGATGCCTGCGATGACATGGAGGCTCTACCAGGAGAACCCAGAACAACTGTCTCAAGATCTTTCATTTATTTGCCTTATAAGTAGAGAGCCCCCTTTGCCATATAATGGGGAAGCTCCCAGATCCCAGGGAGCAGACCCTGCCTGAGCTTACTTGCAGTAACTTTTGCAGGATCAGACAGGAACCCTGGAAGAGGAAGGCAGACAAGGAAGAGATCAAAGATAGCCGTGAGGTTTGTGGTGTGTTAGCAACCTCATGCCCCACCCAAGCATCCCCAAGGACATTTGGCTGCAGCTGCTGAGGGAACTTCTCTGTGGGATTGGAAACCTCGTGATCAGTTCCCTTTCGTTTCACAAAAGGTCCAGGATACCAGCCCCTGGCTTGACCTTTGATCTTCAAATGTTAGAAATGACTAATTAAAAAAAAAAAAAATCACCAACCCAAGTAAGCAGAAGCTGATCCAAAACCACTAAGAGTGTTTCTCAAGTTTGTTTTGTTTTTGTTTTTGTTTTGTTGTTTTTTGTTTTTTGTTTTGTTTTTGGGCCACACCCATTTGACACTCAGGGGTTACTCCTGGCTATGCGCTCAGAAATTGCTCCTGGCTTGGGGGACCATATGGGACGCCGGGGGATTGAACCTCGGTCCATCCTACACTAGCGCTTGCAAGGCAGATACCTTACCTCTAGCGCCACCTTCCCAGCCCCTACAAGTTTGTTGGATACATGATGCATAGGTGTGTGTTTGTGTATACGTACATGTATATTTGTGTGTGTGCATGTTATCTGTGTGCTTTTTTGTTGTTGTTTTGTTTTGAGGCCACACCCAGCAGCGCTCAGGGGTTACTCCTGACTCTGAGCTCAGAAATCACTCCTGGCAGGCTCAGGGGACCATATGGGATGCTGGGAATCGAATGTGGCTCCGTCCTGGATGGGCTGCGTGCAAGGCAAACACCCTACCGCTGTGCTATCACTTTGGCCCCATGTATGCATTTTTGTGCTGATCTGACGTGGGCAATTGGTCCCTGGTCCCTGGAAGGGTGAGAAGTCTACTGTGGGTCATTTCTGGAAAGATCACCAGAAGGTTGGATAGAACTAGATAGAACTGTCCTTTCCAGGACAGCGTTGTGGCAGCTTCCAAGTCTTTCTGGGTGTCAATGGAGATGGCATCACGGTGGCCGATTGCAGGATGAGGAACCTCTCTCCCGTATGGAGGGAGGAATGAGCAACTCTTGTTCTCTCCATCTTTGATGTGGTTTCTGGGATAGGTGAGGGGAAACTGGGCCCCAGCAGTGAAATAGCCCTGAGCCCAATAAGGGACCCAAACATGGTTGTGCCGGGGTGAAGCCTCATCCCCCACCCTTTCTCCCTAGGTAACTTGACCTTACTTGCAAGACCCCGCCCATTTCTGGGAGGGGTCTTGGAAAAGGTAGATAAGGCCTTTGACCCAGGGGATTGGCTCTTGCCCTTTTGGTCTTTGGCCAGCATGGAGGTCAAATGGAAGATGGCTGAAAGGAGTTAAGATGCAGGGCTAGCTAAGAATAGCAAATGCTTGAAAGGTTATGATAGAGGCCACACATGTGGTGGATAGGGTATGAATAAAGTTGATGCTTCCTGATGCCTGTCTCTGGATGAGTGATTCCGCCATTCACCTAAACCTGGGTCCCACCAGCTGGATGGGGGTTGCGAAGCCACGTGGCCTGGGATGGCAGAGAAAAATTTCTTCATCCTTCACTATCCAGCACCTTTGTTATTTATTTAATGCAACACCCGGGATGGCTTAATATTTGCTCCTTGGCGAGGGGTGGGGGAGCTGTAGCGATAGCACAGTCATAGGGCGTTTGCCTTGCAGGGACTCTAGTTCGATCCCCAGCATCCCATATGGTCCCCCAATCCTGCTAGGAGCGATTTCTGAGCACAGAGCCAGGAGTAAACTCTGAACACTGCCGGGTGTGACCCAGAAGAAAAAAATACATATTTTCTCCTTGGGACCTGTTTAACCACTCACTGGTTAGTCAGATAAAAGACAAATCATTGGGATAGGGGCACAACGGAGAGGGCATTTGCCTTGCACATAGCTGACTTGGGGTTGATCCCTGGTATCTCATATGGTCCCCCGAGCCTGCCAGGAGTAATTTCTGTCAGGAGAACCTACAGGGTGTGGCCAAAAAACAAATAAAAAACCCCAACCCAACAAACAAGACAAATTGTTGCACAATCTCCTTTTGGGAGGGGAAATATCTGCTAATTTATTATTAGCGAATCACTTCTTTTTTTCATTTTGTTTTGTTTTGGTTTTTGGGCCACACCTGGCAGTGCTCAGGGGTTAATCACGGATCTGCGCTCAGAAATCACTCCTGGCAGGTTCAGAGGACCATATGGGATACTGGGGATCGAACCCAGGTTCGTTCCAGGTCAGCCACATGCAAAGCAAATGTCCTACCACTGTGCTATCGCTTTGGCTAGCGAATCACTTCTTAAGTGAATAGACACATATGAATCCTGTTGTTGGCTTTTAATTCAGCAGAAAACAATCCTCAGATGTGCTGTCATTTTTTTTTTTTTTTTGGGCCATTCCCAGTGGCGCTTAGGGGTTTCTTCTGGCTCTGCGCTCAGAAATCACTCCTGGCAGGCTTGGGGGACCATATGGGATGCCAGGAATTGCATCAGGGATTTGGTTTGGCTGTGTGCAAGGAAAATGCCCTACCCCTGTGCTATCACTCCAGTCCCAGTTGTACTAATTTTTTTTTTTCTGACTTGCCAGTTCATCATGCTTTCCCTGGGGCCAGTCCTCCCTGCCCCATAGACCCTCTTACATCTGGCTCTTCTCCCTTCCAAGAACTGCTTATGAGAAATTCCAGGAGGCTCATAAAAGTCTTGGATTCCATTCCCATCCCACATGATCTTTTGAACATCCCTGAAGAGGCAACTCTAAGCCCAAGGGAGTAGCCCTGATGCACCACCAGGTGTGGCCCCAAAGCCCTTTTGACATCCCCAACTTTCCAGAACTTTCTAGAAAAGGTTCCTACTCCCCTGGCAAGCCCTTCACCCCAGGACTACTTTGAAAATTTCTTCTCTTCCAGTCTTGTATTTAGGTTTGTAATCTCTCGAGATTATCCTTGATTTGATTTTATTAACTTATTATTTCCTGGGCCTCCCAAACTGTGCGTAGGGGGCTGAGGGGCTCTCCTGGAGAGACTCGACCCACCAAACCCTGCAGTTCAGTGCTCAGGCAGAGGCCATGTCTGCCAGTGCTGCCTAGGATCAAATTTTGGTCCTCACATAGGCTGGCCATTTACCTCTGACCCTAGAATTAGTGCCTCAGCCTCTAGATTTGAAATTTTTATTTGTTTGTTTGTTTGGTGCGATACCCAATGGTGCTCAGGGTGACTCCTGATTTTGTGCTCAGGAATCACTCCCAGGGATATTTGAGGATTGTAAGTAGTGACTGTGTGTGTGGTTAGTGCTTAAATTTCTGTACTATCACTCCACCCTGATTGGATTTATTTTAATCTACAAAAGAGACTGAGTAAGGATATGTAACTGCTCATTTGTGGGATATAATAAAGGATATTATGATATTAATATCCAGAGATAATAAGAGACGAGGGCCAGGAGGACCAGTTCATGGGAGGAAGCTTGTCACAAAGAGCAGAGGAGTGCAGTTAGGGCAGAGAAGGGACCACTGTGACAATGAGAGCTGGAAATGATCGCTCTGGACAAGAACTGGGTGCTGAAAGGAAATAAAATGGTAAGTATGATGTTCCTTCAGTAACGTTTAGTGTGTGCTGCTACAGTGTTGAGAGAGAGAGAGAGAGAGAGAGAGAGAGAGAGAGAGAGAGAGAGAGAGAGAGAGAGAGAGAGAGAGAGAGAGATGTCTTCCCCAAAGGCAGGCAGGAGGGGAAAACTGGGGACATTGGTGGTGGGAAATGTGCACTGGTGAAAGATGTTGGACACTCTATAACTCTATAACTAAAACTCAATCATGAACAATTTTGTAACTGTGTATGTCACAGTGATTCAATTACATTATTTATTAAAAATAAAATGAAACATAAAAGAAAACAAAATATATATACATATATACATACATACATATATATTTATATATATATATACATATATAGTACCTTGGGCCAGGCTTGGGAACTAGATGCATTGCCAGGGATCAAATCAGGCTGCTAAAAGGCCAGCACTAACCTCTGGGTTTTCTCTCTCTCTCTCTCTCTCTCTCTCTCTCTCTCTCTCTCTCTCTCTCTCTCTCTCTTGCTTTTTGCCCATACCTGGTGACACTCAGGGGTTACTCCTAGCTATGCACTCAGAAAACTTCCTTGGCTTGGGGGACCATATGGAACACTGGGGGGTCGAACCGTGGTCAGTCCTAGGCTAGTGGGTGCAAAGCAAACACCCTAGCTCTTGCGCCATCGCTCCAGCCCCTTCTCTCTTATGTTGGGGGCCATACCCGATGCCACTCAAATGTTACTCCTGGCTCTGTGCTCATAAATCACTCCTGACAGGCTCGGGGGATCATATGAAATGCAGGGGATTGAACCTAGGTCAGCCGTGTGCAAGGCAAATGCCCTACCCGCTGTACTATGGCTCTGGCCCTCCTTTTTTTTTTTTTTTTTTTTTGGTTTTTGGGCCACACCGGGCGGTGCTCAGGGGTTACTCCTGGCTGTCTACTCAGAAATAGCTCCTGGCAGGCACGGGGGACCATATGGGACACCGGGATTCGAACCAACCACCTTTGGTCTTGGATCGGCTGCTTGCAATGCAAACACCGCTGTGCTATCTCTCCGGGCCCTCCTTTTTTTTTTTTAAGTCTCTCCATTCTTATGCATTAGGCTTTGGATCATACTGATGGAGTTATATAGAGGTATGGATAGGCTTTCTGCAATGCCATCTTTATTAATTTCAACATGGCATCTGATTCAGGGACAGATGTCCACCTTGAGGTAACCCCATCCCTACTTCTGCTAGCAAGTAGTACAGATATTTAAAAAAAAAAAAAAAAAAGAACATAGTACTGTTGGGGTCGGAGAGATAGCATGGTAGGGAGAATCTTTGCCTTGCCTTGCATGTGGCCACCCTGGGTTTTATCCCCAGCATCTCATACAGTCCCCTGTTACCATCAGGAGTAATTCCTGAGTGCAGAGCCAGGAGTAACCTCTGAACACTGCTGGATATGGTCCCCAAGCCAACCTTTACTGGGATTTGCTATCATCCTCACTCTATAAAAGATTAAGTTTCCTTGAATATCCTGGGGTGTACAGCTGGAATAAACAATTCCTAGAGTGTGGGTACAATTCCCCCAATCTGTAAATGTCCTTGTCTTGCACTGTTTTCTCTTTCAGTTTGACCTCAGATGCTGTGTTGATGGAGTTGGATTATGGGTGGAAGTTTGGCAATTTCTATTGAGATGGGACAGTGTAGCCCAGGCACAATGGAGGTCTAAAATTGGTCACCAGCAGTACCCCTTGAGAGCCCAAGTTTGTAGCTTTTGCCCATTTCTGTGGTGTACAAGCTGATTTCAAGCTTCACACACTGTTGCTAAGGGTGGAGCTCGAAAACTGTGGTAGTCTTGCTGGTGGGGCATTTCACACACTCAGATATCATGGACTCTGTAATTTCAAGGGCAGAACTGAGGGGGCAGAGTAATAGCACAGCAGATAGGAAATTTGCCTTGCATGTAGTTGATCTAGGTTTAATTCCTGATATCCCATCCCATATGATCCTCCGAGCCCACCCAGAGTGATTACTGAATGCAGAGCTAGGTGTAACCCCTAAGCATGGCCGAATGTGACCCAACCTCCACCCCCAAACAAAACAAAACAAACAAAAAAGGACAGACATTGGGGCCAGAGCGATAGCATAGCAGTAGGGCGTTTGCCTTCCTTGTTCGAGCGAGGTCAGATCTGTAAGTGAGCTGGTGTTGAGACCCTTCTTCAGCCTTCACTGCATGGCACTTATTTTTTTTTATTGGAAAGGCATTTTAATTCCTTTTCAAAAATATATAGCAAGCATATATGTGGGTATCCCCTCCCCCAACTTCTTGTGTATCCCACCTGAATGATCAGAACCGCTCACACCTGGAATAGGCGGGAAGAAGAGTCTGTCTGGGGGGAGAGAGGGGATAAGAAGGAGAGTTAGAGAGAGAAGAGGCAGATGCAGTTGCGATATGGATAGCAGCAAGGGTGAGTCAGCAAGGAAGCCTGGAGAGCAGCTGAGGGGGAGACAGGCAGAGAAAGCCAGAAAAGGAGTGGAGAAGTGGCTGCTTGGAAAAGGCTTAGCATAAAAGCCATGTGAGGAAATGTACATGGCAGCTAGGACCATGAAAGAAAACTGGCTGACTCCTGGAACTTCATCTGATGGCTTTTTGAATTTCTCTGCCGTCACCCTGCAACCTTCAGACCCGCCAGGCCCTAAGGGCTGTAGGAGCCGGGCCAGGCCAAGCAGAGAAAGGCCTCACCATCCCCTTACCAACACATGTGGACTGTCTCTTTATATTAAAACAACACATATATATTTTTTCTTTTTTTTTTTTTTTTTTTTTTGGTTTTTGGGTCACACCCGGCGGTGCTCAGGGGTTCCTCCTGGCTGTCTGCTCAGAAATAGCTCCTGGCAGGCACGGGGGACCATATGGGACACCGGGGTTCGAACCAACCACCTTTGGTCCTGGATTGGCTGTTTGCAAGGCAAACGCCGCTGTGCTATCTCTCCGGGCCCATATTTTTTCATTTTTATCAAGACCAACATGAATCACAAGTCTTTCACAGTTGTGTTCTAACCAACATGAATCACAAGTCTTCACAGTTGTGTTCTAGGTACATAGAGACAGTGAAGTAGGGCCATTTCCACCACTAGTGTTGAAAAGGGACATGAATGAGTTAAAAAGTTTAAAAAGTCTCTGCATATGCCCAGAAAGCCCCCAAAAGGTTAAGGTGACCGCAACTGAAAATTCACTGAACCTGTGCAACCTGTTAACCTGTTATTGTGTCTGCGATAAATGTTCCAAATGTTCCCTGAAATGTAAAAGTCACTAAACTTCCTGAATTCAACGGTCATGCTGTGTTCTGTAAATTTTCCATTGTCCTGGAGTGTTATAAAAGAACTGCTGGATTTGGGATCCAGGCGCTCACCCTCTAGCCATATGGCCATGCTGGGTGCCCAGGCATATATGCTTGAACAATAAACCTTTTGCTTTTGCATGAACTTCGAGTCTTGGTGTCGTGAACAGCTCTCCGGTCCTTTCAGTGTTTGTTGACTTCCCTCACCATAGTTCCCAGCATGCCTCCTATATCTCCATCCTTAGCCCGCTGGACTGCTAGTGTTAACAGGTCCCTTTTGTATGTAGCTTGTTGTAGTTTGGGTCTCTTGATTCTATTGTTGACTTTGGTTTGGGTATATAGGTCTGACCATTTTTTATTTCCACTCAATGCTCCTGAGACCGGTTGGCCCCTGGATCCCCTCACTTTATTTTTTCTTGCATGTGCACTTTCGAGGCACCCCCTGTTCCTCATTGGGTGGTCCTGAGTCACTAAGGGATGGAAAGATGCTGAATGGACTGGAAAACTCATTCATTCCCCGCTCTCTCATTGCAGTGCCCTCGGAAAGCCCTTCCTGCTCTACGTGGCCTTGGCTCATATGCACGTACCCTTACCCAGACCCCAGAACTTGGCCATCTCTGGGGACCTAGGGCCCTATGCGGCGGGCCTCCGGGACATGGACAGCCTGGTGGGCCAGATCAAGGACGAAGTTGACCGCACAGCCAAAGGAAACACACTGCTGTGGTTTGCAGGTGAATGAGTCCAGCCCAGCTAGCTTTGGCGAGATATTTTTTGGAGAAGGTCACACCAGCAGTGCTCAGGGGCTCCTCCTGGCTCTATGCTCAGAAATCACTCCTGGCAGGCTCCGGGGGACCATATGGGATGCTGGGATTCTAACCACCGTCCTTCTGCATGCAAGACAAATGCCTTACCTCCATACTATCTCTCTGGCCCCTAGCCTTGGTGAGATGTGTAGGATAATCCTGGTGCTGATTCAGGCAAAAGAGCGAATGGGCTAGCAGTTTGCTTCTGTGATCCTGTTGAACTGAGGTCGGGGTGGGGGGTGCGGTGGGGGGGAGGGCTTCTCAGAGCGGGGGTGCTCTTACCCTGGCTAGGACTCAGGGGCTTGAATGAGAAGCAGTGTCTAGGGACCTCAGGGATTGAACTCACATTTGCACAGATAGCTGGTTTCCTGCTGTCGATACCACCCCTCTGGATATTGCTCCTTTTTTAAATTAAATTTGTTTTAGGGCCACACTAAGTGATGCTCAGGCATAGGCTTAGTCTGCACTCAGGAGTTAGCTCCTGGAGGTGCTAGGGGACCAGGTGGAATGCCAGGGATCGAAACCGAGTTAGCTGCATGCAAAGCAAATGCTCTCCCTGCTGTACTACTGCTCTGGGCCTCTGGCTATTGCTTCTGATTGGCCCTGGGGTTCCTGCAGTGGCTCTGAGCTCTCATGTCATCAGATTCCCCCAGCTTTAAGATGATGTTTGTTCCCTGATCACCAGCTCAACCTTAGGAGCTGAGCCAATGAATCATGTAAAGGTCCAATCCTGGAGGCCAGAGTGATAGAGGATAGTGGATAGAGCCCTTACCTTGCACGCAACTGATCCTGATTTGATCCCTGGTACTACATGTGGCTCCTCAGCCCTGCCAGAAGTGATCCCTGAGCTCAGAAACAAGAATAAGCCCTGAGGACCGCTGGGTGTGACCGTAAGTCCAAAACACAGCACCCTCCTCCAAATCAAACTTGTAAGAGCTTGTAAGAGGATCAACTCCCTAGCATGTTTGGATTACAAGCTCATGACTGGAAAGCTCTGGATGCATTTTTGCTGCTCAAGATAAGCAGGATTTATGGCAGAAATGCCAAGGTAGTGGGCCCGGAGAGATAGCACAGTGGCGTATGCCTTGCAAGCAGCCGATCCAGGACCAAAGGTGGTTGGTTCGAATCCCGGTGTCCCATATGGTCCCCCATGCCTGCCAGGAACTATTTCTGAGCAGACAGCCATGAGTAACCCCTGAGCACTGCCGGATGTAACCCAACAACTAAAAAAAAAAAAAAAAAAAAAAAGGAAATGCCAAGGTGGGACCTTTTTGGGGGCAAGAACTGCCCTGTGAATGGCCTTTGATCCTGTCCCCCACTAGACTCAGGTTAATGGGGCTAGAGGAGACAGAACTGACCCAAAGGAGGGTCACTGACTCAGTCTGTTGACCGGACTGTGTTGCTTCTTTCATTTCCAGGAGACAATGGCCCGTGGGCTCAGAAGTGTGAGCTGGCTGGCAGTGTGGGCCCTTTCACAGGATCATGGCAAACTCACCAAGGTAGGGGGCCTCGACTGGGGTGGGGGATCCCATGGTGGTGTCCAAGTGGGGATGTGGGAGTCTGACTTTGGGAAAAGTGATGAATGAGGGGCAAGGAGCTCACCAGTGTCCCACCTTGAGCTGGAACAAATGTGGCTGGAGAGGGTCCAGCTGGACCACCCTTTCCTTTCTCCCTCTCGAGATTCATTTTTCCCATGCCAATCACTGGTCTTCCCAACAACATGCTTTGGTTTGCCCATCATCTTGCTGTGCTTCAGTTTTCTTCTTCCTTTCTCTCTCCTTTTCTCAATAGCTAGGCCTCACTTATCCAGTACATTCAGGAGATATTTAGTGCCTGAATGAATATACCAGTGTTTTTGTTTGTTTGGGGGTAGTGTTCAGGGGATTGAACCTGGGTCAGCTGTGTGCAAGACAAATAAATGCCTAACCCACTGTGCTGTCACTCCAGCCCCATACCAAGTATTATGATGCATCATCATCCAAGCTGGCTGTAATGAGAATCAGGGAACATGGACTCCATCTGCAGAACTAGAGGCTCAGAGAAGCTCAGTTACTCACCCAGAGTCACCCAGTTTGGGAGGACAGAGCCATCCTGATGTTGGGTCAGATTTCTCTCTATATATAAATGCCCTTCAGGTCCAGCTCATCTTTTTCTACCTGAATTTCTCTTGTCAACTGGGAACAACTCAACCAAGTGAACCTAAAGCTTGAAAACTTGGCCAGTTAGTGCATCAATCCCTTCTATGAACCCTTGTCTTCAAAGGTACCATCAGCCAACTGCAGAGAGATATGTATAAATGTGCTCAGTTTGGGAGATCTTTGTTGGTTTATTTTGTTTTGGGGCCACATCCAGTGGTGTTCAATGCTTACTCCTGGCTCTCCACTTAGGAATCACTCCTGGCATATTCAAGGGACTCCATAGAATGCTGGGAACTGAACCTTAGTTGGCTGATGCAAGGCAAATGTCCTACCTCTGAGCTTTCTCTCCGGCCCCACTTTGAGAGATCTAAGGACAAAAAAAAATAGTTGAAAATTTCCCAAGTGTCCATCAAAAGGATGAGATGTGCTTGAAGAAATGATTGCATAGTACCTTCATTTGAAGGAACCCTGGGGCAGGCAGGGGGGCTGGTTCCAAGGGCTGGAGCAGGCTCTGTATGCTTGGGTTCAGTTCTTGGCACCATATGGTCCTTGAGCATTTTTAGATATGCCCTGCCAGGTACCAGACCTGGGTGAATGGATCTGAAGCAGGGGCAAATTAATATTAATAAAGCAAGAGAGACATAAGAGAGAAAATCATGGGATCAGGGCCCCCACACCCTTCTAGACTGAGAGCCCCGACTGTCCTCTATGTACATAGCTAAGGGTATTTTTTCCTGGATGTTTGTATATCCAACATGCTCCTCACCCCCAATTAAAGAAATAGTGTCCACTGAAATGTTACTGGCTGGGAAACATCTCAAATATTTTATTGGAGAATAAGGCAGATTGAAAAAAAATTAAGGATCATTAAATTTGCTTGCATAAAATAAGTATGTTTTTCGGGAAAGCTCTTTTCCCCCCTATTTTTTCCCTAATTTTTATTATGACACATTGATTTATCAAGTTATTTTAGACATTAGATATTCTTTTATTATTATTATTATTATTATTTTGGGTCACACCCGGCAGCGCTCAGGGGTTACTCCTGGCTCTATGCTCAGAAATCACTCCTGGCAGGCTCAGAGAACCATATGGGACGCCAGGATTCAAACCACCAACCTTCTGCATGGAAGGCAAATGCCTTACCTCCATGCTATCCCCAAGCCCCTGGCATTAAACATTCAAATACCAATCCCACCACCAGTGTGACCTTCCTTTCACCAGTGCCCAAGTTTCACACCTACCATCTAACCTGCCTCCATGTAGGCATATACAAATGTACGTCCTCTTGCTTATCACAGCACAAAGTCAAATGGAAGCATCAAAACTTAGACCAAGGGCCCGGAGAGATAGCACAGCGGTATTTGCCTTGCAAGCAGCCGATCCAGGACCAAAGGTGGTTGGTTCAAATCCCAGTGTCCCATATGGTCCCCCGTGTCTGCCAGGAGCTATTTCTGAGCAGACAGCCAGGAGTAACCCCTGAGCAACGTGGCCCAAAAACCAAAAAAAAAAAAAAAAAACCAAAAAAAAAAAAACCTTAGACCAATATGAGTGAGTTTGAAATGATTGTTCTTTCTCTCCAGGGTTTACTAATATCAGTGTCTAAGGATTTATTGGGCTATGGGTAGTGCCAGGTGAGCCTTCTATATTACTGTTTAGAGTCACTGAGCTTGGTGGATTACTGTGGAACTTTCCCCATCAGATTTCCTGTTAAATTACTAGGCTGACATTTCAATAAAATATTGAAGTGTCTTGTCACTGTGTGGTCCAGAATTTATAGATCTGAAACAAATGTTGTGGCTTGTCAGTTTGATAAGGTCAAGTTGTGGAGCTGGGCTGTTTTTGTCAGAGGGTGTAGGGTGTGGTGTTGGGCTGCTGTAGTGCGTCTAGAAAAAGGAATCTTCCCTTCAGCTTTCTGAGAATGTCACAGAGGATAAACCAGGAGCAGACTACCTGACAAGTCTCAGCAGCCATTATTTTCTTTTGGAGTTTGGTCTGTTTTTTTTTTTTTTTTTGACAAGTCTTGAAAGAAGCAAAGCTTCCAGAAAATGAGTATCAATTTCCTATAGGTAAGTTAGAGAGGGTTTAAGTGTGAACGTCCCACATCCTCTCCCCCCCACCCCAAATTGGTATTATTTGTCCTAAGAAATGATGGGGGTGAAACCATAGTATAATGAGTAGGCTTCATGCAGCCGACCTGGGTTTTCATTCCTGGCATTGCACGTGATCTTGCAAGCCTGCCAGGAATGGTTCTTAAGCACAGAGCCAGGAGTAATCCCTGACCATTGCCCAGGCATGGCCCTAAAACAAAACAAAAAACAGAAATGAAAATATGCTGTCTAGAGAGATGGCTCCAAGGACCGAGTGACTGCCACCAGCCCACACAGATGTTGAAACCCCTGAGCATCATTAGTAAACACCCAGCACAGATGTGGTAACCCCTTTCCCCAAATTAAAACGTCCTGCAGCTGTTAAGCCAGCTGTACTCTTTCCCTGGGGAGCTGGGGTGTAAGAGTTGCAAGCAGCAAACCCCTAGGGAGTGTCTCTAGCCTGTTATATATATAGATATAGATAGATAGATAGATAGATAGATAGATAGATAGATAGATAGATAGATAGATAGATAGATAGATAGATAGACAGATATAGGTGGCCTTCAGGGATGTTGAGGACAGCACATTGCAGGGAACATTCATCTACCTCATGCTGCTCTGCTCAGCCTTGAACAGGTATGGAGGTGTTTCTGGAAAGAACTGGGGCACAGCAGCCAAGTTATCTTGGAATAAAGAGCATGTCATTGAGACTCTGTGCTGGGCAGGTTTAAGACCTCTGGCTGCCAAGAAGCAGGGCTTTGCCCGGCTCAAAGTAGATGAGTTGGAAGCTGTGGTGACTGAAAAGTGGCTTATCTCAGATGGTTGGGGGTGCGGGATCCAACATCAGAGCCTCTAGGTGGGCTCCATCCTGGCCCACAGCTAGTAAATGCTGCTGCAAAAATGACATTCTGACCCAAGGGAGATATATCTAGGTGGCCTTGGGCAGGTGACTCCTACTTACTCTAGCTCTCTTTAGAGCTGGGGCCTGTGCAGTCTCCATGTCAGAGGACACCTGCCTGTTTTACAATAATCTGGCAGAATATAGGGGCCACTGGAAATGGGAACTTTGGTACATACGTCTTTGGCCGGTGCTGACTGGCATTTCATTGCCACTGATGTTTCTCCAATGGGGTCCCTGGTAGATTTGATCAGGAGACAGTGGGGTCTATGGCAAAGGCTGGTGCTTGGAGATTGGGGCAATGGGATTGCCTCTGCCTCCAGCTCAGCAACCAGATTAGGGTGCTTCCTCACTGAGGGCATTCTGGGGTGGCTCTTCCCTTCTTTTTATTTTTTTTTTTTTGATTTTTGGGTTACACCCAACAGCACTCAGGGATTACTCCTGGCTCTACACTCAGAAATTGCTCCTAGCAGGCTTGGGGGACCATATGGGATGCATGGATTCAAACCACCAGCCTTCTGCATGCAAGGCAAACGCCCCACTCCATGCTATCTCCCCAGCCCCTGGCTCTTCTCTTTCTCAGTGGTGCCCCCCCTCCCAGAAGGAACATTGCACTTCGGTTTTGGTTGCTGGCAAAGTAGCCCAGGAAAAATCGCTAGGAGGTGGGGGGAATTTCCACAGAGGCCTAGAGAATGGTTTGTAAGAGAGATTAAAGATAAAAGACATTACTGTAATAACACCCAGAGACTATAGAGATGAGGGCTGGATATGAATCTTACCACAAGAGTGGTGAGTGCAGTTAGAGAAATAACTACACTGACAACTATCATGACAATGGCAGTGAGTGAGAGAAATAGAATGCCTGTCTCAAAGACAGGCAGGGATGGGGGAGGAGGGAGATGAGAGGCATTGGTATTAGGAAGGTTGCACTGGTGAAGGGGGTGTTCTTTTTTATAAATGAAACACAACTACAAACATGTTTGTAATCATGATGCTTAAAGAAAGATATTAATTAAAAATAAAAGAATCCTGGGGCCGGGAAGGTGGCGCTAGAAGTAAGGTGTCTGCCTTGCAAGCGCTAGCGTAGGACAGACAGTGGTTCAATCCCCCGGCGTCCCATATGGTCCCCCCAAGTCAGGGGCGATTTCTGAGTGCATAGCCAGGAGTAACCCCTGAGTGTCAAACGGGTGTGGCCCCCAAAAGAATCCTGATTGGGGGGGGGGAGAGGGAGAGAGAGAGAGAGGGAGAGAGAGAGGGAGAGAGAGAGGGAGAGAGAGAGAGAGAGAGAGAGAGAGAGAGAGAGAGAGAGAGAGAGAGAGAGAGAGAGAGAGAGAGAGAACTTGCCTACCCTGGATTTCCTGGTGCCTTGGTGTCTGGCTGCCCCTTTCATTGGAAACCCTAAACCCTGAGGTCTCCAAGCTAAAGTCCAGGAGACAGGGGGCTGGGTGAGGGTGAAATCTGGTTCCTTGGTGGGGGGCAGGCTGTCTCAGAAAAAGATGACCTCTGATCTCCTCTCTCAGTATCTTATCTTCCACCAACACCTAGTCCTTCCTAATAAGGGAAGTTTTGAAATCTTGAACCGGGTTGAAGGAGGTGGATGGGGCCCTGTTCACTGAGGGAAGAACTTTACCCTCTGAGATCCTGTCCATGAACCCCTCCCAGTTCTCCTTCCCCTTAGTGTTTTCTTTGGGGCTCACATCTGACATTGCTTGGAGGGTTGCTCCTGGTGGTGCTCAGGTACAGTGCTTGGTTGGAACCCAGACCTCTTATAGGCATCACCTTTGAGGAAATTTTGACTTTTTTTTGGGGGGGGGCATACCTGGTGCTGCTCAGGGATTGCTCTTGGCAGTGTTTGGAGGGGGGACCATAAAGGTTTTAGGATTGAATTTGGGTTGATCACATTCAAGGCAAATAACATCTGCTGCACTAGCTCTTTGGTTCCCTATTTGGGGGGGGGGGTCATACCCAGTAGCACTCAGAGTTACTCCTGTCTCTGTGCTCAGAAATTACTCCTGGCAGGCTTGAGGAACCAAATGGGATGCTGGAGATCAAACCCAGGTCAGCTGCAAGTAAGGCAGGTGCCTTCCCACTGAGTTATCACTCTGGCCTTATGGATCCCTGTTTTTTTATTCTGTCAGACGGCTGGGCCTCACCTAGGGGTACCCAGGCTATTGGTGCTCAGGGCTACCTGGGGACCATAAGATGGTAGCTATCAAACTGGCGTTGGTGCATGCAAGACTATCTTATGTCTCTATCTGAACCTTTGAAGCATCTCTCTAGCCTTTCCTTTTTCCCTCCCTCCCTCCCTCCCTCCCTCCCTCCCTCCCTCCCTTCCCTCCCTCCCTCCCCCTTCCTTCCCTCCCCTCCCTCCCCTCCCTTCTCTCCCTTCCTTTCTTCCCTCCCTCCCTCCCTCCCTCCTTCCCTCCTTCCCTCCTTCCCTCCTTCCTTCCTTCCTTCCTTCCTTCCTTCCTTCCTTCCTTCCTTCCTTCCTTCCTTCCTTCCTTCCTTCCCTCCCTCCCTCCCTCCCTCCCTCCCTCCCTCCCTCCCTCCCCCCTTTCTCCCTCCCTCCCTCCTTCCTTCCTTCCTTCCTTCCTTCCTTCCTTCCTTCCTTCCTTCCTTCCTTCCTTCCTTCCTTCCTTCCTTCCTTCCTTCCTTCCTTCCTTCCTTCCTTCCTTCCTTCCTTCCTTCCCTCAACAAACAGCCCGGTATCTACAGTGGGGCAGAAACACAGAGCCATAGCTGTGGCCTTAAGGTCCCATCACGTAGCACCTTGTTTCATTCAAGCCTAGAACCACTGAACCTCGAATTTTCTAACGCTAGTCCCATGAGTGCAGCCAAAATGCTACCTGAGAGCATGGAGCAAGGCAGGGCCCAGAGCCTTCCTCTACTAGACCTTCTGGGTCAGAAAGTCAAGGGGTTGGATCCACTGAGGAGAGTTTTAACGATTCCACCAAAGATCCAGGTTACCTTTTGGCTAGCACCACCTTAGAGCTGGCCACCCAGGCCAGACACAGGCCTCTGATGGCCCTTTACAGTTAAATTAACATCCAACTAATCCACCTCTGAAGGGCACAGAAGTCACCAGAGCTTGGGAAATGGTGCTGGAGAAGGAAACCAGGAAAGTCCAATTTCAGTGCTGCAGAAAGATGAGGGCCTGAGCGATAGCACCTTGCATGCACTTGACCTGAATTCAGTCTCTACCATCTCATATGGTCCCTCAAGCCTGCCAGGAATAATTCCTGAGTGCAGACCCAAGAGTAACAAACCTTTAAGCATTGCCCAGAATGCCCCTTCCCCACAAAAAGAGACATGTGAGACTGGGCAGGCAGGTGCTTAGGTTAACAGGGCGAGAGTCCCAGGTTGAAGAGAGCAACGACCACCCCCACAATGGGAAGGGAGCAGGAGGCTTCCTGGGTAGTTTGAAGAAAGATTTGCAGGGATTTACAGGGGAGGATGCGGAGAGCAGAGGTCCCGGCAGGAGGAGCTGCCCAGCCGTCCAGAGTCCAGAGTCCCAGAGAGCAGAAAGGGCGAGATGAGGCCAGGGCGAAAGCCAGGGCCGAAATCCAAGGCCGTGTCTTCAAGGTTAAGCTTAACTCAGTTAGAAGGAAATGAGGGATTGCACTGGAGGTTCAGAGGGAGTGGACTAACGGGGGTCATTAGATAGCTGCGGGGCTTGCTTAGAGCCTGGCAAATGTGAGGTCCAGAGCCCCCTTCCCAGTGATGCCACCATACCTTGTGCCAAGCTCTAACCTGGGAGCTCTGTTTTCTTTAGCCTGGGATGCTAAATACACTTTTTTTTAGCCATACCCACCTGTGCTTGGGGTTACTCCTGGCTCTGTACTCAGAAATCACACCTGGCAGGCTTGAGGGACCATATGGGATTCCGAGGATTAAACCCGGGTTGGCCACATTCGAGGCTAATGCCCTACCTGCTGTGCTATTGCTCCAACCCATATATTATTACTTTTAAAAAATAAAATTATGTAATTGTATCATTGTGAGATACACAGTTATAAAGTTGTTCATGATTGAGTTTCAGTCATGCAATGTCCAACACCCTTCATCAGGGTATATTTTGTGCCATCAATGTCCCTAGTTTTCCTCCTGTCCTCCCCCTGAGCTCCTTGCTGCCTGCCTCTGGAGCATACCTTCTCTCTCTCTCTCTCTCTCTCTCTCTCTCTCTCTCTCTCTCTCTCCTCTCTCTCTCTCTCTCTCTCTCTCTCTCTCTCTCTCTCCTTTTAGATAGTGTGGTTTGCAATATTGAAGGGTTAACATGTCTATCACTTTTTGTTCTTGTTTTTGGGCTACACTTGGTGGTGCTCAGGGGTCACTCCTGGTTCTATGCTCAGAAATCGCTCCTGGCAGGCTCCGGGGACTATATGGGATACCGGGATTCGAACCACTGTCCTTCTGCATGCAAGGCAAATGCCCTACCGCCATGCTATCTCTTCAGGCCCCATGCCTATCACTTTATCTCCTTTCAGCACCCAGCTCTTGTCTAGAGTGATCATTTCCAACTCTCATTGCCAGAGTGCCCGTTCTCTGTCCCAATTGTACTTGCCTATCTTTCTGACAAGCTTCCTACCAAGGACTGGTCCTCCTAGCCCTCATCTCTATTACCTTTGTCCTTTAACCTATTTCTGGCTGCTTTGCACACCTTGGATGAGTGGAATTCTTCATCCCTGCGAACAAATATCAACGTTTAAGCTGATGTGCAAGCACCACAGCCAGGACTCAGAGACCGTCCCTGGCAGAGTGTCACAAACACCGAAGCCAAGTATGCCCAAGGTTATCACAATAGCTGCACTGGCAGAGGGAAATGGGGAGAAAACAGAAATGGAATGGGTGAGAGGTAGGTCCGCCTTCTAGAATGGAGGCTGCACAGAAGTAAGAGGAAATTAAAATGGTCATCCTAGGCCGGAGAGATAGCACAGTGGTAGGGCATTTGCCTTGCATGCAGCCCATCCAGGACGGGTGGTGGTTTGAATCCCGGCATTCCATATGGTCTCCATGCCTGCCAGTCGTGATTTCTGAGCACAGAGCCAGGAATAATCTCTGAGTGCCACTGAGTGTGGCCCAAAAACCAAAAATAAAATAAAATTGTCCTCATAAGACATACTGTTGAGTAAAGTAATGCTATCTCAATTAAAAACTTTTATCTCTTGGGGACCAAAACAGTGGCACAGCAGTAGGGCATTTGCTTTGCACGCAGCTGACCTAGGACGAACCACAGTTTGATCCCCCAGTGTCCCATATAGACCCCCAAGCCAGGAGCGATTTCTGAGTGCATAGCCGGGGTAACCCCTAAGCATCACTGGGTGTGGCCCCAAAACAAACAAACTTGTATCACAATTAAACATTTTTTTTTTGGGCCACACCTATTTGACGCTCAGGGGTTACTCCTGGCTATGCGCTCAGAAATCGCCCCTGGCTTGGGGGACCATATGGGACACCAGGGGATCGAACCATGGTCCTGATCCTTGGCTAGCGCTTGCAAGGAAGACACCTTACCTCTAGCGCCACCTTCCCGGCCCCAACATTTTTTATTTAGGGTCTGGAATGATAGTACACAGAGAAAGGCACCTGCCTTGCATGTGGCAGACTAGTGTTGGTCCTCAGCATCCTATATGACCCCCTTCCACCTCCCAGCATCATCAGAAGTAATTTCTGAGTGCAGAACCAGGAGTGGCCCAAAAAACAGAAAAAGGAAGGAAGGAAGGAAGGAAGGAAGGAAGGAAGGAAGGAAGGAAGGAAGGAAGGAAGGAAGGAAAGAAGGAGAAAGAAAGAGACCAGCATCTGGGCACCTCTAACCTTCAAATTTAAGGGCTAAGGCTCCAGTGGTGGGCAACCTTTTTTTTCAACTGAGCCAACTCTCACCAAAACCATGATTGAAATTTATTTTGAGAGCCACATTTTTTTTTTGTTTTTAGTATTTTGGGGGGGGGGGTTACACCCGGCGGTGCTCAGGGGTTACTCCTGGCTGTCTGCTCAGAAATAGCTCCTGGCAGGCTCAGGGGACCATATGGGACACCGGGATTCGAACCAACCACCTTTGGTCCTGGATCGGCTGTTGCAAAGCAAACGCCACTGTGCTATCTCTCCGGGCCCGAGAGCCACATTTTTAAAACCTAAAATACATAGGATGGTATATTGTTTTTAGTTTCAATAAGTTTTTATTGAGAGTATTCTGCATGCAAGTATCCACATAGGTCCGTGTTGTGTATGTAAACATTTCCATGGGATTATTATGTTACTGATCCTACCCTGATTGGTGATTGTGCCCTACCCTAGGGTGTGACCTGGCATTCTGCTCCCACCCTAGGGTGGTACCTGATTCGGATGTATAAAAGCAAGGGTCTGTGGAAGGCATGAGCTTTTTCTGGGGCTGATTCTAGGGCTTTTGCTTCAGCCTTATCCATGGAATAAAGTTAAGGTCTCCTAAAGCCTGACTGCCTGTGAGTTTTCTACCCGCCGCTATCGCCTCAGAATTGCCAGCTGAAAAGGGTGGCAGATGCGTGGCCTGAGCTGGAGGAGAAAGACCTCATCCTCCATCCCTCCATCAGTCAGCCCCATAAAGGACTGACTTGTTGGTCGGAAGGATACAAATAACACAACTAATAAAACAAAAACTATAGAACAATATTATTTATAGGTAACGTTAAAATCCATAAAATTTGCTTTACGATGTAGAGAAAATTACATCCTGACAATGGCTGACAAAGTCACAAACACTAATGTGAATATTGGCCTTGGTTCTGATCAGAGCTGTGTGGAGTCGGTCACCCGGGCTGCACACAGGGTGCGCACTAACAGAGGCTAACTAACAGAGGAGCAGAGTCCTGACTCCTGGAGCAGCCGCCTGGCACACAGAGGAGCCGCATTAAAAATTTAGTGTAGGGGCCCGGAGAGATAGCACAGCAGCATTTGCCTTGCAAGCAGCCTATCCAGGACCAAAGGTGGTTGGTTTGAATCCCTGTGTCCCATATGGTCCCTCGTGCCTGCCAGGAGCTATTTCTGAGCAAACAGCCAGGAGTAACCCCTGAGCACCTCCGGGTGTGGCCCAAAAACCAAACCAAACCAAAACAAAATTTAGTGTAAAGAACCGCATGTGGCTCGATAGCCACGACTTGCCGACCACTGGGCTAAGCCAATAGAGCAAGTGCAAAGGCAAGGCCATAAGGTCCGGAGCAATAGTACAGCAGGGATGAAGTCTTGTAGCTGACCCAGGTCCCATCCCCTGAATCCCATATAATCTCCCAAGCCTGCTAGGAGTGATTCCTGAGTCCAGAGTCAGGAGTAACCCCTGAGCATCATTGTGTGGCTCAAAAACAAAACAAGACAAACAAAAAAGCAAAGGCCAGGTCATTTCCTCAGGGGGTGTCGGAGGCCAGGAATTGGGCCATCGCCTAACAAACTTCCCATGATGCAACCGATGCAACTGCCAGCACAGGGCAAACCCTTCTCACTCTCAAAGAATGAGGTCTCCTGGGGTCAGTAGAAGACAAGCACAGGGCTGAGGACCTCAATGGGTGGGAGTGGTCTAGAAGCACCCTAACAGTGGAGCAAACATGGTCCAGGGGAGGCGGGGCACCATTTCCTAAACTGAATGCAGATTCCAGAGGTCGGGCTCTCTGAAGCCATCAGCATTTTCCTTCTCCCACCGAACCTCCCCAGCATCTGGGCTGACAAAGCTGGGGCACCCAAAGAGCTGAGAAGGGATTTACCCAAGGGCTGAGTAGCTGTCTAAGGAGTATGAAGGAATCTAATATGAGTGCATAGGAGCCATCTAAGGAGGACCTAAATGCGTGTGGTGCCTCTGGAGTCTGGATGTGAGTCGAAGTGGGTGTGTGAGTCGCCTCAGGAGGAGTCTACATGTGAGTGTGAGCTCATTTAAGGAGGTGTACGAGTCTAAAGGTCAGTGTGAGCTAAGTAAGGAGAAGGGTGAGTTAAAACTAGTTCAGAGCTTATGCTATGAGGCAGAAGGGGTCAAACTACAGAGCAAGGGCCGAAGCAATAGCACAGCAATAAGGCATTTGCCTTGCATGCAGCTGACTTGGAATAAACCTGGGTTCGATTCCCAGCATCCCATATGGACCCCTGGGCCTGCCAGGAGCGATTTCTAAGTGCAGAGCTAGGAATAACCCGAGTGCCGCCTGGTGTGACCCCCAAACAAAAAACAAAACAACAAAATAAACCCTACTGGTCAGCTACAATCCATTTGGCTGGGGTCTCCTGGACACTGACCTTTGGGGGTTAGCAGGAAACTGTGAGACTTGGTGTCCCAAGCCTGCCAGGAATGATCCCCGAGCACAAATCCCTAAACACCTTTGGGTATGACCTAAAACCCAAAATCAATGAACTAAACTAAAAAAAGTTGTTGTTTATTTGGGGGCTACACCCAATGATGCCCCTATAGCCTTGCCTTTACACTTACTCTATTGGCTTTGTCCTTAGATTTGAAGATTAGAGGTGCCCAGATGCAGGTCTGTCTGTCTTCCTTCCTTCCTTCCTTCCTTCCTTCCTTCCTTCCTTCCTTCCTTCCTTCCTTCCTTCCTTCCTTCCTTCCTTCCTTCCTTCCTTCCTTCCTTCCCTCCCTCCCTCCTTCCTTCCTTCCTTCCTTCCTTCCTTCCTTCCTTCCTTCCTTCCTTCCTTCCTTCCTTCCTTCCTTTCTTTCTTTCTTTCTTTTTCTTTCTTTTTTCTTTTTCTTTCTTTCGTTCTCTCTTCCCTTCCTTCCTTCCTTCGTTCCTTCCTTCCTTCCTTCCTTCCTTCCTTCCTTCCTTCCTTCCTTCCTTCCTTCCTTCCTTCCTTCCTTCCTTTTTTTCCTTTCTGTTTTTTGGGCCACACCTGGTAGCACTCAGGGGTTACTCCTGGCTTTGCACTCAGGATTCACTCCTGGTAGGCTCTGGGGACCATATGGGATGCCCGGGATCAAATTTGGGTTGACCACAAGCAACACAAACGCTCTTCCCGTTGTGCTATCATTCTTGCCCCCAGATGCTGTTCTGTTTTCCGGGGAGTCAGAAAGGATGTATTGTTTTAGTGGAACCTTTCCCTCCTTCTAATTCTTCAGAGCAGCCACTGGCCCCACTGGGTTACAGCCTATTCCTCTTCACTGGGGTCTCTGAGTAACCGGAAGGGATCAAGTCAAGGGATCAAGCCATGAGGAACCTTGCATGGAAGGCACATAGCCAAGGGTCCCACTGAACTTCCTTGCAATTTCTCCCTTCCTGTAGGACTCCTGCATATCCCACTGGAAGGAATTAACTTCCCAGCACATGTGAGAGAGGAGACGGTCAATGTTTTCACAACCAGCAGGACAAACAGTACCCAGCATCAACCCCCCCCCCATGTCTCAGCTCTCATGCTGCCTCTCCTGGATCCCTGGGGGGGCTCCCAATACCCCACTCCTTGCCTTCCCTTTCCTTTCCTGGACAAGCTGCCTGCTCAGCTGATGGATGAGGCAGCGTCTCCTGGATTCATGTTTGCCCCGTGCACCAGGAGGCTATTGGTGGTGGTGGTGGGGAGACTTAGTTTGTGCTATGCAGGGGTGTTTGGAAGTCAGGACAAAGCACCTCTTCAACTCAGTACATGAGGTGCCTGCCCCGGGCACCTAGATTCTCTCACCATCCACCTTCCAGCGGGGGTACCCAGCCCACCCTCTCTGCCTACTTCCTCCCCTTGTTTGGCTATCAGCTGACTGTGTCTCTGTCTGGAAAAAATGTTTCTTGTTTTATTTGAAGAGCAGAATTGTGCCTTCCTTCCCTCCGTGATGAGGAAACATTCTGTTGCATTTGGCTTTAGAAGACCTGGTGGCTAGTCGCTGATGTTATCAAAGGTTACATAACTTTTCCCACTGGGAAGATGCCGTATTGGGCGTACTGGGGTGGGGGGCCTTGTATCCTGTTTGGGATGAGAAGTGGGGAGAAGTCAGAATGCAGCAGGGGGAGGGAACTCTCATTCGCTCCTCTCTGGGGTCCGGATGTTGGCTGTTGACACTGGCTGAGGGGCAGGACCAGCTGAGGGGGGCTGTAGAGGAATTGAATATCCTTTGGAATCTTTGGCCACTGAACTTGGAATGTCCTGGTTACCACACTTAGCACCAATCCGGGCCAGCTAGAGGCCTGGGGCTGATCATGGACATTTTAGAAAACTAAGACCCTTCTAAGTGCGTGTTTGCATAAGTGCATGTTTGTATTTAGGTTTTATTTTTATTTCTTATTTTGGTTTTGGGGCCACACTCAGCGGCACTCAGAGGTTACACCTGCTCTGAGCTCAGAATTCACTTCTGGCAGGCTCTGGGCACCATATGGTATGCCAGGGATCGAACTCAGGTCCGTCCAGGGTCAGCCAAGTGCAAGGCAAACGTGCTAGCACTCCGGCCCACATGTTTGCAGTTAGAAGCCCCACCTGCTGCTCGACGGTGTTTTAGAACACATTTTTCCAACAGGGGTGGTGGTCTATGCAAACCGCATATACACATGTCCTGCTGACCGGCAGGTGCCATCCACCCAACACTGTCTTTTCTCCTAAGTGTTGGGGGGAGCATGAGGGAACTGGAAATGCCAGTGCTGGAGGGCCTGGTCTTGTGACCCGCAGAATCAGGAGAGAGAAGCGAGCTTGGAGGGTTTAGCTCCACATGTGCCTTTTTCCAGGGTCCTGCAGGCTCCACTCCTTCCTGTCTATGACTTGTTTTATTGTCATTTGTTTCCCATTTAGACCGCGTGTGTTGGCATTTTGGGGAGGCTGGCACGATGCCTAAGGAAGGTCCTGCTGAAAGTATTTTAATTCATCATCTCAGATTTCCTACCCCGGGATATTGAGACTGAAGGGGGGGGGGTTTAAGAACATTGCCTGTGAGGGCCAGAGAGATAGCACAATGTGTAGGGTGTTTGCCTTGCATGTGACCACCAAGATTCAATTCCTGGCATTCCATATGGTCCCCCAAGCAATGCCAGGATTGACCACTGAGCACAGAGATAGGAGTAACTCTGAGCACTGCTGGGTGTGCCTCCCCCCCCCCAAAAAAAAAAAGAATGTTCCCTAAGAGGACTGAAGTAATAGTTCAGGTAGGGTGATTGCATGGCATGCAGCTGATGCTGGTTTGATCCCCAGCATCCCATATGGTCCCTGCAGCCTACCAGGAGTAATTTCTGAGTGCAGAGCCAGGTGTAACTCCTGAGTGTCACCGGATATGGCTTAAAAACAATCAAAACAAAACAAACAAACAAAAATGTTGCCTGAGAGGGCTGGAACTAGAGTATATCAGGTAAGATGTTTCCCTTGCGTGATGCTGACTTGGTTTTGATCCCGATACCTCATATTGCTCCCCAAATACCACCAGAAGTGATTTCTGATTGCAAAGCCAGGAGTAACCCTTGAGCATAGCTGGGTATGATCCGCAAACAAAGCAAAGCAAATAAAGCAAAAAGAATGTTGCCTGAAGATCTCTTCTGCTGGGGAAAAAAGTCTGTGCTTTGTATGCAGAAGGCCTGGACTTGGACCCTGGCATTTGCATAGTCCTACAAGCACCACCAGAACAACCAATAAGTAAACACTGAGACTGGAGTAGCCCTCTATACCACCAGGTGTGGACTAACCCCAACCCCACCCCAAAGACAGAGGAACTCTGGGGACCAGAGAGGTGATGTTGTGGTAAAGCACTTGCCCTGCTATGGTTGACCCTGGTTCAACCCCAGCACTGCTGTGGGGCTCTTCTGAGCATTGTCAGGAGTGACTCCCTGAGCATTGCTGGCTGTGTTCCATCCCCCCCCCCCCCCCCCCCGCAAAATGAATTTTTCCCAAGGCTGACATACTAAGAAAAAGTAACCCTGGAATCAGAAGCTAAGCTCAGGCACCAAAGGGTTCCTCTAACTCTAGACATTTCTCAGTCATCTTGAATTAGAGTCTGGGTGTTTGGTTTCAGGCTCCAAAAACCAGAATGTCTCGAGGTTCTCCTGTTCTGAAGGCACCCCCTTCTGTGGCCACTGTGACTCAGTGAACCCTGGCTTTTGGGGCCTTCCTGGGAAAGACCCTACCCGAGTGTGGGACACTTGTGAGGCTTCCTCGAGTCACCCCCCCCCCCCACCGCACCCACCAGGCCCTGTGCCACACCATTGCATTTCCATATTTCCATAGCCAGGGCAGTGCAAGCAAGCGAGTTTCATGAATCATGGTTCTGTTTATGTTTTGGTTGCCGAGGCTAAATATTTATGGCTTTAAGTAAGAGGTCCTGCCTTAATTAGAATCATAACTAACCACAAGTGCATCGAACGCCTCCTCCTGCCCCTGGACACGCATTTCTCCTCTCCACTAACAAACTCTGCCAAAAGCAACAGACACTCAGGGGCTTAATCTGATCAAATCAGGAAGATGTGTTCAGCTCAGACCCACCTCTGGGTATCAAAAGTGCCTAGAAGTTTCATTTATGGGTTTATCAGGGGCTCTTATGATTTCTGTGATCCACCTTTGTTTTTTTGTTTTGTTTTGTTTGGGACCATACCCGGCGATGCTCAGGGCTTACTTACTCCTGGCTCTGCCCTCAGCAGTCTCTCTCTCTCTCTCTCTCTCTCTCTCTCTCTCTCTCTCTCTCTCTCTCTCTCTCTCTCTCTCTCTCTCTCTCTCTCTCTCTCTCTCTCCCCTTCTCTCTCTCCTCTCTCTCTCTTGTTTTTTTTATTTTTAATTTAAACACTATGGTTACAAGGTTGTCCATACTTTAGTTTTTTTTCCCCACAGATTAAGTTGTTCATGATTGAGTTAAGTCATACAATGTATAACAACCTTCTGCAATGCGTATTTCCCACCACCCATGCCCCCAGTTTCCCTCTTACCCTTCCTGATGTCCCCTTCTCTCCCACCCATCCTCCTCTGCCTGGGCATTCTACTCCCCCACCCCCCACTGACACTAGTTTGCACTGCTGTTAATGAAGTGGTGCTATGAATGTTCCTTTCATATAATACCCTTCTCTATTTTTTTTAAATAATATATTTAGGGGGCCGGGTGGTGGCGCTGGAGGTAAGGTGCCTTCGCTAGCCTAGGACGGACCACGGTTCGATCCCCCGGCGTCCCATATGGTCCCCCAAGAAGCCAGGAGCAACTTCTGAGCGCATAGCCAGGAGTAACCCCTGAGCGTCACAGGGTGTGGCCCAAAAACCAAAAAAAAAAATATATATATATATTTAGGGGCTAGAGAGATAGCATAGAGGTAAGGCATTCACCTTGCATGCAGAAGGTCGGTGGTTCGAATCCTAGCATCCCATATGGTCCCCTGAGCCTACCAGGAGCGATTTCTGAGCATAGAGCCAGGAGTAACCCCTGAGCGCTGCCAGGTGTGACGCCAAAAACAAACAAACAAATTTAATCACTGTGATTACAAACATGTTGGTAGTTGGGTTTCAGTTATAAAAAATGAACACCCTCTTCACCAGTGCAACCTTCCTACCACCAATACCCCCATCCCTCTCCTCCCCATCCCTTGTCTGTATTCCACGCAGGCACACTACTTCTCTCATTCACTACCATTGTCATGATAGTTGTTAGTGTAGTTAGAGGGAGCTAGACACAGATTAGACTTACTCATCTATGTTTTAAGAAAAATAAAAGACATTATTGTTTTTTTTTTTTTTTTTTTTTTTTGTGGTTTTTGGGTCACACCCGGCAGTGCTCAGGGGTTACTCCTGGCTCCAGGCTCAGAAATCGCTCCTGGCAGGCACGGGGGACCATATGGGACGCCGGGATTCGAACCGATGACCTCCTGCATGAAAGGCAAACGCCTTACCTCCATGTTATCTCTCCGGCCCCTAAAAGACATTATTGTGGGGCCGGGCGGTGGCGCTAAAGGTAAGGTGCGCTTGCCTTGCCTGCGCTAGCCTTGGACGGACCGCGGTTCGATCCCCCGGTGTCCCATATGGTCCCCCAAGCCAGGAGCAACTTCTGAGCGCATAGCCAGGAGTAACCCCTGAGCGTTACCAGGTGTGGCCCAAAAACCAAAAAAAAAAAAAAAAAAAAGACATTATTGTAATAACACTCAGAGACAATAGAGATGAGGACTCTATAGAGATGATGGACCATGGTATGAAGCTTACCACAAAGAGTGGTGAGTGCAGTTATACCCTTCTTTAACTCACTGCTCTTTGTGGCAAGTTTCCGACCATGGACTGGTCTTCCTAATTCTCATCTTCTTTGTCTCTGGATATCATCCCCACAATGTCTTTCTTTCCCCTTATATCCCACAAAGGAGTGGGATTATTCTGTTTATTCCTCTCCTTCTGACTCATTTCACTCAGCATAATGATCTTCATATCCATCCATGTGTAAGCAAATTTCATTTGTTCTAACAGCTATGTAGTTTCCATTACATAGATGTACCACCTTTTTTAGTCACTCATTTGTTGTTGGGCACCTGAGTTGCTCCCAGATTTTGGCTATTATTATTGCACTGTGATAAGCATAGGAGTGCAGAGGGCATTTTTTGTACAGCATTTTTGTGTTCCTAGGGTATATCTCTAGGAATAGTATTGCTGGATCATATGAGAGCTCAATTTCCAGGGTTTTTTTTTTTTTTTTTTTTTTTTTTTTGGTTTTTGGGCCACACCCAGCGTTGCTCAGGGGTTACTCCTGGCTGTCTGCTCAGAAATAGCTCCTGGCAGGCACAGGTGACCATATGGGACACCGGGATTCGAACCAACCACCTTTGGTCCTGGATCTGCAGCTTGCAAGGCAAACGCAGCTGTGCTATCTCTCCGGGCCCCAATTTCCAGTTTTTAAGGAAAACTTAAAACTTTCTAGAAAGGCTACACTAGATGGCATTCTCACCAGCAGTGAATAAGAGTCTCTTTCTCCCCACATCCATGCCAGCACTGGTTGTTCTTGTTCTTTGTGATTTGTGTCAGTCTCTGTGGCATGAGATGGCACCTCATTGTTGTTTTGATTTGCATCTCCCTGATGAATAGTGATGTGGTGCATTTTTTAAATGTGTCTTTTGACTATCTGTATTTCTTCTTTGAGGAAATGTCTGTTAATTTCTTCTCGCCATTTTTTGATGGGGTTAGATGTTTTTTCTTTCTTGTTAAGTTCTGCTGGTATCTTATATAGCCAGAGGAACTCTGCTGCAAGCATCACTGGAGCAACCAATAAATAAACACTAAGACAGAAGTAGCCCTCAATACTACCAGGTATGGACTAGCTCCTATCCCACTCTCTGGTGATGCCAGAGCAGTGGTGCAAAGTGGTAGTGCCTTGCACGCAGCTAACCTAGGACGGACCACGGTTTGATCTGGTTGTCTCATAAGGTCCCCCAAGCCAGGGGCAATTTCTGAGTGCATAGCCAGGAGTAACCCCTGAGCATTACCGGGTGTGGCCCCCAAACCAATAAATAAATAAATAAATTTTAAAAGAAAGAAAGGAAATAAAGAGAAAGAAAGAAAGGAGAAAGAAATAGCAAAAGAGAAAGAATTAAAGAAAGAAAGGAGAAAGAAGAAAGAGAAAGAAAGAAAAAAGAAAGAAAGATAAAGAAAGACAGGAAGAAAAGAAAGAAGGAAGGAAGAGAGGGAGGAAGCAAGGAAGGAAGAAAGAAAGAGAGAAAGAGAAAGAAAGAAAGAAAGAAAAAGAAAGAAAAAGAAAAGAGAAAGAAAAAGAAAGAATTAAAGGGAAAGAAAGGAGAAAGAAAGAAAGAAAGATAAAGAAAGAAAGAAAGAAAGAAAGAGAGAGAGAGAGAAAGACAGGAAAGAAAGAAGGAAGGAGGGGAGGAAGGGAGGAAGGAAGGGAGAAAGAAAGAAAGAAAAGAAATAAAAAAGAAGAAAGAAAGAAAGAAAGAAAGAAAGAAAGAAAGAAAGAAAGAAAGAAAGAAAGAAAGAAAGAAAGAAAGAAAAAGAAAAGGAAGGAAGCAAGAAAGGAAAAGAGAAAGAAAGAAGAAAGAAAGAGAAAGAAAGAAAGAAAAGGAGAGAAAGAAAGAAAAAAGAAAGAAAGAAGGAAGGAAGGAAGGAAGGAAGAAAGAAGAAAGAAAGAGAGAAAGAAAGAAAAAAAGAGGGCCCGGAGAGATAGCACAGCTGCGTTTGCCTTGCAAGCAGCCGATCCAGGACCAAAGGTGGTTGGTTCGAATCCCGGTGTCCCATATGGTCCCCCGCGCCTGCCAGGAGCTATTTCTGAGCAGACAGCCAGGAGTAACCCCTGAGCGCTGCCGGGTGTGGCCCAAAAACCAAAAAAAAAAAAGAAAGAAAGAGAGAGAGAGAGAGAGAGAGAGAGAGAGAGAGAGAGAAAGAGAGAAAGAAAGAAAGAAAGACAGACAGAAAGAAAGACTGAAAGAAAGAAAGAAAGAAAGAAAGAAAGAAAGAGAGAGAGAGAAAGAGAGAGAGAAAGAAAGAAAGAAAGAAAGAAAGAAAGAGAAAGAAAGAAAGAAAGAAAGAAAGAAGGAAGAGAGAGAGAAAGAAAGGAAAGAGAGAAAGAAAGAAAGAGAGAAAGAAGGAAGGAAGAAAAAGAAAGAAAGAGAGAGAGAAAGAAAGAAAAAGAAAGAAAGAAAGAAAGAAAGAAAGAAAGAAGGAAAGAAGAGAGAGAGGAAGAAAGGAAAGAGAGAGAGAAAGAAAGAGAGAGAGAAAGAAGGAAGGAAGAAAGAAGAAAGAAAGAAGAAAGAGAAAGAAAGAAGAAAGAAAGAAAGAAAGAAGAAAGAAGAAAAAAGAAAGAGAAAGAAAGAAGAAAGAAAGAAAGAAAGAAGAAAAAGAAAAGAAAGAAAGAAAAAGAAAAGAGAGAGACCTGCATCTGAGCACTTCAAATCTAAGGGCAAAGCCAATAGAGTAAGTGTAAAGGCAAGGCCATAGGGGCATCATTGGGTGTAGCCCCCAAATAAACAACACATATTTTTTTAGTTTAGTTCATTGATTTTGGGTTTTAGGTTATACCCAAAGGTGCTTAGGATTTGTGCTCGGGGATCATTCCTGGCAGGCTTGGGATACAAAGTCTCACAGTTTCCTGCTAACCCCCAAAGGTCAGTGTCCAGGAGACCCCAGCCAAATTGATTATAGCTGCCTCTGAAACCCCACCCCCACCCCATTATATCCTAGTGTCTTTGTCTCCTAGTCACTGTTTCCTTTGAAGTGCAGAAGCTTCTCAGTTTAATGTAGTTCCATTTGTTTAATCTCTGTTTCCACTTGCCTGGACAGTGGTGGTTCTTCCTTGAAGATTCAGCAGACATTCTTGGTGGTGCTGGGTATCCAACCCCAGTTGGCTATGTGTGCAAGGCAAGCTCCTAACCCGCTGTGCTATTTCTTCTCTCCAGCCCTGTGATTCTGTTTTGTGATCCCATGGTATAGATCAAAGGTGGTAGGTGGTATAAAAACTTGTGATTTTTATAGGAAGCACATATGAAGTGCTGTGTTTTGAAATGTATTGTGTCAACTTTCAGGTCTGGGCCCTCATCCTCCTTCCTGGGAAAGGACCAGAGATTGCTGGAGCTTTGTTTGTTTTTGTTTTTGTTTTTGTTTTGGCTTTTTAGATCAAAGCTAGTGGTGCTCAGAAATGACTGGCTCAGAAATTCATGGAGCCGGAGAGATAGCATGGAGGTAAGGTGTTTGCCTTTCATGCAGAAGGTCGGTGGTTTGAATCCCGGCATCCCATATGGTCCCCCGTGCCTGCCAGGGGTGATTTCTGAGCGCAGAGCCAGGAGTAACCCCTGAGCCCGGCTGGGTGTGACCCAAAAACCAAAAAAAGAAATTCTGGCTTTATGCACAGAAATGACTCCTGGCAAGCTCAGAGGCCCATAAGGGATGATAGGGATTAAACCCAGGTCAGCCACAAAATAATTTTTTAAATATTATATTTAAAATTTTAAATATATTAAACATTTTTAAATATTATAGTTTTTATAATTTGTATAAGCAAATTTCATGACTTCATTGGTTCTAACAGCTATGTAGTATTCCATTGCATAGATGTAGCACCTTTTTTTAGCCACTCATTTGTTGTAGGGCACCTGAGTTGCTCCCAGATTTTGGCTATTGTAAATAGCACTGTGATAAACATTGGAGTGTAGAGGGCATTTTTTGTACAGCGTTTTTGTGTTCCTAGGGTATATCTCTAGGAATAGTATTGCTGAATCATATTGGGAGCTCAATTTCCAGTTTTTAAGGAAAATTCAAGGCATAAAATGAGACAAAAACAGGGCCCAGAGAGATAGCACAGCGGTGTTTGCCTTGCAAGCAGCCAATCCAGGACCAAAGGTGGTTGGTTCAAATCCCGGTGTCCCATATGGTCCCCCGTGTTGTCCCATATGGTCCCCCGTGCCTGCCAGGAGCTATTTCTGAGCAGATAGCCAGGAGTCACCCCTGAGCACCACCGGGTGTGGCCCCAAAACAAAACAAAACAAAACAACAACAACAAAAAAAAACCAAGGCAAACACCCTACCCTTTGTGCTATTGATTCAGCCCCTCATAAGAGCTTTAGGAGATAGTAATGCACAGAACTACTCAGACTAGCAAAGTCACAGTTTCGGAAGGGAACCCTGGATCTGGCATCTTTTAAAAGCTCTTTTTCAGAGTGGAGAGAGCTCAATAGACCCAGGTGTGATTCTTGGCACCAATTGGTCCCTCTTAGCATCACCACAAATGACTCCCGAACACTGACAGGGTATTCCCTGTCAGCTCCCACCCCAAACTAAACCAAACCCAAAATTCGGGACTGGAGAGATAGGATGGGGTTAATGCATTGATTTTGCACACAACTGACCTGGGTTCAATTCGAGACACCACATGTGGTCCTCCAAACACTGCCAGGAGTGATCCCTGGCACAGAGCCAGGAATGATTCATGAGCACAGCTGGGTGTGACCTCAACTTACTACCACACCCACACCCACCAATGCCTGATGGTTCTAATATGCATTCAGGGTTGAGCCCCCTGACTTCAAAGGTTTCATGGAGGAGAGTGTAGGCGTGCAGCTGGGTCTGGATTCATCCTTGGCTCTGTTGTTTGCTTGTGGGGACTCTGGGCCAATGGCTCCATCTCTGAGCTTCTCAGTCTACTTAGCTTCAAAGGCTGCCCAAGGGTTCAATGCAGTCATCAGGTGAACAGCCAATGATGATGTTTAGAATGTCCCTGGGTGCCACAAGATTTTTAGCAAGATATTTTCTTTCTTTCTTTTCTTTCTTTCTTTCTTTCTTTCTTTCTTTCTTTCTTTCTTTCTTTCTTTCTTTGTTTCTTTGTTTCTTTCTTTCTTTCTTTCTTTCTTTCTTTCTTTCTTTCTTTCTTTCCTTTCTTCCTTCTTCCTTCCTTTCTTCTTTCCTTTCTTCCTTCCTTCCTTCCTTCCTTCCTTCCTTTCTTTCTTTCTTTCTTTCTTTCTTTCTTTCTTTCTTTCTTTCTTTCTTTCTTTCTTTCTTCTTTCTTTCTTTCTTTCTTTCTTTCTTTCTCCCTTTCTCTCTCCCTTTCTCTCTCCCTTTCTTTCTTTCTTTCTTTCTTTCTTTCTTTCTTTCTTTCTTTCTTTCTTTCTTTCTTTCTTTCTTTCTTTCTTTCTTTCTTTCTTTCTTTCTTTCTTCTCTCCCTTCCTTCCTTTCTTCTCCCCCTTCCCTCCATCCCTTCCTCCCTCCGTTCCTTTCTTATCTCCTTCCTCCCTCCCTTCTTCCTTCCTCCCCTCCTTCCTCCCTGCCTCCTTCCCTTCCTCCCTCTCTCCCTCCTTCCCTCCCTTCCTTCCTCCCTCCCTCCCTCCCTCCTTTCCTTCCTTCCTTCTTCCCTCCCTTTCCCTTCCTTCCTCCCTCCCTCCCTTCCTTCCTCCATCCCTCCCTCCTTTCCTTCCTTCCTTCTTTCCTTCTTTCCTTCTTCCGTCCCTCCCCTTCCTTCCTCCCTTCTTCCCTCCCTCCCTCACTTCCTTCCTTCCTTTCCTCCTTCCTTCAGCCACACTTGGCATAGTTACTTCTGGTTTTGTACTTAGAGATTACTCCCGGCAGGCTCAAGGGACCATGTGGGATGCTGAGAATTGAACCCGGGTCGGCCACGTACAAAGCAAACACACTACCCACTGTGCTATCAGTCTGGCCCCTAAAATATGTTTCTTTGGTTTGTCTTGTGGGGGCAGAGCAAACCTGTTAATGCTCAGGGGTTATTCCTTCCTGGCTTTGTGCTCAGGAATTACTCTTAAAGGTCCTCAGGGGACCATTTGGGAGACACCCTGGTTGGCCACATATAAGGCAAGTGGCCTACCCACTGACTATCACTCTGGCCCTGCAAGTTGTTTCTGGTCCGTAAATTTTACAATCCCCACCCACCCCATCCCCAGACTGCTGGTTAGATTTCTGCCAGCTGGTTCACTCCTGGCAGAGCCTTGAAGATATGGGGTGATGTGGTAGAGCTGGGGGTAGGGGGATTGTGCTTGAGTGTTGGGGAAGAGGTGTTTTGCTTGCCCACATTGGGATTTTGTTTCACACTAGTTGTTGGGGGTGGATGGGCTGTCCACAATCAATGGTGCTTGGGGATCTGGGGTCACTCCTGGGTCACTCTCAACCTTGCAAGGGGGCCATGCAGGGGCTGACTTAGGACCTCACACACTCAGAGGGTGCCGCATTCCTGGCCCCACACTGTAGATTCTTTTCTAAGTTTTTGTTGCTGTGAGTAAAGCAATGTTGTTTCTATTGAACAAAACTGGCGTAGGAAGATGTGAGGGGGAGAAAGAGGAAGAAATGTGTTCAAGTGAGGAATACAGGCTTCTCCAGAGTGGAAAAAGTGAGCAAAGACATCTAGAGACAGGCAAACGACATATGTGTTTAAAGGTTAGAGGGAAAGGACAAGCGGGAAGGGCAATTGCCTTAAACGTGGCCAATCCAGGTTCAGTTCTTGGCATTCCATATGGTGCCCCAGCACTGCCAGGAATAACTCTTGAGTGCAGAGCCAGGAGGAACCCATGAGCATCACCGGGTGTGGCCCCCAAACTAAAAACAAACAAACAAACAAATGACACAGACGTTCAAGGGGAAGCCAGAGTTAAAGAGCAGCTTTCAAGTCCTTTCAAGTCCAAGGACCTCGGGCACAAACAAGATTTGCTTTGGTTTCCTGTTGAAGATTCAGCCTGTCTTGACCGCATTAAGGGGGATTGATTACAGCTCTCCCGCCCCAAACGACCGCATCTAGGGGTTTCTCCCTGTCAACGCCTTTTCCATCCATTCATTTCCCCATCACAGAAGCGTTGCTAAGCAAAGAACCACATTTGATGGCCAGAGGAAACCCCCCAACTCTTCTGCTGGAAGCCTGGGCCAGAACAAGGCAAACACAGTGACACATTTCCTGGGGATGAAGGTGTCTTGGTTCACTGTGTCTTTTTTTTTATTATTATTAAAGCAGCTTATTTATTTATTTATTTATTTATTGGTTTTTGGGCCACACATGGCGATGATGCCTCAGTGTTACTCCTGGCTCTGCACTCAGAAATCACCCCTGGCAAGCTCAGGGGACCATGTGGGATGCTGGAAATCAAACCTGTCTGTCCAGGTCAGCTGGATACAAGGCAAATGCCTTATTGCTGTGCTATCTCTCTGGCCCCAGGCACTGTGGCTTGTATGCAGCTAGGGGGGTGACCTTGAAATGCCAGGCATCACCCCCTGTAACTGACTGAGAACCCCACCCAGACCTGCATCAGACACAATGCCTTCTCTTGTTCTTCCACTGGGATGCGACAAAGGTTACACATTAATGTGTTGGCTTTCTGGGCCTCATGGATAGCCACAAAAATGGACTCTGTGGGGCTGGAGTGATAGCACAGCGGTTGGGCATTTGCCTTGCATGCTGCCAACCCGAGATGGACCCAGGTTTGGTCCCTGGCATCCCATATGGTCCCTCGAGCCTGCCAGGAGCAATTTCTTAGCATAGAGCCAGGAATAATCCCTGAAAAGGTGGGGGGGGGGGGCTCTGTGTCCCCAACCCATGGAGAAGTGGGTCTCTAGAGCACAGCTCATAGGTCTGTGGCGGCTTCTCCCTGCTCACCTTCAACGGATGCTAGCTTCATGTATGCGACATGTTGCCTGCCTAGCTGTGGTCTCCACAGTTGTGGGGAGCAGGCACTGCCTGATTATCAAGATGTCAGGGTCCCCTAAAAAGCTTCTACTCTTTGGGAATGCGTGAGCCACATCCAAGAGCTGCCCATGGAGCCTGCACCCCGCCACTGCCACTTTTTCTGTCAATCTCCACACCCCGCCATCTCAACCATTCAAGCCAGCCAGTTGTTTGGTCTCTGAAGCAGATACTCGGGGGCTGCCCCAGCCCATACTGAGAAAATTCCAAGAATGCCGAGCATTTCCCGTGCAGGGTGTTTGGCCAAGAGACATCAAAGGTTTTCATTTACCGAGTGACGGAAGCCTTGGCTGGGGGGCCAGAATGGGGGGGCCTCCTCCTTCCTCTCGTCATCGTCATCGCTTCCTTCTTCACCCGCCAGCCAAACCCAGGGGAACCACTTGAGCGTGGTGATGTGTGAGTAAAAGCCAGCCCGGTTTTGGAAGAGCTTCTGACACGCGAACTTTGTGGAATCCTTGGCTCCCGCTAGCAGGAGGGTGTGGGGGGCGTGTGGGAGTGAAGGGGCTGGTCATGATTAGTTCAGTGCATTGAGGGTGTTTCCAGAAAACATGAGCTCTCTGCTTTCAGTGTTCTTCAGCCTTCAGCTGGGGCTCCCTTTTGACGGGGTGCTTATAAAAATAACTCTCTGACCCAAGTGGAAATAAATAGATTATTGCAAGTTGGGTGTTTTCTTTTAAAATTACCTCCCCACCAGCGGTTGGCTGGATTCAGAACACTGTCCCTACCGCATGAACACAAGTCATTAATTCAAGCAAAAACAAAACACAACATGACAAGTGCCAAGGCAGTTGCTGGGCGGGAGGCAGATCAAAGAGGCAGGAGGGTTGCTGCTTTTTTTTTTTTCCTTCTCTCTTTGTAAATGAATGTGTCCTCCTGCCCGTCTTCAACTGGCATGATATCATGAGGAAGACCAGCTTGCTTACTAGTTCAAGGAGTTAAGCATCTTCTCTGCCCAAGAGTGTGGCAGTTCTGGGGTGTGGAGGCCCAGGAGAATCTTTTTTTTTGGGGGGGGGTCACACCCAGCAGTGCTCAGGGGTTATTCCTGGCTCCAGGCTCAGAAATTGCTCCTGGCAGGCACGGGGGACCATATGGGACGCCGGGATTCAAACCGATGACCTCCTGCATGAAAGGCAAACACCTTACCTCCATGCTATCTCTCCGGCCCCGAGAATCTTTTTATTTATTTTATTTTTTATTTGATTTTGGGCCACACCTGGTGATGCTCAGGGGTTCCTCTGGCTCTATGCTCAGAAATCGCTCCTGGCAGGCTCAGGGGATTATATGGGATGCTGGGGGATCAAACCACAGTCTGTCCTGGGTCAGTCACGTGCAAGGCAAATGACCTACCTTTTTGCCACTGCTCCAGCCCCTGGAGAATCTTGACCATTAACCAGCCGGAGACCTCTGTGGCAGATGGAAAGTGTCATGAGGAGTGTCTTCAAAGATATTAATGATGGGGCTGGAGATATAGCACAGCTGTAGGGCATTTGCCTTGCACACTGCCGACACAGGACGGATCAGGATTCGATTCCTGGAACCCCATATGGTCCTCCAAGCCTGCCAGGAACGATTTCTGAGCACAGATTCAGGAGTAACCCCTGAGTGTCTCTGGGTGAGCCTCCCCAAAAAGAATAATGTTGACTTGTTCCCAAAAATAAGTAGTTGGGGCTGGAGTGGTAGGGCGTTTGCCTTGCACATGGTTTGCATGCTACTGACCTGGGTTTAATCCCCAGATTCCCATATGGTTCCCCAAGCCTGGAGTAATTTCTTAGCGAAGAGCCAGGAGTAACCCCTGAGTGCACCGTGTGTGGCCCAAAATCCAAAAAAAAGAAAAAAGAAAAGAGAAACTCTTGGAAGATCCCACAAGAGAGACTCTTGTCCCCAAGCAAGAAAATTAACTGCCTTATAAGAACCATCTCCACCAGTTTCTGTCTCCTCTCTTCCACAGGGGGCAGTTCAGCCAAGCAGACCACTTGGGAAGGGGGCCACCGGGTCCCCTCCCTGGCTTACTGGCCTGGCACCATCCCCAGCAATGTCACCAGCACGGCCTTGTTAAGGTAGGAGACCTCAAATTCCCGGAGCTAGTGGGGTATAAAGCCTGCCAAATTACAGGCGCTGTGCCACTTCTGTCTAGGCTGGGCACCCCAAAAGAACCCCTGGAGGTTGTAAGTAACACCGTAGTCCCCACTCAAAACTGTCATGCTATGGGAGTATTTCCTATCTCAGTGAAGAGAGTTCTGGGAGCTGGATACTAGAATGTTCCCTGACCGAGATTGTTCAGGCCTGGCTGTTGGAGAGAAAGCCACCCAAGAAGAGGGCATTAATAGTGTGACCCCTTTGGGCCTGGGCCAAGCTTCTGAAAGGCTCTTTGATATTTGGCCCCACTTCTGCTGTCCCTGGGGTTCGGGCAAGCATCCCAGAGGTGGCCGTGTGATTTAGCATGCTAGTGACACAGGTCTGCCTCAAACTGAGTCTGGAATCCTCTGGTTTTAGAGAGAAGGGAGGAAGCAGTCGTTCTCAGCAGGCAGGGTGGGAAAGAAGAGACCCTTTAGGTAATGATATCCAAGGACTATAGAGAAGAGGGCCAGGAGGACCAGTTCATGAGTAGACCAGTCCAAAGAGTGGGGGAATACAGTTAGGGCAGAGAATGGAGCACTAAGATAATGAGGAATGGAGATCCTCTGGACGAGAATTGGATGGTGAAGGAGATAAAGTTATAGGCATGATACTCTTTCAGTGACAGTATTGTGAATCACAGTGAGAGATACAGAGAGAAAGAGAGAGAGAGAATATCTGCCACCGAGACAGGCAGAGGGAAGAACAGGAGGTAGGGGCCGGGCGGTGGCGCTGGAGGTAAGGTGCCTGCCTTGCCTGTGCTAGCCTAGGACGGACCGCGGTTCGATCCCCCGGCGTCCCATATGGTCCCCCAAGAAGCCAGGAGCAATTTCTGAGCGCATAGCCAGGAGTAACCCCTGAGCGTCACAGGGTGTGGCCCAAAAACCAAAAAAAAAAAAAAAAAAAAGAACAGGAGGTAAATTGGGGACGTGGGTGACAGGAAATATGCCCTCATGAAGGGATTGGGTGTAGGACATTGTATGACTGAAACTCAATCATGAACAACTTCGTAACTTTGTGTCTCACGGTGATTCAATTAAAAAATTATTAGAAATAAAATAAACAGGGGCGGGAGCAATAGCACAACGGGTAGGGCGTTTGCCTTGCACGCGACCAACCTGGGTTCAATCCTCAGCATTCCATCTGGTCCCCTGAGCCTGCCAGGAATGATTCTTGAGTGCAGAGCCAAGAGTAATCTCTGAGCACCGCTGGGTGTGGCCCCAAAACAAAAGAAACATTAAAAATTAAAAAAAAAAAAAAAAAGGAGAATCGGGCCGGAGAGATAGCACAGTGGTGTTTGCCTCGCAAGCAGCTGATCCAGGACCTAAGGTGGTTGGTTCAAACCCCGGTGTCCCATATGGTCTCCCGTGCCCTGCCAGGAGCTATTTCTGAGCAGAAAGCCAGGAGTAACCCCTGAGCATCGCCAGGTGTGGCCCAAAAACCAAAAACCAACCAAAAAAAAAAAAAAAAAGAGGAGAACCTTTTGGAGTTGGGGTGCATCCCCCAGGCCATGACGTTAGTCTCAGGAGCTTCCTTAGCAGAGGAATAATCCTGTAATCCTGGACACCATCTCTCTCTGCAGGGTGCTGTCACGAGTCATCTCTTTGGCAAAGATCTGGGGACATGTCTTTCTTCCGAAGGAGGCTTCCCCTTTGGGCTCCCTGTATCATAAGGAGAACCCCCTCAGAAGCTGGTGCTGGCCCACATGCCCAGAGGTTTCTAGAACACTCCATAGCACCCTGGCCCTCTCTCTTGCTCACAGTCTGACTCTGAGGGGCAAATTGTGCGTGAGGTGAGGTGGGGTGCTGAGGCCCCACAACCTTCTCAGATGGTATGTCCTTGACTGGTGACAAGACCCTTAGACTCTGGCCAGGTTACTAGAATGTTCTGTACCCTGCAGCTGCTTACACCACATGCCTTGTCTCTGTGGTGTTGTGTGGGCTGGCTCCTGGAGCATGAGTGTTCCAAGATAAGCTACCACTGTGTGACAGAGTTGGAAATGGTTGACTACCCAGGGGAGCCCTTGTCACCCCCTTGCCCCAAACAGAAGAGAGTGGGGCAGGACTGGAAAGGGGGATACTGCAGACAAAGCCCAGGAAAGGAGGGAGGTGGGGGCTGCCCCCTGGCTGGTCCCTGCTGTGGCTGTGTGGAAGGTTGAGCCCTGTCCAGACCTCAGGGGCTCCCACCAGTGGGAAGCATGACGGAGACTGTGCCCCCAAGTCTGCTGTGTGGATGCTGCTCCCCCTTTTTGGAAGGCTGTTCCTCAATTGCCTGTTGACCTCAGCTGCCCTGCTCTGTGATGCTCTGAGGCTACACCCTATGGTACTGAGGGGCTACTCAGCTTTGTGCTCAGGAGTGCCCCCTAGTGGTGCTCAGGGAACCAATTCATTACAGGGTGCTGGGGATTGAACTGGGGTTGGCTGCATGTCAGGCAAATGCCTTAATCCTTATCCCATCTCCCTGGCCCCCTCCATCATCTTGAGTAAAACTTTACCTTATGAGTTAAAAACAAAACCATTTAAATAAATAAAAGATAATACAGGAGTTAATGCACTTGCCTGACATGTGGCCAATCCCAGTTAGATCCCTGGTACTACCTGCGCATGGTTTCCTGAACCCCTCCAGGAATGACCCCTGGACCTCTGGATGTCATCCCCACAAAAAAATGTCATATGAAGAAAAGAATTTGCCTCAATATGAACCAGAGACTCATTTGGGAAGGGATTATGTGTGCATAACTTTCTCCCTTCTGTGTCTGGAAATTCTTTGGTAATCTGAAAACTATTTACTCTTTTGTAATAATAATAAAAAGAAAAGTGCTAGCTCAAGGCAAGCCTTTTGAGCTCCCTCTGGGCCCCTCTCTGTATGCCCCAGAGAACAGGAAATTGAGAAGCGGGCAGGGCTGGGAATTAGTGTGGACCCCCTTACCCCCATACTGAAGCCCAGAGGAATGGAGCCAAGAGCAGCCTGGAGGGAAGGACCAGGGGGAGGAGGAAGAGTTGGGGTGAGCCATGCATAATTGGGTCCCCGGGGCCTGTAGGATGGGAATGGATCCTTGTCCTCTTGTTTTTCCTGCAGTGTGCTGGACATACTCCCCACCGTGGTGGCCCTGGCCGGGGCCCGTTTACCTGTTGGTCGGCGCTTGGATGGGCTGGATATGTCCGAGGTGCTGTTAGGCCGGTCGCAGCAGGGACACAAGGTGAGTGGAGAAGCCAGGGACTCTTCCAAAGGCTGGAAGGCCTCTCTGGAAGTTGGGGTCTAGCTGTTCTGCCTACAGGGAATCCTGGGGGCAGCTTTCTGGGCAGAATAGCAGCACCAGACCAGGTGGAGAAGACTGTCTTTGGGGGTGCCTCTTTTTCCCCACACCCTTCCGTTCTTCTGAGACATCACCCTGAGTCCTCCTTTAACAGTGAGACCCAGTTTGGGTATATCATTTTGCTTACATTTTTTTCAGGCACTCTGGAAGCCCTTACACATTTCTGGTATGGTACTTCCAGGGCGCCTCCCCAACAGGGATAGGGGTTGGGGCTCAGTTAGGGGTCACCCACGAGCCTGAAAGCATGTTGTAAAAAAGGAGGCAAACCCACCAAAGTACAGCAACTTCCTGATCTGCCCCCTGCCCTCCCCACCTGTCCCCAGGACTTTGTAGCCCTCATATTGGTCTCAGGCTTCCCTTCTCGTCATCCCAAGTATCTCATCACCCTAAGTGTCTCTCCCATGCACTCAAACACGCTCACTAGAAATTTTTTAAAAAAATTTTTGGATGGGGGCCGGGTGGTGGCGCTAAAGGTAAGGTGCCTGCCTTGCCTGCGCAAGCCTTGGATGGACCGCGGTTTGATCCCCCGGTGTCCCATATGGTCCCCCAAGCCAGGAGCAACTTCTGAGCACATAGCCAGGAGTAACCCCTGAGCGTTACCGGGTGTGGCCCATAAACCAAAAAAAAAAAAAAATTTTTTTGGAGCCACACCCAGCAGTGCTTAAGGGTTAGTCCTGGCTCTGTGCTCTGGGGACCATGTGGGATGCTTGGGATCAAACTTGGGTCCGCTGCGTACAAGGCAAGTACCCTCCATTCCCTTGATCAGAAATCTTTCCCCATTATTTCCATGCATTTTCCTTTGGCCACTGAAAGAGGAAGTAGGAGGAGAGAAGGAGGTGGTAGGACTCCCCTCCGTTAAAAGTTTTTATTTGGGGGCCACACCCAACGATTAGCCAGGGGCTACTCCTGGCTCAGGAATCACTCTGGTGGGGCTCAGGGGATCATATGGGATGCTGGGGCTCGAACCCAGGTTGACTCTAACCCAAGGTTTTAATCTCTGTCCTTACTAGGAAGGGACTTGAGTACAGCCCAAGTTAATGGGGGCCCCTTGGAGCTCCCTGGCAGACCAGAATACAGGCCCTGGTGAAATACAGGGGATGTGCTAAACCTTTTGTGGATGCCTGGGGGCTCCAGACAGTGCCTGGTAGGACCTTAGATGCAACGGGCTTCTTTCAGAATATCTGATTGTCTAGTCCTGGGCCTGTGGAGAAAATTGGTTTTTAACTGTAAACAGGAATGTTAGCAGCCTGGGCCGGTTAGGGCATGAGGCTTGCAGAGGAATATTGCCACGGAGAGGGGACCCTGCGTCTTGATCACCATGAATACTCAGGAAATAACGGGGTCACCAAGAAGTGTCTCATGGGATCCCTGACCTTATCAGCTGTCCCCTTGGCCTCAATTTTCCCACAGACTTGGGGACCCCAGGTCAATGGCTTGACAGTGACTAAGCCAGATCTAGGGCCCTTTGAATGGGATTGGACCCAGGAACCAGCTAGGTCCCAAAGCTGTGGGTACATGGTCATATGGGGGTGTCTAACTGGTGTCTGGTGTATGGGAAGGCAATTGGAGTGGATTAAACTCCCCTGGCACACCTCAGGTGTAACTCCACCCTGGATTTAGGTGTACATACCTGAGACCCTCCCATTCCAGGGAGTGGTCTTGGAAGGTTATATAAAGCCTTTGACCCAGGGGATTAGGGTCTTTGCCCTTTTGGCTTTAGGCTGGGTCTTTGCCTCTTTTGGTCTTTGATCAGCATGGAGGTCAAAGGAGAATGCCTGAAAGAAATTAAGATGTAGGGTAGCTAAGAATGGCTGAATGCTTGAAAAGTTATGATGTAGGCCACACACATGTGGTGGATAGGGTATGAATAAAGCTGATGCTTCCTGATGCCTGCCTGTGAGTGAGTTCAATACCCGTCGCTTTCCTGGACCCCAGACCCGCCGATTGATGGGGAATGAAGCCACGTGGCCGGGGCCTAAGGACAAAGGCCTCCATCCTTCACCATCCATTGCCATCCACCACAATTCTTATTTATTTAATTCTACACTCAGGGCCTACCAAGAACAGCCCAGCTCTCCTACCTGTTGGAAGTTGCTATTTATAATTCAGAGTCCAAGAACACTGGTCTTCTGTGATATTAGCCAAGACCAGCAAGATAAGGTTGTTGTGAGACTGAAGGTAACTTAGGTTGTGGTTAGACCTGAACATGACCTGGATCTTCTCTAGATCACTGCATAGGGGGAGGAATCATTTCAGAGATGTGATGATTAGTTATATAGACACACATATGTTTGCTTTTTACAGGCATCTATATTTACATATTCACCTCTGCAATGTATGCACAGAGGCACAATTTCGTTGATCCTGGACAGTCTCATGGCATTTTTATAAACACAAGCTCATCAGGTTTTTATTTTGTTGGTTTTAAGGACTCTTTTTTTAGACAGTACTCCAGACTCACTACTGGCTCTGTGCTCAGGGGTCCCTCCTAGCAGTGCTGTTGGGACCAAAGTCATGCCAGGGATTGAACCTGAGTAGCCTTTGTTCAAGGCCAACAACACCTTAAGACTTGGGCGTACAAAGTCTTTGCTTTGAACTTCCTACTTTAGAAGGATTCGGTTGAGGGAATTATTTTAGGGGCTGGTTGAGGAAACGATTTCAAGCTTCAAGTAACTTATGGTTGAGTTTGCTGCAATCACTTGTGCCCATTGACTAGTGTGCAAATGAAGAAACCAGGAAGGGAAAGGTGAGTGGCCTTGGAGCTTGGAACCTGGCACTGGACAGGCAGCCTTGTAGGCGGGCAGAGAGCTCAAGTTGGCAGTCTGGGCTGTGGGTCTTTCCCACCAGCTGCCTTGGTGCTCTGGGCAGGGAGGGAGGGAGAGAGGGAGGGAGAGAGAGAGAGAGAGAGAGAGAGATGAGAGAGAGAGAGAGAGAAGAGAGAGAGAAAGGGGGGGGAGGGAGGGAGGGAGGGAGGGAGGGAGGGAGGGAGGGAGGGAGGGAGGGAGGGAGAGAGAGAGTTGGCACTTGTCAGATCCCAGAGCCAACCCCCAGCCTGTTCTCCCACCTGCCTCAACATCCTCATGGACACAGCCATATTTCTGCTCCAGGTGTCCAGATCAAGCTCTAGAGGGCCACCAAAGAGAACCCCTTTTTCCTGATTCTATCTTTGCCCTGCCAAACCAGTTTGGGGCAGTTACAGCCATAAAGCTCTTGACACACCCCAATGGACTGTACTTTGCAGAAAACAAGGTTGCAGTCCCCAGTACATGCATCACTTGTTAGGGAGGCTCCTAGTGGTGGTGACAGTTGCCACTGGTGGGGGAAAATACTATGTACCCCACTTGCTGAAGCTTGGGGTTTGTGGGGAGAAATTTTTTCTTGGGGTGACATGCTGATAAAAGCAGCTACCTCGGAGAAGGAAGGAAGCACAGCAAAGCAAAGTAAAATAAAGCAAAAGCAGGTTAAAAATGGGAGATAAGGGGCCGGAGAGATAGCATGGAGATAGAACATTTGACTTGCATGCAGAAGGATGATGGTTCAAATCCAGACATTCCGTATGGTCCCCCGAGCCTGCCAGGAGCAATTTCTGAGCTTAGAGCCAGGAATAACCCCTGAGCGCTGTCAGGTATGACCCAAAAACCAACCAACCAAACAAACAAGAAAAAAAGGGAGATGAAAATTATGACCTGAGATTCTGACCCTCTACCCCTGGACTGGAAATGTCTTCAACCACATGAGTTCATATGCATGTTGGCCAACCGCCATCTTCTGTGGTTCCAACTGCAGACTGGGAGGGCTGCTCAGAGGGACAACAGATATGCTGTGTGCCCAGGCCATTTGCGTGTCTGGCCACAGCTTCTAGTTCTAATTGCTGTGGCTGGCAGCACTGCCTACCACACACCTACACACACACCTACACACACACACACACACACACACACACACACACACACGCACACACACACACACCGCCTGGGATTTCTTTCTTTCTTCCTCTTCTTTTTTTTTTTTTTTTTTTTTGGTTTTTAGTCCACACCTGGCAGTGCTCAAGACTTACTCCTGATTCTGTGCTCTGGAATCAATCCTGATGGGCTCAGGGGACCATATGGGATGTTGGGGATCAAACCCGGTCAGCCGCTTGCAAGGCAAACGTCCTACCAACTGTACTATTGCTCCTGCTGCCCCCAAGTTAATGTACATTTTGTGCTTGTGGGTGTGGTTGGTTTTGGGGCATACCTGGCAGCATGCAGGGGTTAATTCCTGACTCTGCCCTAAGAAATTACTCCTTCCGGGCTCTGGAGACCATATGGGATGCTGGGGATTGAACCTGGTCGGCTGCTTGCAAGGCAAATAAATGCCCTTCATACTGTGCCTAGGCCCTGGGTTTCCGTTCCTGTATGACTCACATTGGCAGGTTTATCCCTCAAGGCTGTCTGAGCACATCCCAGCTCCACAGACAATAATTATTTCCTACCTCCAGCTTCCTGCCTGGCAGGAGGAGGGAAGCAGACCGGCCAGGCCCAGCTTCCTGGGGAGCTGGGCCGAGAGAGGGTTAAGAGGCCACTTCTTCTCCTGCCCGGAAAGAGCCTGCACTGCCCTTTGCTCAAGGGCTGGCCAGAAGCAGCAGGTGTGGGAGGCGCCCTAGGGCTGGATTCCTTAAGGGACAACTGGCGACTGGGCCAACAGATGTTTCTCTTTTTTTTCCCCCTTTTCATCTTTAGCCCCTTTGGAAACTTTGAATCATGCGAGCACCTTCCCAGCCCTCTTCATCAGTCATGATTCCCAGATCCGGCAGTTCGTGCTGCCGAGGCCCAGCCCACTATCCCTGGGATGCCGGTTAGAACTTTTCTCCCTGGGATCCCTGGCTGAAGTCTCTCCCTGCTGTCTAAATGATCTAATTTGTTAGGTCATTAATTAATTAATTTTCTGCAGCCTAAATGACCCAATGCCTTCTTCCAGGGGCCTGTGCCCAAGAGTTTGGGGTGTCTTCTCATGCACCTTTGATTGAGCTAGATCAGGGGGTCCATGAAAAAGCTGCTTCCTAATGCTCTGTAGTGCCCACCTGTGGCAGAATCCCGAGGGATATCCATGAGACAGGCCATTTTCCAGAACTTCCTGAGCCCTTTTAAGGGGTGCTGGTTTCAGACCTCCACTACCCTGTCTCCCACTACCACCCCCCACCATACTTTGGACCGCTTAAAAATCCCTTCCTTGGGGCTGAAGCAATAGCACAGTGGGTAGGGCATTTGCCATGCATGTAGCTGACTCAGGCCAACCTGAGTTCGATTCCCAGCATCCCATATGATCTCCCGAGCCTGCCAGGATTGATTTCTGAGCACAGAGCCAGGAGTAACCCCTGAGGGCCGTTGGGTATGGCCCAAGTCCCTTCCCCCAATTTTTTCTCTTGTATTGTTCCTCTCGCCCCCATACACAGGCTGTTACCTGTGAAAACCACTGGCTTGAGTAGTTCCGCAGAGATGAGAACAGGGTGTTTGCTGCAGGGGCGAATCTTACCCGAGGAGAAGGGCAGTGCCAGGGCTCAGAAAGCAGCCAACTAACTAACCAGCCAACCCAAACCCTGAGTGGAAGGAGGCCAAGCGTTTCTTGTTTTCTGCCTCCCTCCCTTCCTTCCCTTCCTCCCTCCCTTCCTTCCCTTCCTCCCTCCCTCCCTCCCTCCCTCCCTCCCTCCCTCCCTCCCTCCCTCCCTCCCTCCCTTCTTTCTTTCTTTCTTTCTTTCTTTCTTTCTTTCTTTCTTTCTTTCTTTCTTTCTTTCTTTCTTTCTTTCTTTCTTCTCTTTCTTTCTTTCTTTCTTTCTTTCTTTCTTTCTTTCTTTCTTTCTTTCTTTCTTTTTTTGGTTTTTGGGTCACACCTGATGGCACTCAGGGGTTACTCCTGGCTTTGGGCTCAGAATTCACTCCTGGCAGGCATGGGGGATCATATGGGATGTTGGGATTCGAACCACCGTTCATCCTGAAATGGCTACATGCAAGGCAAACACCCTTTTGCTGTGCTATCTCTCTGGCCCCTGTGCGATTTTTCTTGATCCACTCGTGTGAAGTAGGAGCCCTGAACAAAGTCTTGAGAGAAGATTGCAGGTTGCAGGGCCCATACATAGATCTATAGAAACAGGGCTGTGCGGGTTTTGTGCTCAGTTAAAGGTCAGTGGAGTAGTTGAAGAAGAAAGAATGTAGTTTGTTTATGTTTAAGCAGGGCTGAAAAGATGGCACTGGTCTTGCCAAGTTCTGTGGGTCAGTTCTCTCAAGATTCCTTTATGTGTTGGGGCTGGAGTGATAATACAATGCTAGGGAGTCTGCCTTGCATGTGGCTGACCCGGGACAGACCCGAGTTCGATCCTAGCATACCTTGTAGTCCCCCGAGCCTGCCAGGAGTGATTTCTGAGCACAGAGCCAGGAGTAACCCCTTAGTGCCTCCGAGTGAGGCCCACAAATGAAAAGAAAAACAAAACAAAAAGATTTCCTTATGTGAGGACTGGAGGGATAGCAAGCAGGGAGGGCACTTGCCTTTGGGTTTGGTCCCTGGCATCCCATATGTCCCTTGTTGTCAGGAATAACTTCTGAGTACAGAGCCAAGAGCAGCTCCTGAACACTGCCAGCTGTGACCCCCAAAGATATAAATAAATAAAGTTTTAGAAAAATATTTCATTATGTGGGGGCGGAGCAATAATTTAGTGGGTTGAGTGCTTGCTTTGCAATCAATTGACAACTGGTTTGATCTCTGGCATTTCACATGGTCCCCTGAACACCAGGAATAATCTCTGAGTACAGTCAGGAGTAACCCCTGAACACCACCAAGTATGGCTCACTAAAGCAAAAAATCATAAATAGTAAGTAAAGTTAAAACAAACAAATGGGGGCCAGAGCGATAGCACAGTGGTAGGGTGTTTGCCTTGCACACGGTTGACCCAGGATGAACCTCGGTTCAATCCCCATCGTCCCATATAGTTCTCCAAGCCAGGAGCTATTTCTGAGTGCATAGCCAGTAGTAACCCCTTGTAGTGTTAAATAATTAAGGATGGAGCTGGATGGTGGAGGATGCCATCCAGCCCACATGGCTCTGCCACCTCCATGCAGTCGGCGAGTCCCAGGTCCAGGTGAAATCACTCACTCACAGTCAGGCGTCAGGAAGAATCATTTTTATTTAGGCCCTAGCCACCACGTGTGTGTGGCCTATTCATAACCTTTCAAGCACAGCAAATATTTTGCTAGCCCTGCATCTTATCTCCTGTTAGCCATCTTCCCTTTGGGCTCCATGCTGGTCAAAGACCAGAACACAGAAACCCAGAAGCCAGAGCGCACAGCAGCGCAGAAAGGGCAAAGAGCCAAAAGGGCAAAAAGCCAAAAGGGCCGAATTCCCTTGGTCCAAGCCTTATCTACCTTTTCCCAGACCCCTCCCAGGAATGGGAGGGGCTCGCAGGTAAAGTTACACCTACTATCCGGTTTCCAAGACCCCTCCCAGAAATGGGTGGGTCTAGGGTCTTAAATAGGTACACCCACAACCCCTGACATCACCAGGTGTGGTCCCCAAACCAAACCAAACAAACAAACAGACAGGCTAGAACAATAGCACAGCAGGCATAGGATGTTTGCCTTGCATGAGGCCAGCCCAGATTCAATCTCCCGCATCCCATATGGTCCCCCGTGCCTGCAGGAGTAATTCCTGAGCACAGAGCCAGGAGTACCCCCTAAGCACCACTGGGTGTGGTCCCAAACCATCAAAAATAAAAAGTACAAACAAGCAAATAAAAAAATTTCCTTAGATGCCATATTTTGGCTTGGGAGCCTAGAATCTGATCAGACCTTTCACTTACTCTGCGCACCAACACAGAGGGGCCGACAGGGGTGGCCAGGGGAGAGTGCCAGCCCTACGTGTGTGGGAGTGGGACAAAGATTGGAAAGAGGTGAGGGTCTGCAGGGAAGCTGGCACTGGGCATTCGGAGGGAAGCAGTGAGTGATGTTTTACTGGTTTGCCCTGCCATTCCCCTCAGGTGTTGTTCCATCCTAATAGCGGGGCAGCGGGTGTGTTTGGAGCCCTCCAGACTGTGCGCCTGGAACATTACAAGGCATTTTACATCACTGGTGAGTAAAAAGGGTGAATGTGGAGGGCTGGTCCTTGGATCTACTTAGATGCCTCTGCACCCCAAGTCCTACACAGGTTTTAGAGTGCCCTCCCGACCCTCCAACACTTGAACTCCAGCTCTGCTGGTCGCCTACATGGCCAGTGAGTGAACTTTTTGCTGTACCAATCTGGGCATGCCACAGTACTGCAGAAAACTGGTCCTTCCCTTTTCCCAGGCTGCACTGTCAAGGAGCATCTGGCTGAGTAGGCAGGGGAAGCTTAGAGCTATTTTCCAGTGTCCACTGCCTGATGAGAGCCGGTTTCTGGAGCAACCCCTGAGCATTGCCGGATGTGGCCCCCTGAAGTGGTGGCAAGTGATCTCGAAGGTGCCGGTAGCAATTCTTAGGTAACGTTGTGTGCCCAAGCCAGGCACATGCGAGACATTCATCCTAACTGCTATGCTGCCTTCTGGCACATAGGCAAGTTTTTGGGATGTTCTCAACTCAGAACGAAATGATCTTTGGGCTGGAGCTGGTGAGCACAGTGGGGAAGGCGCTTACCTTGCACAAGGCCGACCCAGGTTTGATCCCTGCCCCCCCCCCCATGTGGTAACCAGGAATAAGCCCTGAACACTGCCAGGTGTGAACCCCACAAAACCAAAATCAAACAGATAAGGAATCAAACTAAAAGCATGGAAGCTCCTTAATCTTTACAGTCTTGCAGGGGGCTGAGCACTGTGTCTTCTAATTAGTAGGAATCCTACCATTTTCATGAGTGAAAAAGAGATGAAAAATCTGAAACTGACACATCCTAGGTATATGCAGTTTCATGCTACAGCTTTCCAGAAAGTTCTAGAAAAAGAAATTGATTTTTTTCCTGAGTGAAAGTGATTCTGAAGAGTTATGGCATTAACAATAAACAAACATGGGGATACAGCAGGTAGTTGACTTGCATGCAACCATCCCAGATTTGATCCTTGATGTCCCATATGGTTGGTCCCCTGAGCACTGCCAGGAGTGATGCCTGAGTGCAGAGCCAGGAGTAAGCTCTGAGTACTGCCAAGTATGCCCTCAAATAAAAACAAACCAATAAATTCTTTGAGTACCAATCTTGAGGAAATCTGATTTGAGAAGGAAAAAAGAGCCACCAGAATCTTTAGTTCGCTTAAACCTCAAATGCAACCCACCGGCCAGATTTTCATTACCCTCTCAGGTGGGATATTTCTAAATTGCAGTTCCCCTCATGACATGATCTCAGAGACGAGGCACCTGCTTCAGACTGAGTTCATCTTAGGAGTCCAAGCCCTGCCAGCAAGCCCTTGGCACCGCAGTACTGGAATGACAAACCTTCCCATGAAGTCATAGGACTGCTGAAAGCGATCACAGTTTCCCAAGCATTACAGTGCATGGGAGAATTATTCTCCTCCCAACTTAGCCAATTCTTGGAGATTTCGGGGTGGAGGGAATCACAACAGAAGGGGTCAATTTGGAGAGAGCACAACACAAGTCTGGGGAACTTAATGGCAGTAGATAAAGATGTCTACACGCCTCCCCGCAGATTACCATTGCCTTTTCGTGCTGGTAGTTTGTGCAGGATTAGACAATGTCATTCAGGTTCTGGGCCCCTAACCCAGAGGGCTCCTAACATCACATTTTATTTTATTTATTTCTAATTATTAATATTAGATTTTGGTCTTTGGGGCCACACCCGGTGTAGCTCAGGGATTACTCCTGGCTCTGCACTCAGATGTTGCTCCTGGCAGACTCAGGGGACCATACGGGATGCCAGGAATTAAATCAGGGTCTGTCCTATATTGGCTGCGTGCAAGGCAAACGCCCTACCACTGTGCTATCACTCCGACCCCCTAACACCACATTTTAGTACAAAACAGAACGCTTCTGTTCTTGGGTAAGTCTCACACTCTTCACACTCTATTCTTTTTTTCAAATTTCTTTTTAATGATAACCATAAATTCATTTTGTTTGTTTTTTTGAGCCACACCTGAATGTCCTCAGGGAAGTTCTCCTGGCTCTGCGCTCAGGGGTCCTTCCTGGCAGTGCTCAGGGGACTGTATAGGATGCTAGGGATCCAACCTGGGTAAGCCGCATGCTAGGCAAAAGCTCTACCCACTGTATTATTGCTCCAGC